>NC_069078.1:69195084-69827870 GCF_025698485.1 Gossypium arboreum | reverse complement strand
TGTTGTTTTTTTTCTTTATATATGCATATATTGTTAAAAATTTTACCTTTTCCGCCACTGTAGGCGGTGGGCTCATGGTGGTTGACGATGGCGGCGATCGATCGATCGACCGCCCCCTTGGCCGGACTTCCTTTCCCCCCTCCCTTCTCTCTTCTTTCCCCCTTCTTTTTTTAGGTATTTTATATATATTATGTATATATTTTTAATGTCATTAGTTATATATTTCTTATGTATATATTCTTAAATACTATTATATACATATATATATATATATATTTTAAATACCATATTGTGTATATATTATTATTACAAATTATTACTATTGCTATTATTATTATAACTATTATTATATTAGTGTATATTTTATGTACATATGTATATATATATATATTTTGCACATATCATTATTTTATATTATTGTTGTAAATTTTTATGTATATATTTTTATGTACGTTTCCTAATATTTTCTTTTATTGTAGATATTATTATTATTATTACTACATACTTTTATTATATGCATATATATATATATGTATTTTATGTACATATTATTATTTTATATTATTATTACCAAATATAGCATTTTTCCTATTTTATTATTAGTACATGATTTGTTTTTATTTTGTAAATATCATTATTATTGTTATTCTAATATTCTAGTATTCCATGTTAATATTTTTCATTAATGATATCATTTTTTTTATGTCCTTTATCTATTTTAATTTCTCACTTTAGGAATATTTTTTCTCATGTTTTAATTAATTTCAAAATAAGGCAATGTACCGATTTAATATTAAGCCATCGATTTCATCGCTATGTTGGGTGAAATTAAATCGGCTTGTGTTAAAAACGGACACCCTTTCTAAAAAAATCGAAAACTAAAATTCTCAATTTTCAATCGGATCACGATTAAATATTATATTGAACTCGTATTTTGAAAATCAAGTCAACACATGTTTATGAGATACCAATTTTGGGCGTCGCGAGGGTGCTAATACCTTCCTCACAGAATCGACTCGAACCCCAATTTTTCTTTGGACTTTCACGTAGACCTAAAATTGGCATTCTTTTGTTTTAAAATAATTTTATTAGGTGTCCGATCACACCTATAAAAAGGATCGGTGGCGACTCCTTTGTTAATAAAATCAAAATTAGTTTTCAAATGTTTAATAAATCGCCATACAATTAGCGACCAAGCGAAACTAATTTTTTACGTCGCTACAATAAAAAATAAAAAATGAAATAAAATAAAATACATAATATAAAAATATAAAACAATTTTAAAAAAGAAAATAATAATAATAATAATGTAAAAGAAATTTAAAGTAAATAACATATAAAATAATTTAAACCAAGTAATACATATAAAACTTTAAAATAGGTAATATATACAAATTTAAAATAAATCAAAAAAAATTAAGATAAATAATATGTAAAAATAATTTTGAAAATATATAATACATAAGAAATATGTAAAACAATTTAATAAGTAATATATATGAAATCTTAAGATACATAATGATAAAAGGTTTACGATAAATAATAAAAGAATTTGAAATTGTTTACATATAAAATAGTATAACAAAATAACATATAAAAACTTAAAACATATAAGATGGTTTAACATAAACAACGTATAAAACATTTGGAATAAATGAGGTGAAAAGCGAAATTTGAGATAAAACAATGTATAAAAACCATTTAAGTAAAAAGTATGTGTATATATGTATATAATAATTTAGAGTACAAAGATACATATAAAAAAATTCAAAATGAATACTACATATGATGATTTAGAAGAAATAATATGTGAAATATTTAAAATTGATGATGGTTTAAAACACATGATATGTTCAAAAATAGTGACAATAATAATAAGATAAATAATATATCATTTGAAGGTATAGAAGATATACACAAACATATGATAAAAAGGATAATAATGAGGTAGAAATAAAAATAAATCTAATCTATAAAAATAATAATGAATAAATGAATAAACAAACAAATAGGTATTAAATATTAACTAAATTAGATTAATAGTGTAATCATAATAACATTAATAAAATAAATAATCCACCACAAACAATAATGGTAATATAAATAGAATGAATAATTCATGAAAAAAAGATAATAAGAGTATAAAAGAATGATGAGTGAATAAATAATAAAACAATAATAGATAATAAGATAATAATAACCAAGATAAACGAAAATCGAAAAGAAATAAAGGAATTATGAAATGATTTCAATGACCTAAACTAGTAATGTACATTGATAAATAAATGGACAATAGGTATGTATAAACCAATAAATAGATAAACGAATAAATAAATTAGGACTAAGTTGAAATTTAATTAAATTTAAGATGCAAATTATAATAAAAAAAATATAGGCCATTAAGGACCGAGGCGAAACGCACATAAAGAACGAGGGACTAATTGAGAAAATATTCCCAGCCCTCTATGTGCAGTGTTTCATCTATCTGGGCTAAGGACCAAAACAGAAATGAAATGAAATCAAAGGACGAAATTTAAAAAGGAAACAAAGCAATATGGGATTAAATGAAAAGAATAGAAAAGGGGGAGGGACCAAAGCGGATATTACCCCTCGCAAGGAAACGCGTGGACCCCCTAGAGTGGGTCGGGTCGTGCACGGGCGTGGTCCAAACGACGCCGTTTCGGCGTTGGGGTTCCAGGTGCAAAATGGCACCGTTTTGCTTTATCATTTAAGTAAAAAAAGAAAAAAAATCAATTTGTTTCATTTTCCTCAAAAAATTTCAGAACACCCTCTTTTCTCCCCATATTTTTTCTCTGCTAGAGTTAGAAAATAACCCATCATTGCCGCCATTCGACCACCGCGCCACCATCACATCGGTGGCCGGCGATGCACTAAAATGGGCTCTTTTAGCCCTCCTTTTTCATGCTTGTTGGAGACTTGCTCCCAAAAGCCGAGAGACAAGGGCTCAACCCCCCCTTTTTGCTCAACCACGCCGAACAGAGAGGAAAGCTCTGACGATGCGGCCACGGGGCGGATCTGGTAAGATTCCCTTCTCCCCTTTTCTTTTATTTGTCTTACGTCCCCTTTTGTTTTAACAGATTTGTATTGAAACAAAAAAAAATATTAAAGAAATAAGAACGAAACGAAAATAAAGAAAATAAAATCGGAGATTAAACTTTTTGTATGCTTTTTTTGCTTTTTTGATTGCTAGTGTTCGTGTTACAATCTTTTTGTGTTTGTGGCTATATAGCCGAATACAAAAATCTTTGGCACTGCTTTTGCTTTTTCTTTTCTTTGCCATGTTTGCAGGTCCATAGAGGGTCAACGGGCGAGGGAGTTTCCACTTCCGTGCAAGGGCGTTGATCCTCGGGCGAAGTGTGCGCTAAGGCACGTTGGCGGTGGCTGCGGCGCGAGGGGGGCTCAGAAACCCTAGGGTTTCTGAGTTGGCTTAATGTTTTGGGCTTATGGGGCCAATAGAGGTTGGGTTAGGGATTTTTGGTTGTGTTTGGGCCATGGTTGGGTAATTTTTTTTGTATTTGGGCTTTCATTTTTTATTTTTTGTTTGGACTGGTTAGTGGTTTTTGGGCCCGGGTAAATTTGGGTTCTTACAAATTATATATGTTTAAGGTCTTGTGTTTAAATCCCTTCCTTTGAATTTTTATTATTTTTGTCCCAACCTCTAACTCAAAAGAGTTGATTTATCTTTAAATTTTGGGGATTTGTTGACAAGAATAAGATTGTTGGTTTAGTGGTAAGGCTTCAGTTTATCCAAAGGTTTTGTGTTTGAGTCTTGTGTATGCAAAACAAAATTTTTTTTGATTTGTTTCTATTTGTGCCGGCCATATGGTTAGAACTTAAATTCTGGAAAAATCTAATAGAAAATAACAATTTGTAGGATGTGGGTAGTTTTTTTTAAAAATAATAATATTTTGGAGAGATATCCCTTAAAAATTCTCCTTTGTCATCTCCCACTTTTCCCTCAATTCCCAATTTCAGTCTTTTTTTTTTCTTTTTGTTACAGAAAACTTTCTCCTTGAACGTGATTCTTTCTCTTTCATCTTTGAATTTCTCTTTGCATCCTATCTTTCTTTTTCTTTTGATTTCCGTTTTTACTTTTCTGACGTGACATTTTCTTGCCTTTACCTTGTTACCATCCTAATCTCGGTGGTGGGCGTTCTTCTTTGTGCTGGTGTTGGTTGTGTGTGGTGGAAGCGCTGGTATTAATGTTAGCGTTATAGTACTTCTTGTCCTTAAAATCCTTATGGTGTGGGCCAGGTAGGTCGTGTAGGCCACATGAGTGTGTGGTCCCATTTTGAGAAAATTAGGTTGGGGCCATGTTTTGAAAAGTGATTCGAGGTCAGCTAAATTGTAAGGTTTGTTAAGTGATATGCATGATTCTAATAAATGAAATCTTTAGTCTGTAAATTTGATATTGTATGTGTAATTTCTAAAAGCATGTTATTCGTATAAATTTTGTATTTGATCTGAAATTCTGAGTATATCATTACATATTTCTTTTATGTAAAGTATGACTAATCTGTGTCAATCTGAATATTTGGCTAAGTTGATATTGCATGTGCATTGGGGTAGGTTATGATATGTGACGGAGGAAGTTCTGGTAGACACATTTTGCATAATTTTGTATATGGTAGTTAAACACTGCATATTTCTGCCGCGCTATATTTAACAGCTTGACTGCACATTACTGTAGAGTGACATACGATCACTAGTTTGGTGTGTAGGGTTGGAAGTGTATTAATTACCCTATTTGTTGTGTTGGGTGAGATAGAGATGGTGTGTAGTAGATGTGGGTACGATCTATTCTGATATTTTTAAAGTGTTGCATTGTATAAAATATCATGCCATTTGTATCTGATATGTTACTATATTGCATCACATGTTATGCTTTGCCTTGTATATCTGTTTGGTTACTGATTTCTGTATGACTATCTATTTTCTGTCTAGAATTTGGCTTGAGTTACACACTGAGCTTTAGTAGCTCACCCAAGGTTTTATCTTCTCAAGTGATCAGCAAACTTAGGATCGGGCGACGTGCGGGAGCTTGGATTAGATTCTCGTTTAATAAAAAGAGGATTTATGAGTTTAAATTTAATTATGGGCTTTTTGGACTGTTTAACCGTTTTGGACATTATCTTCATTTTTTGGATTTTCTTTTGGATTATGCTTTCGATAATTTGAAAATTTTACGTATTCACATTTTTGAAATCACGGTTTACAAATTAACAAACCTTAAAACTTCTACTGCAAAATTAAGTAACAAATTAAATGTTTTCTGATAAATAAACAAGTTTAACACATATTTTCCTAGAAAATTGCAAGAGATTTGCCAAAGTTGATATTTTCGAAACATACACTTATCAAGTTTAACACTTGGAGTTTTAAAATGAGTTTGTGTAAGTCCTCAAGATTCGACCATAATGTCTAGACTGAGTGTAGGGTGTTACACAAATTCATGATTACACATTCATAATGTCTAAGTTTCAAATTCATCAGTTATAGAGTTATGAAAGGTCAAATTTAGAGTTAGGGCTAGAATCTAGACTCAACTTTCAAATTTCAATGTTGTGTCTCGAGATAGGGGACTTCTTATCTCGAGACATATCTTATTTTATTTTAAGTATTTTTTCTTTGAAGTTAAATAGTCTTGAGACATTACAAATTAAATCTCGAGGCATGGTTTCTTATGTCTCCAGACCAACCTCCCCTATTTTCTTATTTTAGCTTCGATGTTTGAATACCTCGAGATAAGGGGTTCTTGTCTTGAGGCCTGGAACAAAGCAAAACTTAATTGGCTTTAATATTTTCTTGTCCCGAGACAAAGGCCACATTGTCTTTAAACCTAAATGGAATTGTCTCGAGACAATTTAGATAATGTCTCGAGACATTAAACATATAGATAGACAATAAGATAAATTTTTTTCTTATGGTCTCGAGACACATTTATTCCGTCTTGAGACTCAATGGCAAAACGACCTAAAACTCACATTTTCAAATGATCAAACCATACCAAAATATACCTTAAATATGCCTAAACTTTACCTCAATGTAGAATCATCAATTTAACATATAAAAACACAACCAAACATTGTTAAATTATAACCATCAATGCATCATTGTCTAACAAACTAATTCACATATTCAAACACATATAATCTAGCATGTTCTCTACCGAACCAAACTTATATTACTATGGAATTCATGATTTCGAAGTTTATATTTTGCTAACACTCAACAATAGTAACTTGTACTAACTTCAACAATTGAAAAATTCAAACATTGAATTGAACATGCCAACATTTCAATACTTCAAATCCATAAAACTTTCAATTAAAAATGTTAGGATTTCGACCCGATTAAGCAGCAAACAAGTAAAATAGCGGAATAAATTGAGAAATTGAACACACAAATTTAACTTGGAAAAATCCCTCCAAAGAGAATAAAAAACCACGGGCAAAGATAATTTTACTATAATGGCAAAAGAATGAAGAGTACAAAAGATGGAGATTAAGACTAAACCCCTAAAACCCGAAAACAAAGAACCCTCAAAACGTAAACACAAAATTCTCTAAATGTATTATGAGTTCTAATCTCTAATGGGTGTATTTTCTAAGGTTGTAAAAGAGCCTATTTATAGGCTAAATTCATAGATTAAATAATAATAAAATAATCTAAACTAATCAGTGCTTGATTGAAACAAGTAAACAGAGTTTAACTGAAAGACTATTTTTCAAATTTGACTGAAAATAGGAGTCATATTTAACAAAAAATTATGTTTACCTTAAGCAATTGGATCGGCAATGCTATGAAAGTTTAACAAAAAATTTTCTGTTCTTTTTTACTTTGTTAACACCGAAAACGGAGGAAGAGAAGAATTCTTTGCTCTTTCATTCCACTATACATATATCTATTTTAATTTAATTACTTAAACTTAATTACAAACATGTTATCAAAATTAAATGCCAATATTAGCGGCAACCTACGGCTTAGATTAATTGAAGCACTAATGTCATATTAAATTTGGGACATTTATTTTTTAAGGACATGGAAAATTACCAACCAAGGACCTAATTCTATGCTTCACTCAAAATTCCTCATTTAACTCATTTTGTGATTTAGTTCCTGTACTATTTATTTTATAGTTAAATAAATTAAATTTTCAACTAATTTCATTTCTTAATTCCGTATTGGACTCATAACTTTCTCGATTCAATTTTTTAATAACTTGACTTATTAAATTCGATCTAGAACTAACTTTTTTTCAAAATTGACAAAAATCAAATCGTTACACTACATTACATCAATAGCAAGACAACCATCACTTCCATCCTAGTATGCCACATCCATTTATAATATAAGACAATACATAATTAATTTCTCAAAAAATGGATTAATATTGACTTGTGCCCCTAACTTATACCTCATACGCCATGAATATTATCAATTTTTTGATTCAATTTGCTAATATTTATTTTGGAACGAAAAGTCATAATTTCCTTATTATTGAACTTTTTATAAATGGCAGGCGCAAGTATCTTCTAGACTATTTTTTTTTTCTTATCAATGAGAAAATTTTTATTACTAATCAAGAGAAAAGGTCCGATAGCACTTATAGTGAACATCGAATTTATATTTTGTGAGATTATCTTTTCGATGGTATTCTAATTGATCCAAATAATTGAAATTGATTAATCAATTCAATGAAGATTGTAATTCTATTAATATTCATTCTTGGTTGCTCTTATTTACATATTTAAAATTAATTGATGGGTAAATTATATAGTTGGTCATCCAATTTTTTATATTTTATTTTAGGCATCAAAAATAAAAAATTACAAAAGGGCACTATCGTTATAAACCGTTTTCATTTTGCTTACTCGTAGTTAATTTGGGGTTAAGGTTTATTATTGTACGCTAATTTTGTAATATAACTTTAAAAAAAATTTCATTTTGGTCACTTATTTTCTTTTCAAAATTAGTTTTAATTTTTCCAAAAAAAAGAAAGAAAAAACTAAATTTTTACGAGGAATTGAGTTGTTCATTTGCAGAGATGTAACCCAAGTTTTTCCTATAACTCAATTTCTTATAAAAACTTAGGTTTCCTTAGTAAAACTTAAATTTTCTCTTTTCACTAGAATTAATTCTAAAAGAAATAAATTTTCATTGTAAAATTCCAATGCTTTCCTTATAAAAACTTACATTAATGACGGTAAAACCCCAAGTTTTTCCCTTTTCTTAGAAAAAACTAATAGTAATTTTAAAAATTAAAAATAAAGAAAATAAAAAAGATAAAAGTGATTTTTATTGTAAAATTCAATTGCTTCCTATAGGTTATTCCTTGTAAAACCTACAAATTTTCTTTTTACTAAAATATAAAATTAATTCTAAAAAAGAAAAAATACAAAAAATTAGAAAAGATAAAAAATTCTATATAAAATTGAAGTTATTACTTTTAATAAAAGCCCAAGTTTTTCCCTATAATAGTTAGGTTTCCTTCTTTACTAAAAAAATTAAAATCAATTCTAAAAATAAAGAGAATTAAAAAAATGATTGAGTAAATGTAAACTTATTAAAGTTATGGCTAAAATGATTATACAAAATGAAAATGATTTGTTAATGATAATGCCCTTTTTCTAAGTTTTTTTATTTTTGATACCTAAAATAAGAAATAAAAACTAATGAATGATAGGTGACCAACTGTTTTTATATTTTCAAAATACATTCTAATTAATTAGATATTCCTTTCTTCCAAAATTGGTCTAGTTCATATAGAATAATGTTTTACATTTGCGTTTCATCTTTGATAATTTTTGTAATGCCCTAAATAATTTATTTTTGTTTCTGTAAGTATCTAACATAACTGTGTATTTACTTTAGTAGTTAAGTGTTCTGGGTATGTGTGTGAAGTATTGGGTTCAAGTCTCTTTTTTGCCAAAATTTTGTTATTTTAGATCCAAGCCTCATCCCTGTTAAGTGAGCTTATATAAAATTATCTGTTAATCTATATTAGAATAAGCTTGCTAGTTCGAGTGGTAAGGAGTTGATATGTTGGGGGTCCTATGTTTGAATCCCTGTATGAGCAAGAGTGTTAATTTTTACTTGATTGACTGATAGAGTTTCAGTGGAGCTAAAATTTTGAGGTGGTTGTGAGTTAGTGGGTTAGTAGGAGAAAAATTAGAGATGTTATTAGATTTCTGATTTTTTTTTTTTAAAAATTGTTTTTTTTTTCCCAAATTTCCTTTTCCAAACATTTTTCTCTCCTCTATTGTTTTCCACTTTCAATTTTTCATTTCCTTCTTCTGATTGCTATCATTTTTCTTATTCAAATTGTTGCTACTGCGATTTTTGGGTTCTTTAATCGGCTTAGTAAATGAAGTTTTGTTTATTATTAACGATTGGTTTTTGGAAATGTGGGCAATGTTAGTGATAGCAGATAATTGGTGAGTAATCAATAAGTTCCGTTGTGTAGGAGAAGGCGGTGAGGCAGTGGTTGTCATTCTAATGGTTTAGCTTACTGCATGTGGTCATTTTACGGTAGTAAGTTTTTGGGCGTTGATCGATTTAGTTTTTATGAACTCGATAATGGTTGTTAAAAGGTGTTGGGTATTCTATTTTTAGGTGTTTGTGGTCTCAGGAGTTTTTTCGCATCAAAACCAAACCAGATGTGTACCAGAAACACGAAAAACTGAGCTTCGACGAAAGCCAAAAGTGCATTCTATCGATGCCACACGAGTATATGCCTAACCGTGTGGTTTGTCGTGTGTGAGACACGACTGTGTGTTTGACAAGGGCATGGCTATGTGCAAGACACGGCCATGTAGTGGTGTAAGTATGGCAGTGTGGGCCACATGGACTGGGCCACATGGGCAAGGCCAATTGGGCGTATAATACCCCTTATCCGTATTCAATGCCAGAATAGGGTACGAGGCATTACCTGACTTAAACACAAGCAAACATTCAAAACCGAAACATGAATTTCCACTAGAATTCAAAACTTTTCAAAAACATTCATATCGTCCCTTAAACGAGCCTACGAGGCCCAAAACATGTATTAGGAGTGGTTCGGGACTAAACCGAGAACTTTAGAAAACTTTCCAAGACTTAGAAAATTTTTCATCAAAACAGGGGTTACACGCCCATGTGGCTTGGGACACACCTGTGTGGCTTGGCCGTGTGGTCACACACGCCTGTGTCCCTAACCTGTGTAACTCTCTGTTTATGACATCATCAACAAATTAAAGTCACACGGCCAAATCACACGTCCGTGTGCTTAGGCCATGTGAGCGAATTAATTTTCATAATTTTTCATAAAATAGGTGCAGACTTCACACGCCCTGGGCACACACCCATGTCCCTAGGCCGTGTCCTTCACACGGCTAAGACACACAGCCGTGTCTCTGCCCGTGTGGACAAAAATAAGGCTATTTACCAAGCCATTTTGCCACATTTACTTGCACCAACCTATACAAAAACAAGCAACACCAATCCAAGCATATACATACAACCAAATCAGCCACAACCAATTCATTCACATATCAGTTACATGCTATTTTCTATCACATTCAACATCTCATACTTATCATCTCAAACCATGCAATATTCACATCCATGAAGGACATCATTATATGTATATATACTTAAGCCAATATTAGCCAATTTCAATGGCCATTTACAAAATGAATTATCAATCATTATAAGCCAACACATTTGGCCAAATCAAATATGACACATAACAAAATGACCAAGTCCCTATTCATGCCATAACTCAAAATGATGTAATCATAAGTACCCAAAATGAAATTTTGATAGTGTATCATAACAATGGCATATCCCATATATGGTCTTACACGTAATCTCAACTAACTCTAATGTCATGACATTTGTATCCTCTATCTATTCCTAAGGTTCAATCGGGATATTTCCCACTCGTCATCCATTGTCGATTTCATCCAAAGAGTCAATCATAAATTCATACAATATTAAAGTATTTAAAACATAAATAAACAATGCATTATTAACAAACGAACTTACCTCGGTACCAAAAATAGTAGATAAGGATTTAATCGTCAAACATCTTATTCTTTCCCCGATCAAGGTCCAAACTTCATTTTTCTTGATCTATAATAATAAATTTATCTTATTTAATATTCATATTACTCAAATTATTCCAAAAATTACATTATGAAAAATTACCTTTTTGCCCTTAAAGTTTCACATTTTTACAAATTAGTCCTTAGGCTCGTAAAATGGAAATGCACTCAATTTCTTTATTACCCAAGCCTACCGAACCATAAACATGCTCATATCAACCCACATTTTTCATCAAATTAGATTTTTAATGCCCATTTTATAACTTTTTACAAATAGGTCATTTTTAGGTATTTTCATGAAAAATCACTTAGTAAAAGTTGTTTATTACACATCAAACTTTCATTTTCTACCATTAAACATCAAAACACATACATGTCACACATGGGTAAATTTTTAAACATGAACCCTACTTCAAAACAATCGTAGAAATGGAAAGATCGGATGAATACGACTTCAAAAACGTAAAGTGCTTTAAAATCAGGGCTAGAATGCACTTACTATCAAGCTTGAAAGTGGATAAAACCATAGCTATGGTGACCTTCTAAATTTCAACACTTGGAGATGAAGATGGACACAATTTTGACTTGATTCTCCCTTTTTATTCTTTTATTTACCAGATGACCAAAATGCCTTTTTTGTCAAACTTTAAAATTTTATCTCACCATGTCCATTTTTGTCCACAAAAATATAAAATGGTCTAATTTTATATAAGGACCTCTAATTTAAAATCTCATAGCAGATGGACACCTTTAACATATAGAACTCAACTTTTTCACTTTTTATAATTTAGTCTTTTTTACTAAATTGAGTGCCCAATCGTCAAAATTTACGAAAGAAATTTTCACAAGATCATTCCGTGAAATTGTAGACCATAAAAATCTAATAAAATTAAATTTTCTTATGTCAAATTTGTGGTCCCAAAACCACTGTTCTGACTAGTCCCAAAATCGAGCTATTACAAGGCGTGTGGGTTTTGGGACAAACCGTGTGGGCTACACGGGTAAGGCCAATCTGGGCGTGTGGGCCCACACGAGTATGTGGGTCGATAATTTTAAAATTTTTCCTAGGGTCGCATAGGTCGTTCCGATCTACTGTGGGCCTACCTAGGATCAGTAATGGCTAACTAAACCCTAGATTATGTGATCTGATATTCTGGTAGTTTGCTCTGAGTAGGACGCTATACGCATGTCTGATTATTCTGCTATATGTATATCTGATATTTGTATGCGAACATGTTAAGCATGATATTTTTGCATCTGTAATCTGTAATTATGTCTGGGGAGGGACTTGTATATGTGGAGGAAGTGTTCTGAATGGTGGCCTTCGCCTATATTCTGGCAGCTTGGTTGCATCTTATCTAATATGTGTCATAATGACACAATATGGTGTGTAGGGATGGGTAGGTGTTTTAAACCCCACATGGTGTGATGGGATGGTCGAAGTTGGTATGTAGAGGATGGGGGTAGGATTCTGTATATCTATTCTGCATATCTGATTCTGTTATCTGTATCTATAAAGGACTTAAGTCCAAATCTAAATCTGATTGTATATGTGATTTCTTCATGAATAGCATCTCTATTTCCGTTGGGTTACACACTAAGTTTATGAAAACTCACTTCTGTCTGTCTGTTTGTTCAGGTAATCTACGGACTTAGGCGGACCGGCGTGACGGAGCCTCACAGTGACCACGAGTTCGTAAACTGTTAAGATTATGGTTTTTGTTTTAATCTAAGGTTTAATTCTAGGGGTTTTGTAATAATTGGACTTTCTGGACTGTTTGGTTTAATTTTGGGATTTGGATTTTCATTTAAACATTTTATTTGCTACAGATATCTAAAAACATGGTTTTTACTGAAACAAAGGTTTTCCAAAGTTACAAATGGGATTTCCAAAAACAATGTTTTCTATGACTTCCGCTATAAATTACGTTTTGGCAAATAAGTTAATTGAATAACGCTTTTGACAATAGATTTTAAAGAATATGAGTTACAAAACTGGAATGATTTATCGTAACGACTCCATTTTCAAAAACCCTTCTTTGTGACATCTTCGGATACGACCATAACGTCTAGGCTGGGTTTGGGGTGTTTTTAACACCCCTAACCCGTATCCGTCACCGGAACAGTGTTACAGAGTATTACTGATGTTTACAGAATAATTACAGATAATTCATGTTAAATACTGTTCATTTCCGAAACTAGTCATATTGTCCCTTGAATGGACCCTCGAGGCCCATTATAAACGTTGGAAACAAGTCGTGGCTAAATCAGAAACTCAGGTAATTTTTCGTAAAATTTCATAATTTCTCTCATATATAGGGATCACACGGCCGTATGGATAGGCCGTGTGAGCCACACGGCCAAACAGGTCACATGGTCGTGTTCCGAGCCCATGTAACTCTCTGACTTGCAAAACATTAAGGTGCAGTTTTCACACGGCCAAGACACACGCCCGTGTTCTAGGTCGTGTAGCATACACAGTTGAGACACACGCTCGTGTCTCTGCCCGTGTACTTAATTCTAAGCATTCTATTTCTCGAATTTAAGATGCAGGCGACACACTGCCAAACCACACGCTGATGTGTCTACCTGTGTAGACAAAATAAAGCCATTTTCTAACTTTATTTCTTACCCAAACTTTGCCAATAACCTACACCAAAATTTTCATTCATATACCAACCAATTCAAGCATCATAACCAAGTTAATTCTAACATCTAACATGGTACATTATTACATGCATTCGTGTTTATAATCTTACCCTTTTGTGAACATACATGTTAACATAATTTAATCAACCACACTAAACACATGGATATTCATCATGGTATAACCTTATAATTTTACCAAAACAAATCTTTACTAGCCATTCCAAAGGCTAGATTACAATTAACCATTTATGTGCCAATATGGCCATGTAACCTATACATGCCATTATAACCATAATTGATTTACTATATGTACCGAAATGGGCCGATGGATAGTGTGAATGATCTCCGCCAAGCTTCTAATCTGATGAGCTTCTAATTTACTATAAAACAGAAAAATAAAATTAAGTAAGCATATAATGCATAGTAAGTTTGTATAAAATGGTACTTAACTTACCATTCATTCTATTTCAAGATAAACATGTAACACACATTCAATCAATTTGATCTCAAGCCCTACATATATCCTCATTACCCTTGTTAGTTAAACATTCCACAATATTATCAAGAAACATATATGATTCCAAAACAATCAAATTTTCAGACACATATGCTTTCCACATCACATATCCATTTAACATGTATAAATCATATCTTTATATTACAAGTACATTTTCATTATAATTCATCTTGAGTTCAGATTATTTCAGGTCAGAACTTTACTCATATTATTCGAAATATCAATGTCACACGAGTAGTACACTCAAGGTGTACAAATCTATAATCAAGGATAAACATATTAATCAAATAAATTCCATGTACAAATATAATCATCTCATATTTCCATATATTAAATATCGTGTATTATCATTTTCATATATTTCATGCAGATACATGTAATAACTCATTTCTTATTCATATCTTCTCATGTCAAGATTTTTTTACCCGTTGAATTTATCTGAAATATCTATGGATACACAAGTAGTACAAATCATGATCCGTCAGTTCATATTCAAGGGTACCCGTTAAGGCACTTAATCAGAAAGCACACTTTCGAGCCACATAACATATAACAAGATTACTTGTCCAAGCTAAATCCTGTTTTCAACATATGCTCACAAGAGCTTAATTAGGATTACCTGTCCAGGCTAAATCCTATCTGTACATATGCTTAAGAGGGCTTATATCATGATTACTAGTCCAAGCTAAATCTTTTCTGTAATGAGGTCAATAAGATTACTCGTCTGAGCTAAATCCCGTCAGCAACAAATGCAGGACCTCATTCAATAAGGGAAATCACATTTATCTGTCGATTTTCATTTATTCAAACAAGATTTAACATTTTTCAAGCATTATCAGGTATGTGATTATTTCATACATCTATAACATTCATATAATTCAAATAAACACATTCCACATTCATTTCAAGCATAAAAGTAACATTTTTATTATATATCATTTATCAGGCATTATCATTGATCGGGCTTTTTCGGTTATGTTTTCAATGTCATATATATATGCTATTTATATAAATTACATACACAAAATCTAATTCAAGCATATAAATATACAATTTAGTTACACGAACTTACCTCAATAAATGTTCGTGTACGTAAAATATACTAATCCGACATTTTCCTCTTTTCCTCGTTCTAACTTTGAATTTGGTCTATTCAGAGTTTAACATAAATTTAATACAATTTAAACTCAATTCAGTCCAATTTACATCTTAGGAAAAATACCATTTTGCCCCTAAACTTTTAATTAATGACGATTTCGTCCCTAAGCTCAGAAAAATGAAATTCATGCAATTTACTCTTTATTCCACGCCTAACCAAAATTTCAATATAAAATTTACAGCACATGTATCTATAAAATTTAGAATTTTTCTTCAATTTTACAACTTTACAATTTAGTCCCTAAATCATGTTTTCATCAAAATTCACTTTGTAAAAATTGTTTATCTATTAACAACCTTTCATATTCTACCATAAATTTCACAATTTCAGCATATTCATCCATGGAAAAATTTCATACTTTGATAACTTTTCAAATTAATTCCCCAAATAGATAGATTAAACTATCCTACTTTTAAAAATATAAAAATTACTAAAAACGGGACTTGAATACTTACCTAATTTGGCCAAGAAAGCTTGCTTTCTCTTTCCTAGGGTTTCAATGGAATATTTAGGGAAGAAGATGATATAAAATTATTTTTATTTAATTTTTTATCATCTTTTAATTTTATCACTTTTCAATTTAGTCCTTAACCTTTTTTTTAATTTTCCATGGATGAATCATCCAAAAATATCCACTAACTTTTCATTAATGGCCTAATTACCATACAATGACCTCCAATTTAAAGTTCTATAGCTATTTAATCCCTTTAGCTATAAGAACTCAACTTTTGCACTATGTGCAATTTGGTCCTTTTATCAAATTAAACATGTAATTGGTAAAATTTCTTTATGAAATTTTCATAAAATATTATTATCACACTGTAGATAATAAAATAGTAGTAAAATATTTTTTCTTTTCGGACTCGGATTTGTGGTTCCAAAACTGCTGTTCTGATTTTATCAAAAATGGGTTGTTACAGTGTTACATTTAGTGGTATCAGAACCAGATTACAAAACTCAATCTGTGAAATTTTAGGTTTCACAATTTTGTTTTAAAAAGAACTGGTTTTAAATAACTTGGATTATTCTAAGTAAATATGCGGTATACCGAGTGTCTGGCGCCAATCTTGTAAGTATTTTTGAACTTAGATAGAATAATCTGAAAACACTACAGTTAGTACTTTCTGAAACTATACTGAGTTAGTTAGAGACTGAAATATCTGAAAATATTTCTGAACTTCTGATAATTTACGCATAAAATATCTGCTAAGAAATACTGGAACTGATACATCAAATTTTATAATGTAGATAAAATTTGAAATATACAATGAGCGCTTGTGAAACTCGCAGTCGTGGTATTTTTGGGCACGGTAAAAGCCACAGAGGGCTCGAGCTGAGTCTTCCTCTCTTGGCAATATGTCAAACTTAGACACAAGTGAGACACCGGTTTAACCTGCTACTGAGACTGGTTCTCAAAGTCGCTCGGCTGGGGACAATGCACTGTCTCAAGCCATGTTGAGGGTGTTGGAAAGGGTTGCTGACCCTATTCTGGATCTGAAGGCCGTGGGTTAGTAACTGAACGACTCTGGTCCAATGGAGCTGAGCTGTTTAGGGGTGTCACTAAAATCGCCCCCTACTGTGGCCAAGTATTGGTTGAAGGCCGCAAAAAGGATCATAAACGACATCGACTGTACTCTTAAGCAGATACTTAAGGGTACAGTCTCTTTACTTAGCGATTAGGCATATCAGTAGTGGTTGTTAGTTGAGGAGGGTACTCAGCCTGATCGTCTGAAATGTGACTATTTTAAGACAGGTTTCCAGGGGAAGTATGTTGGCGCAAGCTATGTTGATGCTCATAGGCATGAGTTCATGGATCTCACACAAGGAATAGATCTGTGGTTGAGTATGATGCTGAGTTTCTGAAGTTGAGCCACTACACTCGAGACGTGATGACGTTTGAGTATGAGAAATGCGTTAGTTTTGAGGATGGCTTAAGGGATAATTTGAGGGTGTTGATTACTCTATAGAAGGAGTGAGAGTTCATGGTTCTAGTAGATAAGGTGAAGATCACCAATAAGGTTAAGCACGTGGAGCACCAAAATAGGGATCATGAGATAGACAAGAATAAGAGGGATTCGGAACCTCTAGTTCTATTTAGAGGCCTAAGAAACAAGCTAGACCTTATGGGCCTGTTAGGGTAGGGGTTCCTGTTTCTTCTACTGGGATTTAGCCATGTGGTGATTATGATAGGCGCTATCTGGATGAGTGTTAGAGGAGGAAAGGGGCTTGTCTGAAGTGTGGGTCTTTGGAGTACCGGATTCGAGAGTGTTCACAGTGGGCCAATCGTATGCAAGCTTCAGGACTGAGTTATGTATAGCTTCAGAAGGCAGTTCAGTAGCCACTTAGGGGCTATGGACCGGCTAAGGATGGTAATGATATAGGCCAAAGATAGAGAGCACTAGGAAGAGGTGCTAGTCAGGCTGAGGCAAGGTAGCTTGCGTTGGTTTATGCTGCTCAACGTCGAGAGGATAGAGATGCTCCTGATGTTATCACAAATACGTTCTTTATTTTTGATGTAGCTACTCAGTCCTATGTAGCTAGTACTATTTCTGAAAACCTTGGGATTTCTGTTGAGAGCACTTCTAGTGAGATTACTGTACTGAGTCCATCGAGTAGTCTGTTCGGGTTAATAGAATTTATAGAAATGTTCCGTTAGAAGTGCAAGGGACATTAATTCTGGCAAATCTGATGGAGCTTTGTTTGAAGAGTTTGACTTAATTCTGGGTATAGACTGGTTGGTTGAGCACTAAGTTAGCTTGGATTACGCGACTAAAAAGGTCGTTCTAAGGACCGAGGATGATAAGGAGGCGGTTGTGATTAGTGAGCATCAAGATTATTTGTCCAATGTGATCTCCACTCTTGTGGTTGAGAAATTGGTTCGGAAAAGGTGTGAGGCGTATATGGCATTCGTTATTGTTTCAAATTCTAGGAACTCTTCTGTCAGGGATATTAGAATAATGAGGGAATTTTTATATGTCTTTCTTGATGAGTTACTAGGTTTACCTTTGAATCCAGAAGTTAAGTTCGACATTTAACTTTTAACAGGTACAGCTCATGTGTCTATCGCTCCTTACCGAATGGCACTGAAAGAGCTTACAAAGCTTAAGGCTCAACTTCAAAAGCTTCTGGATCGTGGTTTCATCCATCCTAGTGTGTCTCTATGGGGGCATCAATTTTGTTTGTAAAGAAAAAGGATGGTACTATAAGGATGTGTATCTACTATCGACAGTTGAATAAACTGACTGTAAAGAATAAGTATCTAATTTTGAGGATGGACGACTTGTTTGATCAGTTCCGAGAGGCTTTAGTATTCTCAAAAATAGATCTTCGATCTGGGTATCATTAACTTAGAGTTAAGGAAGTCGATGTTCATAAGACTGCATTTAGGACTCGTTATGGGCATTACGAGTTCCTAGTTATGCCCTTTGGTTTGACGAATGCCCTGCCTGTATTCATGGATCTGATAAATCGAGTCTTTTAGCCATATCTGAATCAATTCATCGTGGTCTTCATCGATGATATTCTGGTTTACTCTAAGACAGAGAATGAGCATGATGAACATCTTAGAGTAGTGCTTCAGATACCCAGAGAGAAATAGCTCTATGCTAAGTTGAGCAAGTGTGAGTTCTAGTTGCGTGAGGTAACTTTTCTAGGTCATGTGGTTTCTGTTGAGGGGATTCGAGTTGATCTTAGAAAGATTGAGGCTGTGCTTGATTGGAAACAACTTAAAAATGTATTTAAGATTCGTAGTTTTCTAGGTCTTGCGGGATACTATCGGTGTTTTGTTGAGGGGTTTTATTTGATTGCATCCTCTTTGACTAAGGTTCTGCGCAAGGGTGTTCCTTTTGTCTAGAATGATGCATAATAATAGAGCTTCAAGAAGTTCAAGTCTATTCTACTTAGGCTCCTGTCCTGATACAACCTGAATTTAGTAAAGAGTTTGTGGTTTATAGTGATGATTCATACGTTGGTTTGGGTTGTGTACTAATGCAAGATGGTAAGGTTGTGGCTTATGCGTCCCGTCAGCTTAAGTTATATGAGGGGAATTATCTGACTCATGATCTTGAGCTAATTACTATGGTTTTTACGTTAAAGATCTGGAGGCATTATCTGTATGGTGAGAGGTGTATCATCTATACTAATTACAACAGCCTCAAGTACTTTCTCACTCAAAAGGAGTTGAATCTTAAACAACGTTAATGGATTGAGCTGCTCAACAATTATGACTGCACGATAGAGTATCATCCTGGTAAGGCCAATGTAGTGGGTGGTGCTCTCAGTCATAGAGTGATGACTGATTTGAGAGCAATGTTCGTAGTCTGTTAAATGATAGAGGTCTGTTAGCCGAGTTGCAAGTTAAGCCGAATTGGATTGATCAGATTCGGAATAAGCAGTTAGGGGATAAGTATTTGGGTTTGCGGTTTTGTCAGATTGAGAGTGCCAGTACTTCTGATTTTGAGCTTAATAAAGATAAAGTTTTGTGTTTTTGAGGTCGAGTTTGAGTATCGAATGATTTTGATCTAAGGCAGTCGATTCTGAGGGAGACACATAGTAGCCTTTATGGTATGCAACCCGATGGTAAAAAAATGTATCGCGATCTTTGTGAATTGTACTAGTGGTCGGGTTTGAAACGAGAGGTTACGAATTTTTTTGCTCGTTGTCTGATGTACCAGCAGGTTAAGGTTGAGCACCAGTTGCCTTCGAATTTGCTCCAATATGTTTAGATTCCTTTATGGAAATGGAAACGAGTGACGATTGACTTTGTTAGTGGGTTGCTATAGACATCCACTAAGAAGAATTCTGTTTGGGTCATCATGGATCGATTGACCAAGTCCGTTCATTTTATTCCGGTTCAAATGGACTACTCTCTGTAAAAGTTAGTGAAGCTATACATCTCCGAGATTGTAAGACTGCATGGGGTTCCTCTTTCTAGTAATTTTTATAGAGATCCTCGCTTCATTTCTCAGTTCTTGAAGAAACTGGATAAGGCTCTAGGTTCGAGATTGGACTTCAATACTGCGTTCCATCCTCAGACCGATAGTCAATCTGAGAGGGTGATTCAGATATTGGAGGATATGCTCCAGAGTTGTGTGATAGATTTCTAAGATAGTTGGGAGGATTTTTTAATACTAGCTGAGTTGGCCTACAATAACAGTTTCCAGGCTAGCATCCAGATAGCACCTTACAAGGCTCTGTATAATCATAAGTGTCGTACTCCACTATGTTGGACTGAGTTGGGTGAGCAACAGATTTTGGGTCCTGAGTTGGTTTCTGAGACCAAAGATAAGGTTAGACTGATTCGGGATCGTCTGAAAGAGGTTTCTGATAGACAGAAGTCTTATGCAGATTTGAATATGAGAGATATTGAGTACTTTGTGGGTGACTTCGATTTTTTTAAGGTTTCTCCGTGGAAGAAAGTTCTGAGATTCAGTTGTAAGGGCAAATTGAGCCCTAGGTTTATTGGGTTGTATCGGATTCTAAAGCGTGTAGGACTTGTCGCTTATCAGTTGGAGCTACCTCCAGAGTTAGACCTTATCCACCATATGTTTTATGTCTCGATGTTAAGGTGGTATCGGCCTGATCCATCTTATGTTGTCTTTGTTGATGAGATTAAGATTAGACCAGATTTGACTTTTGAAGAGAAGCTAGTTCAAATTTTAGATCGTGATATTAAGGTTCTAAGGAGGAAGTCCATTCCGTTGGTTAAGATTCTATGGCAGAATCATGGCACTAAGGAAGCCACGTAGGAACCTGAGGACTCATGCGTCAGCAGTATCCTCATCTGTTCGGATCAGGTAAATTTCGAGGTCGAAATTTCTTTTAGGGGGTAAAGTTGTAACGCTTTGAATAATTCATTTCTGTTTTTGTAAATATCTAACACAACTGTGTATTTATTTCAGTGGTTAAGTGTTCTGGGTGTGTGTGTGAGGTCTTGGGTTCAAGTCTCCTTTTTGCTAAAATTTTGTTATTTTAGATCCGAGCCTTATCCCTGTTAAGTTGGCTTATATAAAATTGTCTATTAATCTATATCAGAATAAGTCTGCTGGTTAAAATGGTAAGGAGGTGGTGTGCTGGGGGTCCTATGTTCGAATTCTTGCTTGGGCGAGGGTGTTAATTTTTGCTTGGTTGACTAATAGAGTTTCGGTGGAGCTAAAATTCTGAGGTGGTTGTGAGTTAGTGGGTTAGTGTGAGAAAAATTAGGGAGGTTATCATATTTCTGATTTTTTTAATTTTTGTTTTTTTCCCAAATTTTTTTTTCCTGATGTTTTTCTTTCCTCCATTATTTTCCACTTTCAATTTTTCCTTTCCTTCTTCTGATTGTTGTCGTTTTTCTCTTTCAAATTATTGCTACTACAATTTTTGGGTTCTTTAATCTGTTTGGTAAGTGAAGTTTTGTTTATTTTTAATGATTGGTTTTTGAAAGTGTGGGCAATATTAGTGATAGCCGATAATTGGTAAGTAATCGATAAGTTCTGTTGTATAGAAGAAGGCGGCGAGGCAGTGGTTGTCACTCCAATGGTTTAGCTTATTGCGTGTGGTCATTTTACGGTGGTAAGTTTTTAGGTGTTGATCGATTTAGTTTTTGTGAACTCGATAATGGTTGCTAAAAGGTGTTGGGTATTCTATTTTAGGTGCTGGTGGTTTTGGGGTGTTTTCGTATTAAAATAAAATCAGGTGTGTACCCAAAACATGAAAACTTGAACTCTGACAAAAGCCAGAAGTGCATTCTGTCGATGCCATATCGGCGTATGCCTGACTGTGTGCAAGATACGACCAGGTGTTTGACGAGAGCATAACCGTACGCAAGACACAGCCATGTAGTGGTGTAAGTGTGGCAGTGTAGGCCACACGGGCTAGGCTATATTGGGTATGTGAGCCACACGAGCAAGGCTAATCTGAGCGTGTGGGCCCAACGGGTGTGTGATCCCATAATTCTAAAATTTTTCCTAGGGTTTCACATGGTGTTCTAATCGACTGTGGGCCTACTGTAGGGTCGGTAAGGGCAAACCAAACCTTAGATTATGTGATATGATTTTCTGATAGTTTGCTTTGAGTAGGACACTGTACGCATGTCTGATTATTCTGCCATATATATATATATGTCTGATATTTGTATGCGAGCATGTTAAGCATGATATTTCTACATCTGTAATCTGTAATTATGTCTGAGGAGGGACTTGTATATGTGGAGGAAGTGTTCTGAATGGCGACCTTCGCCTATATTCTGGTAGCTTGGTTACATATTATCTAATATGTGTCATAATGAGAAAATATGGCGTGTAAGGATGGGTGGGTGTTTTAAACGCCACATGGTGTGTAGAGGATGTGGGTAGGATTCTATATATCTATTCAACATATCTGATTCTGTTATCTGTATCAGTAAAGGACTTAGGTCCGAATCTAAATTTGACTGTATATGTGATTTTTGTATGAATAGCATGTCTATTTCTGTTGGGTTACACACTGAGTTTACGAAAACTCACTTCTGTCTGTCTATTTTCTTCAAGTAATCTACGGACTTAGGCGGACCAGCGTGACAGAGCCTCACAGTGACCACAAGTTTGTAAACTGTTAAGATTATGGTTTTTGTTTTAATCTAAGGTTTAATTCTAGGGGTTTTGTAATAATTGGACTTTCTAGACTGTTTGGTTTAATTTTGGGATTTGGATTTTCATTTAAACATTTTATTTGCGATAGATATCTAAAAACATGGTTTTTACTGAAACAAAGGTTTTCCAAAGTTACAAATGAGATTTCCAAATACAGCGTTTTCTATGACTTCCGCTCTAAATTACGTTTTGGCAAATAAGTTAATTGAATAACGCATTCGACAGTAGATTTTAACAAATATAAGTTATAAAACTGGAATAATTTATCATAAAGACTCTATTTTCAAAAACCCTTCTCTGTGTCATCTTCGGATACGACCATTGTAATATCTTGATTTTGGGCCTAGTCGGAATAGTGGTTTCGTGACCACAAAATTCGAGATAGAAATAATTATTTTATGATTATTTTAAGGTCTATGATATGATTGCATGATTGTGTGAAAATTTCGTGAAGAAATTTTATGCATAAAGTGCCTAATTTGAAATTTGGGACTAAATTGAATAAATTGCAAAACTTGTGTTCTAGAAGTATTTTGCATAAAATTGAATTAGATTATTAATTAGAGGTCCTTAAAGAGTAATTTTACCAATTTCTAAGTCTATGGACAAAAATTGGACATGGATGGAATTTTTGGAAAGTTTAGTAGTAAGGGCATTTTGGTCATTTAGGGGTAAAATGAATTAAAATACAAAATTAAAAGCCAATTTTGCTCATCTTCAACCCCATGGCCGAATATAGCAAGGAGAAACCATGGCTAGGGTTTTCAAGCTTCCAAGTTCGATTGTAAGTTCGTTCTAGCCTCGTTTTTAATGATTTTTACGTTTTTGGAGTCCCTTAGCTCGATTTAGCTTATGCTAGCAATAATTTAACCTAGGGTTTATATTTGGAAAAATACCCATAGGTGAAATTTGTGTATTTTGGTGTTTTATGATAGAATATGAAGTTTTAAATTATGTTAGACAACTTGTGCTACTCGGTTTTAAGTGAAAACGAGCAAAAGGGCTTAATCGGTAAAAATACCTAATAGTCATAAGTACATGTTAGAGTGAGAATTTGATGTTGCCATAGAAGGAAAAATGATCAGCATGTCATAAAACATAAGAAAATAGGCTGAATTTTAATTTCTGAGCTTTGGGGAAAAAGTGTAAATATGCAAAAGTTTAGGGGCAAAATTGTAATTTTTCAAAAATATGATTTTGGGTCAATTTGAATAATGTGAGTCCTAATTAGACTATATTTTAAATGATAGAGCAAGGAAAACTGAAATTCAAAGCTAAAATGGGGAAAATACCAAGTGGTGGGCGAAATGGTAAAAATAGCCATTTTATACGAGGTAAGTTCATATGTAAATGTTGGTAACATAGTTATTATTTTAAATGTTTTAATGTTTTTTAAATGATATGATAATTATTATGAAATATTATACTTGTGATAATTGTTTGATAATATGTCAAATTATGTGATATACTTGGAAAATATGAAATACTACCGAGTATCGTATCGGCATTCCGTAGAAGATGGTTGAGACACATGATTGGGAAAAGGTCCGTTGAACCTTAGGAATGGATTAGGATACAAGTGACATGTCACTGGGATATTTGGGCATCCGAACTCGTTGAGTTGAGTCCGAGTTCACTTATGGATGCGACGTCCGAACTCGTTGAGTTGAGTCCGAGTTCACTTATGGATCGAATGTCGAACTCGTTGAGTTGAGTCCGAGTTCGTGAGATGTAACTAGGCATCCGAACTCATTGAGTTGAGTCCGAGTTCACTTATGGATGCGAACGCTTGAGCTCGTTGAGTTGAGTCCGAGTTCACTTATGGGCGGGTTACATGGTAGCTTGGCTACATATGTGGCACTTATGTGCAAGTTATCCATGTATCCGAATTATATTCCAATGTGTTCAACGGGTAAAGTTCTACTCAAATGGAGGAATACTCAAGATGAAAGGGACGTATTGGTAAGTGTTGTGAAATGGATACTTTGAACAGGTATGTACTTAACCCTCGGGTTGAAAACTCGATATAACAACAATATGGTAAGATGATAAATGAAAAGGTGATATGAATGTCTTGGTGATGATTATGCAAATGATGTTTTATGTTTGCTTATATGGTTATGTTACTTGCTATTTGCATGTGAGCTTACTAAGCATTTATGCTTACTCCTCCTTTTCATTCCTTGTAGTGTTGACAAGCCAGCTCGAAAATCGAAACGGTTGGAGGCACGCTCACACTATCCGTATACCATCTTGGCATAATGGCTTGTATATTTTGAGTATGGCATGTATAGCATTATAATCATTTTGTATATATGGTCTTATGATATGGTTATTGAGTTGTATGGAAATAGAAATGCTTGGTAATGATTAGCCATTGGAATGGCTAATCATGATCATATTTGGTATTATGTATGTCAAATTGCTAGCTAATCCATGGAAACCATGAAATAGGTAAAATTTACCATAAAATAGATTCAGACAGCAGCAGTGACGTGAGTTTAAAAAATCACTAAAAATAGTAGAAATGGAATTAAATAATTAATAAGTTATGGAATCGAAGCTTGATGAGTCTATTTTCATATGGAATAAGCGAAACAGGTATATGAGCTATATTTTATAAAATGTTTAAATTTTTGTGAAACAGGGCCAGAGCGATTTCTGGATCCCCTGTTCTGACTTTGGAAATTCACCATAAATTTTACAAAGATAATTAGAAGTCACGCTTTATATGTACAGATTCCTTATTGAGTCTAGTTTTATTGGAGACAAACGACATAGTCATTGAAGCTCTGTACAGGGAGATATCTGATTCGTAATACACAGAGGTCAGAGTAGTTGAACCCTGAAACAGGGGAGACTTTAACTAATAAACTGTACTAATTGGCCCAACCAAAATTCTAGAAAAAATTAGTAGATATATATATGAGTCTAGTTTCAGAAAAATTTACGAATTTGATTTGAGTTTCGTAACTCGAGATATGATTTTAAAGCGACTGTGATGTAGTTAGCCAGCTTGTCTGGAAATTTTAAAATGAATTGTATGAGCTGTTTAATTAATGAATTAAGTCCGTTAACACCTTGTGTTCGACTCGGAAACGGTCTCGGTGCGGGTGTTACATTTAGTGGTATCGAGCAGGTTTAGTCGGTTCTCGGACTAACCTAGCATGTGTAAAAGTTTAGCTATACATGCCAGCGATGCGTGATAGTGTGATGTCTTCCAACGCGTATAAGTACCGTCTTATTTAGGCAGGTACTCTCCAACCGAAATGTGTCGACCATGTTCAATGTTATGTGAAGATATTTGAGTAAAATTATGATTATGATAAGTCTCGGTTCAAAAAGTATGAATAAAGGTTTATGATACATATGTGATAATATGTGAGATGAAAGTTCATGTTGTGATAAATATTCATATTTGCTTAATGCTCATATGATGTAGTGTATGTGGCTTACTTGATAAGATGATCGGAATAAATAGAAAGTAGTAGAGGTATGAATAAAGGTCATAATATTATGATCTGAATGAAAATGTCCTTGTCTTGATTGGATGTCGAATGTTGATGAATGTTAATGGTATATAATTTTTATGAGGTAAAGGATTATAATGAAATGAACTTATCTATGTTAAATTGTTGGACTGAATTATATGATTGTAATGATATGTACATGATGATGCACGAAATGAAAGTTGTGATTGTGATGCAAATATCTATGTTTGTTTGGCCTTATATAATGTCATGAGCATGAATTAATTTAATTAATTGAATGGATAAGTAAAGCTGTCTAGAAAACATAGAATGTATGCATAAGTATATTGTCTAAATGGGATAATAGGAAAATTGGTGTAAGCCAACATGAATGAATGACATGATTATGATGATGTTACTATGATGATGGAAGTTGTGTCATATGTGTATGTATAAGAAAGTCGAGTCAGAGGTCCTACAACCCCTCCCCCTTACCAAAGTGGTACTTATAATGGAATTTCATGAGATTTGTATTGAATAACTTTCCGGTTGAGAACCCAAAGAGTTCGATGATAGAATAATTATAAGTATGATCCGAGATTGAAAATGAGCTGATAAGTAAAGTCAGTCGAAAGTATCGGATTGACGTAAAATTATTGGAGTTATGCACTCGTCCTAGTTAGAAAAGGAATTCTCCTTGGTAAATCGAATTACTCAAGTGCAAGGTCGAGAAAAGTGTAAATCGAAAATTATTCGAACTGACATTCTTTAGTGAATGATTTAATATGAAATTTGTGACGCAGAACTAGTTGGGAAATGATATTTCAAATGTGAATTATCCGAGTGTGATGCTTATGACCGGACAGATTTAGCGATCTCTTTTGAGATGTTCTATGTGTTCACCCGTTCTCGAAAATATTTCTATGGCTATTGATCTTCGAAGAAATTCTTGTTATATGGGAATGTCTTCTAATTCGGTGTTGGATGAAAGCATTGGTAGTCCTGATTGGTTTATAATTTATATTGCTCTATTTTATCGGGTATTCTATTTCATTTAAATCGATAAGAATTGATGAGAGAATTCATATGATATTATGATTCTGTTTCTTCTACTTGATGCTTCATCGATATATATGTATGGGAAGATATATTGATCTTGTTATATTTGATTTCGATGGGATTAAATGATGTTTTCTTTTGGACTTTCTTTCTTTGAAGAATTATCGGGTATTCTGTATTTTCTCTATGAATTTGGTTTTCGATTCTCGGCATAGTATCGTATCTTGGGTTTCTTTATCCCGGATCTCTTTATTTTGGATTTCTTTATTCGGGTTTCTCTATCTTGGATTTCTTTATTCGGTTTTCTTGTTATCTTTGTTCCATAATTTGTCAATTATGACTCATGTTAATCGTTCTTCATTCGTGATAATCATGTCAAATATGACTATACTTCTAATTTGATCTTGGTAATGTGGTGATTTTAGTATTGGGATTTTTCTAATTTACGTGTAAGGATTTGACATCGAGAAAGGCATAGGTGATAAAAGCGCGAGTTTTAGTCGGTATGGTAAATTATTTATTTGAAAGATTTCATGTGACAATTATGTCGGGATTATTTTTCCCAAGTCGATAATAGAATTTCATTTTGTACGGATAAAAGAGTAAATAGTTTGAGCGAGAAGTGTATATTTATTAGAAAAGAGTTGGATATTAGTTTAAGTCACTCTGAATGATAAGGTTTCCATCTTGTGAAAGCTGAAAAGTTTATTACATGTTGACGAGTTCGGATAGATGAGAATATTGGTAACAAGGCGTCGAACTAGACCGATCTACATTGAGCAATGATTTCGACTTTCGGTAATGTATTGTTGTATGAATTGTGATGTGTTTCAAGACGGTGAGGTAATGTGATAGTTTAGAGCATCCGATGTTACATAAAATCGGAGTTGTTAAAGGGGTTAAAGCGAGCATTGGGATCTATCAAAATTATCCTTGTCAATGTTGATATTGGGATGGAAATGAGAAGGATTATTCTTGAGGCCATATCAGAATTATTTCTATGGCGGAAAGAGGAAAATGTGATGTATCTTATTGTTAAATGTTTGGCGAGATCTATAAATCACATCTGTATTGAATGAATTCCTACTCATCAGATTCATGGAATTTCAGGTCTCTTTGATTGTTGGATTTCTTGGAATTCCGGTCTCCATTAAATCAAGTTGAGATCCGGTTTTATGTCATGATATCATGGGAAATTGAGAAGGGTTGAAAATTTAAAACGGTTGAGAGTTGAGGCGTAAGCTTTTAGATCATTTGAGAAATTGAAGAGATGTATTGGAGGTACAGTCTAAGTGCAAGTTCTTGACACCAAATATGAGATTAAAAGTGAAGACCACTTTTACGGTAAGATTTTGGGGACGAAAATCCACGAAGGGGAGAGTTGTAATATCCCGATTTTGGGCCTAGTCGGAATAGTGGTTTCGTGACCACAAAATTTGAGATAGAAATAATTATTTTATGATTATTTTAAGGTCTATGATATGATTGCATGATTGTGTGAAAATTTCGTGAAGAAATTTTATGCATAAAGTGCCTAATTTGAAATTTGGGACTAAATTGAATAAATTGCAAAACTTGTGTTCTAGAAGTATTTTGCATAAAATTGAATTAGATTATTAATTAGAGGTCCTTAAAGAGTAATTTTACCAATTTCTAAGTCTATGGACAAAAATTGGACATGGATGGAATTTTGGAAAGTTTAGTAGTAAGGGCATTTTGGTCATTTAGGGGTAAAATGAATTAAAATACAAAATTAAAAGCCAATTTTGCTCATCTTCAACCCCATGGCCGAATATAGCAAGGAGAAACCATGGCTAGGGTTTTCAAGCTTCCAAGCTCGATTGTAAGTTCGTTCTAGCCTCGTTTTAATGATTTTTACGTTTTGGAGTCCGTAGCTCGATTTAGCTTATGCTAGCAATAATTTAACCTAGGGTTTATATTTGGAAAAATACCCATAGGTGAAATTTGTGTATTTTGGTGTTTTATGATAGAATATGAAGTTTTAAATTATGTTAGACAACTTGTGCTACTCGGTTTTAAGTGAAAACGAGCAAAAGGGCTTAATCGGTAAAAATACCTAATAGTCATAAGTACATGTTAGAGTGAGAATTTGATGTTGCCATAGAAGGAAAATGATCAGCATGTCATAAAACATAAGAAAATAGGCTGAATTTTAATTTACGAGCTTTGGGGCAAAAGTGTAAATATGCAAAAGTTTAGGGGCAAAATTGTAATTTTTCAAAAATATGATTTTGGGTCAATTTGAATAATGTGAGTCCTAATTAGACTATATTTTAAATGATAGAGCAAGGAAAACTGAAATTCGAGGCTAAAATGGGGAAAATACCAAGTGGTGGACGAAATGGTAAAATAGCCATTTTAGCATACGAGGTAAGTTCATATGTAAATGTTGGTAACATAGTTATTATTTTAAGTGTTTTAATGTTTTTTAAATGATATGATAATTATTATGAAATATTATACTTGTGATAATTGTTTGATAATATGTCAAATTATGTGATATACTTGGAAAATATGAAATACTACTAGAGTATCGGTATCGGCATTCCGTAGAAGATGGTTGAGACACATGATTGGGAAAAAGGTCCCGTTGAACCTTAGGAATGGATTAGGATACAAGTGACATGTCACTGGGATATTTGGGCATCCGAACTCGTTGAGTTGAGTCCGAGTTCACTTATGGATGCGAGCGTCCGAACTCGTTGAGTTGAGTCCGAGTTCACTTATGGATGCGAATGTCAGAACTCGTTGAGTTGAGTCCGAGTTCGTGAGATGTAACTAGGCATCCGAACTCGTTGAGTTGAGTCCGAGTTCACTTATGGATCTGACGCCTGAGCTCGTTGAGTTGAGTCCGAGTTCACTTATGGGCGGGTTACATGGTAGCTTGGCTACATATGTGGCACTTATGTGCAAGTTATCCATGTATCCGAATTATATTCCAATGTGTTCAACGGGTAAAGTTCTACTCAAATGGAGGAATACTCAAGATGAAAGGGACGTATTGGTAAGTGTTGTGAAATGGATACTTTGAACAGGTATGTACTTAACCCTCGGGTTGAAAACTCGATATAACAACAATATGGTAAGATGATAAATGAAAAGGTGATATGAATGTCTTGGTGATGATTATGCAAATGATGTTTTATGTTTGCTTATATGGTTATGTTACTTGCTATTTGCATGTGAGCTTACTAAGCATTTATGCTTACTCCTCCTTTTCATTCCTTGTAGTGTTGACAAGCCAGCTCGAGAAATCGGAAGCGGTCGGAGGCACGCTCACACTATCCGTATACCATCTTGGCATAATGGCTTGTATATTTTGAGTATGGCATGTATAGCATTATAATCATTTTGTATATATGGTCTTATGATATGGTTATTGAGTTGTATGGAAATAGAAATGCTTGGTAATGATTAGCCATTGGAATGGCTAATCATGATCATATTTGGTATTATGTATGTCAAATTGCTAGCTAATCCATGGAAACCATGAAATAGGTAAAATTTACCATAAAATAGATTCAGACAGCAGCAGTGACGTGAGTTTAAAAATCACTAAAAATAGTAGAAATGGAATTAAATAATGAATAAGTTATGGAATCGAAGCTTGATGAGTCTATTTTCATATGGAATAAGCGAAACAGGTATATGAGCTATATTTTATAAAATGTTTAAATTTTTGTGAAACAGGGCCAGAGCGATTTCTGGATCCCCTGTTCTGACTTTGAAATTCACCATAAATTTTACAAAGATAATTAGAAGTCACGCTTTATATGTACAGATTCCTTATTGAGTCTAGTTTTATTGGAGACAAACGGCATAGTCATTGAAGCTCTGTACAGGAGATATCTGATTCGTAATACACAGAGGTCAGAGTAGTTGAACCCTGAAATAGGGAGAATTTAACTAATAAACTGTACTAATTGGCCCAACCAAAAATTCTAGAAAAAAATTAGTAGATATATATATGAGTCTAGTTTCAGAAAAAATTTACGGAATTTGATTTCGAGTTTCGTAACTCGAGATATGATTTTTAAAGCGACTGTGATGCAGTTAGCCAGCTTGTCTGGAAATTTTAAAATGAATTGTATGAGCTGTTTAATTAATGAATTAAGTCTGTTAACACCTTGTGTTCGACTCCGGCAACGGTCTCGGGTACGGGGTGTTACAACCATAACATCTAGGCTAGAGGTGTGCATGGGCCGGGCCGAGCCGGGTTCGGGCCGGGCCCATAAAAAAATTTAGGCCCGCTTCCAAGGCCCGGACCCGGCCCGGCCCGAAATATGGGCCTGGAATTTTGTCCAAGCCCGGCCCGGGAAAAAATTGATAGGCCCGAGCCCAACCCGGCCCGGCCCGGATTTTTTTTTACTTTTTTTATAAAATAAAAAACTTTAAAAAATAATAATTCAAATACATTTAAAACATAAAAATAAATATTAAAACAAATAAAAAACAAGACAAACAATTCTTAAAATAATACATAAATTAAAAATACAATAAAAAGTAGTTATATTAAAATTGAAACAAATTAGTACTAAAATAATAACCAAATTAATAACAAAACAAAAGTTTTATAATATCAAAATAATATTATAAACGACAACATATAACATAATAAATAGTTATAAAAGAACAATAAAACACTACAAAAAGTAGCAGTAAAATAGCACCAAAACAGCATCAAAACAGCACAAAAATACCATCAAAACAGCACCCAAACAGCAACAAAACAGCACAAAAAACAGCATCACCAACAACACAAAAAACCTGCAAAATATAATCAACCAACCAAAATATTTATACATTAACCAAATAACATATTTAAGTTTATAACAAAATATAATTGTAAGCTAAATTAAATTGTCAACAATTAGAAATGAAGGTAACCTAAAAAGCAATCGAAGAAACATCGTCCTCATTGTCCTCGTCGTCCTCATCATCCTCATCGTTCTTGCAACCAATTTCTAACATGAAATAAGAATAAATAATTAGATAATCAAATTGATAAAAAATAATATAAAATTACAACAATAAAACGAGAATAATAATTACCTGTTGAAAATCCCTTAGCTCGCATCCAATCATCCAAGCAAACAACGGCTTGAACCGTTTTTGGCTTAAGTGAACTCCTCAAAGGTGTGATAACTTTCTTACCCATACTAAAAGCCGATTCGGAAGCTACAGTTGATATTGGAATTGCCAAAAGATCACGAGCCAATAATGAAAGCTCATTATACCGAACTGAACTTTTACTCCAATAATCCAAAACATCTATTTGACTATTCAACTCAAGCTCCGGTTCTTCCAAATAAATGTCCAACTGTGACTTTTCACTCCTAGTGCTAGATTCATTTAAATATCGTTTATAATCATCACTCTCATCAAAATCTCCTCCAAAATCAACATTATTAACATTGTGTTCACCCAAACTAGAATCAACAGGATTTTTATCCAAACATTAGAACTCCCACCAAAGAGGAAGATGTGGATTTGGATTTCTTAACATACTCATCAAACAAGAGTCTAAGATTGCTAAGAATGGTTTCAACAAAATCTGAAGCATGAATACCATATATTGTAGTAAAGCAATCCTGCACATAATTCAACTTGTAACGAGGATCTAAAATTGCCGCACATGACAATATCAATGAATACTCATTAATATTTATTAAATTTCTCTTGCATTTGCTTAACCATTGGAGTTAAAATGAATAAGGACCTTTAATCGTATCAAGCAAGACCTTGTGAACCTTCCAAACACCTCTAAAATAAAGATTAGCGGTTGGATAATTAGAACCGAGAAAAACACAAGTCACATCATAAAAGACTTTCAAAAATTTGCAAAGAATAGCAACATTTCTCCACTCCTCGTTAGAAAGTGCAAATAATTGATAATCTTTATCCCGTTGGCCCCAATAATCTAGCACATCTTTATAGTAAAGAGAAGATTCAAGCATCAAATAAGTAGAATTCCATCTCACACAGACATCTTGACGCAACTTTTGGTCATATTCAAATGAAAACTTTTGTCGGCCACATCATAAAATCTTTTCCTCGAGTTCCGACTTTTTATGTACTTAATTCCATTTCAATCTTAGCAACAACATCATCAAGAAGTTCCAAACCAGCTTTAACTATAAGATTCAATATATGTGCACAACATCTAACTTGAAAAAAGCACCATCACACAAAATAACTCGGTTACGCACGAGCGATTTTTAAGACAAGAAACCATAACATCATTATAAGAAGCATTATCCAAAGTGATGCTAAAAATTTTCTTATCTATACCCCATTGAGATAAACATAAAACAAGTTCATCCGCTATGTTCAAACCATCATACGGAGGAAATAAAGCTCTAAACCTTATGATTCTCTTTTGTAGCTTCCAATTTTCGTCAACCCAATGAGCAGTAATGCAAATATATTCATCATTAGTATGCTCCGAGTTCCAATTATCAGAGGTTAGACAAATTAAACCAGGCGCTCTAGCCAACTCTTCTTTAACACGATCTCTCTCTTTTGCATAATACATTAGGACATCCCTAGCAGCTGTATATCTACTTATATTCTTAAAATTAGGACTAGCAATACTCATCATGTATTTAAATCCCGGTTCTTCAACTGTCCTAAATGAATGTTTGCCACACAAAAGAAAAGTAGAAACAGCTTTACGACACTCATCAGCATCAAACTTGTAGTTTTTTATAAATGGAACACCTCCTAATGATGGTTGAGTGGCTATGGTGTATTGACTGATGTCCTTATTAACTTTTTTCAAACAGCTATTTAGATGACGTCTTAAATGAGAGGTTCCACTAGAAGATTTAGCAGAGAAGATAGCCTTCAAAGATTACATTGTGCCTTCAATTCATTTTTGTTCTCGCATTCAAGCTTTGTCATTTCATCCCACACCTTTGAAGTGGTAGACTTTTGACGTTTAGCGACACTTTCATACTTATTAAACCCATCGTCCACATGTATAGGACTGTTCGAACTAGCCATAGTCATAAAAATTCAAGTCCTGAAATCCAAATAAACCAAAAGATTATTAATTTTCATACTAAAAATATCTAATAATTATGATACAATTTATAATTGAGACCAAATGGCTTCATCTTATTTAAATATCTACCACAAGCCTAACAAAATCAACTATAGTTTGGCAATAATTAAAAAGTCATTGAAACGCCAACCAATTAGTTCAGTCCAACCAAAAAACAGATCAAGAAATTATAAAACACAAAAAAAGAGAGCCTAAAATCAACTAAATCAAAATAATTACAATAAGAAACACAGATCATCCAATAAAAAATACGAAACACATCTAGCTAATCTCAATCCAAAGTTTAAAAAAAAATCGAATTAAGGACACTAACCCAATCAATATATTTACTGAAACCATCACTAACTTTAAAAAAAAATTCCATATATTCGGGGTAAAATTGGTAAAAACAGATCTGATTTTACCATTGTCTACAGGAAATATAGCTTAAGCCCTTTGAAGATGTAATAACAAGTGCGGTAGATCGAGGTAAAATAAAAAAATTAAAAATGAAAATTATACCAAAAAAATTGCTTATGCTAAAGATCAGAATATTTTATATTCTCTTAAAAATATAAATATTCTTAATTAGATATAATATTTAGAAAAGAGAAAGGGCCCCGTGGCAAATTGGCAACTGGCAAACATAAGAATACATTTGTGTATGTACTGTCCAGTGACTTGAAAGTTGAATAGCATATGTATATATATTTTTTATTTTACTTTCCATTATTCTGTTCTTAGTCTTACTTACTCCAACATTATTACATGGAAAACAACTTTTCCAGATTTAGATAATACCCATTTTTTGTTCATTATTTATTTCATTTGATCTATTTTCCTTCAGTATTTTCACCAAAATAATTATAGTAAGAGATATGGCAGCAGTGAATAAGAAGTAGAAGAAGCTTACCTTGAAGAAAACAGCAAATGAAGAAGCTGAAAGACTACCGGATCAACTACCGAGACTGCAATCAAATAAAGAAGCTGAGCTGAGCTGAGCTTCAGGCTAGTTGGAGGTGGCCGACGGACAACTAGATATGGGGAGGTGGTGGTGACCAGTGAGCTAGGGATTTGTTTAGAAATGGGAATAAAAAGAGGAAGGCAGCAACAGAACTACAGGAGGAACTAAACGAAAATGAAAAAAAAAATAGTAAAGATACTTAAACTTAAAAATAAAAAAGGAAAAAAAAAATATTATATTCAGGCCGGGCCGGGCCGGGCCTAGGATTAGCAATTACATAGGTAGTCAACTTGAGTCAAAAGATCGAATCGAAACCTAGGATTAGCAATTACATAGGTAGTCAAGTTAACATTCTATTAACTAGCTAATAGGTGGATCACGGTAGCCAATACCTAAGTTTGTTGTTGAAGATGTAGTTGAGAATTGAAATTGTAGATTTAGTGTTTTCAAATAAGTAGTTTAACCTTAATTTTAATGAATTTGACTGCGCTAATAATCCTTTATCCGATTAGAATGGTAATTGAATCACTAATTTAGAGTATTGCGAATAATTATAAACTTGATTCCACAATTAATTTTTTAAGGTACGATCATCAGAGTACTTATCAAAATATTTTGTTGTAATTCCTATACTATAATTTCACCATTGTGTACTTGCAACATTAAAACTCAACCCAAAGTTAATAGATTTTCTTATCATGGATTGAAACTTGAGCTAATTAATCTTATTTTTGACAAATTTTCTTTGAATTGTAGTAATAAATATTTAAAAGCTTGGAAAGATTGTTTGCCTTTTGTGGCATTTTAATTTTAAAATTTCTCTATAAAAAAATCAAAATATGGTTTTAATTTTTATACTTGGATAAAATTTGAAATTTAGTTTATATACTTAAAAATTAAAATTTATATAATTTTTCTTTTTGATTTTAAAACTCAATCTTATCATTAGACTTATCTAAGGGCCTAGTAACTCGCTTTGGCCCTATAGAGAATATTTTCACCTCGAATTGATTCGGCCTAGTCTCAATTCAATCTAAATTTAAAAAGATTTCTTACATTTAAATTTAATTATAAAAATATACAAAATATCAACTAGAAATATATTTTAATATTTTACTAGTTTTTGAATAGTAAAATGAGTTTTTCGGGCGGGCTGGTGAAAATGGGCCTAGGTTGGAGTTGGGCCTTGGCCCAGCCTAACCCATAGACACCTCTACCTATTAACATCGTTAGTATTTTTTGTTAAAATTTATCAACTTGGCTAGTTGAATAAACTGTCCTCATATAACATTACATATGATTGGCAAAAAATAAATATGTTAAATTGAAAAATTTTGGTAGAAATTACCAATAGCGATAATGGTTAGTTTAAATTGAAGAAATAAGAGGATTCAATTTTTAATGACTAAATCTCAAATTCTAAAGAAATAGAGGGAAAATAGCCTATGTCAACTAAAAAAAGGTGTTACAACTGATGTATTAAGCCTAACTGTTACGAGTGTACAAAAGGTGCAGAATTACAAACTTTTCCTAACCCCTAAGCTATGAGCCCAATTAGACATATAGGAAATTAAGGAAAACAAAACAACTCTCATTTCACACGGTTACTTTTGAGCTCTGTTTCCACGATCAAATATCCAAATTTTTTCTGTTTGTCTTCGGATCCCTCTTTCTACATCTCAACATCTCCAATAACCAGTTTGGGAAAAGAGAACAAAAAAAAAAAAAAAAAAACCGGAGAGATCTTTAATCTATCTCATGAGATTTCATTGAAGAAATAAAAGTATCCAGAAAAAGGAAAAAAACGATATGTATAGCAATTTCAAAGAACAAGCGATAGAGTATGTGAAGCAAGCGGTACAAGAAGATAATGCAGGGAACTACAGCAAAGCCTTTCCTTTATACATGAACGCACTCGAGTATTTCAAGACCCATTTGAAATACGAGAAGAACCCCAAAATTAGGGAGGCTATTACCCAGAAATTCACCGAGTATTTACGCCGTGCCGAGGAGATCCGTGCCGTTCTCGATGAAGGAGGGCCTGGGCCGGCTTCTAATGGGGATGCTGCTGTTGCCACCCGCCCCAAAAGTAAGCCCAAGAGTGGTGGTGGAGAAGGCGGTGATGGGGAGGATCCAGAGCAGGCTAAGTTGAGAGCTGGGCTTAATTCGGCTATTATCAGAGAAAAGCCTAACGTTAAGTGGAATGATGTGGCTGGTTTAGAAAGTGCTAAGCAGGCTTTGCAAGAAGCTGTTATTTTGCCTGTCAAGTTTCCTCAGTTTTTTACTGGTTAGTTTTTTTTTTTTTTTTTGTTTTCTTGTTTGGGCATTTTAGGGGCTTTTGATATTTGATTTTATGAGTATGATTTTGAGCATACCATATACATCTGTAAAATTGATTACTTTAGCTGGACTTTAGTAACTGGTAGTGGATAATGAAATGGATTAATTGTTGATTGTTAAACTACTTATGAATCTTATGGTTTTATGTGGTTTTCTTTATATGCTTTGTTAAGGATGATTTTGGTTTTTAGCTATGAAGTTAGTGAGGCCTGCTTGACTTTTGCAATACGTAGTGTATAGTGAAATTGCTTCATTGACAATTGGCGAAAAAATGTTAAGAAACTTATTCTTTCTTGACTGTATATGTCTAGAAAAGAGGTTAGTTGGTAGTTCCAATAGGAAAATGTGATTATGGTATTGATATTTGATAGGATAATCATGCTTGTTTGTTGAAGTTGTTTGTGATAGTGGAGAATGCCTAATTTTGTTGCAACATTAACTAATTGTTGCGATTTAATGTTGCTTGAGATTTTTAGTCCTAAATGTAATTGTTTTGAATATCCATAGATTCATCCCATGCTTTCTATTCTTTTTTCTAAATATAGCTCCTGCTATATATTTGTTAGACTGTTCCTGTTGTATGCAATAAGATTTTAGCAAGTTATTGATATAGCCACTTGTGGTGTCCTTTGCTATCGTTTCTTGCAATGCTTGAATTGAGTCCTAGAATAGTACAAGCAACAAAGCAAAAGATTTTGCTCACCTGTGACCTCTGTGATATTAATGAGTTATTTGGGGATGTATAGATGCTTGTGAAATTCCCCTTTGTTATGTAGTTAATCTGATGAACATAGTTTTTCATGACAATAATCACACTAATAACTTCATGATTTTAATGCTCAACTTCTCAGCACATAAATGTAACATATGTTGCTCGGACTCTTCATTTTTCTTGAGGTTCCCATGTTTGACATATGGATGAGGATATGACTTCCAAGGATCCTCCAAATACATGGAAAAACATGGAAAAATCTAACATTACCATACTCACAAGAATCCAAGTAACATAGAATGTTACATGCAATCTATGACATCACCTACTAGTCTCAATTCCTTGTTAGAAAATGTTGCTTGCACCAATATAAGACTCCGCCTCTTCTGAAGCTGCCATTTTTAGCCACATGATACAAGATTAATTTGGTTTTTAAAGTTAAAAGCTTCTAATTAATTTTATAGATCTGTTCTATTTTTGAGTAGGATTGTTGAATTCAACTTAAGCTCAGCTCATTTGCTGTCTATCCAAGATTGTCTTATGATATGTGGAACAAATCAAAGTAATGTATTGGATTAGATGAGGTTTTGTGTTTTGGTAGGAAAAGGGCTTGATATCCATCAAGTTTATATAGTTCCACCGATGTTCATCTTTATGTGTTTGGATATCCTCTTGGTCTTGCTAGAATTTCTTTTATGTTTGCTGTTTGCTTCAACTGTATTATTGGTTGGATAGAAACAAACTCAATCTAATCTCTACTCCCCTTTTAGCACTTGTTTAACGGTTTTCTTCATTCCACTTGTTTAACGGTTTTCTTCATTCCCATTTCAACATTACATATGCAGGGATATAAATAGGGTAATTTTGTAAAATTTTCATACTTTTTCTGTTTTAGGAAAGAGAAGGCCATGGAGAGCTTTTCTGTTGTATGGGCCACCTGGAACTGGGAAGTCATACTTGGCCAAGGCTGTTGCAACTGAAGCTGACTCTACGTTTTTTAGGTACTATATTGAGTGGCTCATATTTGACCCATTTATCTGCCCTTAAGAAAGCACTTGCTAATTTCTGAAGCTATTTTCACTTTTCTTAATTTTTAAGATGCATATTGATCATGAAAACAAGTAAAGAAAATTCACCTTTGACATGTACTGTTGTTGTGTTATCTAGCTTTCCTCAGTGATGCAGCTGCCACCTTCCTTTTATTGGGAGAAAGGGATAGGTGGCAGTAGTAAGGATGGACTCCTATGTATGCATCACTGGATTTTAATGGCAGATAGGTGGCAGTATTCACATATTGTGGTTGTGGCTTCTATCTGCTGCTAAAACAGTTAAACTCTTTGAGCTGATAATCATTTGCCTTTCTGACTTCACCGCATTTTCCTCCTCTCTTCCATGTTTCTGTTCTATTAAGGTGAATTTACAGCTGCAGTGCTTGACTACTTATGTGGGAATTGTGTTATGATATCTATAACGTAATAATGGTGACACAGCCTCTGCAGAGCCCCATAATGTTCTTCTGTTTTTACATCATGAATTCTAGGGATTGTATCAGTCGGAGGAAGAACTATATTTTTTTATTTTCTTTAACCCAGCTTGTCATACTTGTTGAGTTTATATTAATTAGGTTACCTTTCTTGGAATCTAAGTTGCTTATATGTTTATGGTTTCTTTTTGGTCATGAATCCCAGTTCTAATTGAATTTAAGAAGTATAGGAGTTTAGAAATACCAATCTAATGTGCATATTCTTCTGGCATTTTGATTTATGAAAATACCGATCTAATGGGACACCTAGGAACTCGTGTTCCCTTCTTTTGGTCTTTTTCTTTTCATCTTTTCAATTGCTGTAATTGTTTTGGATTTCTGTTGATGACACAGTTAATCAAGTCCCTTTTATCTTATTTCATCTCTTCTGAGAACTAATTAAATCTCTTCTGACATCTAACTAAATCCTGTTTCTTATACTTCCAAACTCTAAATCTTGCATATTTTGACACTGAATCCCACTACTAAGGCTTTCAGATAAAACAAGTAAGTCCTAATTTTGCTGCTTCTGTAAGCTTTGATGACCGGATTAATCAGTTTCGGTCACTCTTCTACCTATGAACTGACTACATCAATTTGCTTTTTCTTTCATCAACTTTAATTTGCTTTTTCCTACTCTGGAAACCCATAAAGATATGAAAAATGTTTCTTAGAAGTTGTTCTTTTGTTTTGAAGTTGTAAACTGAGGCTTTTAGTTACGAAATTTTTTCATATTTATATATTACGATAAGTTTAGCTTTTTGGCTCACCTAACTTTGCTTTAAAAATATTTTTGTTGTAGTTAATTTCTTATATACCATTTCATCGTGTATGTTCGTACGTTATGTTTCTGCTTATTTCTCTTTCATTGTTCTAATCCTTTTCCCTCTTTTTCTGCTAGTGTTTCTTCCTCAGACCTTGTATCAAAGTGGATGGGGGAAAGTGAAAAGCTTGTCTCGAACCTTTTCGAGATGGCGCGTGATAGTGCTCCTTCCATCATATTCATTGATGAAATAGATTCCTTGTGCGGCCAGCGTGGAGAGGGCAATGAGAGTGAAGCTTCAAGACGTATCAAAACTGAACTTCTTGTGCAGATGCAGGTATTTGTTAGTGCATTTAAATGCTGGAACAAATTCCTCAAACATCTTTGTCCCAAAACTTTTCTAGATATTATTTTCTTATGATACACGTTCTTATAATTCCTGACCAGTTTTCAATTTTATCTTGGGACTTATGTTTATTCTATGGTTTTTATTTTGAGTTTTCGTGAAGAAGAGTTTGCACTTCATAAATATGCAATACCTGTTAAAAATTTGAACACCTCTCTTCTCATTTATGGAAGAATGCATGATAAGCAAAGTACCTTGGGAAGTTATGATAGCACAAATTTTCTCAATTAATCTTGTGCATTTAGAAAAACTTTTAAGTGTGTATTGTTTTGAGTTTGTTCAATATAAATTTATGTAAGATAACTTTTTTCTTTTGTAGTGTTCTGCAGCATGCTAGCATCTGTATCATAATTTTGTGAAATTTTCATGTTACAGTATTTGGATCTGACAATACTCATAGTCATACCTTAATTATGTTTTGCTAGATTGTGACGTGTGTGTGTGATACCCTCACTTTCAATGTTAATGAATGAATTTTTTTACTTTGTGCTTTTGATGTTTTAGGGTGTTGGACATAATGATCAGAAAGTCCTAGTTCTTGCGGCAACAAATACTCCCTATGCTCTTGATCAGGTAGGATAATATTAGAATATAATTTCCATAGATTTACCTTGAATCAGCAGAGGTGGATATCAATCTTTTACTAATCAATTATTCTTATAGGCCATCCGCCGGCGTTTTGATAAGCGCATTTACATTCCTCTCCCAGATGTGAAGGCTCGGCAACATATGTTCAAAGTACTTTTCTCTGATGTGTCTCTTCTGGACATTGAAAAGAAAAAAAAGAAGAGAAATGCTTGGCTGTTTTGTCTTCTTTTTCACAATTGTTATTCAACTACTGCTATTTTTGACATGGCTACTTTGTTTTGGTAAAACATATTACAACAGGTGCACCTAGGTGATACTCCTCACAACTTGACTGAAAGTGATTTTGAGAACTTAGCTCGCCGGACAGAGGGATTTTCAGGGTCAGACATATCTGTTTGTGTAAGTGCATCACCTATATGAGATACTTGATCTTATGTTACTCGGTCTTGGGTGTCTGATATGGGTATATTTAATTTCCCTAAGTTTTCCATGTATTTGGAGGATCCTCAAAGGATCATCTCCCTATATCAATATATAAATATGCGTGAAACATGAGTATTGGACATGGGTACTACAAGAAGATGAATATTAGGATTAATGTCGTGCTCAATCATTATATCCTTCTCTTTCTCTGAATGATCTTTTAATGGATGGCCAATGTAGAGATGTTCACTTGTGCGTGTTTTTACCTTTATTTTATCGTGGCAGGTTAAGGATGTTCTTTTTGAACCTGTTCGTAAAACCCAAGATGCCATGTTTTTCTTCAAGACACCTAATAATATGTGGATGCCATGTGGACCAAAGCAACCAGGTGCTGTCCAAATTACTATGCAGGAATTGGCAGCCAAAGGACTTGCAGCACAGGTATCAAGTTGTTTGTTTGAGCTCTTACCTTTTGTACCTATTCCTATGTACAATTTGATTTTCTATATTTTCTGATATTTTTTGCTATGCATTTATCGTTCGTTTCGGAAAATGTGTGGAGTCTAAGATTGGATTATCCAGAACGCATGCTGGAACATTATTGCCATATGCAATAAATAAATCTTTTGGAACATCCTTACCATTGTAACTTAAATTGCTATTTCATTGATTAATGCCCATGCAGATCCTTCCACCACCTATTTCAAGATCAGATTTCGATAAGGTGCTTGCAAGACAGAGGCCAACAGTGAGCAAAGCTGATCTTGAGGTCCATGAAAGATTTACGAAGGAGTTTGGAGAGGAAGGTTGATGGATTGGATGAAATTGTCACATTGATATACTCTTGTTGTGAGGTGCTATCACTGTGATTTGTATTTTATTCATAACCAGCTTGTCATCCAATGAAATGTGGGTTTAGCTTAATCAAGTGGGGAAGGTGGCTTGACTTCCCATTTCCTGTATTCAGAATGGAATTGCATTTTTTTTTTCTCCTTTTACAGTGTAAAGAAGATAACCAAGTAATTTGGCATATAATGTTTGAATATGAGTTGTGCCCTTTTATGCCTAAATTTGTTGACCGTTTTCTTCTATGTTTTCTTATTTCAAACTTCCTCTCTTGGGTATGTATGTACATATCGCAGTTCAATAATAAAAAGAAGGTTCAAAAGAATAAGGAAGACATCTTTCAGATGGCTTGAAAAGGGAAAATATACAATTTGTTAGCAAATAAAAAGGTATCTAATGAACATGAATTAAACCTAGCTTTTTCATGATATTGGTCATCAATTTCTATTAAATGTACTTGTTTCTTTTCCTTCAATGCGAGGTAGATTTGATGTTGTCATGATTGTGTTTAAAACATCATCTTTTCAAATAAATTTCGATATGTCAATAATTCATAGTATATAGATTTTGATATATTTAAGTAGGTTTGATATCTTGTGAAACTTTCTCATATTTTAATTATTTTTGTTGTATTATGTGTGTCCAAAATCATTAGTTGTAAATGGACCTTCAAATTGACTAATCTTGTAGGATGCGGTTTTTAGCTTTATTTAAACCCCATCAGTTTCTATACTAGAAAACTACCTTCATTTAAGTAAATCGGAATATAACTTGTATGTAAGCAAGTTGAACTTCAGAGAGTTGAGAAACTTCCATTTGGGAGTTGTTTGTGTGTCACTTCTGCTGATCTTAGATGCCCCAATGAACATTTATGTTCTTGTTCTTTCAACATTATCCAATTGAATAATTCCAATAACCAGACTTTGTTTTCTAATGGGAATTCATGATATGTAAGGTCCTGCATGAAATAATACAAGAAAAGCCGGCTAATCATTATAACAAAAACAGATTCTGGGCTTCTTATAAACTGAACTATTCAACCATAGTCAAATCAAGCCGGCATTAAACCTTTTTTTTAAGTTTCTTTTCTTCTGCTATAAGAAGGGCATTTTACTGGTCATGGTTAATCATCATTTCCAGCTTTAAGCTAATATTCTCTTGCTTTTTAATCACTTGAACTCTGGTTCATCACCATGAGACTTGCTCAAGTTCTAACTCTTTTATTGTTCATTAGATTATCTCTGGTTCATGGAGCCAGTAGCAACGCCAAGGTAAGGAGAAAAATCTGATGGGAACTTAGATGATTTGTTTTAGGTGCCTAATCTGACAGTGTTCCATTGCATTTTTTGTTTGATTTGCAGCATAATATTGTATACATGGGGGAACATTCTCATCCCAACTCGGAATCTGTTATCAGAGCTAATCATGAAATGCTTGCTTCAGTTACTGGAAGGCATGCACTAAGCTAATTACTTACTGTTTCAGAAATTATTGGTTTGTTTAGCTTGTTAGTTCTCAGTAATGAAGATACAAACCATTTAATTTATTCACAGATACTGTGACAAATCATTGTTAATGAAGTTTTGGTATGTAATTTTCAGTTTGGAAGTAGCAAAGGAAGCTGCACTTCACCATTACAGTAAAAGCTTTAGAGGCTTCTCAGCCATGCTCACACCAGAACAAGCTAAAAGAGTTGCAGGTGTTGTTTTGCAAAACTCTAATATGCTCATTCTGATAAATCAAATAACACTAAAGTGTGAAACATAAAGCTGAAAAATTATAGTTATTGACCATGTTTACATATATAAGAAAAGAGTTTTACCATGCAGTCCATAGCCGTAATAAATTCTCACCAATTGCACTTGCGTTGCAGAGAGCGATGGGGTTGTTTCTGTGTTCGAAAGCGGGACAAGTAAGATCCATACAACACGTACATGGAATTTTCTAGGAATAGATTCCATTCAACAATATAAGCAGCTTCAAATGGACTCATCCTCCAATGTTATTGTTGGTGTCATTGATAGTGGTAATGATTTGCAGGCATCTGCTTGTTTTGTTGATTCTTGAAAGTTCGATTCATAGCTCCTACTCATTAAACTTTATTCTTCAGGAATTTGGCCTGAGTCAGAGAGCTTTAGTGATCAAGGATTCGGTCCTGTGCCTGACAAGTTCAAGGGAGAATGTGTAACTGGAGAACAGTTTGCATTGTCTAACTGCAATAGGTAACGATGATTCACATCAACGAAGCTTAATGTATTATACGAAAGAAAACAGTACGGAATAACTGTGATTCCAATGATACATGGCCTTGAATTTTTCAGGAAAATTATAGGTGCAAGGTACTATTTCAAAGGGTTTGAAGCAGAATATGGGTCTCTTGAGTCACAAGGAGGCACTTTCTTCCGGTCAGCTCGAGACAGTGATGGTCATGGAACCCACACTGCATCAACCATTGCTGGATCAGTTGTAGCAAATGTCAGCTTACTTGGCATGGCTGGGGGCACTGCAAGAGGTGGTGCTCCCAGTGCCAGGCTTGCAATCTATAAAGCTTGTTGGTTTGGCCTTTGTAGTGATGCTGATGTTCTCTTGGCAATGGACGATGCTATTAGTGATGGTGTCCATATCCTCTCTCTTTCCCTCGGTCCTGATCCACCGCAATCTATATACTTTGAAGATGCTATCTCCATTGGATCTTTCCATGCTTTCCAAAAAGGAATTCTTGTTTCCTGCTCAGCTGGAAATTCATTTTTTCCAGGCACTGCAAGTAATGTTGCTCCTTGGATCCTCACAGTTGCTGCAAGTTCTGTGGACAGGATCTTCATCTCTAACATATATCTTGGCAATTCAAGAATTTTGAAGGTAAATTCTGTAAAAAATTTTGCACTCAGGACCCTCTCCCAACAAGAAAAAAATAAAAGAGCCTGAAAGGAACACAAAAACTGAAGTAAAAAAGAATCTGGAACCTGCATATAAGGTTGATATTTTACCAGGATATTTTTATGCTCTCAGGGTTTCTCTTTAAACCCTCTGAAAATGGAAACCTCATATGGTTTGATAGCTGGAAGTGCAGCAGCTGCCAAAGGAGTTCCACCATCCAATGCTAGGTATGCCTAAAACTTCAACTCTGCAGCATTACATATATGAAACATGTTCATGATCATCATATGCCTCATAATTGCATTTCAATATCGATTAATGCATATAATCACACAAATTATACCAAATATTCATTCCCTCTTGGTTCATCTCTATATTTTCCCCATAAGGAATTTTATAAGAATGCATGCCATGTGATTGCTTTATAACCAAGATACCTGGAAAACAATCCTCTGGTTAACTCAGAAACCGTAGGTAGACATAGGTTAGAAGATCGACATTCTACATCCCGATACTATGAAGCAAATGGTCTAGAGATCAAAGCTTGGAACAAGGCCTAGGATTAAGCATAATGACAAATGGCTTCTCAAAATTCACTTGATGCGTTTTCTACTATGTTCTAGCTTTTGCAAGAACAATACTCTAGATGCTACTTTAATCAAGGGGAAGATTGTGGTGTGCACAATTGAGACATTAACTGATAACCGAAGAGAGAAAAGCATATTTATCAGACAAGGTGGCGGAGTTGGTATGATACTTATTGATCCATTGGCAAAAGACATCGGTTTCCAGTTTGTGCTCCCAGGTACTGTAATTGGTCAAGAAGAAGCAGCACTGCTACAAAAATATATGGAAACTGAAAAGTGAGTACTTTGAGAATTAAACACACACTGCATTACTATTTCAGAATTGAACGGTACTAACTACTTACATTGTTACAGGAATCCAGTAGCCAAAATCTACCCAACAATAACGGTTCTAGACACTAAACCGGCACCAGCAGTGGCTGGATTTTCTTCCATGGGACCAAACATTATAACTCCAGAGATCCTTAAAGTAACTTCTACAACATTCTCAAAACTTTTCTGCTCATGCCTTATTGTGACATTATCTCTGCTATTTCAAACAATTTTAATGAGGAAACTATAATCCATAAGATTGAACTGCATGGTGCAAATTTCTTGCAGCCGGATATAACAGGACCTGGACTGAACATTCTGGCAGCATGGTCTCCAGTAGCAATTGAAGCCACTGCTGAACGTTCTGTCAATTATAACATTGTCTCTGGAACTTCAATGTCTTGTCCTCATATATCTGCGGTTTCTGCAATTATAAAATCTATCAAACCTTCATGGAGTCCAGCAGCCATAAAGTCTGCAATAATGACAACAGGTTAACAATTTTCTTCAATGAATAGTATCAGTATACTTGGTTGATGCTTCAAATATAGCCTTTTTTATTGGTCTTGTTTTACATCTAAAACTTCATTTGTTGCTGCTACAGCTACTGTCCTTGATAACACCAAACACCTGATTGGAAGACAACCTTTTGGCAATGAGACTACGCCTTTTGACTATGGATCTGGACACATAAACCCAACAGCAGCACTTGAACCTGGTCTAATTTATGACCTTGATTCAACTGATATCATCAATTTCCTTTGCAGTATAGGTGGAAACCCTGCACAACTGAAAAACCTCACTGGCCAACTAACTTACTGCCAAAATCCTCCTATACCATCCTATAATTTAAACTATCCTTCAATTGGTGTGTCCAACATGAATGGAAGTTTATCTGTTTATCGAACAGTTACATATTATGGAAAAGACCCGACGGTTTATTATGCATATGTAGACCATCCAGTTGGTGTTAAAGTTAAGGTTACACCTTCAAAACTTTGCTTTACAAAGACTGGAGAGAAGATGAGCTTCAAGGTTGATTTCATCCCCTACATGAACAATAGTGGAAGCTTTGTCTTTGGGGCTTTGACATGGAGCAATGGCATTCACAAAGTTAGAAGTCCTATTGGTCTCAATGTGCTCTCTGTTTAGGGACAAACTATTTACTGCATCATTGAATTTGAGTTCATGTAAGTTCAATTTTCTCATGGACTGTCCTGTTCAAAGCCTTTATGTGTAGCCAACGATTACCAATTACTATCTTATTATCAATACTTTTGATCAGTTTCAAGTTTCTATCTAGGAAATTGCTTGATATTCAAGTTTACCACCATCATCCTTAAGAAATTGCTTGGAAGGTGCATTATCCTATTGCTTCATTTGGATTCGGATTAATCTTCTTATTTCCGGTTTAATAAGTGCATATATTTAATGTGATTGATCAAACTCATCATTTACACTATAAAATAAAATATCATAGAACATAACAAATAAAAATATACTAATATGACGAAAATATGCTAACATTCTAAACGAAATCTCAAACTTCAATATAAAGTATAATTACGTTTTATAACACTTACTTGATAAAAATAATTTGAGATTTCGTTTAAAATGTTAGGATAAATATAATTAATAAGGATAAATAGATATAACACTAAATATATTTAATAAGGATAAATTATCTTTTGAAATAACTATAAAAATATATAAGCATGAAATGATTTTTAATGTTGCCAAACATTTAAACCGTAATGTTTTAGGAATAAAACGTGGAATAAAATGTCTAATATATTCCTATACTAGTTTTTTTTTCGTGCTGTATAAATTTTTATTTCAATATTATTTATGTTTTTTATTTTAATCGAATTTTCTTATCTCTCTGTATAAATAGATGATACTTGATATAACTATTAACACAAGTTATATATAAGTCAAATATGGTTATTCTATCGAAAAGAGTGATAATTTATTTTCTTAGAATAAATTTTATTTTCTAAAATTACAATTCTACCAGTTTCTATTGAGAGAAAATTACTTTCCTACTGAAAGTAATAATTCGTTTCTAGTTTTGTGCTTGGTTCGTGATTGTTCGAGTCCACACTCGAAGTAATTTGTGATATGAGAATAGAGGAGAAGGTTATTCGATTGGAAACCAAGAACCCTAGCATTCGTCTCACAAAAAGCACAAGTATTTTTTAAGAAAAAGTTTATTATTACAGATATCACAAACCGACTCAATTTTCAAAATTTTAATTTTCCATTGTGACAGAAAATCATTTTCTAAACCGAATTTTTCCAACACATATATCCAAATTTTTACCTTGAACCCATTTATCATCCCACAACCTAATATGTTCCCCACTCAACACTTGCCACTGAATATTTTCCTTAAAAAAATCCCTACCTTCGATTATACTTGACCATGCCCAAAAGGCCCTTCCCCTTTCTTAGCCTCAAAGAAAGAACAATTAGGAAAATAAATCCCCTTCAAAACTTTCACCCAAAAATCATTTTCATTATTAAGAACCTTTCAACTTTGCTTAGCCAACGAAGCCTTATTAAAAATGTGGTGATCCTTAAAACCCATTCCACCCTCTTATTTCATTTTTGTCAAATTAAACCAGCTCATCAAATGGATTTTTCTAGTTCCGTTCCCTGCTCCCATTAGAAATTTGCTAAAGCTGAATTAATCTCATCACATACATTCTTTGTAATACAAAAACACTGCATAAAATACACAGGTATATCAGTTGCAACAACTTTAATAAGAACTTCTTTAATTAACTAAAGGATAGCTAACACCAGGAATGCTAGGGTGCAGGAACACTCGGGTGCTATAGCCAATAGCCCCCACACTCGACTTTGACTACTCTTGCTTATATCGAAACATCTTCTCTTCTCTTCTTTTAAACCCTTTTTTTGGTCGGTCCCTTCTTCTCTTCTTTTTTTAACCTCCCCTTTCAGTCGATAGCTATAACACGATTGATTGAGTCCGATATGCTATTTAAAATATCATAAGTGATCAAATGAACCACCTAAAGGAATGTTATTCTCCTTGTGTGTACTCATGGTAGCTGATAACACCTTAATGAGCAATGCTTGTAAGGAAAACTATTAGAGGCTAAGTGACAAGATGACACTGGTTGGAATATAATTGTGAGGCCCAAACCAGTTGGGGTAGACAATTGAATGAATGGTAATTGTAAATCAATTAAAACTACCTGCTTATAGTCCGTGTTTCGCTATTGGCAAACCACCAACAAGACACAAGCCATACTCGATCGACACCAGCTCCATATGATAAACCATATGGTAAGGGAATCGATTTAGCCTTTAAAGCTTTTTTCAAATTTTTCATACCATATATGGGTGATGAGGTAGAGGGAGAGGCGACCCTTGCCCCAAGGGGCTACTTTACTTATTATCTATTTATATTTTAGAAGACTTTATTTTTCATTCAATAGCCCCTCTCCTATAAGAGAAGGAGGTTTCTTCACCCCTACGGCAGTAGGCCCTTCTTCAAGAGTGCCCTTTCCCCAGCCTCCAATCGTCTCAGAAGAGAAGACTAAGCTCAGACGAATTGCAGTCCGCCCCGGCCCCTCCTTAGTGACTTTGGTCAGGAAAGGGAATAGGGCAATAAATAGAGCTTCGGCTCAGAATTAGACCTTCTGTAGACGGAACTTCAGACTTCTGGATAAGTTTGAGAAAGCCTAGCCTAAAGGTTCCTAATAGCCTAGCCAGACTCATCAGATAAAGAATCCCATCCTCAGTGAAGCTATTAAGCAAGCTCAAGTCCGTGCAAGAAGGCTTGCCGAATCTATCAAAATTCAAAGCCTATCAAAGACTTTTCTACATGAAAGGATTTGAGTCCATCCTTATGATATTAAATGAAATCCTAGTCTGCAAAGAATGGAAAAGCAAGGGATTTAAGTCTACTCAGAGATTTCATATCTCTCTCACGTGTGATTCATCCTAACAACTATAGATTAGGTTTTTCTACTTAATTAAGTTGGTTATGCAAATTTTTTTAATTTGTTCACATAGGCAACGTGATTGGAGGGCATATTTGTTACTTCTCAAGATAGTTAGTTCACCACATAAGCATGTTAATACTACAACGTAAAAAACTATTAAGTCATCCAATTCATGCCGCATTGCGAGATTACTTTACCACTTTATAAATGGAGGCTCGATAAGTGTCTTCACTTCATCAAATTCAAATCAAATAAATTGAGTACTACTATGGATGCTGCAAACAAGCTTTCTACAATTGCTGTTGAAATAGGGCAACTGCAAAATGAAATTCAATAGCATCGTAGATTGCTAAAATTCTTTTTAAGAAGTGTTAGAACAATAGATCTTTGGCCATGGATAGCCTATAAATCCCTACTTACGGGTTCATCTTATTGATTTACTAGAGAACTTCTTTCAGTTCTTCCTTTTCTTCCCCCGACCTCGACCCCTATTATTTTGAGGTCATATATAGTATTCAGAGTTTGTCTTGATTTGGTACCACTCTTGAGGCTTGCACTAAAAAAATGCTTTACATCTAGATGTCCAGTCAACTGTTGCGCCTCAATGTATTTCAAAGAGAATCAGCTAGCTTTGGGTTCGAGTGGCATTTCACCCTTAATAACAGATCTATTGTTCTAACACTTCTCAAAAGGAAGTTTAGCAATCTATGGTGCTCTTGAATTTCATTTTGCAGTTGCCTCATTTCGATAGCAATTTTAGAAAGCTTGTTTGCAGCATCCATAATAGTACTCAATTTCTTTGATTTGAATTTGATGAAGTGAAGACACTTATTGTAATGACCCAGATTCTAGCAGTGGTGAAAAAAGTGGTTTCGGAACCCATTCTCTGATGGTCGAGTCCGTAAATATTACTTATTAAAATTTACAAGGTTATTACAATATTATATTGAATTCTGGTTTATTAAATTTGGTTATTTAGAAAGTTAGTCAAGGTACAAGTGTATCGGTTCAAAACTAAGTGGTTTTGGAAAATGAGGTATTGGGACCTCGTTTCTGTAAACTGAGCTCATAAATATTTTTATTAAATATTTATAGAGCTTTTTATAGGTTAATTGAATTTTGGAATGGAGATTTTAGTATTTGGATAACTAATTGAGGTATAATGACTAAATCGTAAAATAAAAAAATTAATTGTTATTAATTTTATTAGCTAAACGAGTCAAATAGTATTATGGAAGGATTTAAATGACAATCATGCCATATTCTATTATAGTCGATGGTTATAACATGGTTTTAAGTGGAAATATGTTAATTATAATATTTAATTAATACTAAAATAAGATAAAAACATAAAAGAAAAACAAATAAATCATCATCTTTTCTCATTTTCTTCTACCAACCGAATTCATCATGAATGAACTAAGGAAACATTCAGTCATCTTCTTCTCCTTGCATGGTAATTAATTCTAAGCTCATTTTTTTTGTAAATTTTATGTTTCTGCGATCGTTGTAGCTTAATCTAGCTAACCCAAGTATTAAATCGTAAAAATGTTAAAGTTCTTAAAATATTGTCATTGATGATTTTTTAATGTTTTTGTTGTTAAATAGTTTGTTTATAAGCTTAGATTTGATTATGAACTAATTTGTAAAGTGAAATTTGTTAAAATTTAAGTATGGGGACTAAAGTGTAAATAATTCAAAATTGGCATGAAATTTCTATAATTATTGATAATAGAGGGCTTTAGATGAATGATTTTGAAATGGGTTTAAAAATCGAAGCTTAAATGTGAAAGTTATGCTAGTTTTGATTTTAGGGACTAAATTGAATAAAATGTAAAAGTTTTAAAAATTTGTAAAATGAAATTAATAGGTCTTATGCATGTATTTGAGTATTGTAAAATATTTGAATTGATAAATTGAATTTAATTACCATATAGATCAAGGATTGAACCAATTGGAGCTTAATTGCAGAAAAAGGAAAAAATTACGAAATAGTTATTGGTGTTGTATTTGTTGTTGGGTTGGTTAGGTAAGTTCATAAGGGATTTAATTTATTAATCAACGATATGTTTGTATTGTTTTGTTTTGCTTTATAGTTGAATTGTTATTATCTAATGTTTTAGGCATACAAAAAAATTAAATCGAAAAATATGAAATATCTATACATGAAATAGATATAGACTAGGTAGCAATTGATTAATGGTATGAAGTAAATACTATAGAATTGAATGGATTATAAAAAGGTGAATGTTATATAATACAGGTTAGATTTGTACAAAATGAATTAGTATAATTTGGGTACCATAGTGAGGTACATTGGTTTAGTTGAATGGAAATTAGTGGATCTTGAGCTTGATTATGAAATTGATATGTATATAATGATATTACATAGTTTAAAAGTATATGCATAGCTTGGAATTTGTGGTTTATAACTTCACAAATTAACTCATTTAAATTTCTATATACTTTCCTTACTTAACATGATCAGAGGTAAAAGTAAGTTGAAAATAATTAATGGAATCAAGTTGTTGTGAAATGTTGATTCTAGTGATGAAAGACTAAACTGTGTGGATTGAAAATTGTTATGTTATGAGATGACTTGTTTAATTGAGTTATGATTTTGGTTATTGGGATATAATTGAAAATTCTATGAAAAATTCGTTACTTAATGAATGTACAAGTAATGCTTTTGTTTACCTGTTAAGGCACTGGATGCCAATTAAATTGATGAGTGCTAGGCGCAATTAGGTTACTTCGATTTATCTGATGAGGCACTAGGTGCCAGTTGTATCAATGAGCATCAAGAGTAAATTCTTCATTTTGAAAGATTGGTATGAAATTGGGGTATGGTATGTCATTATGGTATAATTAATACATTTGGTATAATGTTATGTTTTAATAAAACCTTGAAAGTTCTCTTAAAATCTTCTCATATTGATATTGGTTATAGCGATGTACTTGTGTGGATTACTCAACGTTCAATTGTTTTCGTGCACAGGTTACATTATGTATATGATCCTGTAACGCCCCAATTTTCGGGAATCCTATGAATGTTGGCATAGGTTTAATTATGTTAGTGGGCCTCTAAAAAGCCCAAGCTTAAGATAGAACCCGGTAATTTTAGTTAATTTTTATTCCATAAGAAAAAGGGAGTGAAATTATGAAATAGGATTTATGTGAAAATGTTTGAAAATGCTATAGGCTAAATTGAAGTGGCCAAATAAATAGGAGTGCAAAATAGGAGGATTTGCATGACAAACCTCCCATTTTACATGAAGTGGCTAGCCATCATGTTGTTGTAGACAATATGAGTACTTGATATCCATAATTTATGGTACAAATTGATACAAATTGATAATAGGTTAGGTAAATGTTCCATGATAATGGGTTAGGTAAATGTTTCATAATAATAGGTTAGGTAAATGTTCCATGATAATGAGTTAGGTAAATGTTTCATGATAATGGATTAGGTAAATATTCCATGATAATGGGTTAGGTAAATGTTTCATGATAATGGTTTAGGTAAATGTTTCATGATAAGAAATTCATGTCTTTTGTATTAAAGAATTAAATGGATGAAATATGAAGTTTTATTAAAAGAAAAAGGGGTGAAAAGAACAATGTTTTGTCCATCTTTGTTCATCCTAGCCTAAAGTTAGAGAAGAGAAAGGAGAGGAGAAAGCTCTTAAATGTTCGGTCACTTGGGGAAGAAAATTGAAGGTAAGTTCATGGTAGTTTGCTTCTATCTTGATGTTCATGAGTTCTTCTTGATTCTATCTTAACTCTTGAAGCATATTTTGATTTTTAGTTGTGTTGTGAGCATTTAGTCATGAATTAAAATGAAGGAAATGGTTGTTGTTTGATGTTCTTTTGATGAAAAATGGAAGATAGGTGAAGTTGAGCCAAACAAATGAGCATGCATGTGCCTTAGATGCTAAAGGGAAAAATCGGCTAACATGTTGTGCTTTAAAATGATGAAATGGAGATTATGCTTAAGTAAAAATCATAGATATGTGATGATTGATTGGTGATATACATGTTTAAATAACATGCATGCAAGATAGGTGTATGAAAGAGTGATTTGGTAATAAATCTGCTTGGGACAGCAGCAGAATGTGACTTTGGAAAATCACCATAAATTGTGGGAGAAGAATTAGAAGCTGAATAAATTATGTAATTAAAGCTTATTGAGTCTAGTTTCTAATGAAATAAACAAGAACATATTTCAATTCTGTACAATGAGAAATTTGATTCGTAATGAAGGGTGGTCGATTAGTCAAATAGTGAAACATGGGAAACTTTGAGAAATTTCGGTATTGATTGGCTAAACCAAAATTCTAAAAATTTTATGGATAGAATATATATGAGTCTATTTTCAGGGGAACTTGATTTGGAGTTTCGTAGCTCTAGTTATAAATGATTTAGTGATTTGCTCGGAAAGATAGCTTGCGGTGAAATTATGATTATGTGGTAAACATTGACAAAAATTTGTTAATGAGTTGCTTATTGATTTCTTATAAGCTTACTATGATCCGTAGGTGTGGTTGACCGAATATTGTAAGGGGTTAATACGTAGTTTGTATTTGAATAGTTAGATTAACGTGTTAGTAATCCAATTGTAGGCGGTTCGTGTGTGGATCTCAAATCAAGATATCGTCGTCAAATGTGTGTAACTAACACCCTCTTTCTTAGTCTAGATCGGCAAAAGCCGAAAAGCGAAATGCCAAAAGCGGTATTTTGTAGATTTGCGAGTGTGCGAATGCTCGTGAGGTAAATCGATTAATGTTTTTGGTAAGCTGCAATGTTTGGACCGCAAAGTGCATGATTTACGTGCCCTCGATATTTTTGGGCTTAATGGGCCAAAATTAGAATGATGGGCCAACTGCCCAATTCAAGAAGAACACTCGATGCGTGATTACATTAGTACGTGAAAAGTAGGAATATGCATGAAAAACCCTAAAATAGATAAATTACTGAAATACCTTTAAAAGTGGAAAATTTACAATTTTACCCCTAGGAGATAAATTACCGAAATACCCTTAAGGTTAAATTGACTTAAATGCATGTTTGACTATTGTTATTTACTGCATGCCATGTTGTTATTATCGATGCATGGGATTGGGATATTGACGGAGGAAGTCTCGAAAGTGGCTTGTCCACGTCTTGGAGGCTTTGCCTCAATTCTATGATAATCGAGCGGCAATCTTTGCAAATCTGTGGAGTGTTAAATTTGGGTGGGTTGAGCTATCCCCACATGGAGTGTATGGTGGTGCGGTGGAGTGTAGTGGTTGGTGGGTTGAGTAGTCTCCCAAATGGGCTTGCATATGTTATTGATGTTGCATGTATTTTGAAATGGGCCTATGGGCCATCTTGTTATCTGAATAAGGGGCTAAGGCCCGTTTATTATAATCTGAAAGGGCTCGGCCCAAGACCATCATACTGAATGGGCTTAGGCCAATAGGCTTGAGTGACTTGGGCTTTGAATGGGTTTTCCTTACACACCGAGTTTCCCCAAACTCACCCTTTTATTTTCATCCACGCAGAAATCCCCAACCATAGTGGGCTTGGAGTGTGAGGGAATTCGGAGTGGCCACCGTTCGAAAGTTTGATTTTCTTCCGTGAATGGACATCTTTTTATTTACGTTTGAAGTTTTTGGGCTTTTAAATGTAATAAGGCCGCTTAATTATTTTATGGTTTTAATATGTATTACTAAGATAGGTAATACTTATATTTAACTGTTGAAATTGGATAGCTTTAGGCGTGTTTTCAAAAACAACAGTTGATTTCAAAATAACACGACAACAAGCAAAGCTTCCGAATGAAAGTATTTTCCAAAATTAATCACTTTTCCTAAAAATTGGTTTCTAGAAATATCCATGACGTTAAGGTGTGGCAATGGCGGTATGCATGTCTAGGATTGGATCCGAAGGAGCTTGGTACTTAAGCGATCCGATGGACTCACCACCTCTTTTCCGGTTTCCTACGGTGCATGACTTCCATTCACTTTAACCTATAATGAAATTAATCTTTTGAACATCAAGTACGATTTTACGGACTTAGAATGGAAATTTTTTTACGTTTTGATGTGGCATGCCGGATCCGCCATAACCAGGTCGGGTTTGGGGTGCTACATTTAGTGGTATCGAGCCTAGGTTGCAACAACTCGGTGTGGAATGGGTTTACAAAAACAAAGATTTTCGAAGCGAAAATTTTATAAAGAATACGAAAACTCGATTTTCAAAATTTAGATCTTTAGAAGGTGGCATTCAATCTCGGCTCAAGTGCATAAGTATTCGAATTTTTCGAATATTTTCCTAAATTATCTGCTCTATACTAAAATCCTGCTAGGATATTCTAGATAGGATGATACTGAAACCATAGAAAAATCTGATAAGAGACTGAAACTGTAGTTAGGCTTCGATTCTGCGAAAACAAACTCTGAACTACTGTCTGATTCATAAAACATCTGTAATAAACACTGGAATATTAATTGATGCATAAAAATTCATAATCAAGATAATACGATATGAGTACAAGAGGCCGTGGACGGAGCCGAGGAAGTGCTCGAGCGAGATCTTCATCTTCAAGACATATGTCGGCGGTGGATGCACCGGTACCACCGGCAACAGAGGTAGAGTCTTATGACTGCGGTGCCGAGGATGATGCCCTATCACAGGTAATGCTTCGTGTTCTGAAAAGGGTTGCCGGAGCAAGTTCAGGCAACGAAATTCAGGGATCTATTTTTGAATGACTTCGGGACTAACGGAACGGAGATCTTTAAGGGCATGTCTGGTATAGCCCCGAATGTGGCGGAATATTGGTTGGAGGCCACAGAACGGATTATGGATGACTTGGACTACTCTGAGGAGATTGTGAGTGGGGTATCTGTACTAAGTCCCTTGGGTCACTCGGTTAGGGTAGACAAACTGTATAGGAATGTACCCTTAGAAATTCAAGGTAAGATTTTCCCTGGAGATCCGATGAAGTTACCATTCGGAGAGTTTGATCTCATTTTAGGAATGGACTGGCTTGTTAAGCATAAAGCGACTCTGGATTGTACTGCTAAACGAATGGTGTTAAGGACCACAAAGGATGATGAGATTATGGTGATAGGTGGCGAAGGGATTATTTGTCCAATGTGGTGTCGGCATTAAGGGCCGAAAAGTGGATTCGGAAAAGTTGTGAGGTCTATTTGGCATTTGTAAGTCAGTCGGAAGAGGAGGGACTGATAGTGGATAAGGTTAGGACCGTAAAGGAGTTCCAAGATGTTTTTTGGAGGAGCTTCCAGGATTGCCTCCGAACCGAGAAGTTGAGTTTGGAATAGATTTGTTGCCTGGAATGGCGCTTGTGTCTATCGCACCGTATAGAATGGCACCGAAGGAGTTAGTAGAGTTAAATGCTCAAATCCAAGAGTTGTTGGATAGGGGCTACATTAGGCCAAGCGTGTCTTCATGGGGAGCACCAGTGCTATTCGTGAAAAAGAAGGATGGTACGATGCGGATGTGCATTGATTATCACCAGTTGAACAAACTGACGATTAAGAATAAGTATCCACTGCCAAGGATTGACGAGCTATTCGACTAGCTTAGAGGAGCTTCTGTATTTTCCAAGATCGACCTTCGATCTGGATATCATTAGTTAAGGGTCAAGAAGGTAGATATCCATAAGACAGCATTCAGGACTCGGTATGGTCATTACGAGTTTTTGGTTATGCCATTTGGACTAACGAACACTCCTGCAGCGTTTATAGATCTGATGAATCATGTGTTCCAACCATGTTTGGATCAGTTCGTAGTCGTCTTTATTGACGATATCCTGGTATATTCTGAAACTGAAACGAAACATGATGAGCATCTCCGTATAGTGCTGTAAGTATTAAGGGAGAAGGAACTCTTTGCGAAGTTCAGCAAGTATGAATTTTGGTTGAGGGAGGTAACCTTCTTAGGACATGTGGTCTCTGCTGAGGGGATTAAGGTGGACCCTCGGAAAATTGAAGCGATTTTGGAGTGGAAGCCACCTAGGTCAGTGTCAGAAATACGAAGTTTTCTAGGACTGGCATGATACTACAGAAGGTTTGTGGAAGGTTTTTCTGTGGTGGCAGCACTTCTGATAAAACTCATAAGAAAAGGAGTACTGTTTGTATAGACTAAGAAGTAGCAGGAAGCTTTTGAGAAGTTGAATAAAGTTCGATCAAGCACTGTGTTAATTCAAATGAGTCCGGGAAGGATTTTATCTGTGTGCGATGACGCATCACACGTGGGTTTAGGCTGCGTGTTAATGCAAGAGGGTAAGGTGGTTGCATATGCATCACGATAGCTTAAGCCTCATGAGGGAAACTATTTGACTCATGATTTAGAGTTGGCGCAGTGATATTTGCACTTAAGATTTGGAGACGTTACTTGTGCGGAGAAAGGTGTATTATATACACCCACCATAAGAGTCTTAAGTATTTGTTGGCTCGTAAGGAGCTAAACCTTAGGCAAAGGAGATGGATTGAGTTGGTTAAGGATTATGACTGTTCGATCGAGTATCACCCAAGCAAGGCTAATGTGGTAGCCGATGTTCTAAGTCGTGAGCTATATTTGATCCGAGAGCAATGTTTGCTCGCTTTGAGTCTCAGATGATGATGGAAGTCTTGGGTGAGTTACAAGTGAGGCCAACTTGGTGGATCAGATTAAGGAAAAATAGTTGAACGATGAGTCTTTGGTCGCTCATTTTCAACAAGTTAAGGAAGGGGAAACTTCTGAGTTTGGGAGCCAGAAGAGACGATGCAACAGCAATACCTTCATCTGTTTGGATTAGGTAAATTTCGAGGACGAAATTTCTTTAAGGAGGGTAGAGTTGTAACGCCCCAATTTTCGGGAATCCTATGAATGTTGGCATAGGTTTAATTATGTTAGTGGGCCTCTAAAAGCCCAAGCTTAAGATAGAACCCGTAATTTTAGTTAATTTTTGTTCCATAAGAAAAAGGGAGTGAAATTATGAAATAGGACTTATGTGAAAATGTTTGAAAATGCTATAGGCTAAATTGAAGTGGCCAAATAAATAGGAGTGCAAAATAGGAGGATTTGCATGACAAACCTCCCATTTTACATGAAGTGGCTAGCCATCATGTTGTTGTAGACAATATGAGTACTTGATATCCATAATTTATGGTACAAATTGATACAAATTGATAATAGGTTAGGTAAATGTTCCATGATAATGGGTTAGGTAAATGTTTCATAATAATAGGTTAGGTAAATGTTCCATGATAATGGGTTAGGTAAATGTTTCATGATAATGGATTAGGTAAATATTCCATGATAATGGGTTAGGTAAATGTTTCATGATAATGGTTTAGGTAAATGTTTCATGATAAGAAATTCATGTCTTTTGTATTAAAGAATTAAATGGATGAAATATGAAGTTTTATTAAAAGAAAAGGGTGAAAAGAACAATGTTTTGTCCATCTTTGTTCATCCTAGCCTAAAGTTAGAGAAGAGAAAGGAGAGGAGAAAGCTCTTAAATGTTCGGTCACTTGGGAAGAAAATTGAAGGTAAGTTCATGGTAGTTTGCTTCTATCTTGATGTTCATGAGTTCTTCTTGATTCTATCTTAACTCTTGAAGCATATTTTGATTTTTAGTTGTGTTGTGAGCATTTAGTCATGAATTAAAATGAAGGAAATGGTTGTTGTTTGATGTTCTTTTGATGAAAAATGGAAGATAGGTGAAGTTGAGCCAAACAAATGAGCATGCATGTGCCTTAGATGCTAAAGGGAAAAATCGGCTAACATGTTGTGCTTTAAAATGATGAAATGGAGATTATGCTTAAGTAAAAATCATAGATATGTGATGACTGATTGGTGATATACATGTTTAAATAACATGCATGCAAGATAGGTGTATGAAAGAGTGATTTGGTAATAAATCTGCTTGGGACAGCAGCAGTAATGTGACTTTGGAAAATCACCATAAATTGTGGGAGAAGAATTAGAAGCTTAATAAATTATGTAATTAAATCTTATTGAGTCTAGTTTCTAATGAAATAAACAAGAACATATTTCGAATTCTGTACAATGAGAAATTTGATTCGTAATGAAGGGTGGTCAGATTAGTCAAACAGTGAAACATGGGAAACTTTGAGAAATTTCTGGTATTGATTGGCTAAACCAAAAATTCTGAAAATTTTATGGATAGAAGATATATGAGTCTATTTTCAGGAAAATTAACGGAACTTGATTTGGAGTTTCGTAGCTCTAGTTATAAATGATTTAGTGACTGTTGCTCAGAAAGACAGCTTGCAGTGAAATTATGATTATGTGGTAAACATTGACAAAAATTTGTTAATGAGTTGCTTATTGATTTCTTATAAGCTTACTATGATCCGTAGGTGTGGTTGACCGAATATTGTAAGGGGTTAATACGTAGTTTGTATTTGAATAGTTAGATTAACGTGTTAGTAATCCAATTGTAGGCGGTTCGTGTGTGGATCTCAAATCAAGATATCGTCGCAAAATGTGTGTAACTAACACCCTCTTTCTTAGTCTAGATCGGCAAAAGCGAAATGCCGAAAATCGGTATTTTGTAGATTTACGAGTGTGCGAATGCTCGTGAGGTAAATCGATTAATGTTTTGGTAAGCTGCAATGTTTGGACCGCAAAGTGCATGATTTACGTGCCTCGATATTTTTGGGCTTAATGGGCCAAAATTAGAATGATGGGCCAATCAGCCCAATTCGGTAAGAACACTCGATGCGTGATTACGTTAGTACGTGAAAAGTAGGAATATGCATGAAAAACCTAAAATAGATAAATTACTGAAATACCTTTAAAAGTGGAAAATTTACAATTTTACCCCTAGGAGATAAATTACCAAATACCCCTAAGGTTAAATTGACTTAAATGCATGTTTGACTATTGTTATTTATCGCATGCCATGTTGTTATTATCGATGCATGGGATTGGGATATTGACGGAGGAAGTATCGAAAGTGGCTTGTCCACGTCTTGAAGGCTTTGCCTCAATTTATCGATAATCGAAAGCAATCTTGCAAGCTCGTGGAGTGTTGGTTTGGGTGGGTTGAGCTATCCCACATGGAGTGTATGGCTGGTACGGGTGGAGTGTAGTGGTTGGTGGGTTGAGTAGTCTCCCAAATGGGCTTGCATATGTTATTGATGTTGCATGTATTTTGAAATGGGCCTATGGGCCATCTTGTTATCTGAATAAGAGGCTAAGGCCCGCTTATTGTAATCTGAAAAGGGCTCGCCCAAGACCATATTACTGAATGGGCTTAGGCCCAATAGGCTTGAGCTGACTTGGGCTTTGAATGGGTTTTCCTTACACACTGAGTTTCCCCAAACTCACCCTTTTATTTTCATCCACGCAGGAAATCCCCAACCATAGTGGGCTTGGAGTTGTGAGGGAATTCGGAGTGGCCACCCGTTCTGAAAGTTTGATTTTCTTCTGGTGAACTGGACATCCTTTTATTTACGTTTGAAGTTTTTGGGCTTTTAAATGTAATAAGGCCGCTTAATTATTTTATGGTTTTAATATGTATTACTAAGATAGGTAATACTTATATTTAATCGTTGAAATTGGATAGCTTTAGGCGCGTTTTCAAAAAACAACAGTTGATTTCAAAATAACACGACAACAAGCAAAGCTTCCGCAATGAAAGTATTTTCCAAAATTAATCACTTTTCCTAAAATCGGTTTCTAGAAATATCTATGACGTTAAGGTGTGGCAATGGCGGTATGCATGTCTAGGATTGGATCCAAAGGAGCTTGGTACTTAGCAATCCGATGGACTCACCACCTCTTTTCTCGGTTTCCTACCGGTGCATGACTTCCATTCACTTTAACCTATAATGAAATTAATCTTTTGAACATCAAGTACGATTTTCTGGACTTAGAATGGAAATTTTTTTTTTTTACGTTTTGATGTGGCATGCCGGATCCGGCCATAACTTCTGGGTCGGGTTTGGGGTGCTACAGATCCTGTATATCGACTTCAACATCCAGTGGCAATCCCAGACTCAAGAGTTTGCGATAATTTTGGTTTGGTCATGTCATATATCTAGGAGAGTTTTATGGTTGAATATGTTATGTATTGGATGAATTTAACAATTTGAATGTTATGTGAATATGTATATAATTATACGTTGGTAATGATCTTGGTATTGGGTAATCCTTATTGATGGTATAGGTATGTATGTTATAATGCTTATGTGGTGATAAGGTAATATGTTATAAACATGCTAGCAAATGAATGGCATGTGTATCTAAGTTTGAATGGATTAGGTAAGGTTTGTGCATGTTTAAATGGTTGAAAGGAAGTGTTATTATAAGGTGATTAAAATGGTCAATGATGTTTGCTATATTAATTGTTTTGAGGTGCCTTTGACGGCATATTGGATATGTTTGAATAAAATGTTATGTTTGGACTTGAATTGTTGAATTGAGGTGCCAGACGTGGCATATTGGATAGGCACTTAGATTGATATTTTTGGTATAATATTGATGCTTTTGAACTGGTCGAAACTTGGTATAAAATTTTGCTTGTGGTATAAGTGATTTAAGGTTAGAATGCTTGTTTTGGAATATATCTATAGGTAGACATGACCTGGAACACGGTCATGTGCCACACACGCGCATATGGCATGGTCGTCTGATCTACACGTTTAAGGCGATTTTAGTGCACACGGCCACAGTCTATTACACAACCCAATGACACGACCGTGTGATACCCAAACTGCCTCAACCTTTCACACCGTCATGGTAAACGATTGTCTGACCCTTATTTGTAAAATTTTCTTATCTTTTTGTTCTTGTTGCGATTTGATCCCTAGTTGATACCGAGTTGGTTTTAAGCTTTTGTAAGCTCGATATAAACCCGAAATTGATTGGATTGCATGTTGTACTTGATACTATATGAACAAAGTAATGTTGAACTTATATTTGGACTATAAAATGTAATCAAATGTTTCGTATTTACTTGTAACACCTTATAGCTCAGGTTCGATGACCGGACTGGGTATGGGGTGTTACACTTATCAAGCCTCCATTTATAGAGAGGAAAAGTAATCTCGTAATACGACAAGAATTGGATGACTTAATAGTTTTCTACAGTTTAGTACTAACATCCTATGTGGTGAACTAAAACGAATTGGATGACTTAATAATACACCTTTTCTAGACTTCCTACAATTAATTAGTGTCTCAAACCATTTTACAGAGGTTTAAACATGCAAGAAATCACTCAGGGACTAAATCAATTTGCAAAATAGAGAAAAAGAAAACTACAAAAATAGGACCACATGGCCATGTAGGAAGGTTCAAACCGTGTGACAGGGCTACATGGTCATATGGTTGAGGGACACGGCCATGTGGTTGAGAGACATGGTCATGTGGGTTGACCGTATAACTCTTTGTGCTTGTGTGACAAATTTTCACAATAAAGAGCAGGGGAGACATGACCGTGTCTTAGATCATGTGGAAACCTCCCAGGCTGTGCGCAATAAACAAAATCTCCAATAGTGGTCACACAACCATGTGGCCAGTCTGTGTGACTCACTTCAGGCCTTGTGACTCGAAAATTACCCTAGTTTTTAAAACGACACACGGTAGTGTGGACTGCCTGTGTGGTCTAAAACCTACACCAAATTCTGTTGCAAATCACGAAAATTAGTCTAAAAACACCCATAGTTACTAGTGTTTAAGAAATAAACTTAAAACGCGATTCCAAGCACCAGAAATTGACTGATTTGCCTTTACCCTACCGACCTGAAAACTCAATTTTCAAAAACATACTAAACCTATAAGAATTTTGGTCTAATCCATACAATAGAATCAAAGAAACGATTAAAAACTCAAGAAAGCAACACTTACACTAAACCCGTTTCATATCCTTGTTAAGCGAAAATAAAGAAAAGTAATCAAGATTCTAAAGAAATGACAAAGGCGAAAATTTAGGCGCAAAAGAAAAACAACACAAGATTTTCTCGAATGTACGCATATACCAACAACGAACAAAAGAAAAACTAAGGAATCAAATAAGAACTTCAAAGAAAAATGGTGGAAAAAAGAAAGTATAGTGGAAAAAGGATCAAAAATCTGAAAATTGGGAAAAAGAAAATGAAATTGACATGAGAAGAAGTGGTAAAACATGAGAGGAAAATGTGGACACTTTCTTTTTCAAAAAATAAAAATAAAAAAAAAGATAAAATTTAAGAAAACCTTAACCTATCAGATTGTTTTTTAAATGTTGAAACCAAAAATAAAATAATTTCCACTTAGTGCACACAAGGATACGAACATAATACCTAAGGAAAAACTCACTCATTACCATTGAATCAGTAGGCTCATTCTATCTCAAGAACACAAGGTTAAACTTAAACATCTAACTGTGACCTCTGACTAAACTTGCAAACCTTAATCCTTCTAACTCCAATTTCTTGGTGTGACAATTAATCACCCTTGTATTCATTACAAACTCTTTATTATCATTTAAAATCTCACCTCACCAACAAATCTTCATTTCTTCACCCTCTAAATGTTGTAGAAAATTCGGCTGAAAACGATTTTCTTGCGCAGTGAAAAATTAAAATTTTGAAAACCAACCCAGTTTGTGATATTTATAGCAATAAACCTTAACCAAATTTGTACCTGTCTTTTCGGCTTAGCGAAAGTTCATTGTTCTTGGTTTTCAACCAAATGGTCTTCTTCGCTATTCTCATAACACGAACTGCTTCAAGTGTAGGATCGAACCAAATGAATCGAAACACAGAACTAGAAAAAGTTTTCTCTCATTTTAGGGTGAAAACGAAAATTTTCCCTTATTAATAGAAACTAGTAGAATTGTATTCTGAAAAAAATATATGTAATAGTTGAGAATAAATTCTCTATATTTTTTGGTAGAATAAAAATCACTCAAAGTTGTGTTAATAGCTCTACCAGTACTGTACAGGCCAATTTGAGGCCCAAAATCCAATACCCATTACAAATATTAAACCCTTTACCCCAGCCCAATATTACTTAACCCGGAGCCCACTTAAAACAAACTGACCCATTACAAACTGACCCATTACTAACTGACCCATTACAAACTAGACCCATACCCCCATTACAAACTAGACCCATACCCCCACTACAACAAGCCCCATACCCCCACTACCACAAGCCCCATACCCCCACCACAACAATCCCATACCGCCACAGTCCTCGTACGCCACACCCCGTGCGCATGCTCGGCATGTTCTATACCTGCAAGAAGAAAATAAAACAACAGCAGCAACAGAGCAGTAGCCAATAGAAGAAACAATACTTTTGTATTATTCTTTGGAACGTTCGGCTATAAAAGGCCATTCAAACTGATGTAAAAGGGTTGGAAAATTTTTCTATCGAATATACTAAAGATCCATTCAAATTCTGAGAAAATCTTGCTTCTATTAGTACTTAATACAATAACATCACCAGATCAGACAAGAATACACTAGAATTGAGGAATCAAAAGGGCAAAGAAAAATCTAAGGTAAATTTTTTTTTTTCATTTTAGCTCTTGTTTGTTTCTACATACATAAATATTTAAAATATTAATATATATATATATATATATAATAACAAAATAAAAAAAGAATAAAAATAGAATTTTTACCTTTCCTACCATCACATGCGGTGGCAGGGTGTGGCCAACAGCCAGCAGACCTCAGTGGTCGTCCGTGGCCAAACCCCCCCACCAGTGAGCCCTCTCCTCTCCCTCTCCCTCTCCTCTCTCCTTTCTCCCTCCTTTTCTCTCTTCTTTTTTCTTTCTTCCCTTTAAATGATTTTTTTTTCGGTTTTAGGCTATTTATAGCCCGATAAAACAATACTGCTTTTGGTACCCAGATTTAAACAAAAGAACGACGCTGTTTTGATGCGGTCGGTCGACCAACCCGTCCGGCCAGGTCGCGTGTTTTGAAGCGGAAGGGCTAATTATGCGATCGGCCCTTCCGCATTTTTGCTATTTTACGATCGGGTTTTTAATATTTTAATTTGGCCCCAAAGTTTTTGCCCGTTCATCAATTTAGTCCCTCGTCGTCTTTACCGCTTTTGGTAATAGAGAATATTGCATTTTTGGTCCTCGTTGTTTTCACGCGTGTCCATTTTAGTCCTTTATTTCTTTATCCCTTTTAAATTAATACAAATTACATTCTTATTCGATTTAATCCTTTTCGTTTATTTTCCTTTTTACATATTACTAATATTGTTACTATTATTTTATTAATATATTAATTATTTTTTAAGTATTATTATTATTAATGGTTGTTGTTTCTAGTTTTAGCATCATTATCAATATTAATATATGTATATTATATATGTATATATTCATACATTTATATGGTACTATTTCAATTACTTTATTTTAATATTATTGTTATATCGTATTTGTTTTTATATATTTCATTATTATTTTTATGTTATTATTAATATTATTAGATGTTATTTATTCCTAATATGTATATTACGTAAATGTCTTAATATCATACTATATATATTTTATACATGTTATGTATATAAGTTTCCTATATTATATGTTATACATATTTTTTAATATTATTAGTTATATTTTTATATACTATTTTATGTGTGTTTCTAATATTATATTATATATTTCTAATATTATTATTTATATATATGCATGTATGTACTTGCAAAATATACTAATGGTTTTCTCTTTCATATTATTATTTCTAATGTATGTATATATTTCTATATTTATATTATACATATATATTTTTAATGTTCTTTATTGTATACTTCTTTACTATTCATACATTTGTATGTATGTGTATATATCTTTTATATTATTAGTTATGTATTCTTTACTATTTCATGTATATTATTATATATGTATATTGTATATGTTCATATTAAATATATTATGTATATATGTATATTTCTCACGTCACGTTACGTACATACTTTTAATATCATTTTTATATATACGTATATTTATTGTTTTCTCGTATCTTATACTATTATTACATTTAATCTTGCATGTATTATTGTTGTTTTCTTATATTCTTGTCACACTCGTTATTCGCCTCAATATATTTCTAGATCCTTTAGTTATCTTTATTTCGCATCAATTTGCTTAGCATTATTTCGAAAATCTTATTCTTGTTTTTAAATAAGTGAGGCAATATATCGATGTGACATTAGGCCGTAAGTTTCATCGCTATGTTGGATGGAATTTTAGGCCCGTGTTAACACGGTATATCCTTCTCAAAATAAAAAATTGAAAGTTTTCGTCTTTTGAATTGGATCACAATTGAATATTACTTTGAACTCATATTTTGAAAATCAAGACAACACTTGTTTATGAGATACCAATTTTGGGCGTCGCGAGGGTGCTAATACCTTCCTCGCAGAATCGACTCGAACCCTATTTTTTTTCGGATTTTAACGTGGACTTAAATTCATTCCTTTTCATTTCAAAATTAAATTTATAAGGTGTCCGATCACACCTATAAAAAAGATCGGTGGCGACTCCCGGTTTATTTTAAATCAAATTTCAATTTCCAAGTTTTTAATCGCCACAATTAGCGACCCCAAACTAAAATTTTTACGTCGCTACAGCTGGCGACTCCACTGGGGACATAGCCTTGCGAGTCGAGTCGAATTAAACACGTTTTGTCAAAATTTTCAAATTTCTTTGTTCAAAGTAAATATTTGGTCGTGATCCGAAAATCTCGTTTTCAAAATTCATGCATTTGTATCATGTCGTAAATGTTTCTTCTAACTTACTTATTTGGTTGTTTTTTAGTTTTCGATTTTTATGGTTTTAATTTTGGTTTAGTTTCTTTAAGTAAAACGCAAAGGTTCATGAGTTTCTCCCCATTACACCGTGCACTTGCATTTTCGCATAACATGAGCTCTCTACCCGGGCTCCGTCCGTTTAAGTGAAAGTAAACGCTACGCCTTCGTGAGTTAACTCGTCCCTCCGCACAGGCTAGTGAATACTTTCGGGTTACATATGACTTATGCTTTCGTGAGTTAACTTGTCCTCCGCATAGGCATAAGTAAATGTAATCCTCGAATTGAACTCGTGAGCTGTGATGGGTTATGACCGAGGCTTCGTGCTAATCTTAGCGAGATGATAGTACGAGCAATTCGAGTACTGTCTAGAACCGAGATTGCATATAATGAACCATACGAGCTATCCAATTAGAGCCATGCCGAACCTCATCCGCTTATAGTCACCAAAATAAGTACACGGGAAAATGCCTTTTGCCTTTCATTTACAATTGTTTATGCAAAATAATTGGATTGGGTAGTTTAATTTGTTTTTCAAATTATATTTGTTGTGTTTACTAACCAAGTTTGTTTGTTTTTATTTTTATTTTCATCATACATCATAGGCATCATATTAGGAAGGTGTTGATTAAAGGTTGGTTGCCAAAAAACGGGTTTCTGATGGAGGAGTCAATTACGCAAATAACCGAGAAGAATACCGTGGTTCGGGACTGGTCTCTAAAAACTCAGAGGGACAAGGGGGATAGTCTTGTGGAAGGGTGTGCTGCCAATTTGCCCGAACAAACAACTGTGAATGTTCGCCAAAATAACCTCGAAGATTTGGTTCAAATTTGGAATCAGTGGGATTCAGACACTAGAGACATTCTCACTGAGAGGTATGGAGATATAGCTCACCTGATCACCATCCGTGTAGACGAACAGTTGATTCAAGCCATGGTTCGGTTCTGGGACCCAGCTTATCAGTGTTTCACCTTCAATCAAGAAGACATGACTCCAACCATAGAAGAATATGCTGCTTTACTCTGCATCGACAATGTACAATTCGGCAAAATATATGTGAAGGAGCCTAAGCCGATGACCTTCAAGAAAAAGTTAGTGAGATTGACAGACATGACCGATGCATGGGCTGAAAAACAAATAAAGAAGAAGAATGAAACCATTTGCATTCCATGGTCCTCCCTACGAGATCTGGCTCTGAACCATCCCGACATGCTAAAAAGGGTAAATCTATTCGCTTTGGCCATTTATGGTTTGGTCATTTTCCCAAAAGTTCTCGGACATCTCGAAGTTGCAGTAGTTGATTTCTTTGAAAGGTTAAAACAAGGAATCAACCTTGTCCCGACCATCCTAGCCGAGACCTTCAGGTCCCTGAGTAGTTGTCGAAGAAAAGGGGAAGGACGATTTATCGGATCTGTGATTGCTCAATGTTTGGATTTTGAGTCACTTACGGAAGGTAGAGCGCACTCCGTTCCATATGTTTTCTAAGACATTCTCCCCGCTAGAAGCTTACCTCAAGAAAGAATGGCCGAAGGAAGTCACCGAGCAACACTGGTATCGATCTTTCGAGAATCTTGGCACGAGGATATAACATGGAGAGCACCCTGGATCCGTCCTGCAGTTCTGCTATACAAATGTGGAAGCCAAGATTGGGTACCTTTACTTGGGTTATGGGGAGGAGTTGGATATGCTCCGCTATTGGTCCAAAGGCAATTTTCTTCGCGACAATTCCTCCCCACAACTGGAGGATTAGCACAGTTCGAGTTCACTTTCGCGGGTGAAGGATATATGAAGAGAGTCCGAGATACCGCAAAGTCTTGGAAGAAAATTCATTTCATGGAATTAGCTTTGTATGCTAATGCCCTTACCCAAGATTACGACATATGGAGGAAGCAACGGGTAAATAGTTAGCAAATCTCTTCAACAAACTACACCATCCAGAATCCTTTCTCGGAGGAAACGCCGTCTGAACTAGAAATGGCAAGACAAGAATTCGAACGAGAAAAGGCCAAGATGTCTCGGGACCTTAGTGCCCTTCAAGAAGAAAACTATCAACTGAAGATCGAAGTGCAGGTTGAAAGATCCAGAACTGAAAAAGTACAAAGAGAAGCCGAGATTGTGAGAAACGACTTAAGGGACCTTCATTTGGAAAACAAGAAATTAAGAAACACTATAAAGAATAGCGGGTTGGGCAAGTCGACAATGAGAATGGAAGGAAGAAATTAGCAATATCAAGGAGGAATGGAGTTTTGGAAGGAAAAGTAAAGAAAGAGGAGGAAAAAGTCACGCTACCGTGATAGAGTTAAGAAGGAAGAACGCCGAGTATGAAATAGTGATCTGCAGAATTGGCGAATAGTCGATCCGAACATCAAGAATTAAAAAGGAAAACACGAGATCTAGAAAATATGCTGCAATCTCGTCAACAACAATTAGATAACCTCTGAAGGCTCTAGAAGAAAAGAGTGAGCGATGCGATAGGGACATTCACGCGTATAAAGGAACTCTCAAAGAAAAAGAAATGCAACTCGCTTGATCAATGAAATTACATAAGCGGCTATGCAAGTTGTTCAATTATCGATGAAGCCAAGTTCTCGATTGTCAATTCCTCCGAGCCAAAGATCGAACATATCAGAGTTTTTAGAGCAAGTAAAGAAACAAGGAAATGTGGCTAGGAAATTTGTGTAACCATTGGAAAAATGGAAACTTTGTGTAATAGACTATGTTGATAAATGAAATGCCTAAATATGGGGCTACCTTGAAATTAACACCAATTTTTTGCATTCCTTGCATAACTAACATTTTGACATTCGTGTATTCATTCATGCATTCATCCATACATTGCATATTCCATACTCGGTCGCTGAAGACAAAATATATAATTCGCAGTTGTAATACCACAAGACTGGAACCACGTCATCAGTACAAAACGCGCCGACAAGCTAGAGTGATGGAGCTGAATTCAATGAGAAAATTGAAAGGTTGGAAAGGGCTCAAAAGGAATTACAAGAGCAACTGGCCAAATCGCAACAAGAAACGAGAGACCTAATGGTGAGATCTCGAGAGGAATCACTCGAGCAAAGAGATCAAATGGCCAAGATGATGGAGATGATGTCAGCTTTAGTTAAAGGAAAGGGACCCATGCGGAGCCCTGACATTGAGGAATCTCGATCAAGAATTCACCACGATCAGGATCCACTCTATCCCCCAGGATTCACTCCACCGCTCGCATATACAACACAAAGAGGGTATACCCAAGGGGAACCCACTGGCTTGGAACATCGACCTATACCACCTGCTCCACCCACTAATTTGGGGCAAGGAATATTCGCGTCAAACCCAGGGGCTAGTCCTGCTGATCCACTAATTCCAGATCTGGATGACCCAACAGAGGTAACCAAGTTGAAGTCGGATAACCATGACGCAAAATATAGGAGTCTAGAGGAAAGACTCAAAGTGATAGAAGGCATTGAAGCCTTCTCCGCACTAGGTGCCAAAGAACTCAGTTTGGTACCTGATCTGATTTTGCCCCTGAAGTTTAAAGTGCCTGATTTTGAGAAGTATGATGGAACAAGATGTCCAAAGGCGCATCTGGTCATGTTCTACCGAAAAAAGACTGGTTATGTGAACGAGGATAAACTACTCATACATTGCTTTCAAGATAGTCTAACAGGGTCAGTTCTTCGATGGTACAATCAACTTAGTAGAGAAAAGATTCGATCCTGGAAGGACTTGGCGTCGACATTTTATGAAACAAGACAAGCATGTATCGGAGATGGTGCCGCATCGTATCAAGAAAGATGGAGAGATATCTCGCCCAAGTGGAGCCTCCATCGACTAAGACCGAGATAAGATCCTTTTCATCAATACTCTGAAAGCACCATTCTATGACAAGTGGTGGGAAGTGCTACAAGGATTTTTCGGATATCGTAATATCCGGTGAACTCATAGAGAATGCCGTCAAGAGCGGTAGAATGGAGGGATTAGAAGGCTCAAGAAAAGCAGCACCCGTAAGGAAGAAAGAGCCAGAAACCCACATGGTGGGAACTGGGAGTCGTTACATTCCCAATTCGTATCCTAACCAACCCCGAACTCGAAATTATCCACCCCCGAATTTCTATTATCCTCCTCAAACCCCTTACTACCAAGCATCACCTCCTTCCTACCCTGTATACGCCATGAATAACCAAAGGCCCGTCACCACATTCCCACAAAACACTCTACCCGCTCAAAGCCAACCCAGAGATGAACCAAGACCAACAAGGCCCAATCCCGAGAGACAGCAATTCACCCCTATTCTTGTATCATATGGGGAATTGTACCCAAAACTTCTGGAGAAGCAATTAATATCTCCCCATTACATGGCCCCCTTTAAACCTCCATACCCAAAATGGTACGATCCAAATGCTAGTTACGCATACCATGCGGGAACCGGGGCATTCTATCGAGAACTGCCTTGCTTTCAAAAGGAGAGTTCAAGGGCTCATCGATCACGGGCATTTTGCGATTCGATGGTATTGGCGATCTGACCGGAATCTATTCCCAAACCACACCGAAAGGAATGTGAGCGATGGAGAAGAGGACAAACAACAAAATAGAAGATGGGTTTCAAGTACGAACACCTCTGCAGAGAATGCAGGAGATACTAAGTGAGAAAGGGTTGCTCTGTCGTTTTAACGGAGTATCCAAAGGAGAAGATGCAAAAGGTCACATTTTTTGCAAGCTCCATGGTATTGGGGAGCATAACATTCAGTCCTGCAAGGAATTCAGAAGTTTACTGCAAAGTATGATGGACAATAAGGAGATTGGGATTTTTTGTAAAGCCAAAGAGGCCGACAGTGGAGAAATATGTGCCTCTAACAATCAATCATCGGGTTTCCCATATAAGCGCCGATCGATAGTTAATAATCTATTATGACGCGAAGAAGGAGCCGGTGAAACCAAAAATGATAATTGAAGTACCATCTCCTTTCCCTTATAAGGACAATAAAACAGTACCGTGGAAGTACGATGTCAACATCGTTACACCTGAAGGTGAAAAGCTTGAAGCCACAACTGAAGACATTGGGGAAGTAGGTCATTTTACCCGCAGTGAACGGTGCTATTCTAAAGAAGTTGAACCGATAAAGAAAAGTAGCGACTTGAAACAAAAAGGGAAAGCAGTGATGCACGAAGTCCAAGACGAGTAAGAAATCCCACCCGTGCAAGAAACTAAAAAGCCTGTGAATGAGGAAGAAGCTCAAGAATTCTTGAAATTCATTAAGCACAGCGAGTATAGTGTGGTGGAACAATTGAGCAAGCAGCCAGCGCGAATCTCAGTTCTATCTTTACTGTTGAATTCAGAGCCACACCAGAATGCTTTACTAAGGGTGTTAAATTAAGCTTATGTGGCCAACAACATATCAGTCGAAAAGCTTGATAGGTGGGTAAACAATCTGAATGTGGACAATTTCATCTCTTTTAGTGACGATGAGATACCGCCAAATGGTAGAGGCTTGGTGAAAACACTGCATATCACGACTCGTTGTAAAGGATACATAATACCAAACGTACTCATTGATAATGGGTCAGCATTAAATGTTATGCCATTGGCCACGCTTTCCAGAATACCGATGGATTTGTCCTACTTAAGGCCCTGTCATTCCATGGTAAGGGCATTCGACGGGACGAGGCACGAAGTCATGGGAAAGATTGAAATCCCTTTGGAAGTGGGCCCTTACATTTATGATGTCGAGTTCCAAGTCATGGACATTACACCCTCTTATAACTGTCTTTTGGGAAGACCTTGGATCCATTCTGCTGGAGCAGTTCCATCATCCCTCCATCAAAAGGTGAAATTTATCATGGATGGCTGTTTGGTCACAGTCGAGGGCGAAGAAGACATTGTCGCATCTATCTCTGCTAATACGCCATACCTAGAAGTAAGCAAGGACGCAGTGGAATGTTCCTTTCGATCCCTTGAATTCGTCAATGCCACTTTCGTCGCTGAGGGAAACAGGATCCCGATGCCAAAACTGTCGAAAAATACTAGAATGGGTGTCAAGTTGACCATAGGAAGGGGAGCTCGTGCGAGAAGAGGTTTAGGGAGACACCTACAAGGTATAGTTAGGGCTTTAAAGCCAGTGCATCACAAGGCCCGATACGGTTTGGGGTTCCAGCCTGACATGCGCCAAAGAAGAAGACAGTGGAAGAAGGATCAAGAGAGAAGAATTGCAAGAACTTTGGGCCAAGAACCAGAATGGGAACCAATAGAGTGCCCTCCTTTGTCAAAAACATTTACATCTGCGGGAATAATGTACCCTGGACAAGATGATCCACGAAACATGCTGGGGTTAATTGAAAGGGGTTGTCAGAATGTCAGTATAAATGTCATTGACAAAGGGGCTGGTGCAAGTAAAGATGTCTCGAGGATACGCCCTTGCCCTCCTGGTTTCATGTTGAACAATTAGACTGTCGAGGAGCTTCTTGTAGTTTATAAGTATTCAGAGTAATGCTAAACATTAACCTTCTATTGTGTCCTTTAGATATAATAGAATTCTTTTGTAAGAGCTTGCATTCCCACTTTATCATTTGAATGAATATCAATGAAGAAGCATTTTGTCACGATTTTCGCATTATCACTAATCATTTTCTCATTTCATAGCCTATCCTTACATTTGCCTCATTGCCACAACATAATATTTTGTTTGTTGTTTCCAATACTTGGATGTCCCTCTATAGCTTCCTTTTCCATTCAACTTTCAGGTGCTCAGATATTGACGACATGAATAAGCCCATTACGAATCTTGAAATTGATTTTGAGAAGGCTGTTTGCTTAGGAGAATTTGAAGCCGAAGAAAATGCTGAAGATTATGTCTCGTCCCCTGAATTGTTAAGAATGGTCGAACAAGAGGATAAACAGATTTTACCTCATGAAGAATCTGTGGAAACAATAAATTTGGGCACTGAAGAGAGGAAACAAGAAGTGAAGATTGGGACTTCTATTTCAGAGAGTACCAGACATAGTTTGATCACTTTACTCCGCGAGTACAAAGACGTTTTCGCATGGTCATACCAGGACATGCCAGGGCTAGATGAAGATTTAGTGGTTCATAAGCTCCCATTAAAGCCAGAATGCAAGCCCATCTAGCAAAAATTAAGACGGATGAGACCCGAAATGCTGTTGAAAATAAAAGAGGAAGTCAAGAAGCAATTTGATGTTGGCTTCCTACAAGCCTCCAAATATCCAGAATGGGTGGCTAACATAGTTCCGGTACCAAAGAAGGATGGCAAAGTACGAATGTGTGTGGATTACCGTGACCTGAATCGAGCAAGCCCAAAAGATAACTTTCTCTTGCCACATATTGACACGTTGGTGGACAACACAGCAAAACATTCATTGTTTTCTTTCATGGATGGATTCTCGGGATATAATCAGATCAAGATGGCCCCTGAGGATATGGAGAAAACTACCTTTATAACAATGTGGGGAACGCTTACGCTACAAGGTGATGCCATTCGGCTAAAGAATCTTTGGGCAACATATCGTAGGGCTATGGTAACGTTATTCCATGACATGATGCATAAAGAAATAGAGGTCTCGTCGATGATATGATTGCTAAATCCGAGGGAAGAAGAGCATGTAGTGAACCTCAAGAAGTTGTTCGAAAAGTGAGAAAGTTTCATTTAAAGCTTAATCCACCAAATGTACATTTGGGGCTACCTCGGAAAGTTGCTAGGCTTCATTGTCGATGAAAGAGGTATCGAAGTTGACCCGGATAAAATAAAAGCCATCCAAGAATTACCACCTCAGCGCACGCAAAAGGAAGTTAGAGGATTTTAGGAGATTAAACTACATCACCCGATTTATCGCTCAACTTACCAACCAATGCGACCAATCTTTTGGCTTCTTCAAAACATAACCCGGAGAATGGAACGAGGAATGCGGTGGCCTTTGATAAGATAAAACAATATTTGTCTAGTCCTCCGGTGCTAGTACCGCCAACTCTTGGAAGACCATTGATATTGTATTTGATGTGTTCGAAAGTTCAATGGGTTGCATCTTTGGGCAACACGACGAGTCGGAAAGAAAGAAAAAGTGATCTACTACCTCGGCAAAAGTTCATCAATATGAGGCAAAATATTCGCCCATTGAGAAATATTGTTGCGCTCGGTTTGGGTAGCTAGGAGACTCGGACAATATATGTTGTATCACACGACATGGCTAATTTCAAAGCTGGACCCAATAAAATACATGATGGAATCGCCGGCACTATCAGGAAGAATGGCGCGATGGCAGATCCTCCTTTCGGAATATGACATTGCCTATGTAAGTCAGAAGTCGATAAAAGGGAGCGCAATAGCTGACTTCTTAGCAACTCGAACGACGGAGGAATATGAGTCTTTAAGATTCGATTTCCCAGATGAAGACTTAATGTGTATCACAGAAATAGAATCCGAGTCATCAAAGGAGAAGTCATGGAAGATGTGCTTTGATGGTGCGTCAAATGCTTTAGGGCATGGGATTGGAGTAATCCTGGTGTCACCAGACGGGAATCATTATCCGTTCACGGCAAGACTGAACTTCTTCTGTACCAATAATATCGCAGAATATGAGGCCTGTATCATGGGGCTTCGTGCAGCTATCGAACGAAACATCGAGATCTTGGAGGTGTACGGGGACTCAGCCCTAGTGATTTACCAAATCCGTGGAGAGTGGGAAGTGAGGGACTCAAAATTGATTAAGTACAGCGATTTAGTGGTTGGATTGATCAAGGAATTCAAAGAAATAACTTTTCATTACTTCCCACGAGAAGAGAACCAACTGGCTGATGCCCTGGCCACTTTGGCTTCAATGTTCAAAGCAAGTAAGGAAGCAGAAATAATGCCCCTCAAAATGAGCATATACGAGGTCCCTGCACACTGTTGTAGCATTGAGAAAGAGGCAGACGGACGGCCATGGTTCCATGATATCTTAGAATATATCAAGAACCAAAGCTATCCCGAACAAGCGAATGAGAATGACAAAAGAACAATCAGAAGAATGGCAGCGGGATTTGTTCTTGATGGGGATATCCTGTATAAAAGAGGAAAGTATCAAGTACTTTTGAGATGCGTGGATGATGTCGAAGCCAGAAAGATACTTGAAGATGTCCATGAAGGAATCTGTGGGACACATGCCAATGGTTTCAGTATGGCCAGAAAGATTATGAGACTCGGTTACTACTGGTTGACGATGGAAAGCGACTATATTAGTTTTGCCAGAAAATGCCGCAAATGTCAAATCTATGGCGATAAAATTCATGTAGCCCCTTCGCCCCTTCACGTCATGACTTCTTCGTGGCCTTTTTCTATGTGGGGCATGGATGTTATAGGGCCAATTTCTCCAAAAGCATCCAATGGACATCGATTCATTTTTGTGGTTATCGATTACTTCACAAAATGGATAGAAGCTGCTTCGTTTGCCAATGTGACGAGGACTGCAGTTTGCAAGTTTTTGAAAAAGGAAATCATTTGCGGTATGGTTTGCTCGAAAGAATCATTTCGAGATAATGCCACGAATCTGAACAATAAAATGATGAAAGAAGTGTGCGAAAGGCCCAAATAAAGCATCATAATTCCTCGCCCTATCGCCTAAAGATGAACAGGTCATTGAAGCGCCTAACAAGAACATTAAGAGGATCATTGGGAAAATGACTGAGACATATAAAGATTGGCACGAGAAACTTTCGTTTGCTTTGTTTGCATATCGCACATCTGTACGAACATCTACGGGAGCAACTCCTTTCTCTCTAGTCTATGGAATGGAAGCTGTGCTACCTATCAAGGTTGAGATCCCCTCTCTGCGAGTATTGATGGAATCAAAGTTAGAAGAAGCAGAATGGGTTCGAGCTCGATATGATCAGTTGAACCTCATTGAAGAAAAACGTCTAAGGGCAATTTGTCATGGGCAAATGTACCAAAAGAGAATGATCGCAGCCCATAACAAGAAGGTACGACCAAGAGAATTCCATGAAGGAGAACTCGTGCTGAGAAAGATTCTCCCAATACAAAAAGACCTGCGAGGAAAATGGGCACCAAATTGGGAAGGACCATACGTTGTAAAAAAGGCATTCTCAGGCGGAGCTTTGATCCTTACCGAGATGAATGGGAAGGAGCTACCGAATCCAAGAACTCGGATCACGGTGAAGAAATATTATGCTTGAGATGAAAACCCGAAAAGGGCATCTAAAAAAAAAAGGGATCAGAGCGAAAACCCGAAAAGGGCGCTTTGGTTAACATAAAAGATTAGGATGAAAACCCAAGAGGGCGTTCTAATGAAGCAAATATTAAACACAAGGCAAGGCGTTTTAAATCATCGACAAACGGTGAGACTACGATTTTGAAGCATCTTTGAAAGCTCGAAATCTTCTACGCAAGGAGCCAGACTTTAAAAGATTCTTGATTGAAGAGCGTGAAGAGTTCATGTGTCGAATATCTAAAGCATTTGTATCCGTTGAATACGATCTCTTCTTGGCACATTTGTACTATCATTGGTTAACTTTCTTTGTTTGCCACATTGAAATAAAGGAGTATGAGATATCCTTTTTGTCCCTACCTGACCATTTTCATGCATCTCATTATGTGTTCATTTAATGATAAATAGTGAAATGACATACTCTAAACAAAAGAAATGATAAGCATTACCTAGATGAAAATTTGATAAAGAGCCTCAAAGCAATAACAAAGTTCAACAAGGGGCAAAAGAGCGTTATCTAAGAAACGTCGATTACTTGTGAAGCTTGAAGACGGGTACATGGCGTAAAGAGAAAGTCAAGAGCCGAAGTAATCACAAGAATCATGACGAAAAGGACATACGACAAACATGCTTAAGGAACACTGCATAATCATGTAGGCATAAAGGCATTTAAGACAAACATGTGCATATCATGATAACATCATCCATGGCATATCTGGTACTCTACGATCTTGTCAAAGCCAATTTGAGGCCCAAAATCAATACCCATTACAAATATTAAACCCTTTACCCCAGCCCAATATTACTTAACCCGAGCCCACTTAAAACAAATGACCCATTACAAACTGACCCATTACTAACTGACCCATTACAAACTAGACCCATACCCCATTACAAACTAGACCCATACCCCACTACAACAAGCCCCATACCCCCACTACCACAAGCCCCATACCCCACCACAACAATCCCATACCGCCACAGGTCCTCGTCGCCACACCCGTGCGCATGCTCGGCATGTTCTATACTGCAAGAAGAAAATAAAACAACAATGAAAGAACAGAGGTAGCCAATAGAAGAAACAATACTTTTGTATTATTCTTTGGAACGTTAAATATAAAAGGCCATTCAAACTGATGTAAAAGGGTTGGAAAATTTTTCTATCGAATATACTAAAGATCCATTCAAATTCGAGAAAATCTTGCTTCTATTAGTACTTAATACAATAACATCACCAGATCGATAAGAATACACTAGAATTGAGGAATCAAAAGGGCAAAGAAAAATCTAAGGTAAATTTTTTTTTCATTTTAGCTCTTTGTTTGTTTCTACATACATAAATATTTAAAAATATTAATATATATATATATATATAAATAACAAAATAAAAAAAAGAATAAAAATAGAATTTTTACCTTCCTACCACACATGGTGATGGCACGGCAACGCAGAGACCTCCGTGGTCGTCCGGTGGCCAAGCCCACCACGAGCCTCTCCTCTCCTCTCCCTCTCCTCTCTCCTTTCTCCCCTCCTTTCTCTCTTCTTTTTTCTTTCTTCCCTTTAAATGATTTTTTTTCGTGTTTTAGGCTATTTATAGCCCGAGAAAAGCAATACCGTTTTGGTACCCAGATTTAAACAAAAGAACGACGCCGTTTTGATGCGGGTTGGGTCGACCCGACCCGTCCGGCCAGGGTCCGCGTGTTTTTGAAGCGGAAGGGCTAATTGCGATCGGCCCTTCCGCATTTTTTGCTATTTTACGATCGGGTTTTAATATTTTAATTTGGCCCCAAAGTTTTTGCCCGTTCATCAATTTAGTCCCTCCGTCTTTGCGCCGCGTTTTGGTAATAGAGAATATTGCATTTTGGTCCTCGTTGTTTTCACGCGTGTCCATTTTAGTCCTTTATTTCTTTATCCCTTTTAAATTACCCCAAAATTACATTCTTATTCGATTTAATCCTTTTTCGTTTATTTTCCTTTTTACATATTACTAATATTGTTACTATTATTTTTATTAATATATTAATTATTTTTTAAGTATTATTATTATTAATGGTTGTTGTTTCTAGTTTTAGCATCATTATCAATATTAATATATGTATATTATATATGTATATATTCATACATTTATATGGTACTATTTCAATTACTTTATTTTAATATTATTGTTATATCGTATTTGTTTTATATATTTCATTATTATTTTTATGTTATTATTAATATTATTAGATGTTATTTATTCCTAATATGTATATTACGTAAATGTCTTAATATCATACTATATATATTTTATACATGTTATGTATATAAGTTTCCTATATTATATGTTATACATATTTTTTAATATTATTAGTTATATTTTTATATACTATTTTATGTGTGTTTCTAATATTATATTATATATTTCTAATCTTTATTATTTATATATATGCATGTATGTACTTACGAAATATACTAATGGTTTTCTCTTTCATATTATTATTTCTAATGTATGTATATATTTCTATATTTATATTATACATATATATTTTAATGTTCTTTATTGTATACTTCTTTACTATTCATACATTTGTATGTATGTGTATATATCTTTTATATTATTAGTTATGTATTCTTTACTATTTCATGTATATTATTATATATGTATATTGTATATGTTCATATTAAATATATTATGTATATATGTATATTTCTCACGTCGTTACGTACATACTTTTAATATCATTTTTATATATACGATATTTATTGTTTTCTCGTATCTTATACTATTATTACATTTAATCTTGCATGTATTATTGTTGTTTTCTTATATTCTTGTCACACTCGTTATTCGCCTCAATATATTTCTAGATCCTTTAGTTATCTTTATTTAGCATCAATTTGCTTAGCATTATTTGAAAATCTTATTCTTGTTTTTAAATAAGTGAGGCAATATATCGATGTGACATTAGGCCGTAAGTTTCATCGCTATGTTGGATGGAATTTTTAGGCCCGTGTTAACACTGTATATCCTTCTCAAAATAAAAATTGAAAGTTTTCGTCTTTTGAATTGGATCACAATTGAATATTACTTTGAACTCATATTTTGAAAATCAAGACAACACTTGTTTATGAGATACCAATTTTGGGCGTCATGAGGGTGCTAATACCTTCCTCGTATGTGAATCGACTCCGAACCCTATTTTTTTTCGGATTTTAACGTGGACTTAAATTCATTCCTTTTCATTTCAAAATTAAATTTATAAGGTGTCCGATCACACCTATAAAAAAGATCGGTGGCGACTCCCGGTTTATTTTAAATCAAATTTCAATTTCCAAGTTTTTAATCGCCACAATTAGCGACCCCAAACCAAAATTTTTACGTCGCTACAAGTACCATCTATTTATTGGAAGAGAAGGTAAAACCCTTGTTAAGTTGTAGTGGTTTATTTCAAAAAGAAAAAAAAAATTCCTACTTAGAATAAGACTAAGGTGGACGACACACCCTAGTATTCCTACTAGGGTTGCGCCCCCTTCATGTCCATAAAGGGTTTTTAGACCTCTCTCACATCGGGTCCAATTACGATTACTTCCTAGGCCTTTTTTACCAGTACCCTATAATGTGATCCAACCCGATTCAGTTTTTCAATTTCCCCAAATAAACTTTAAATTTATATATAAAATAAATTTATCATACCTATTTTATCCCCAATAAACTTTTGATGATTTTACCCATGGTAAAATTTTAATGATTAAAAGAATTGAAAGTTCAGTTGCAAGAGTTGACAGATAAAGGTTTCGCGCGACCGAGTTTCTCCCCCTGGGGTGAGCCTGTGTTATTTGTGAAAAAGAAAGATGGAACTATGAGAATGTGCATCTATTATAGGCAGCTTAATAAGGTGACCATAAAGAATAAATATACGTTGTCACGGATTGATGATTTGTTTGATCAGCTGAAAGGGGCTACAGTGTTTTCGAAGATAGATTTGAGATCTGACTATTATCAGTTGTGAGTTAAAGCTCTGATGTGCCAAAAACTGCCTTCTGAACGAGGTACAAATATTATGAGTTTCTGGTTATGCCTTTTGGACTTACTAATGCACCTACTGTTTTTATGGATTTGATGAATCGGATCTTCAGATAGTATTTGGATCAGTTTGTGATTGTATTCATTGATGATATATTGATCTACTCCCATGATGAAACCGAACATGTTGAGTATTTAAGACTTGTGTTACAGACTTTGCGAGAAAAATAGTTGTATGTGAAGTTTAGTAAATGTGAGTTCTGGTTACATGAAGTTAGCTTTCTGGGACATGTTGTTTCAGCATCAGGTATTCGGGTTGATCCGAGTAAAATTTTAGCTATACTTGATTGGAAATCTCCTAAGAATGTTTTTGAAGTCTAAAGTTTTCTGGGACTTGTTGGTTATTATAGACGATTCGTGAAAGGGTTCTCGATGATTGCAACCCTGATGACCAAGCTACTACAAAAAGATGTTAAGTACGAGTGGTCAGAAAAGTGCCAGAAAAGTTTTGATCAGTTGAAAGCCCTTTTAACCGAAGCTCCAGTACTAGTTCAACCAGAATCGGGTAAAGAATTTGTTATTTATAGTGATACATCTTTAAATGGTTTGGGCTGTGTTTTGATGCAGGAAGGCAGAGTTATAGCTTATGCCTCGAGACAGTTGAAGCCACATGAAAGAAACTATCCAACATACGACTTAGAATTGGCAGCTATTGTGTTTGCATTAAAGATATGGTGCCACTACCTGTTCGGTGAGAAATGTCATGTCTATTCTGATCACAAAAGTCTGAAATACTTGATGGCTCAGAAAGATCTAAATTTGAGACAACGCAGATGGTTAGAATTGTTAAAAGACTATGAGCTTGTGATTGATTATCACCCGGGAAAGGCTAACGTTGTTGCCGATACTTTAAGTTGAAAATCACTGTTTGCTTTGCGTGCAATGAATACGCATATGGCTATGTCTGATGATGGTTCGATAATAGCTGAATTGAAAGCAAGACCATTATTTGTTCAACAATTTTATGATGCCCAGAAAGTTGATAATGAGTTGATAGCAAAACGAGCTTAATGTGATTTAACTGTTGATTCAGAGTTTCAAGTTAATGCTGATGACTGTTTGAGATTTCGAAACTGAATATGTGTCTTGAGGAATTCAGAGTTGATTCAGATGATTTTGAACGAAGCTCACAGCAGTCGGTTATCTGTTCACCCAGGTAGTACGAAAATATATAATGATCTGAAATAGCTTTATTAGTGGCATGGTATGAAACGAGACATTTCTGACTTTGTTTCAAAATGTTTAATCTGTCAACAAGTAAAAGCTGAGCATCAGGTACCTTCTAGATTGCTTTAGCCGATTATGATACCAGAATGGAAATGGGACAGAGTTACTATGGATTTTGTATCTGGTTTACCATTAACATCGAGCAAGAAAGATGCAATTTGGGTTATTATTGATAGATTGACTAAATCGGCTCATTTTGTTCCGATACATACAAATTACTCGCTTGATAAGCTAGCTGAATTATATGTTTCTCAGATTGTGAGCTTACATGGTGTGCCTATTTCTATTGTTTCGAATAGAGATCTGAGGATTACATCGCGGTTTTGGAAGAAACTGCAATATGCATTGGGTATGAAATTGCATTTCAGCATTGCTTTCCACCCGCAGACAGATGGTCAGTCTGAGCGAATCATTCAGATATTTGAGGATATGTTGAGATGTTGCATTCTCGAGTTTGAAGGTACGTGGGAATGATATCTACCTCTGATTGAATTTGCGTATAATAACAGTTTCCAATCGAGTATCAAAATGGCACCTTACGAGGCTTTGAATAGTCGTAAATGTCGTACACCATTTTATTGGACTGAGCTTAGTGAAAATAAGATACACGGGGTTGATTTGATCAGAGAAACTGAACAGAAAGTGAAAGTAATCCGTGAAAATCTGAAAGCAGCATCGGATCGTCAGAAATCTTATGCGGACTTGAAACGAAAAGATATAGAGTTTCAGATTGGGGATAAAGTATTTTTAAAAGTCTCAATGTGGAAGAAAATACTCAGATTCGGTCATAAAGGCAAATTGAGTCCGAGATTTATTGGGTCGTATGAGATTATAGAGCGGATTGGGCTAGTTGCGTATAGACTGTTGTTGCCACCTGAGCTAGAAAAGATCCACAATGTATTCCATGTTTCGATGCTTTGTAGATATCGATATGATCCTTTACATGTGATTAGTCCGTTTGAGATTAAGATTAAGCCCGATATGACGTATAAGGAAGAACCGATTCGTATTCTGGCTCGTGAGATTAAAGAGTTGCGAAATAATAAAATTTCGTTGGTTAAAGTACTGTGGCATAAACACAGAGTTGAGGAAGCAACGTGGGAACTAGAAGATGCAATGAGAGAATGTAATCCGAACCTATTCACTGGTAAGATTTTCGGGGACAAAAATCTCTAAGGGGGAAGAGTTGGAATAGCCCGATTTAAACCCTAATCAGAAAGGTGGTTTCGGGACCACGAATCTGAGTCAAAAAAATATTTAAAAAATATTTTCTGTGTTTATTTTGTGTGAATTATATCTGTTAAATTTTCGTGATTTAATTTTGTCGTTTAGGTATCCGATTAAGTAAAAGGACTTAATCGCGTAAAAAGGAAATCTGGTGGTTATTTCTAAAAGGGAACTAAGTGTTAATGGCTTTCTAAATTCGAGTCTTTAAGTTGTAAATAGCCCATTTGTATATTAGTTGGACAGTAATAGGTTTATGTTATAAAGATTTTATAATAAATCATTAAGGTTATAATTGTAAATTAAACTTTAAGTTATAATAAACTATAATATATATCATAAAACATAAAATAAGCCAAAATATGTGTTTATTTCTATGTTTTTTTTGAAACAAAAGAAAAGAAAAACAAGCTAGGGATTCGACATTTATTCAAGCTCAATTAAGGTTCGTTTTTGTTCAGTTTTTGATAATTTTTACATTTTTGATATCGTTGCTTCGAGTATTATCCGGCCCATGCTTAATTTTTTTTATTTTGATGAATATTTTGAGTTATGCCATTGATGAGAGCTTGTGATTTTTTTTGTTTAATGCTGAAATATGAAAGATATGTTTTAGATTAAAATGTTTTGTATTGGAGTTTTTGATGATTTTGAGTAATTAGGACTAAATTCAAAAAATAATAAATTGAGGGACTAAAATATGAAATAAATGAAATATATGGACTATTATGAGTATAAGGAAGATTTGGCCAAACTATGTTGTTGTGAGATTTTGTGTATTTTGTGTTTTATGCAATAGGGACTAAATCGTTAAAAATGTGAAATATCAGGGGTAAAACTGTATGTAGCGACGTAAAAAAAAAATTAGTTTCGCTTGGTCGCTAATTGTGGCGATTTATTAAACATTTGAAAACCAACTTTCGATTTTATTAACAAAGGAGTCGCCACTGATCCTTTTTATAGGTGTGATCGGACACCTAATAAAATTATTTTAAAATAAAAAAAGGCCAAATTTAGGTCTACGTGAAAGTCCAGAGAAAAATTGGGGTTCGGAGTCGATTCTGTGAGGAAGGTATTAGCACCCTCGCGACGCCCAAAATTGGTATCTCATAAACATTTGTTGACTTGATTTTCAAAATACGAGTTCAATATAATATTTAATCGTGATCCGATTGAAAAATGAGAATTTTAGTTTTCGATTTCTTTTTAGAAAGGGTGTCCTGTTTTTAACACAAGCCGATGAATTTCACCCAACATAGCGATGAAATCGATGGCTTAATATTAAATCGGTACATTGCCTTATTTTTGAAATTAATTAAAACATGAGAAAAATATTCCTAAAGTGAGAAATTAAAATAGATAAAGGACGCAAAAAAATGATATCATTAATGAAAAATATTAACATGGAATACTAGAATATTAGAATAACAATAATAATGATATTTACAAAATAAAAACAAATCATGTACTAATAATAAAATAGGAAAAATGATATATTTGGTAATAATAATATAAAATAATAATATGTACATAAAAATACATATATATATATATATGCATATAATAAAAGTATGTAATAATAATAATAATAATATCTACAATAAAAGAAAATATTAGGAAGCGTACCTAAAAATATATACATAAAAATTTACAACAATAATATAAAATAATGATATGTGCAAAATATATATATATATATACATATGTACATAAAATATACACTAATATAATAATAGTTATAATAATACTAGCAATAGTAATAATTTGTAATAATAATATATACACAATATGGTATTTAAAATATATATATATATGTATATAATAGTATTTAAGAATATATACATAAGAAATATATAACTAATGGCATTAAAAAATATATACATAATATATATAAAATACCTAAAAAAAAGAAGGGGGAAAGAAGAGAGAAGGGAGGGGGAAAAGGAAATCCGGCCAAGGGGGGCCGGTCACCGGTTGATCGTCGGTCGTCACCGTCGTCGAATACATCATGCCACCACCGCCACAGTGGCGGAAAAGTTAAATTTTTTAACAATATATGTATATATAAAGAAAGAAAAAAAACAATACAAAAAAAAAGAAAAAAAATTCGAAAGAAGAGGAAAAAAGAAAAAGATGCAACCTTTTTATTGATGTTTCTTTTGTGTTCAAAATTTGAAGGGATTTTTATGTTTTTTTTTTCAATCTTTGTAAAATCCCCCCTCCTTTTTTTTTTTTACATGATTTTTGAATGGCTTTTTATAGCCATCTTTTACATGATTTTCTATTTTTTTTCTATTTTGTAGGTGGTGGTGGTAGACAATGGGAGGAAAAATGGGGCAAGTGGGAAAGTGGTTAGGTGGCTAGGTTTTTTATCTTTTTTGTTAGGTTTTTCTTTTTCTTCTTTTTTTTTTGGGGGTTAGGTTTTTTTGGGGTAGGTTTTTCTTTTCTTTTCTTTTTTTTCTTTGTTTTTTTTTTGGGTTAGGTTTTTTTGGGGGGCTTAATGGGCTTTTGAATTGGGTTTGGGTAAATGTAAATGGGTCATGGGTTAAGGGTTTTAGTGGGTTTAGAGGTTTGGTTGGGTTTTCATATAATTGGGCGGGCAATTTGGGCTTCTACAATTGCCCTCTTTGCTCATTGTCATGCAACGATAATAGAGCAAAGACTTTCAAGGAAGACCAAACTTGCCGGTCTTGCTAGGTCTTGACTTGCTTTGGAACTCTTCTTGTTTAGTTAGTCTCTTTTCATCCACGCATCTTGTAGCTTTGGTTCAATCCACTGCAAATTCGGAGATATGCCTTGTAGCTTCAATCTGCTCCAATGTAACTTCAAGGATATGAGATTTGTGGCTTCGATCCGCTTCACTTGTAACCCGTAAAGATAAGATCTACAATTTCAATATGCTCTTCTATCGCTCAGGTGAGATAAGGTTTTGGTCTTCTCTTCTGCGACTCGGAAAGGCAAGATCGATGCCCTCGATCAACTCCACTGCAACTTTAAGGAGGCGAATCGGCGTCTTCAATCGCCTTCAATCTTTATTCTCTACTCGGCATGTGATCCCGAGCTCAACTCATTTTTGCAATATGAATTGACTCTCTAAAATGACATTAAAAATGAAATTGAAAATAGCTCAAACAGCGTGAGCCAAGGCTCAACTCACCTCTCGCAATATGAGTTGATTTTTGAAACTTAACTTGAAAAGCGATTTTGAAAATACCTCGATATGTGATCGGAGGTTCAACTCACCTCTCGCAATATGAGTTGATTTTTTGAAAGATAGAAATTGAAAATAGCTCAACAAGATGAGCCAAGGGTCAACTCACCTCTCGCAATATAAGTTGATTTTTGAAAGCGAAATTGAAAATACCTCAACGTGTCTTGAGGCTCAACTCATTTCTCGTAATATGAGTTGAATTTTGAAAAGAAATTGAAATTACCTCAACGTGTCCCGAGGCTCAACTCACCTCTCGTAATATGAGTTGATTTTTTTTTTTGAAAGGCGAAATTGAAAATGGAAATTGAAAATACCTCGGCGTGTGATCCGAGGCTCAACTCACCTCTCGTAATCTGAGTTGACTTTTTGACAACAGAATTGAAATTACCTCGGCAGTGTCTGAGGCTCAACTCACCTCTCGCAATATGAGTTGATTTTTTGAAAGGCAAAAATTGAAAAGCGGAAATTGAAAATACCTCGGCGTGTGACACGAGGCTCAACTCGCCACTGCAATCTGAGTTGATTTTTTGACAACGAAATTGAAATTACCTCGGCGTGTCACGAGGCTCAACTCACCTCTCGCAATATGAGTTGATTTTGAAAAAGTAGAAATTAAAAGGTTCAACCTACCTCTCGCAATATGAGTTGATTCTTGAACAACGTAAATTGAAAACAGAATTGAAAATACCTCAACAGTGACACGAGGCTCAACTCACCTCTCGCAATATGAGTTGAAATTAAAACACAAAAATTGAAAATACCTCAACAGGCCCCGAGGCTCAACTCACCTCTAGCAATATGAGTTGTTTTTGAAAAACAAAATTAAAAGGCTTAACTCACCTCTCGCAATATGAGTCAATTTAAAACATAAACTAAAAATACCTCAACGTGCCCAGAGGCTCAACTCACTTCTCATATATGAGTTGATTTTGAAAACAAAATTAAAAATACCTCAACGTGTCTTGAGGCTCAACTCATCTCTTGCAATATGAGTTGATTAAAACACAAAATTGAAAATACCTCAACGTGCCCTCGAGGCTCAACTCACCTCTAGCAATATGAGTTGATTTTGAAAACAAAATTAAAAGGCTTAACTCACCTCTCGCAATATGAGTCAATTTAAAACTAAAATACCTCAACAGTGTCCCGAGGCTCAACTCACTTCTCATAATATGAGTTGATTTTTGAACAACGTAAATTGAAAACAGAATTGAAAATACCTCAACAGTGACACGAGGCTCAACTCACCTCTCGCAATATGAGTTGAAATTAAAACACAAAATTGAAAATACCTCAACAGTGCCTCGAGGCTCAACTCACCTCTAGCAATATGAGTTGATTTTGAAAACAAAAATTAAAAGGCTTAACTCACCTCTCGCAATATGAGTCAATTTAAAACATAAACTAAAAATACCTCAACAGTGCCCGAGGCTCAACTCACTTCTCGCAATATGAGTTGATTTTGAAAACAAAAATTAAAAATACCTCAACGTGTCTTGAGGCTCAACTCATCTCTCGCAATATGAGTTGATTAAAACACAAAAATTGAAAATACCTTAGCGTGCTCGAGGCTCAACTCACCTCTAGCAATATGAGTTGATTTTGAAAACAAAATTAAAAATACCTCAACGTGTCTTGAGGCTCAACTCATCTCTTGCAATATGAGTTGATTAAAACACAAAATTGAAAATACCTCAACGTGCTCGAGGCTCAACTCACCTCTAGCAATATGAGTTGATTTTGAAAAACAAAATTAAAAGGCTTAACTCACCTCTCGCAATATGAGTCAATTTAAAACTAAAATACCTCAACAGTCCCGAGGCTCAACTCACTTCTCAAATATGAGTTGATTTTTGAACAACGTAAATTGAAAATGAATTGAAAATACCTCAACAGGACTCGAGGCTCAACTCACCTCTCGCAATATGAGTTGAAATTAAAACACAAAATTGAAAATACCTCAACAGGTGCCCGAGGCTCAACTCACCTCTAGCAATATGAGTTGATTTTGAAAACAAAAATTAAAAGGCTTAACTCACCTCTCGCAATATGAGTCAATTTAAAACATAAACTAAAAATACCTCAACAGCCCAGAGGCTCAACTCACTTCTCGCAATATGAGTTGATTTTGAAAACAAAATTAAAAATACCTCAACGTGTCTTGAGGCTTAACTCATCTCTCGTAATATGAGTTGATTAAAACACAAAATTGAAAATACCTCAACGTGCCCGAGGCTCAACTCACCTCTAGCAATATGAGTTGATTTTGAAAACAAAATTAAAAGGCTTAACTCACCTCTCGCAATATGAGTCAATTTAAAACTAAAAACCTCAACAGGTCCCGAGGCTCAACTCACTTCTCGCAATATGAGTTGATTTTGAAAACAACAATTAAAAATACCTCAACGTGTCTTGAGGCTCAACTCATCTCTCGCAATATGAGTTGATTAAAACACAAAATTGAAAATACCTCAACGTGTTCCCGAGGCTCAACTCACCTCTAGCAATATGAGTTGATTTTGAAAAACAAAATTAAAAGGCTTAACTCACCTCTCGCAATATGAGTCAATTTAAAACTAAAATACCTCAACGTGTCCCGAGGCTCAACTCACTTCTCGCAATATGAGTTGATTTTGAAAACAACAATTAAAAATACCTCAACGTGTCTTGAGGCTCAACTCATCTCTCGCAATATGAATTGATTTTCCTTGAAAAGCATGAATTAAAAACATCAAAATACCAAAACCGTCCTTTGGTAGAATTCGTGTCTTTTCCTTTGATTCATTCGACTTTCATTCAAGATTTCTTGCTCATTGGAGTACCAGATATGCCATGTATGATGTTATCATGATATGCACATGTTTGTCTTAAATGCTTTTATGCCTACATGATTATGCAAAGCTCCTTAAGCATGTTTGTCGATGTCCATTTAGCCACGATTGTTGAGGATCTGTGTTCATTGCTTTGATTCTCGACTTTCTCTTGTGCCTTATACCGCCTTCAAGCTTCACGAGTAATCGACGTTTCTCGATATCACTCTTTTGCCCCGATTGAACTTTGTTCTTACTTTGAGACTCTTGTGCTTATCAAATTTTCATCCAGGTAATGCTTAACATTTCTTTTGCTTAGAGTGTGTCATTTCACCATTTATCATGTAAATAAACACATAATGAGATGCATGAAAAAGGTCGATAGGGACAAAAATGATATTTCATATTCATCTATTTCAAATGTGGCAAACAATGCAAGTTAACCAATGAGAGTAAAAAAATGTCAAAAAGAAAGAAAGGATCGTATTCAACGAATACAAATGCTCTAGATATTCAACACTTGAACTCTTCCTCGTTCCTCAATCAAAAATCTTTTCGAAGCGGCTTCTTGCGTAGAAGATTTCGAGCTTTAAATGCTTCAAATCATGTAGTCTCACTTTGTTTGACCCACCGTTAAAACGCCACGCTCTTTAAGCCGTGTTTACCTCATTAGGACGCCTCTCGGTTTTCATCCTAATCTTTTGTGCTAATCAAGACGCCTTTGCGGGTTTTCGCCTTGATCCCTTTTTTTTTTTTGATGCCCTTTTGGTTTTCATCTCAAGCATAATATTTCTTCACAAGATCTCGAGTTCACGGATTGATAGCTCCTTGCCATCCATCTCGGTAAGGATCAAAGGTCCTCCCGAAATGCCTTCTTTACGACGTATGGTCCATCCCAATTTGGTGCCCATTTTCCTCGCAGTCCTTTTGTATTGGGAGAATCTTCCTCAGTACGAGTTCTCCTTCGTGGAATTCTCTTGGCCATACTTTCTTGTCATGGGCCGCGATCATTCTCTTCTGGTACATCTGCTCGTGACAAATTACTCTTAGACGTTTTTCTTCGATGAGGTTCAACTAATCATATCGAGCTCGAACCCATTCTGCTTCTTCTAACTTTAATTCCATTAAGACTCGCAGGGAGGGGATCTCAACCTCAATAGGTAGCACAGCTTCCATTCCGTAAGCCAGAGAGAAAGGAGTTGCTCCCGTAGATGTTCGCAGATGTGCGATATGCAAACAAAGCAAATGGAAGCTTCTCGTGCCAATCTTTAAACGTCTCAATCATTTTCCCAATGATCCTCTTAATATTTTTATTGGTCGCTTCAATGACCTGCTCATCTTTGGGCGATAGGGCGAGGAGTTATGATGCTTTATTTGGAATTGCTCGCATACTTCCTTCATCATATTGTTATTCAGATTCATGGCGTTATCTGAAATGATTCTTTCAGGCAAACCATATCGACAAATGATTTCCTTCTTCAAAAACACGCAAACCGCAGTCTTGGTCACATTGGCAAATGAAGCGGCTTCTATCCATTTTGTGAAGTAATCAATGACCACAAAATGAATCGATGTCCATTAGAAGTTTTCGGAAAATAGCCCTATGACATCCATGCCCCACATAGAAAAAGGCCACGGAGAAGTCATGACGTGAAGGGCGAAGGGCTACATGAATTTTATCGCCAGAGATTTGACATTTGTGGCATTTTCGGCAAAACTAATGCGATCGCTTTCCATCGTCAACCAAGAGTAACCGAGTCTCATAATCTTTCCGCCATATCGAAACCATTGGCATGTGTCCCATGATTCTTTCATGGACATCTTCAAGTATCTTTCGCTTCAATATCATCCACGCATCTCAAAAGTACTTGATCCTTTCCTCTTTATGCAGATATCCCCATCAAGAACAAATCTCACCGCCATTCTTCCGATTGTTCTTTTGTCGTTCTCATTCGCTTGTTCGGGATAGCTTTGATTCTTGATATATTCTAAGATATCATGGAACCATGGCCGTCCGTCTCCTCTTTCTCAATGCTACAACAATGTGGGGGACCTCGATATGCTCATTTTGAGGGCATTATTTCGCTTTTACTTGCTTTGAACATTGAAGCCAAAGTGGCGGGGCATCACCAATTAGTTTTCTTCTCGGGAAGTAATGAAAAGTTATTTCTTTGAATTCTTTGATCAATTCACTACTAAATCACTGTACTTAATCAATTTTGGGTCCCTCACTTCCCACTCTCCACGGATTTGGTAAACCACTAGGTGAGTCCCCAGTACACCTCTAAGATTTCGATGTTTCGTTCAATGGTTGCACGAAGTCCCATGATCTGAGCCTCATATTCTCGCTATGTTATTGGTACGTAAGAAATTCAGTCTTGCGTTGAGCGGATAATGATTCCTGTTTGGTGATACCAAGATTGCTCCAATTCCATGCCCTAAAGTATTTGACGACCATCAAAGCACATATTCCATGACTTCTCTTTGATGACTCGATTCCATTTCGTGATGCACATTAAGTCTTCGTCTGGGAAATCAAATTTCAAGGGCTCATATCCTCCGTCGTTCGAGTCGCTAAGAAATCAGCTATTGCGCCCCTTTTATTGACTTCGACTTACATAGGCAATGTCATATTCGATAGGAGGATCTGCCATCGTGCCATTCTTCCTGAGAGTGCCGGTGATTCCATCATGTATTTTATTGGGTCTAGCTTTGAAATTAGCCATGTCGTATGATACAACATATATTGTCTGTGTCTCCGAGCTACCCAAACCAGAGCGTAATAAGATTTTTCAATGGATTTAATACTTTACCTCATATTCAATGAACTTTTACCGAGGTAGTAGATCGCATTTTCTTTCTTTCTGACTCGTCGTGTTACCCCAGTACGCAACCCATTGAATTTTCGAACACGGTCAAATACAATATCAATGGTCTCCCCGGAGTTACCGGTACTAGCACTGGAGGACTAGACAAATATTGCTTTATCTTATCAAAGGCCACCTGACATTCCTCATTCCAATCTCCCGGGTTATGTTTTTGAAGAAGCCAAAGATTGGGTCGCATTGGTTGGTAAGTTGAGCAATGAATCGGGAGATGTAGTTTAATCTCCCTAAAAATCCTCTAACTTCCTTTTGCGTGCGCGGAGATGGTAACTCTTGAATGGCTTTTATTTTATCTGGATCAACTTCGATACCTCTTTCACTGACAATGAAGCTTAGCAACTTCCCCGAGGTAGCCCCAAACGTACATTTGGCTGGATTGAGCTTTAACTGGAACTTTCTCAGCCTGTCGAACAACTTCTTGAGATTCACTACATGCTCTTCTTCTCCTGGATTCAAGAATCATATCGTCGACGTAGACCTCTATTTTTTATGCATCATGTCATGGAATAACGTCACCATAGCCTTCTCGATATGTTGCCCCAAAGATTCTTTAACCCAAATGGCATCACCTTGTAGCGAAATGTTCCCCACATTGCTACGAAGGTAGTTTTCTCCATATCCTCGGGGCCATCTTGATCGATTATACCCGAGAATCCGTCCATGAAAGAAAACAATGAATGTTTTGTTGTGTTATCCACCAACGTATCAATGTGTGGTAAGGAAAATTATCTTTAGGACTTGCTCGATTCAGTCACGATAATCCACGCACATTCGTACTTTCCGTCTTTCTTTGGCACCGGACTATGTTAGCCACCCATTCGGATATTCGAGGCTTGTAGGAAACCAAAGATCAAATTGCTTCTTGACTTCCTCTTTTATCTTCAACAACATCTCAAACCTCATTCGTCTTAGCTTTTGTTGAATGGGCTTGCATTCGCTTTAATGGGAGCTTATGGACCGCTATATCTTCATCCAATCCTGGCATGTCCTGATATGACCATACGAATACATCTTTGTATTCGCGGAGCAAAGCAATCAAATTATGCCTAGTGCCCCTGAAATAGAAGTCCCAATCTTCACTTCTTGCCTCCTTTCTTGGGTTCAGATTTATTATTTCAACAGATTCTTGATGAGGTAAAATCTGCTCATCCTCTTGTTCTACCATTCTTAGCAAGTCGGGGACTAAACATAGTCTTCAAATTTTCTTCGACTTCAAATTCTCCTAAACAAACAAATTTCTCAAAATCGATTTCGGGACTCAGAACGGGTTTGTTCATGTTGTTGATATCCGAGCACCTGAAAGTTGAATGGAAAAGGAAACTATAGAGGGGCATCCAAGTATTGGAACCAACAAACGAAATGTTATGGCATGGTATGAGGCAAATGTATAGATAGGCTATGAAATGAGGAGATGATTATGAAATTAGTGATAATGCAAAAGATCATGACAAAATGCATCTTCATTGATATTCATTTGAATGATAAAGAGCGAATGCAAGCTCTTACAAAAGAATTCTATTATATCTAAGGACATAATAGAATGTTAATGTTTGAGCATTACTCTGAAGACTTATAAACTACAAGAAGGTTCTCGGCAGTCCAATTATTCAACATGAAACCAGGGGGACAAAGGCGTATCCTTGAGACATCTTTACTTGTGTCAGCTCCTTTGTCAATGAAATTTATATTGATGTTCAAAACCCTTTTCGATCATTAACATTGTGCCTTGTGCATTGTCCCGCTTCGGGTATATCATTCCATGACGTAAATGTTCTTGACAAAGGAGAGAATTCCATAGGCTCCCATTCGGTTCTCGGCCTTTTTCAATCTTTCAATTTTCTCATTGAATTCAGCCTCCATTACTCTAGCTTGTCGTGAGTTTTATACGGATGACGTGGTTCCAGATCTTGTGGTATTACAATCTGCTAATTATATATTTTATCTTCAATGATCGAGTATGGGTTATGCAATGTATGAATGAATGCATGAATGAATGCATGAATGTCAAATGGATGTCATCATGAATGAATATGCAAAAATTTGGTGTTAATTTCAAGATAGCCCTGCTTAGGCATTTCCTTAATCAAAAGAGTATTACACAATGTTTGGTCCACTCGTATAATTGACTCCTCCATTAGAAACCCGTTTTGGCAACCAATCTTTAATCAACACCTTCCTAATATGATGCCTATAATGCATGATGAAAAACAATAAAGCAAAGACAAACAAACTTGATTAGTAATTTAATACAGACAGAAAAACATAGAGAACTTCAACAAATCGAACTACCCGACCTAGTTTATTAAACAGACCTGATCCTCTTATATAGAAAGTGAAAATGCAAAAGGCAAGAGGCATTCCTCCCGTGCACTTATTTTGGGGACTACTAAACGGACAGAGGTTCGGCATGGCTCTAGTTAGGTGGCTTGTATGGTTCATTATATGCGGTTTTGGTTCTAGATAGGTACTCGAATTGCCTGTACTATCATCTCGCTAAGATTAGCACGAGCCTCGGTCATAGTCTATCACAGCTCACGAGTTCAATTCGAGGATTACATTTACTTATGCCTATACGGAGGGACAAGTTAACTCACGAAAGCATAAGTCATATGTAACCCAAAGTATTCACTAGCTTTGTGTGAGGGACGAGTTAACTCACGAAGGCGTAGCGTTTACTTTCACTTAAACGGACGGAGCCGGGTAGAGAGCTCATGTTATGCAACAAAATGCACGTGCACGGTGTGTGGGGAGAAACTTGCAAACCTTTACGTTTTATTTAAAAACTAAACCAAACTAAAATCACAAAATTTAAAGTTGAAAAACAACCAGATAAAACAAGTTAGAATATATACAACACGATGCAAATGCATGATTTTTTTGAAAACAAAAATTTGAAGATCACGACTAAATGTTAATTTGAACAAGGAATTTTGAAAATTTTGACAACGCGAGTTTAATTCGACTCGACTCTCAAAAAGGGTCCCCAAAGGAGTCGCCAAATGTGTGACGTAAAAAAAAAAATTAGTTTCGCTTGGTCGCTAATTGTGGCGATTTATTAAACATTTGAAAACCAACTTTCGATTTTATTAACAAAGGGAGTCGCCACCGATCCTTTTTTATAGGTGTGATCGGACACCTAATAAAATTATTTTAAAATAAAAGAAGGCCAAATTTAGGTCTACGTGAAAGTCCAGAGAAAAATTGGGGTTCGGAGTCGATTCTGCGATGAGGAAGGTATTAGCACCTCGCGACGCCCAAAATTGGTATCTCATAAACATTTGTTGACTTGATTTTCAAAATACGAGTTCAATATAATATTTAATCGTGATCCGATTGAAAAATGAGAATTTTAGTTTTCGATTTCTTTTTAGAAAGGGTGTCCGCTTTTTAACACAAGCCGATGAATTTCACCCAACATAGCGATGAAATCGATGGCTTAATATTAAATCGGTACATTGCCTTATTTTTGAAATTAATTAAAACATGAGAAAAATATTCCTAAAGTGAGAAATTAAAATAGATAAAGGACGAAAAAAAATGATATCATTAATGAAAAATATTAACATGGAATACTAGAATATTAGAATAACAATAATAATGATATTTACAAAATAAAAACAAATCATGTACTAATAATAAAATAGGAAAAATGATATATTTGGTAATAATAATATAAAATAATAATATGTACATAAAAATACATATATATATATATGCATATAATAAAAGTATGTAATAATAATAATAATAATATCTACAATAAAAGAAAATATTAGGAAACGTACCTAAAAAATATATACATAAAAATTTACAACAATAATATAAAATAATGATATGTGCAAAATATATATATATATATACATATGTACATAAAATATACACTAATATAATAATAGTTATAATAATACTAGCAATAGTAATAATTTGTAATAATAATATATACACAATATGGTATTTAAAATATATATATATATGTATATAATAGTATTTAAGAATATATACATAAGAAATATATAACTAATGGCATTAAAAATATATACATAATATATATAAAATACCTAAAAAAAGAAGGGGAAAGAAGAGAGAAGGAGGGGAAAAGGAAATCCGGCCAAGGGGGCTTCACATCGGTTGATCGTTGGTCATGGCCGTCAATCGGCCATCACGCCACCACCACCACAGTGGCGGAAAAGTTAAATTTTTTAACAATATATGTATATATAAAGAAAGAAAAAACAATAAAAAAAAAAGAAAAAAATTGAAAGAAGAGGAAAAAAGAAAAGATGCAACCTTTTATTGATGTTTCTTTTGTGTTCAAAATTTGAAGGGATTTTTATGTTTTTTTTTTCAATCTTTGTAAAATCCCCCCTCCTCCTTTTTTTTTACATGATTTTTGAATGGCTTTTTATAGCCATCTTTTACATGATTTTCTATTTTTTTTTTCTATTTTGTAGGTGGTGGTGGTAGACAATGGGAGGAAAAATGGGGCAAGTGGGAAAGTGGTTAGGTGGCTAGGTTTTTTTATCTTTTTTTGTTAGGTTTTTCTTTTTTCTTCTTTTTTTTTTGGGGGTTAGGTTTTTTTTGGGGTAGGTTTTTCTTTTTCTTTTCTTTTTTTTCTTTGTTTTTTTTTTGGGTTAGGTTTTTTTTGGGGGGGCTTAATGGGCTTTTGAATTGGGTTTGGGTAAATGTAAATGGGTCATGGGTTAAGGGTTTTAGTGGGTTTAGAGGTTTGGTTGGGTTTTCATATAATTGGGCCCAGGCAATTTGGGCTTCTACACTGTAATTTGCCCATTTGTGTGTTTTTGGATGAATTTGATTGAATATTTGATTTAATAAGTTTATTTTATATTAATTTAGATCAAGAAAAGAGAAAATCGAATTTGGATCAGGGGAAGACCAAAATAGTAAAATAATCGATTAATACTGTTCGTCGATATCTGAGGTAAGTCTTTAAGAAATTAAACATCGTTAATTTTGAATGTAACTTAGTTTAATATGCTGATTTAGAATTCATAGATTTATAGTAAATTTAGCCGAATATGATTAAGCTTGGAAATAATGTATTTAAGTTTAATTCGACTGAGTTATAACATTTGAAAGTCCATATAAACTATATGGAATATGTGGAATTTTTTATATATGAATTGTTTATGAGATAACTTTATAATAGTGATATTCAGGCTTTGAGCCTAGCAAGCCTTCTGCTAGTGAATTAAATTGTGCTTATGCCTAGCAGGCTTATTGCCGATGTATAAAATCAGACTTTGAGTCTAGCAGGCCTTGTGCCAGTGTGAGATACAGGCTTAGGCCTAGCAGGCTTCATGTCGGTGAATTATTATAAGTTTATGCCTAAAAGACTTTATGCTGATGTGGTAATTGAATATGTTTAACGAGCTAAATGATTAGGTATGAGTTAGCTTGTTGTTTACTTGAGATAAGGTAAATAAGTAGCTTGATATTTGTTACTAATTATGTGTGATACAAATGAAGATTTCATATGAATTTAGTATGTGTATTCGGCCTTGTAAATAAATGGTATGAATATTGTAGAATTGATTCTTGGATATGTGCATATATGTGATCATGTATAGTCGACCATATAAGTGGTATATGTACATGATGTTATATTATGGTTCTTGAGTTTATATAAATACGTATGTGTATGTTTGATTATATTAAGACATTTTGGCTTTGAAAGATGAATAATATTAGCTCAAATTGATTAAGTGAGCATTCGACCAAGGTAGATTTTGTGTATGAAAATGTGTTATTTATCTCATTTTTAAGTTTAAGGTTAAGCTTGATAATGATAATGAAATTTGGATTAGTTTCAAATGACTTGATTATATCATTAGGATGTTTATTTGCTAATGACTTACTATGCTATTATAGCTTACTTTGTGTTTTCATTTTCATTTTGTTTTATAGATTTTGGATTCAAGTTACAAGCTCGGGGATCATCAGCAAAGTCTATCACACTATTAACCGTCTTCGGTATTTTATAAGTTACATTTTGGAACTATGGCATGTATAGGCTAGAATGCGTTTTGGAATGTTGTATTTTGGTTTATGTATAAAGGCCATGCGAAAATGGCTTAATCTCTAAGATCGAGTATGTTTTGGTTAAATAATGGTTTGAGTCTATTTTAGTTATTATGCCTTATACCTTGGATGATTAGAACTTGTGATGTGTGTTTGCATATTGAGATTGGTTGATAAATGAAATGGTCATAATACATGTATAAATATGTTTGCTCAACTTGGACGTGGTTTATATTAGGAAAAGTTATATAAGAAATTTAGGTTATTATGTTAGGTTAACGTGCTATAAATGAGTTGGTAATAAATATATTGTAATGACCGAATATGATAGGAGATATATTATATGTTTCTTTTAAATATGGTTCATGGAATTTGTGTCTTGAATATTCATATGTATCCATACTTGATGATTAAATTATCTTTGAAAAGTATATTTTATATCATGTTTTGGTATTAAAATGTATTCGACTATATTTTCATATGACTAGAACTCATTTTGGTATATGTGTATTATTTAATATGCTTGTTTTTGGAGAATGATATACAAATTTTGGTTAGCATTGAAGTGAAATGATTATGAAATGAATTGTATCGGGTTATAAGTTAAGCATTAGATCTCTATATAAATATTTTTGAATTGAGTAATTGTATCGAACTGTGTTAGGTCTGGTAATACCTTATAACCCCAATCCGACGACAGATACTGGTAAGGGGTGTTACATCCCTTCTTATATTGTCATCACCCTTCTCTATACAAAACATCAATTTTTCCTCCAAAATATTTGTTTCCACGCTATTCACCTTGTTATTAATACCACCCTTCTCTCCTCACACTCATCACCTCTCTTTGAATTCTCAGCCTCCTCATTTCCCATTATTACTATAAATCCCTTACCACTCTCTCACTAACCCACTTGAATCTTCCATCCCCACCTTCTTTGAAAGAACAATTTCTATTAATGTGCCTTAACCTCCCACAATAATAGTGTCACACCCCTCACCCTTATCCGATGCCGTGATAGGGTTCAAGGCGTTACCGGGGTTTCACATTCACAAACGTATTAAATTAGGTCATCTAGTTTCACTCAAATTTAAAATATTTCAAACACGTATGTCTCGTCCCTTAAATAGACCTTCGAGGCCTAAAACATACCTAGGGGCAATTCAGGACAAAACCGAGGACATTCAATAAACTTTGGGTACCTTGGAAAATTTCCTTTATTTTGAAGTGTCACACACCCGTGTGGGTGGGGCTGTGTAATCACACAGACCCGTGTGGCTTGGGACACGTTCATGCCTTCAGCCCGTATGCAACACTGGCTTTAACCTTATCATACAATTAGGGGCACACGGCCAAGACCTACGCCCGTGTACGACATTGACATAAACTTTTAGGTGCAGAGGACGCATGGCCATACCACACACCCATGGGAGTGGCCTGTGTGCCACACACGACCTAGACACACGCCTGTGTGCCCAACCGTATGGACCTTAATAGGCTATTTTCTAAGCCTTTGGTCACCCTTTTCAACACTTATACTTAATGATTATCAAATGCAAAGCAAAACATGATTATATTCTTATAAATGTTCTTGGAAAAACTTATTGCATAGAAACCTCATATCATTGTGTTCATTTAAGCCAGGTTGTTTCCTATCTTGTATTTATGGGTTTCCATGTCACTTTAACACATTAAAGATTGGCTCGTTCTTGTGACTCATTGCCAATTGGAAACAAACCATCATATATGAATATAAACATGCATGGAAATTTTGTAGGTCATAGCCTACTTCAAAATAAGCCAATTCCTATGGCTATATACAATAAAATAAAATAAAATAAAATAAAAAGATAGATACATCTTTACATGCCTTTACTTGGAAAATCAATTGACACATATAACAAAATACTCAAGAGTCCTATACATGCAATTAAACAAAATAGAAATGTATTTATACCAAAGCTTGTCTAGTTGATAGTGTGCTAACTCTCCAACTGTCTTCCAATCCTTACAAGTCCTCGAGCTCTGTAAAACAGGGGAAAAGAGAGGGGTAAGCATTTACATGCTTAGTAAGCTTGAATAATCGGAAAGTAAACTTACCAAGTAATTAGCATACATCCATAATAGATAATGAAACCAACAAGTATGAAATGGTTCCTTATCACATGCACTCAATCAATAAGTTAGTCACATAACAAAGCACCATGTAATTTATCCTAAATGAACTCATCATCCATCGTTTCATTGATATACATCCTTCTCATGTTAATTCCATTGAGTTTCTAGGAAATCTCAATGGAATATCCATTAACCGTTAATTCATAAGGATAATCATTTCAAATGTGCACTCTTGTGAACCTCGCATTTTATGGCGAGACTACCAGTCCAGGCTAAATCCCCCATCTACAAAACTCAAAAGGTGATGTTGGGATTGCCAGTCCAGGCTAAATCCCTTTATAACAACAAACATCTTTATTGAGCTCGGATCTGAATTACCAGTCCAGGCTAAATTCAGACCCTAATTGGATTATTCGTCTAGGCTAAATCCATAATGCACATGTATTCTTCGAGAGGCTCGATCATCCAAAAGAACACCCGTCCGGGCTGGATCCTTTTTATAATTGAGATCAACGGATTACCTGTCCAGGCTAAATCCTTTCTGCAACACATGCAGGATCTCCATTCACTTGTAAATCATGGTTTATCCATCGAATTCCCTTTTTAAACCTAAACCGAGGCATTTTTCAACATATCATTATCAAAGATGCATTTCATGAAATTTTCATGTCATCAATAAATGAAAACATCATTCATTCACAAATCATATAATTAGGCATATTAGGAGTTTACTTTAAGTTATCCGAACTTACCTAGTATTCGTTTCAGTGTCGTGTTTCAGTTATTCCGAAACCTTTCGTTTTCCTCGATCGACCTCCGGAATTTATTCCTCGAGGATATAACAACAGAATTACATCATTAATACTCTACATTGTACTCTTCAAGTCTAAATTCCACCCCCGGTCTAAATGACCGTTATGCCCCTAACCTTTCACATTTTTACGATTTAGTCCCTAGGCTCGTATAATGAAACACAAGGAATTTCTATCTTACCCAAGCCTAGCCGAACATTTTTTTTCTTCTTATGACAGCCCAAATTTTCTATTATTTTCACATTTCTACCACAAATTTAACAACTTTTGTAAAAAGGTCCCTTTAGGGGTTTTTCATGAAAATCACATAGGAAAAGATGTTTAACACACATCCAACTTTCATATTCCTCCATAAACCATCAAAATAAAAGTAACTCATCCATGGGTAAATTTTTAAACATAAACCCTAGCATGAAATATGGGTAGAAATGGAGAGAGCAAGTTATCGGGATCTCAAAAATGCAAAGAACATTAAAAACGAGGCTTAGGAGTACTTACTAATGAGCTTGAAAGCTTGAAAACCCGAGCTATGGAGGGCTTGAGAATTTTGGCTGGTAAAAAGGAGAAGATGGCTGATTTTTGGTTATTTTTCCTATTTTATTTCATTAAAATGCCAAATGACCAAAATGCCCTTAAGCTCTTTCTTTAAAATTTCATCCATGCAAGCCCATTTTTGTCCAAAAACGTAGAAATTGGGAAAATTTCTCTCCAAGGCCTTCTAATTTATAATCTAAAGTAATTTTATACAAATTGCTCCTAGAATCCAAGTTTTGCAATTTATTCAATTTAGTCCCTAATTTCCAATTGGACACCTTACTCAAAGAATTTCTTCATGAAATTTTAACACATGCATATTCTCATACTCTAAACATCATAATAATCATAAAATAGATATTTTATGTCAAATTTGTGGTCCCAAAACCACTATTCCGACTAGGCCCTGTTTTGGGATGTTATATTCCACCCCTTAGGGACTTTCGTCCTCAAAGTCTTACCAGAAACAGGTTTGGATATTGGCTTCTCATGGTTTCTTCTGGCTCCCATGTAGCCTATTCTACGCCATGTCGATGCCATAAAACTTTTACTAAAGCCACATTTTTATTCCTCAGCTGCTTAATCTCACGGGCTAAAATCTTAACCAGCTCCTCTCCACAGGTCATGTCCGGTCGAATTTCAATCTCTGCCGGCTAAATCACATGAGAGGGGTCTTATCGATATCACCTTAACATAGATACATGGAACACATTGTGAATCTTTTCCAGTTCAGGTGGCAATGCCAAACGATAGGCTAATGGTCCAACTTTTTCGGTGATTTCGTACGGTCCGATAAACCATGGACTCAGTTTGCTTTTCTGACCAAACCTTAACATTTTCTTCCATGAAGATACTTTCAAGAATACTTTATCTCCAATTTGGAACTCAATTTCCTTTCTTTTCAGGTCAGCATACGACTTTTTCCTATTCGATGCCGCTTTTAAACAGTCTCGTATCACTTTAACTTTCTCCTCAGTTTCCTTAATCAGATAAACTCTATGAATCTGACTTTCCTTGAGTTCTGTCTAGTACAATGGAGTTCAGCACTTCTTGCCATATAAGGCTTCCTAAGGTGCCATCTTCAAACTTGTTTGAAAACTGTTGTTATAGAAAAACTCTACCAACGCCAAGTATTTTTCCCAGCTGCCTTGAAATTCGAGGATGTAACATCACAACATATCCTCAAGGATCTGAATCATTCGTTCAGACTGACCATCAGTATACGGGTGAAAAGTTGTACTAAAGCTCAACTTCGTACCCAAGGCTTCTTGTAATTTCTTCCAAAATCTTGAAGTGAACCTCGAGTCTCTGTCTGAAATAATCGACAGTGGTACCACATGTAATCTCACGATCTCAGAAATGTATAAGTCGGCCAACTTATCAAGAGGGTAATCTGTCCTGACCGGAATAAAATGAGCCGACTTCGTCAACTTGTCCACTACAACCCATATGGCATCTTTCTTTTTCAGAGTTAATGGTAATCCTTTCACAAAATCCATAGTAACTTTGTCCCACTTCCATTCGGGGACCATCACAGGCTGTAACAAACCTGAAAGTACTTGATGTTCAGCTTTAATTTGCTGACATACCAGCCATTTTGATACAAATTCAGAAATATCTCTTTTCATACAGTTCCACCAGTACATTTTCTTCAAATCATTGTACATCTTGGTACTTCTCAGGTGAATTGAAAAACGACTATTATGTGCTTCTTGCAAGAATTTCTGTATAAGTTCATTGTCTTGGGGTACACAAACCCTATCTCTAAACATCAAACATCCATCAGAACCAACCCGAAAATCTGATTCAATATCTGGCTCACATTGAGTCCTTTTAGCTTGCAAGTCTTCATCATTAGTTTGAGCATTATAGATTTCTTGAAGAAATGTTGGTCTAGCCTCTAGCTCTGCCAAGACTGAACCATCATCAAACAATGCCAATTGAGCATCCACAGCCCTCAATGTAAACAAGGATTTTCTGCTTAACGCGTCGGCGACCATATTTGCCTTTCCCGGATGATAGTCAATGATCAGATCATAATCCTTAATTAATTATAACCATCTTCGTTGTCTTAAATTTAATTTTTTTTAGTCATTAACTACTTCAAACTCTTGTAGTCTATGAATATACGGCAAGTCTCACCATATAAACAATGCCTCTAAATTTTTAAAGCAAAAACGATGGCGGCAGGTTCTAGGTCGTGTGTCGGATAGTTCTTCTCGTGTGATTTCAACTACTGTAAAGCATAGGCTAATATTTTGTCATCTTGCATAAGTATACAACCCAATCCATTTTAGGATGCATCATTGTAGACCACAAACTCTTTTCCCGACTCAGGCAATACCAAAACAGGAGCTTCAGTCAGCAGTGTCTTTAACTTCCCAAAACTTTGCTAACACTTTTTCGTCCATTCAAATTTAACATATTTCTGTCGCAATCTCGTCATCGGAGTCGCTATCATGGAGAATCCTTTCACAAACCTTCGATAGTAACCGGCTAAGCCTAAAAAGCTTCAAACCTCGGTTACATTTTTAGGTGGTTTCCACTCGACGATAGTAGAGATTTTACTTGGATCAACTCGAATACCTTCACCTGAAACAATATGACCCAAAAATCTGACTTCTTGGAGCCAAAATTCACTCTTGCTAAATTTAGCATACAGTTGCTTTTCCCACAAGGTTTGCAGCACAGTTCTCAGGTGCTTTACATATTCTGTCCCATCTTTGGAATAAATCAAGATGTCATCAATGAACATAATGACAAACTTATCCAAGTATGGCTGAAAGATCCTAGTCATTAGGTCCATAAATACGGTCGGTGCATTCGTTAACCCAAATGGCATGACGAGAAATTCATAATGACCGTACCTCATTCTGAAAGTTGTTTTAGGTACATTCAATTCTTTAACTCGCAGTTGATAATAGCCAGACCTCAAGTCTATCTTAGAGAACACGGTGGCTCCTTTCAACTGGTCGAACAAATCATTGATCCTTGGAAAATGATACTTATTTTTTATAGTTACCTTGTTATGTTAGCGGTAATCTATACATAACTTCATCGAGCCATCTTTCTTCTTTACAAACAGTACGGGGGCACCCCAAGGTGAAAAACTTGGCCTTGCAAAACCTTTATCCATCAGCTCTTGCAACGGGGCTTTTAACTCTTTCAGGTCGGTTGGCACCATTCTGTACGAAGTAATTGAAATGGGAGTTGTTCTTAGCACCAATTTAATACCAACTCTATCTCCCTTTCAGAAGGTAATCTGGTTAATTCTTCTAGGTACTCACATACTATCGGCATAGACTCAATCTTCAACTCTGTCTCCTTAGTGTTCAATACAAATGCAAGATAGGCTTCATACCCTTTTCTCATATATCTCTGAACAACCACTGCCGTGATTACAACTGGTAGCGTACCCAATTCTCTTGAATCAACCTATAGAATATCACCATCTGGGCATTTCAATTTAATATACTTGCTACTACAATTTACAATTACATCATGCAGGGCTAACCAATCCATACTAAGTATTACATCAAATTCATCAAATGGTAACAACATAAGGTTAGCCAGAAAATAATGACCCTGAATCGTCAAAGGACAATTCTTACAGACTTTATCAACCATGACTGATTTGCCTAGTGGGTTCGACACTCTAATAATAAATTCTGTAGGTTCAATGGGCATATTCATACTAGATACCAATCTCATGCAAATATATGAATACGTCGACCCCGAGTCAATTAAGGCAATAACACATGTACTGAAAAGAGAAAAAATACCTGTGATGATGTCAGGAGCAGAGGCTTCTTCTCGAGTGCATATCGCATACGTTCTTGCCAGGGCTCGAGCCTCTAGTTTTGCAGCATCTTTAGCCGCAACTCGACTTCCACTAGCACTTCCGGGATATCTTGGAGGTCAACCCCGTGAAATAGGAGTACTCGACTTCGGGGCTACTTCCGCTTCTTTTTTGACTCGTTCTAGACAGTCATTAAGAAAATGGTTAAGAGAACCACATCTGAAACATGCACCACTCTTCATTCGGCACTCTCTGAAGTGAAATTTGTTGCTACTCTTACACTTTGGCTTTTGATTATCTACACTCCCTACACTAGTCACCATCGGGGAGGAATACTTCTGGCTTCGTTGTTTAGAGCCTTTTGCTCTACCAGAATATCCTACCAATGAAGTGGAGCGTTCATTTTGGCTCATTGATTTCTTTGTAGGAAACGAGAGTGTTTTACCGCTAGACCTCTTGCTCGCAACTTGAGCCTCTCTCTTAGCTTACTTTCTTTCATTATTAAGCTCCTCGGCCCTCTTGGCCCGATCAGCCAATGCGACAAACTCCCGTATTTCAAGTATCCCAATCAACAATTTGATTTCCTCATTCAAAACTTCCTCGAAGTGTTTACACATTTCCAATTCAGTTTGGACCCACTCAGTTGCGTACTGACTTAGTGTTACTAACTCTCTTTTGTATTCTGCTATAGTTTTATTCCCCTACTTGAGTTCTAGGAACTCCTTTCGCTTCGAGTCTAAAAACCTTTGGCTAATGTATTTCTTCCTAAACTCTGCTTGGAAGAAATCCCAAGTGATATTTTCCTTTGGCACTACCGATGATACAGTCTTCCACCAGTGGTATGCAGTATCCTTCAGGAGGGACACGATACACTTTAAACACTCCTCGGTTGTGCACGACAATTCATCTAACACTCGCATAGTATTCTTGAGCCAGAACTCGGCTCTTTCAGCATCGTCCTCGATTTTAGCTCTAAATTCCTCAGCCCCATACTTTCTAAGCTTATCTACAGGGGCCTTACCAATTCTTACCGGTGCTATACCTCGTGGCAAATCCTCATCAAGTTGGTTAGGGGGCGGGGGAAGTCGTGGTATGTTGGGGCGATTCTTTAAGTAATCCCCAAACCATTCGTCCATCATATCAAAGAAGGCAGCTCGAGCCTCTTCCTGGCCTTCCGACATAAGCCTTCTACTACTACTAGATACATCTCATTGTACAGAAGCTAGAGCATGGCTCCTGGCTCCCTCGAACTCATCTTATGCTTGATTGGAAGACATTTACTATATTCAAAACAATTTAAATAGTTAGGAGATGTCACACTATCAATACTCAAAAAATGGCATGTATAGCAAGCTTCAATACTCTCTATGGTAGTCCCAGAACCGACTAAACCGTAGCTCTGATACCACTAAACGTAACACCCCTTACCTTTATCTAACGTCGGGATAGGGTTTAAGGTGTTATTGGGGTTTCACATTCACAAACATATTAAATCAAGTCACTGAGTTTCACTCAAATTTAAAACTTTTCAAACATGTACGTCTCGTCCCTTAAACAGGCCTTCGAGGCCTAAAACATACCTAGGGGTAGTTCGGGACAAAACCGGAGACATTCGATAAACTTCGGGTACCTTGGAAAATTTCCTTTACTCTGAAGTGTCACGCCCGTGTGGGTGGGGCTGTGTGATCACACATGCCCATGTGGGTGGGGCTGTGTGATCACACATGCCCGTGTGGCTTGGGACATGCCCATGGCCTCAGCCCGTGTACAACACTGACTTTAACCTTATCATACAATTAGGGGCACATGGCCAAGATACACGCTCGTGTGGCCTGCCTATATACGACACTGACTTAAACTTTTAGGTGCAGGGGATGCACGACCATACCACACACCCATATGAGTGGCCCGTGTGTCACACACGCCCGTGTGCCTAACCGTATGGACCCTAATAGGCTATTTTCCAAGCCTTTGGTCACCCTTTTCAACACTTATACTTAACGATTATCAAATGCAAAGCAAAACATGATTATATTCTTATAAATGTTCTTGGCAAAACTTATTGCATAAAAACCTCATATCATTGGTTTCACACAGGCCAGGTTATTTCCCATCTTGTATTTATGGGTTTCCATGTCACTTTAACAAATTAAAGATTGGCTCGTTCTTATGACTCATTGCCAATTGAAAACAAACCATCATATATAAATATAACCATGTATGGAAATTTTGTAGGTCATAACCTACTTCAAAATAAGCCAATTCCTATGGCTATATACAATAAAATAAAATAAAATAAAATAAAAAGATAGATACATCTTTACATGCCTTTATTTGGAAAATCAATTGACATATAAAACAAAATACTCAAGAGTCCTATACATGCAATTGAACAAAATAGAAATGTCTTTATACCAAAGCTAGTCTAGTTGATAGTGTGCTGACTCTCCAACTGTCTTCTAATCCTTACAAGTCTTCGAGCTCTGTAAAATAAGGGAAATGAGAAGGGTAAGCATTTACATGCTTAGTAAGATTGAATAACCGGAAAGTAAACTTACCAAGTAATTAGCATACATCCATAATAGATAATGAAACCAACAAGTATGAAATGGTTCCCTATTGTTGTAGGCCAATTTTGGCCCGTTTACAAAATACCTAGGCCCATTAAACCATTTAACCCATCCTCAAACCCAAAACCTAAAATTAACCTAGCCCAACATCCAAGCTCAATTCCAAAACCCTAGACTCCCACTTGCCTCTTCCCACTCTCCCATGCTGTCTGCCACCAGCACCATTCCCACTCTCCCATGCTGTCTGCCACCAAAGACCACTCCCACTCTCCCATGCTTTGTCTGCCAAAGACCATCACACACCCCATTGTCCATGCCCATGCCCCGCAAACAAGCAAAACAGATGCAAGAATAGAGAATAATAATAAAGTATGTAAAAATTAGGCTATATAAAGCCACCCAAACAACAAAAAAGGAAAAAGGGATAAAAAGTTTGTATCAAGAACACAAAAAAGGAAAGCTCGGAAGGTGAACTTCAATTTTTCTCTCATTATCTCAATCTTTCGCTTATCTTTGCTTTGTTTTATTTTTTTTCTTTAACTTACTTTAAAACGAAAAAGAATCAAGGAAGAAAAGAGTATTACGGATCTACCCGTGGCCGTTCCCTTCCGCTCGCACGGTGAATCGCCGTGATGATGGGTGTTGAAACCTTAATCAAGAAAGGAGGAAGAGATAAAGAGGGAAGCAAAAAAAAAATCCAAAGAAAAATTCCAGCACCAAAAAAAAATTTCAAAAAAATTTCTAGCAAAAAAAACCAAAAAAACAATAGAACGACCCAAAACAAATTCAAATTAGAGATTGAAGAAACAAAAAAATCTAAGGTGATTTTTTTTATATTTTATTTTAATCCGATTTTAAGTTTTTAACCTATATATATTAAAACATAAAATATAAATAAAATAAAATAAAAACAAAACAAAAAAAGATTTTTTTTTACCTTTCCAAGAATCAGCAGGTGTCATTGGTGGCCGGCGCCAAGGCCATGAGCGAGCCTCCGGTGACCGGTCGCCCCAACCGGATTTCCCTTCCCCCTCCCTTCTCTCTCCCTTCTCTCTTCCCTCTCTCTTCCTTTTTTTTCTTTCCCTCCTCCAAATGATTTTTTTGGGTTATTTTTGGCCTTATATAGCCCTCCAAAACGACGTCGTTTTGGGTTGTCATTAACCCCAAAACAACGTCGTTTTGACTTGGACCGTTCGACCGACCCGACCCGCCTAGGATCCGCGTGTTTTTTTAAAGGAAGGGCAAATTGCGCTTTTAGCCCTTCCGCTTTTTATTACTTTACAATTAAGTCATTTTTTGTTTTTTTAATTTGGCCCCAGAATTTGTCGCGATTTTCAATTTAGTCCACAATGATGTGCTGCATTTTATGGGAAGGAATATTTGCTGTTTTGGTCCCCTGATGTTTCCGCGTGTGTTTAATATAGTCCTTTCCTTTTATTTTTATTTCAATTTTGCCCCAAATATTTTGTTTTTAGCTCAACTTAATCCTTTTAGTTATTTTACTATTTAAATCAATTATTTTAGTATTATTATTATATTTTATTCACTTATGTAGTGTGTTAATATTTTTATCATTTCTAATATGTATATATACATATATATTATGTGTATTATATATATATATATTATGTATATATGCCATTAGTTATATATTTCTTATGTATATATTCTTAAATACTATTATATACATATATATATATATATATATGTATATTTTAAATTCCATATTGTGTATATATTATTATTACAAATTATTACTATTGCTAGTATTATTATAACTATTATTATATTAGTGTATATTTTATATACATATGTGTATATATATATATATATATATATATATTTGCACATATCATTATTTTATATTATTGTTGTAAACTTTTTATGTATATTTTTATGTATGCTTCCCAATATTTTCTTTTATTGTAGATATTATTATTATTATTATTACATACTTTTATTATATATATATACATATATATGTATTTTTATGTACATATTATTATTTTATATTATTATTATCAAATATATCATTTTTCCTATTTTATTATTAGTACATGACTTGTTTCTATTTTGTAAATATCATTATTATTGTTATTTTAATATTCTAGTATTCCATGTTAATATTTTTCATTAATGATATCATTTTTTTTTATGTTCTTTATCTATTTTTAATTTCTCACTTTAGAAATATTTTTCTCATGTTTTAATTAATTTCAAAAATAAGGCAATGTACCGATTTAATATTAAGCTATCGATTTCATCGCTATGTTGGGTGAAATTCGTCGGCTTGTGAAACGGGACACCCTTTCTAAAAAAAAAATCGAAAACTAAAAATTCCTATTTTTCAATCGGATCACGATTAAATATTATATTGAACTCGTATTTTTGAAAATCAAGTCAATACATGTTTATGAGATACCAATTTTGGGCGTCGTGAGGGTGCTAATACCTTCCTCGCGCGTAACTGACTCCCGAACCCCAATTTTTCTCTGAACTTTCACGTAGACCTAAATTTGGCCTTCTTTTTGTTTTAAAATAATTTTATTAGTGTCCGATCACACCTATAAAAGGATCGGTGGCGACTCCCTTTGTTAATAAAATCGAAGTTGGTTTTCAAATGTTTAATAAATCACCATAATTAGCGAGCAAGCGTAAAATTTTTTTTCGTCATAGCAATACCGGCAACTCACTGGGACGCATTTTTGAGAGTCGAGTCGAGTTAAGCATGTGTTGTTAAAATTTTCAAATTTCCTTGTTCAAAGTAAATATTTGGTCGTGATCCAAAAATCTCGCTTTCAAAATTCTGCATTTGTATCTCTTCTAACTTGCTTATTTGTTTGTTTTTCGTTTTCAACTTTTATGGTTTTGGTTTAGTTCCTTTAAGTAAAACACAAAGGTTTATGAGTTTTTCTCCCACACACCGTGCACTTGCATTTTGCATAACATAAAGCTCTCTACCCGGCTCGTCTGCTTAAGTGAAAGTAAACGCTATGCCTTCGTGAGTTAACTCGTCCCTCAAGACAAAGCTAGTGAATACTTTGGGTTACATATGACTTATGCTTTCGTGAGTTAACTTGTCCCTCCGCATAAGCATAAGTAAATGTAATCCTCAAATTGAACTCGTGAGCTGTGATGGGTTATGACCGAGGCTTCGTGCTAATCTTAGTAGATGATAGTACGAGCAATTCGAGTACTTGTCTAGAACCGAGACGCATATAATGAACCATACGAGCTATCCAATTAGAGCCATGACGAACCTCTCGTCCGCTTATAGTCACCAAAATAAGTACACGGGAAAATGCCTTTTACCTTTCAAGAGAATTGATTGGGTAGTTTAATTTGTTTTTCAAATTATAATTGTTGTGTTTACTAACCGAGTTTGTTTGTTTTTATTTTTATTTTCATCATGCATCGTAGGCATCATATTAGGAAGGTGTTGATTAAAGGTTGGTTGCCAAAAAACGGGTTTCGATGGAGGAGTCAATTACACAAATGATCGAGAAGAATGCCGTGGTTCGGACCGGTCTCTAAAAACTCGAGAGGGACAAGGGGATAGTCTTGTGGAAAGGTGTGCTGCCAATTTGCCCGAACAAATAACTGTGAATGTTCGCCAAAATAACCTCAAGATTTGGTTCAAATTTGGAATCGATGGGATTCGGACATTAGAGACATTTTCACCGAGAGGTATGGAGATATAGCTCACCGATCACCATCCGTAGATGAACAGTTGATTCAAGCCATGGTTCGGTTCGGGACCCAACTTATCGATGTTTCACCTTCAATCAAGAAGACATGACTCCAACTATAGAAGAGTATCTTGCTTTACTCGCATCGACAATGTACAATTCGCAAAATATATGTGAAGGAGCCTAAGCCGATGACCTTCAAGAAAAGTTAGTGAGACCGAGCAGACATGACCGATGCATGGGCTGAAAGATGATAAAGAAGAAGAACGAAACCATTTGCATTCCATGGTCCTCCCTACGAGATTTGACTCTGAACCATCCCGACATGCTTTGAAAAGGGTAAATCTATTCGCTTTGGCCATTTATGGTTTGGTTATTTTCCCAAAGGTTCTCGGACATCTCGAAGTAGCAGTAGTTGATTTCTTCGAAAGGTTAAAACAAGGAGTCAACCCTATCCCAACCATCCTAGCAGAAACCTTCAGGTCCCTGAGTAGTTGTCGAAGAAAAGGGGAGGGACGATTTATCAGGATGCGCACAGTTGCTCAATGTTTGGATTTTGAGTCACTTCTGGAAGGTAGAGCGCACTCCATTCCATATGTTTTCTAAAACATTCTCCCCGCTAGAAGCTTTCCTCAAGAAAGATGGCCAAGGAAGTCACCGAGCAACATTGGGTATCGCCTTCGTAATCTTCGCCGAGGATATAACATGGAAAGCACCGGATTCGTCCTTCAGTTCTGCTATACAAATGTGGAAGCCAAGATTGGGTACATTTACTTGGGTTATGGGGAGGAGTTGGATATGCTCCGCTATTGGTCCAAAGGCAATTTTCTTCACGACAATTCCTCCCCGAATCGGAGGATTAGCACGATTCGAAGTTTGCTTTCGGGTGAAGGATATATGAAGAGAGTCCGAGACACCGCAAAGTCTTGGAAGGAAATTCATTTCATGGAATTAGCTTTGTATGCTGATACCCTTACCCAAGATTACGACGTATGGAGGAAGCAACGGGTAAATAGTCAGCAAATCTCGTCAACAAACCACCCCATCCAGAATCCTTTCTCAAGGAAACGCCGCTCGAGCTAGAAGTGGCAAGACAAGAATTGAACGAGAAAAGGCCAAGATGTCTCAGACCTTAGTGCCCTTCAAGAAGAAAACTATCAATCAAGATTGAAGTTCAGGTTGAAAGGTCCAGAACTGAAAAAGTACAAAGAGAAGCCGAGATTGTGAGAAACGACTTAAGGGACCTTCATTTGGAAAACAAGAAATTAAGAAGCACTATAAAGAATAGCGGGTTGGGCAAGTCGACAGTAGAATGGAAGGAAGAAATTAGCAATATCAAAGAAGGAATGGAGTTTTGGAAGGGAAAAGCAAAGAAAGAGGAAGAAAACGCTGCGCACGCTGTGATAGAGTTAAGAAGGAAAAACGCCGAGTATGACATTGTGACTGCAGAATTGGCGAATAGTCAGTCCGAACATCAAGAATTAAAAAGGAAAACACGAGATTTAGAAAATATATTGCAATCTCGTCAACAACAATTAGATAACCTCCTGAAGACTCTAGAAGAAAAGAGTGAGCAGTACGATAAAGACATTCACGCGTATGAAGGAACTCTCAAAGAAAAAGAAATGCAACTCGACTTCTTGATCAATGAAATTCGCAAAGCAGCTATACAAGTTGTTCAATTATCAGATGAAGCCGAAGCTCTCAGTTGCCAATTCCCTCCGAGCCGAAGATCGAGCATATCAGAGTTTTTAGAGCAAGTGAAGAAACAAGGCAATGTGGCTAGGAAATTTGTGTAACCGTTGGAAAAATGGAAACTTTGTGTAATAGACTATGTTGATAAATGAAATGCCTAAATATGGGGCTACCTTGAAATTAACACCAATTTTTTGCATTCCTTGCATAATTAACATATTAACATTTTGACATTCGTGCATTCATTCATGCATTCATCCATACATTGCATATCCCATACTCGGTCGCTGAAGACAAAATATATAATTCGCAGTTGTAATACCACAAGACTGGAACCACGTCATCAGTATAAAACGCGCCAACAAGCTAGAGTGATGGAAGCTGAATTCAATGAGAGAATTGAAAGGATGGAAAAGGCTCAAAGAGAATTGCAAGAGCAACTGGCCAAATCGCAACAAGAGACGAGAGACCTAATGGTGAGATCTCGAGAGGAATCACTCGAGCAAAGAGATCAAATGGCCAAGATGATGGAGATGATGTCAGCTCTAGTTAAAGGAAAAGGACCCATGCGGAGCCCTGACATCGAAGAGTCTCGATCAAGAATTCACCACGATCAGGATCCACTCTATCCCCCAAGATTCACTCCACCGCTCGCATATACAACACAGAGAGGGTATACTCAAGGGAACCCATGGATTGGAACATCGACCTATGCCACCGCTCCACCCACTAATTTGGGGTAAGGAATATTCGTCAAACCTGGGGCTAGTCCTCGCTAATCCACTAGTCCCAGATCCGGATGACCCAAAGAGAGGTAGCCAAGTTGAAATCGGATAACCATGACGCAAAATATAGGGGTCTAGAGGAAAAACTCAAAGCGATAGAAGGCATCAAGTCTTCTCCGCACTAGGTGCCAAAGAACTCCGCTTTGGTACTTGATCCGATTTTGCCCCAAGTTCAAAGTGCCCGATTTTGAGAAGTATGATTGGACAAGATGTCCAAAGGCGATCTGGTCATGTTTTGCTTGAAAATGATTTGGTTATGTGAATGAGGATAAACTACTCATACATTGCTTTCAAGATAGTCTAACAGGTCACTCTTGGTGGTACAATCAACTTAGTAGAGAAAGATTCGATCTTGGAAGGACTTGGCGTTAGCATTTTGCGAGCAAAGACAAGCATGTATCGGATATGGTGCGGGCACCGTATGACCTTGCAGATGATGGAGAAGAAACCAGAGAATCCTTTAGACAAGACGCAAAAAGATGGAGAGATATCTCGCCCAAGTGGAGCCTCCACCGACTAAGACTAAGATAACGGTCCTTTTCATCAATACTCGAAAGCACCATTCTATGACAAGTGGTGGGAAGTGCTACGAAGGATTTTTCGATATCGTAATATCCAAAGTGAACTCATAGAGAATGCCGTCAAAAGTGGTAGAATAGAAGGATCAAGGCTCAAAGAAAGCAAAGAACCGTAAGGAAGAAAGAACCGAAGCCCACATGGTGGGAACCGAGAGTCGTTACATTCCCAATTCAGATCCTAACCAACCCCGACCTCGAAATTATCCACCCCAAATTTCTATTATCCCCTCAAACCCCTTACTACCAAGCACCACATCCGTCCTACCCGGTATACGCCACCAACAACCAAAGACCCGTCACCACATTCCCACAAAACACTCTACCCACTCAAAGCCAACTCAGAAATGAACCAAGACCAACAAGACCCAATCCCGAGAGACAGCAATTCACCCCTATTCCTGTATCATATGGGGAATTGTACCCAAAACTTTTGGAGAAGCAATTAATATCACCCCATTACATGGCACCCCTTAAACCTCCATACCCGAAATGGTACGATCCAAACGCTAGTTGTGCATATCACGCAGGAAACCAGGGGCACTCTACTGAGAACTGTCTTGCTTTTAAAAGAAGAGTTCAAGGACTCATTGACGCGGGTATCCTACGATTCGATAGTGCAAGTAACGCCACGGGGAACCCGTTTCCTAACCATACCAAAGGGAATGTGAACACAGTGGGGAAAGAGGATGAATGGAAAAATAGAAGATGGGTTTCTGAAGTACAAACAACTCTGCAGAGAATCTGGGAGATACTAAGTGAGAAAGGGTTGCTCTGTCGTTTTAACGGAGTATCCAAAGGAAAAGATGCAAAAGGTCACAGTTTTTGCGAGCTCCATGGTATTGGGGAGCATAACATTCAGTCCTGCGAGGAATTCAGAAGTTTACTGCAAAGTATGATGGACAATAAGGAGATTGCGATTTTTTGTAAAGCCAAAGAGGCCGATAGTGGAGAAATATGTGCCTCGACAATCAATCATCGTTTCCCATATAGCGCCGATCCGATCGTTAATAATCTATTATGACGCAAAGAAAGAACCGTGAAACCAAAATGATAATTGAAGTACCATCTCCTTTCCTTATAAGGACAATACAACAATCTGTGGAAGTACGATGTCAACATCGTTACACCGAAGTGAAAAACTTGAAGCCACAACTCAAGACATTGGGGAAGTAGGTCATTTTACCCAAGATGGACGGTGCTATTCTAAAGAAGTTGAACCCAGAAAGAAAAGTAGCGACTTGAAGCAAAAAGGAAAAGCGATGATGCACGAAGTCGAAGTCGAGCAAGAAATTCCACCGTGCAAGAAACTAAAAAGCTTGTGAATGAGGAAGAAGCTCAAGAATTCTTGAAATTTATTAAGCACAATAGTATAGTGTGGTGGAACAATTGAGCAAGCACCAAAGCGAATCTCAGTTCTATCTCTATTGTTAAATTCAGAGCCACACCGGAATGCTTTATTGAAGGTGTTAAATCAAGCTTATGTGGCCAACAATATATCTGTCGAGAAGCTTGATAGGTGGGTAAACAATCTGAATGCGGACAATTTCATCTCTTTTAGTGACGATGAGATACCGCCAAATGGTAGAGGCTTGGTGAAAGCGCTGCATATCACGACTCGTTGTAAGGGATACATAATACCAAACATACTCATCGATAATGGGTCAGCGTTAAATGTTATGCCATTGGCCACGCTTTCTAGAATACCGATAGATTTGTCCTACTTAAGGCCCTGTCATTCCACGGTAAGGGCATTCGACGGGATGAGGCGCGAAGTCATGGGAAAGATCGAAATCCCTTTGGAAGTGGGCCCTTACATTTATGATGTCGAGTTCCAAGTCATGGACATTACACCTTCTTATAATTGCCTTCTGGGAAGACCTTGGATCCATTCTGCTGGAGCAGTCCCATCATCCCTCCATCAAAAGGTGAAATTTATCATGGATGGCTGTTTGGCCACAGTCGAGGGTGAAGAAGACATTGTCGCATCTATCTCTGCTGATGCGCCATACCTGGAAGTAAGCAAGGACGCAGTGGAATGTTCCTTTCGATCCCTTGAATTCGTCAATGCCACTTTCATCACTGAGGGAAACAAATTCCAATGCCAAAGCGCCGAGAAATACCGAATGGGTGTCAAGTTGATTGTAGGAAGGGAGCTCGTGCGAGAAGAGGTTTAGGAGACATCTGCAAGGAATAGTTAGGGCTTTAAAGCTAGTGCACCACAAGGCCCGATACGGTTTGGGGTTCCAGCCTGACATGCGTCAAAGAAGAAGACAGTGGAAGAAGGATCAAGAGAGAAGAATTGCAAGAACTTTGGGCCGAGAACCAGAAGGGGAACCAATAGAGTACTCTCCTTTGTCAAAAACATTTACATCTGCGGGAATGATGTACACTGGACAAGATGATCCACGAAACATACTGGGGTTAATTGAAAGGGGTTTTCAGAATGTCAGTATAAACGTCATTGACAAAGGGGTGTGGTGTAAATACAGTGTCTCGAGGATACGCCCTTGTCCCCTGGGTTTCAAGTTGAACAATTGGACTGCCGAGGAACTTCTTGTAGTTTATAAGTCTTCAGAGTAATGCTCAAACGTTAACATTCTGTTATGTCTTTAGATATAATAGAATTCTTTTGTAAGAGCCTGCATTCGCTCTTTATCATTCAAATGAATATCAATGAAGATGCATTTCGTCATAATCTTTCACATTATCACTAATTTCATAATCATTTTCTCATTTCATAGCCAATCTTTACATTTGCCTCATCCCATGCCATAACATTTCATTTGTTGGTTTCAATACTTGGATGCCCCTCTATAGTTCCTTTTTTCATTCAACTTTCAGTGCTTTCGGATGTCAACAAATGAACAAACCCGTTACAAGTCCTGAAATCGATTTTGAGAAGGTTTGTTTGTTTAGGAGAATTGACAAGAAAATGTCAAGACTATGTCTTGTCTCTGATTTGCTAAGAATGGTAGAAAAGAGGATAAATGATTTTGCCTCATCAAGAATCCGTTGAAACAATAAATCTGAACCAAAAAAGGAAACAAGAAGTGAAGATTGGGACTTCTATTTCAGAGAGTACCGGGCATAGTTTGATCACTTTACTCATGAATACAAAGATGTTTTGCATGGTCATACCAGGGACATGCGAGGCTAGATGAAGATTTAGTGGTCCATAAGCTCCCATTAAAGCGAATGCAAGCCCATACAAAGAAAAATTAAGACGGATGAGACCCAAATGTCGCTAAAAATAAAAGAGGAAGTCAAGAAACAATTTGATCTTGGCTTCCTACAAGCCTCCAAATATCCGAATGGGTGGCTAACATAGTCCGGTACCAAAGAAAGATGGCAAAGTACGAATGTGCGTGGATTACCGTGACTGAATCGAGCAAGCCCAAAAGATAATTTTCCCTTGCCACATATTGACACGTTGGTGGACAACACAAAACATTCATTGTTTTCTTTTATGGATGATTCTCGGGGTATAATCGGATCAAGATGGCCCCGAGGATATGGAGAAAACTACCTTCATAATAATGTGGGGAACGTTCATTACAAGGTGATGCCATTCGGGTTAAAGAATCTTTGGGCAACATATCGAGGGCTATGGTGACGTTATTCCATGACATGATGCATAAAGAAATAGAGGTCTACGTCGATGACATGATTGCTAAATCCAGGGAAGAAGAGCATGTAATGCACCTCAAGAAGTTGTTCGAAAGGTGAGAAAGTTTCAAATAAAGCTTAATCCACCAAATGCACATTTGGGGCTACCTAGGAAAGTTGCTAGGCTTCATTGTCGATGAAAGAGGTATCGAAGTTGATCCGGATAAAATAAAAGCCATCCAAGAGTTACCACCTCCGCAAGCGCAAAAGGAAGTTAGAGGATTTTAGGAGATTAAACTACATCTCCCGATTTATCGCTCAACTTACCAACCAATGTGACCCAATCTTTCGGCTTCTTCAAAACATAACCCGGAGAATGGAACGAGGAATGCCGGTGGCCTTTGATAAGATAAAACGATATTTGTCCAAATCCTCCGGTGCTAGTACCACCAACTCCGGAAGACCACCGATTTTGTATTTAAGCGTGTTCGAAAATTCAATGGGTTGCGTCTTTGGGGCAACACGACGAGTCGAGAAAGAAGGAAAAGGCGATCTACTACCTCGGCAAAAGTTCATGAATATGAGGTAAAGTATTCGTCCATTGAAAAATTTTGTTGCGCTCTGGTTTGGGTAGCTCGGAGACTCAGACAATACATGTTGTACCATACGACATGGTTGATTTCAAAGCTGGACCCAATAAAATACATGATGGAGTCACCGGCACTATCAGGAAGAATGGCACGATGACAGATCCTCCTTTCGGAATATGACATTGCCTATGTAAGTCAGAAGTCGATAAAAGGGAGCGCAATAGCTGACTTCTTAACAACTCGAACGACAAAAGAATATGAGCCTTTAAGATTCGATTTCCCAGACGAAGACTTAATGTGCATCACAGAAATAGAATTCGAGTCATCAAAAGAGAAGTCATGGAAGATGTGCTTTGATGGTGCGTCAAATGCTTTAGGGCATGGAATTGGCGCAATCCTGGTATCACCAGACGGGAATCATTATCCGTTCACTGCAAGACTGAACTTCTTCTGTACCAATAATATCGCAGAATATGAGGCCTGTATCATGGGGCTTCGTGCAGCTATCAAACGAAACATCGAAATCTTGGAGGTGTACGGGGACTCAACCCTAGTGATTTACCAAATCCGTAGAGAGTGGGAAGTGAGGGACTCAAAATTGATTAAGTAAAGCGATTTAGTGGCTGGATTGATCAAGGAATTCAAAGAAATAACTTTTCATTACTTCCCACGAGAAGAGAACCAAGCGGCGATGCCACAGCCACTTTGGCTTCAATGTTCAAAGCAAGTAGAAAGCGAAATAATGCCCTCAAAATGAGCATATACGAGGTCCCTGCACACTGTTGTAACATTGAGAAAGAAGTAGACAGACGGCCTTGGTTCCATGATATCTTAGAATATATCAAGAATCAAAGGTATCCGAACAAGCGAATGAGAACGATAAAAGAACAATTAGAAGAATGGCAGTGGATTTGTTCTTGATGGGGATATCTCAGATAAAGAGGAAAGGATCGACGCTTTTGAGATGTGTGGATGATGTTGAAGCTTTAAAAATACTTGAAGAGGTCCATGAGGAATTTGCGAACGCATGCCAATGGTTTCAATATGGCGGAAAGATCATGAGATTCGGTTATTATTGGTGACAATGGAAAGTGATCGCATCAATTTTGCGAAAAATGCCACAAATGTCAAATCTACGGTGATAAAATTCATGTAGCCCTTCACCCCTTCATGTCATGACTTCTCCGTGGCCTTTTTCTATGTGGGGCATGGATGTTATAGGCCAATTTCTCCAAAAGCATCAAATGGACATCGATTCATTTTGTGGTTATCGATTACTTTACAAAATGGATAGAAGCCGCTTGTTTTCCAATGTGACGAGGATTGCAGTTTGCAAGTTTTTGAAAAAGGAAATCATTTGCCGATATGGTTTGCCTGAAAGAATCATTTCAGATAACGCCACGAATCTGAACAATAAGATGATGAAAGAAGTATGCGAGCAGTTCCAAATAAAGCATCATAACTCCTCGCCCTATCGCCCAAAGATGAACGGGGCTGTTGAAGCAGCTAACAAAAATATCAAGAGGATCATTGGGAAAATGACTGAGACATATAAAGATTGGCACGAGAAGCTACCGTTTGCTTTGTATGCATATCGCATACCACGAACATCTACGGAGCAACTCCTTTCTCTCGGTCTATGGAATGGAAGTCATGCTACCTATTGAGGTTGAAATCCTCATGAGAGTCTTAATGGAATCAAAGTTAGAAGAAGCAGAATGGGTTCGAGCTCGATACGATCAGCTGAACCTCATCGAAGAAAAACGTCTAAGGGCAATTTGTCACGGGTAGATGTACCAAAAGAGAATGATCGCGGCTCATGATAAGAAGGTACGGCCAAAAGAATTCCACGAAGGAGAACTCGTGTTGAGAAATATTCTCCCAATACAAAGAGACCTGCGAGGGAAATGGACACCAAATTGGGAAGGACCATACGTCGTAAAGAAGGCATTCTCGGGTGGAGCTTTGATTCTCACTGAAATGGATGGGAAAGAGTTACCGAATCCAGTGAACTTAGATGCTGTGAAGAAATATTATGCCTAAAAAAATCAAGATGAAAACCCAAAAGGGCATCTTAAAAAAAATCAAGGTGAAAACCCAAAAGGCGTCTTGATTAACACAAAAGATTAGGATGAAAACCGAGAGGCGTCCTAATGAAGTAAACCGCCCAAGAGCGTGGCATTTGAACAATGGGTCAAACAATGAGACTACGATATTTGAAGCACTTCTGAAAGCTCGAAATTTTCTACGCAAGAAGCCATACTCGAAAGATTCTTGATTGAGGAACGTGGAAGAGTTCATGTGTTGAATATCTAGAGCATTTGTTGAATACGATCCTTTCTTTCTTTTTGACATTTTTACTCTCGTTGGTTAACTTGTTTTGTTTGCCACATTTGAAGTCAATGAATATGAGACATTATTTTTGTCCCTACCTGACTATTTTCATTATTTGTTTATTTACATGATAAATGGTGAAATGACATGCTCTAAACAAAAGAAATGTTAAGCATTACCTGGATGAAAAGTTAATAAGCGCAAGAGTCTCAAAGTAAGAACAAAGTTCAATCGGGGGCAGAAGAGCGATATCTGAGAAACGTCGATCACTCGAAGACGGGTACGAGGCCTGAAGAGGAAGTCGAGAATCAAATCAATGAACGCAGATCCTCAACAATCAGGGCGAAAAGGACATACGACAGATATGCTTAAGGAGCACTGCATAATCACGTAGGCATAAAGGCATTTAAGACAAACATGTGCATATCATGATGACATCATGCATGGCATATACAGGTAATCCAGTAAAGCAAGAGGACGTGATGATAGCTGCACTGAATCAAAGGAAAAGACACCTGAGTTCTACCAAGTGACAGAAAATCAACTCACATTGCGAGAGGTGAGTTGAGCCTCAAGACACGTTGAGGTAATTTCAATTTATGTTTCAAAATCAACTCATATTGCGAGAGGTGAGTTGAGCCTCAAGACATGTTGAGGTAATTTCAATTTATGTTTCAAAATCAACTCATATTGCGAGAGGTGAGGTAAGCCTCAAGACACGTTGAGGTAATTTCAATTTATGTTTCAAAATCAACTCATATTGCGAGAGGTGAGTTGAGCCTCAAAACACGTTGAGGTAATTTCAATTTTCAATTTATGTTTCAAAATCAACTCATATGGCGAGAGGTGAGTTGAGCCTCAAGACACGTTGAGGTAATTTCAATTTATGTTTCAAAATCAACTCATAGGTGAGTTGAGCCTCGAGCACGCCGAGGTATTTTCAGTCTCTACTTTCCAATTCCTGTTTTTCAAAAATCAACTCACATTGCTAGAGGTGAGTTGAGCCTGTTAATTTCTGTCTTTCAAAAAGTAACTCATATTGCGAGAGGTGAGTTGTACCTTTTTGTTTTTCAAAAATCAACTCATATTGCGAGAAATGAGTTGAGCCTTAGGTCATATGTCGAGGTATTTTCAAAATCTCTTTTTCAAATTAAGTTTCAAAAGACTAGCTCATGTTGTGAGAGATGAGTTGAGCTTTGGCTCACGTGTTGAGTTATTTTCAATTTCTGTTTTTAATGTTTGCTTTTAAAGAGTCAATTCCTATTGCGAGAAATGAGTTGAGCTCAAGATCACATGCTGAATAAAGAATAAATATTAGAGCGATGGAAGACACGGATTTGGCCTCCCGAAGAAGACCCAAACCTTATTTCACTGAAGCAATAGAAGAGCAGATTGAAGTTGTAGATCTTATCTTCCTGAAGTGGCAATGAAGCAGATCGAAGCCACAAATTTCATATCCTCGAAGTTACTTTGGAATAGATTAAAGCTACGAGGCACATATCAGAAGGTGCAGTGGATTGAATCAAAGCTACAGGATGCAATGGACTAGAAGGAGACTACCTGAGCAAGAAGAGCGCTGAGGAGGTCAAGATTCGGCAAGACGGGGCAAAATTGGCCTTTCTTTGTATCTTTGCTCTATTCTCGTTACACGACAATAAGCAAAGAGGGCATGTTGTTGAGGCCAATTTTGGCCCGCTTACAAAATACCTAGGCCCATTAAACCATTTAACCCATCCTCAAACCCAAAACCTAAAATTAACCTAGCCCAACATCCAAGCCCAATTCCAAAACTCTAGACTCCCACTTGCCTCTTCCCACTCTCCCATGCTGTCTCGCCACCAAGACCATTCCCACTCTCCCATGCTTATGCCACCAAAGACCACTCCCACTCTCCCATGCTTGTCTGCCAAAGACCATCACACACCCCATTGTCCATGCCCATGCCACGCAAACAAGCAAAAGCGAAGCAAGAATAGAGAATAATAATAAAGTATGTAAAAATTAGGCTATATAAAGCCACCCAAACAACAAAAAAAGGAAAAAGGGATAAAAAGTTTGTATCAAAAACACAAAAAAGGAAAGCTCGGAAGGTGAACTTCAATTTTTCTCTGTTATCTCAATCTTTCATTTATCTTTGCTTTGTTTTATTTTTTTTCTTTAACTTACTTTAAAACGAAAAAGAATCAAGGAAGAAAAGAGTATTACGGATCTACCCGTGGTCGCTCCCTTTCCGTTCGAAGACGATGAATCGCCGGTGATGATGGGTGTTGAAACCTTAATCAAGAAAGGAGTATGAGATAAAGAGGGAAGCAAAAAAAATCCAAAAAAAATTCCAGCACCAAAAAAATTTCCAGAAAAAATTTCCAGCAAAAAAAACCAAAAAAAAATAGAACGACCCAAAACAAATTCAAATTAGAGATTGAAGAAACAAAAAATCTAAGGTGATTTTTTTATATTTTATTTTAATCCGATTTTAAGTTTTTAACCTATATATATTAAAACATAAAATATAAATAAAATAAAATAAAAACAAAAAAAGATTTTTTTTTTACCTTTCCTAAACATCAGGTATGCGGTGGCCGGCCCTGCAACCAGCGAGCCTCCTGTGACCGGCCGCCTGAACCGGATTTCCTTCCCTCCCTTCTCTCTCCCTTCTCTCTTCCCTCTCTCTTCCTTTTTTTTTTTTCTTTCCCTCCTCCAAATGATTTTTTTGGGTTATTTTTGGCCTTATATAGCCCTCCAAAATGACGTCGTTTTGGGGGTTGTCATTTAACCCCAAAACGACGTCGTTTTGACTTGGACCGGTTCGACCCGACCCGACCCGCCTAGGATCCGCGTGTTTTTTTAAAGGAAGGGCAAATTGCGCTTTTAGCCCTTCCGCTTTTTATTACTTTACAATTAAGTCATTTTTTGTTTTTTTAATTTGGCCCCGGAATTTGTCGCGATTTTCAATTTAGTCCACAATGATGTGCTGCATTTTATGGGAAGGAATATTTGCTGTTTTGGTCCCCTGATGTTTCCGTGTGTGTTTAATATAGTCCTTTCCTTTTATTTTTATTTCAATTTTGCCCCAAATATTTTGTTTTTAGCTCAACTTAATCCTTTTTAGTTATTTTACTATTTAAATCAATTATTTTAGTATTATTATTATATTTTATTCACTTATGTAGTGTGTTAATATTTTTTATCATTTCTAATATGTATATATATATATATATTATGTGTATTATATATATATATTATGTATATATGCCATTAGTTATATATTTCTTATTTATATATTCTTAAATACTATTATATACATATATATATATATATATATATATGTATATTTTAAATTCCATATTGTGTATATATTATTATTACAAATTATTACTATTGCTAGTATTATTATAACTATTATTATATTAGTGTATATTTTATATACATATACATATGTATATATATATATATATATATATATATTTGCAAATATCATTATTTTATATTATTGTTGTAAATTTTTATGTATATTTTTTATGTACGTTTCCCAATATTTTCTTTTATTGTAGATATTATTATTATTATTATTACATACTTTTATTATATATATATACATATATATGTATTTTATGTACATATTATTATTTTATATTATTATTACCAAATATATCATTTTTCCTATTTTATTATTAGTACATGACTTGTTTCTATTTTGTAAATATCATTATTATTGTTATTTTAATATTCTAGTATTCCATGTTAATATTTTTCATTAATGATATCATTTTTTTTTGCGTTCTTTATCTATTTTAATTTCTCACTTTAGGAATATTTTTCTCATGTTTTAATTAATTTCAAAAATAAGGCAATGTACCGATTTAATATTAAGCTATCGATTTCATCGCTATGTTGGGTGAAATTGTTGGCTTGTGAAACGGACACCCTTTCTAAAAAAATCGAAAACTAAAATTCCTATTTTCAATCGGATCACGATTAAATATTATATTGAACTCGTATTTTTGAAAATCAAGTCAATACATGTTCATGAGATACCAATTTTGGGCGTCGTGAGGGTGCTAATACCTTCCTCGCAGAATCGACTCCGAACCCCAATTTTTCTCGAACTTTCACGTAGACCTAAATTTGGCCTTCTTTTTGTTTTAAAATAATTTTATTAGGTGTCCGATCACACCTATAAAAAGGATCGGTGGCGACTCCCTTTGTTAATAAAATCGGAAGTTGGTTTTCAAATGTTTAATAAATCACCATAATTAGCGACCAAGCGTAAAATTTTTTTTTCGTCGCAACACCTATCACATGCACTCAATCAATGAGTTAGTCATATAACAAAGCACCATGTAATTTATCCTAGATGAACTCATCATCCATCGTTTCATTGATATACATCATTCTCATGTTAATCCCGTTAAGTTTCTAGGAAATCTCGATGGAATATCCATTAACCGTCAATTCATAAGGATAATCATTTCAAGTGTGCATTTCCGTGAACCTCACATTTTATGGTGGGATTACCAGTCCAGGCTAAATCCCCCATTTACAAAACTCATAAGGTGATGTTGGGATTGCCAGTCCAGGCTAAATCCCCTTATAACAACAAACACCTTTATTGAGCTCGAATCTGAATTACCAATCCAGGCTAAATTCAGACCCTAATTGGATTACCCGTCCGGGCTAAATCCACAATGCACATGTATTCTTCGGGAGGCTTGATCATCCAAAGGAACACCCGTCCGGGCTGGATCTTTTTATAATTGAGATCAACAGATTACCCGTCCGAGTTAAATCCTTTCTACAACACATGCAGGATCTCAATTCGCTTATAAATCATGGTTTATCCATCGAATTCCCTTTTTAAACCTCAACCGAGACATTTTTCAACATATCATTGTCAAAGATGCATTTCATGAAATTTTTGATGTCATCAATAAATGCAAAAATCATTCATTCACAAATCATATAATTAGGCATATTAGGAGCTTACTTTAAGTTATCCGAACTTACATGGTATTAGTTTCGGTGTCGTGTTTCGGTTATTCCGAAACCTTTCATTTTCCTCGATCGACCTCTGGAATTTGTTCCTCGGGCTCTATAACAACAAAATTAAATCATTAATACTCTACATTATACTTTTCAAGTCTAAATTCCACCCTCGGTCTAAATGACCGTTGTGCTCCTAACCTTTCACATTTTTACGATTTAGTCCCTAGGCTCGTATAATGAAACACATGAAATTTCTATCTTACCCAAGCCTAGCCGAACAATTTTTTTCCTCTTATGGCAGCCCACATTTTCCATTATTTTCACATTTCTACCACACATTTAACAACTTTTGTAAAAAGGTCCCTTTAGGGGTTTTTCATGAAAATCACCTAGGAAAAGATGTTTAACACATATCCAACTTTCATATTCCTTCATAAACCATCAAAATACAAGTAACTCATGCATGGGTAAATTTTTAAACTTAAACCCTAGCATGAAGTATGGGTAGAAATGGAGAGAGCAAGCTATCGGGATCTAAAAAACGTAAAGAACATTAAAAACGGGGCTTGAGAGTACTTACTAATGAGCTTGAAAAGCTTGAAAACCCTATCTATAGAGGGCTTGAGAATTTATGTTGGTACAAGGGAGAAGATGGCTGATTTTTGGTTCATTTTTCCCATTTTATTTCATTAAAATGCCAAATGACCAAAATGCCCTTAGGCCCTTTCTTTAAAATTTCATCCATACAAGCCTATTTTTGTCCAAAAACTTAAAAATTGGGAAAATTTCTCTCCAAGGTCTTCTAATTTATAATCTAAATTTATTCATACAAATTGCTCCTAGAATCCAAGTTTTGCAATTTATTCAATTTAGTCCCTAATTTCCAATTGGACACCTTACTCAAAGAATTTCTTCATGAAATTTTAACACATGCATAGTCTCATACTCTAAACGTCATAATAATCATAAAATAAATATTTGATTGTAGAAGCCCAAATTGCCCGGGCCCAATTATATGAAAACCCAACCAAACCTCTAAACCCACTAAAACCCTTAACCCATGACCCATTTACATCTACCCAAACCCAATTCAAAAGCCCATTAAGCCCTCAAAAAAAACCTAACCCAAAAAAAAAACAAAGAAAAAAAAAAGAAAAAGAAAAACTTACCCCAAAAAACCTAACCCCAAAAAAAAAAGAAGAAAAAAAAAACCTAACAAAAAAGATAAAAAACCTAGCCACCTAACCACTTTCCCACTTGCCCCATTTTTCCTCCCATTGTCTACCACCACCACCTACAAAATAGAAAAAAAAAAAAAAATCATGTAAAAGATGGCTATAAAAGCCATTCAAAATCATGTAAAAAGGAAGAAGAGGGGATTTTACAAAAGATTGAAAAAAAGAGGAGACAAACACAAAATCCTTCAAATTTTGAACACAAAAGAAACATCAATAAAAAGGTTGCATTTTTCTTTTTTTCCTCTTCTTTCGAATCTTTTTCTTTCTTTTTTGTGTTGTTTTTTCTTTATTTATATATACATATATTGTTAAAAAAATTTACCTTTTCCTACCACCATTTCCACGGTGGGCTTGATCTTGACATGACGACGACGACCGACGATCGACCGTGACCGACCCCCCCTTGGCGATTTCCTTTCCCCCTCCCTCTCTCTTCTTTCCACCTTTTTTAGGTATTTTATATATATTATGTATATATTTTTAATGCCATTAGTTATATATTTCTTATGTATTTATTATGTATATATTCTTAAATACTATTATATATATATATATATATATATATATATATATTTTTAAATACCATATTGTGTATATATTATTATTACAAATTATTACTATTGCTAGTATTATTATAACTATTATTATATTAGTGTATATTTTATGTACATATGTATATATATATGTATATATATATATACATATATATATATATATTTGTACATATTATTATTTTATATTATTGTTGTATATTTTTATGTATATATTTTTTATGTACGCTTCCTAATATTTTCTTTTATTGTAGATATTATTATTATTATTATTACATACTTTTATTATATGCATATATATATATGTATTTTTATGTACATATTATTATTTTATATTATTATTACCAAATATGTCATTTTTCCTATTTTATTATTAGTACATGATTTGTTTTTATTTTGTAAATATCATTATTATTGTTATTCTAATATTCTAGTATTCCATGTTAATATTTTTCATTAATGATATAAATTTTTTTAAGTCCTTTATCTATTTTTAATTTCTCACTTTAGGAATATTTTTCTCATGTTTTAATTAATTTCAAAAATAAGGCAATGTACCGATTTAATATTAAGCTATCGATTTCATCGCTATGTTGGGTGAAATTGGCCGGCTTGTGTTAAAAATGGGACACCCTTTCTAAAAAATCGAAAACTAAAATTCTCATTTTTCAATCGGATCACGATTAAATATTATATTGAACTCGTATTTTTGAAAATCAAGTCAACACATGTTTATGAGATACCAATTTTGGGCGTCGCGAGGGTGCTAATACCTTCCTCACGCAGAATCGACTCCCGAACCCCAATTTTTTTCTGGACTTTTGACGTAGACCTAAATTCGGCCCTCATTTTTGTGCAAGAATAAGTTTTCTTTTTCTAAAAAAGGATGGTTTATTAGGTGTCCGGTCACACCTAGAAAAAAGATCGGTGGCGACTCCCTTTTTTAATAAAATCGAAAGTTGGTTTTCTTTTTCTAAAAAAGGATGGTTTATTAGGTGTCCGGTCACACCTAGAAAGCTATCGATTTCATCGCTATGTTGGGTGAAATTCGTCGGCTTGTGTTAAAAAACGGGACACCCTTTCTAAAAAAATCGAAAACTAAAAATTCTCATTTTTCAATCGGATCACGATTAAATATTATATTGAACTCGTATTTTTGAAAATCAAGTCAACACATGTTTATGAGATACCAATTTTGGGCGTCGCGAGGGTGCTAATACCTTCCTCGCGCGTAACTGACTCCCGAACCCCAATTTTTTTCTGGACTTTTGACGTAGACCTAAATTCGGCCCTCATTTTTGTGCAAGAATAAGTTTTCTTTTTCTAAAAAAGGATGGTTTATTAGGTGTCCGGTCACACCTAGAAAAAAGATCGGTGGCGACTCCCTTTTTTAATAAAATCGAAAGTTGGTTTTCAAATGTTTAATAAATCACCACAATTAGCGACCAAGCGAAACTAAATTTTTTTTACGTCGCTACATTGATGTTGGATTTGTGGTCCCGAAATCACTATTCTGACTAGGCCCTATTTTGGGATGTTACAAATAGCACATGTCAAACAACCTTTCATACCTAACTTCAGCCCATAACCTATCACCTCCTTTCCTAAGAAACCAAAATCCAGCAATCAAAGGTCTTGTTACATCATAGTCCACCAATATTCTAAAAAAAAAAAAAACCTCCATTCCTTTCCCCTTTATGAAATCTTCCACATCTAAATGTCTCCCTAGCACCCCTAATCTTCACCACATTTTAGTGAGTCTGCAATTTCAAAGGAAACTTGTGCACCTAAGTCCAGAAAGTAATTCTCGAGAAATCAATCTCCCTTAAAATCATATGCTTCTCCTAAATTTTTAGGCTTAAAATGTATCCCACTACAAATCAAGGACCTTTATTCAAAATATCCATCATTCCCTTTTCACTCCTAATCAAAATTTCAAACATATTCCATCCTAAATCCTTCACATCTACTATATCTTTCGTTGGCCATGTATTTTGAATGACACTAACCACTACTCTCCTATTAATTTGTTTATCAGCAATCAATTTTCCAATCAACATTCATCTTTCACCACTTCCTTTTGTCTTATACCCAATTTAAAATTAATACCAATACTCAAGAGATCAAATCAAGATGAAACAAACATATAAAAGATTTACATAGTGGTTACCTTCTATCTCTCTATGAAGGAGCATATCCACACACAGTAATGCATTCGAGAGAAAAAAAATCGTCAACTCCAAAAACTAAAAAAAAACCTTAAAAGATTTAAATCACCTTAGAAATACAGGTCCACAAACAAAATCAGCAATAGAAACCTATGCGCAAGGATTATCCCTATGAATCTAAGAGATAAATGGACAAAAAAAAAAAAACTAGAAAACTACGACCTAGATCACTCGATGAACGAGAGGACTATTTACTCATGCAAGAGAAAAAGAAAACTCATGACAAGAGAAAAATAAAAAACTAATATTATTATGAGTAGTTGTGTAGGTAAAATAATTAAAGTCTCATTTACTTGCATGGACAAACTCTTTAAAAATTGTAGAAAATATGAACCCGATTGCATCAATGTCTAGCATTTCACTTTCCTATTGATATGTAAATTTTGTGCATTAAATTCGATTTTGTACATGTTTTTGAAATATATTTTTAGATTTGAATTTATTCTAATATGGACATACAATTCATTAGGGATGTAATGAAATTAAGTGAAATTAAATAGTAACAAGCTCGAACTCAAATTGAATTCAAAAATTAAAGTTTGATATTTTACTTGAGCTCAATTATCATTTTTTAAGCTCGGATTCACCTCACGGTGTAATAAAATAATTCAAGCTCACTTGATTATGCTCAATAAGTGAATTTAAGTACCCAAGCTTGAACTCCAATAAAACTTGTATATAAAATAAACTTTATATATAAAGAATTTTTAAGTTAATATAGATAAGAATAGATAAAAGTAATGAGAAAGCTCAATTTAAGGATATGCTTTGCTGATTTTGAGACACATAATATGAAAGACTAAAATTAATTTGAGGGTTAATTATGGATTAGTAAAATTAATTTTGTTATATGAGTATTTTTGGAGAAAAGTTGTTGGGATAAAAATGATGTGTTTGATGTATATTGGGTATTACAATATTATATTGATACATGCTAATAATTTATTTTATCTTAATTTCAATATATTTGTGTACTTATGTTATTTTATATCATTTTTATTTTTATGTTAGTTTTGCGTGTTTATAGGATCATATATATATATATATATATATATATATTAAAATGTAATGAATTTAAATAAACTTTTACACTTTGATAGTTCACTTTATGTAAATTTTTTGACACAATTGTATATATTTATGTAGTTTTATTTTTATTTTGTCAAATTTCGTTTACTTATTTTTCATATAATTATCGTGTCATGCAATTTATTTCATATTTATAATATTTTTAGTTTTCTTTATATATTTTCATAGTTCATGTTGTATTCATGTTCTGGCGTATAATATTTCATTATGATTCAATTTTTTTTTTTGTATCATGTTTTTTTTAGTGTGTAAAGTATTAAAATTTATATAACATTTTATATGTTAATAATTCATTTTACATCAATTTTAGCATATGTTTTTGTTCTGCTCATTTTACTTTTCTTCACATGACCTATTTTAATATTTTAAATATCTTCCGTGTCATGCTTCAAGTCATTCCATAAATTTTATTTTGTTCATTTATTTAAGAATTAAATCAATTAAAAATTCGATTTGTATCATGTTTGTATTATTATTATTTATGTAATAATAGTTATTATATACTTATATGAGTTTTTTGTACTATGTTCATATTTTTAGTATTACTTTTAGTTATTTCTTAATATTTTATTTATTTCTCATGGTCATATTGTTCTAGAATTTTCAAGCCTAATTAACGTTTTAATTTTCTATTTTATATCATGTATCATTTCTTTAAATGTATTTAAGATGTTATACATTTATATAAATTTTAACACGTTAATAATTATTTTTATGTATTTATGCAATCATATTGTATTTATATTATTGTTTGTATACCATTTGGTGTTTTAATTATTTTACCTTCATATCATAAAATCTTTAAAATTATTGAAAATTAGAAATTTTAAAATTCATAATTTTGTTAAGTACCAAGATTGTAATTAATTATTTGTCTACATTATCTTACAAATATCATGCTTCCCAACAGAAAAAGATAAACATATACCAACCACTTTCCATGTAAAATAATGGGATAATAAAATTTTAACCTCTTAAATTGATAGCTAAGTTTATTTCAATCTTTTTATTTTTATTTTTAGTCCACTTTGACGCTTGATCTTTGAAATTACACCGTACAAACAACTCATACACACTACATACTTAAATTTTTTCTTCCTCAATTCCTAAACTCCCGCACTAAAAGATCTCTTTTCCATACGTCCACCATATAACCATCATTTTCCGTTAATCTTCCTGGTTAACAATTAATAAACAAAGATAGAGGTGTCTCTTTACTAACTAAACTTTGATTCGATAAATAAGATTATGATGTACCTAATATATACAAAAGGTAAAAAGATAATGTCAAAATATAAAATATTTAAAATACATCGAATCTGTTTGAATTTAACTCACTTAATAACTTGAATTATTTTAGATCCAATTTAACTGCATAATTATCAAATCAATTTTGATTTTTCTCAAATTAAACTAGAATATGTTGCTAACCTCATTTATACTCTTAAACTTACCTATAACTTTATTAATCACTGCTCATAAAATATAATTTTGCCCCGCTAACAAATTTTAATTAAACACTTATTTTATATTTTAATGATAGTAATATTAATATAGTTATAAAAGTTAAAATTTAAGAAAACTATTGAATACAAAATTTGATATAAAACTTTAAAATATATATAAAAATTATTAAATATGTTTTATTAATTTTATAATATTTATAAGTTTATATCAATTTCAATATTTTTTGTTTTTAATAATCTCTATTTCTATTTATTATTTTTAATTATTTTTATGAGAAATATTAGATTAAACATATCACTATCTAATTAACCAGCCAATTTATTTTAACAATGACTTAATTAAATGTAAATTTAATTGAATTTTTACATTTGCTTAAAAACTTTTTCACACATAATACATTTTATCATTTAAGATACAGAATTTAAATTAGCTTGCAAGCTATTACATTAATAAACTATTTTAAATACAATAGTCTCAACGTTAAAAAAAGTTAACATGCGTCTATTATGGATTATACGAATAAAATAATGTTTTACTTCTTTTTCATGTGCGTCTAATATATATTCCAATCAACCATATACCCTACTTGAATAATTATTTGAGCTGTTAATTCAAAACGAATTTAAATGATCAACTAACCTCTCGCATCCTAACCTTTTGTGGAAGCTCTTTAATGCAGTTAATTCTGTCAAATGGCACACTAGGTTTATGCTATGTGACAAATGTGATTATTTCTATCAATTTCTTTTAAAATATTATAAAAATTTAAAATTTTAAAAATATATAAATATATTAAAATAATTTTAAAAATGAAAAATAGGATTTTAAAAATTATAAAAAATGAAAAATATTTAAAATAGCATATATTTTTCTCTTTTCTTTTCTTTTTTACTAAAATTAATTCTAAAAAGAAAAGAATAAAAAATTAAAAAGATAAAATGATTTTTCTTGTAAAAATCTAAGTTTTTCCTATAAAACCTCAAGTAATTCCTTATAAAACTTCATGATTTTCCTTTTACTAGAAAAAAACTAAAATTAATTCTAAAAAATAAATTTAATTTTTAAGAACATAAAATGAGTGACTAAAATAAATGTACAATAATATTAAATTAATGACTGTAACCAAAATGAAAAATTTATTAAAATGGAGTGTTAATTGCGAAATTTACAAATTCCCAGAGAATTTGTTTACCCTTTCATTTACGTATATAGGTATAGATAGCATAGATGTAGCCGCCACCGAATAAATTTCCTATCACATCACCTGTTACCATCTTCTATAAATTAGAAACTCTCCCACGGTACTTGTGATAAGAGTGAGGTTACTAAGCTTTCCAAGCCAACATAACTTCTTCCACGGCCCTTTTTGTCAATCAAGGTATGTGATTCTCCACTTTTGATACTATTTTTACGCCTACTTACTATTACGTACGTTCCTTTTATATTCAACTAATTTTTTACTTAATTTTTTGTTTTTTTAATCCGTGATAACTTCGTTATGCTTAATCATATGCTTTCTTTCGGAGAGAGATTATGAGCATAAATGGGCTTTGTATAAAAGAACTTCATTAATTATTTCAAAACAATATTAAATATACTTAACTTCATGATGATAAATTGCATAATTACATATGTTATTAATAAAAATAAAGACTTTTACATTTGCAAATTAGTAAACTATTATAGATATAACAATAATTATAAATTTCATCACTAAATTGTCTAAATTTGCTTAAGTGGTTACCAAGAATAAAAAGTTTTATACATTTAAAAGTTTTTAACTCACAAGTATATATCATTATTTCTTTTGTTGTTAGTCAAATTAACTTTTCTTGAAAAGTTAATTGTCAAATTCAACTTTTCTTGAAAAGTTAATTGTCAAATTCAACGAGTCAAAATTAACTATAAAAAAGAATAAAACTCAAATTGATAAAAAATATAAACAGTAAAAACTAAATTTATCACTATACTTTTTTGTAATTAGCAATTAATAGAAAAAATAAGGTAGTAAATTTTATAATTAAATATTAATAATTATAAAATAATAATCCATAATAATATTAGTAATCATGTTCTGGTAGTATATCATTTATAACAAAAGATAAATTATAAATACGACCATTCCACCATTTGAAAGTTTTGATTTGACCATATAACCATCAAAATGTCAATTTTAGGTACCAAAGTTAATGGCATTGAAATTTTGATCACCCAGTTGTTATTCACTAATGATTAGATTACATAACAAAATAGTGTATATCAATTATCATATTATTTAACACGTCACATGACAATGTACATAATATTTTAAAAATAATTTTTTATTTATTTATTTTTGGTTACTTCATTTTTAAGAAAAGTATTTAGTTCACATAAATTTTAAAATTTTTGAAATTTGATAAAAAAATATTTGTAAAAATGATTGCTACTTTAACTTAATATCATAGAAATAGAAATGTTCATATTCTGACTTTAATTTTTGATTGGCTACTGAGATTGTAGTAAGTAATTAAAATATACTAAAATTCTATTACATACATATGCATGGTATTTAGAATGCAGTCGCATGTTTAAAAATAATATACAATAAATAATGAGATCTATGATTTGAAACTAATTAATAATAATGTATGTAGCACCCCAAACCCGGCCCAGAAGTTATGGCCGGATCCGGCATGCCACATCAAAAACATAAAAAAAAAATTCATTCTAAGTCCGAAAATCGTACTTGATGTTCAAAAGATTAATTCATTAAGGGTTAAAGTGAATGGAAGTCATGCACCGGTAGGAAACCGGAAAGAGGAGGTGAGTCCATCGGATCATGCTAAGTACCAAACTCCTTCGGATCCAATCCTAGACATGCAAACCACCATTGCCATACCTTAACGTCATGTATATTTCTAGGAAACTGATTTGATTAAGTCCTTTTTAGGAAAAGTGATTAACTTTGGAAAATATCTTCATTATGGAAGCTTTGCTTGTTTTGTGTTATTTTGAAAACAATTCTTGTTTTTGAAAACGCCTTTAAAGCTATCCAATTTCAACATCAAATATAAATATTACCTATCTTAATAAAACATATAAAACCATCAAAAATAAATAAGCGGCCTTATTACATTTAAAAGCCCAAAACCTCAAACGTAATTAAAAGGATGTCCAGTTCACGGAAGAAAATCAAACTTTCGAGCGGGTGGCCACTCCAAATTCTCTCACACTCCAAGCCCACTATGGTTGGGGATTTCTGCGTGGATGAAAATAAAAGGGGTGAGTTTGGGAAACTCGAGTGTAAGGAAAACCCATTCAAAGTCCAAGTCACTCAAGCCCATTGGGCCTAAGCCCATTCAGTAATAGCAGTGGTCTGGGCGAGCCCTTTTGATTACAATAAACCGGGCCTTAGCCCTTATTCAGATAATGATGGGGCCCATAGGCCCATTTCAAAATACATGCAACATCAAGAAACATATGCAAGCCCATTTGGGTAACAGTGGTCTGGGCGGATCCTTTTCAGATTACAATAAACCGGGCCTTAGCCCCTTATTCAGATAACAGTATGGCCCATAGGCCCATTTCAAAATACATGCAACATCAATAACATATGCAAGCCCATTTGGGGAGACTACTCAACCCACCAACCACTACACTCTACCCGTACTAGCCATCACTCCATGTGGGGAATAGCTCAACCCACCCAGCCCAACACTCCACAGTTGCAGCCTTGCTGCTCAGTTAACAGTAAATTGAGGCAAAGCCTCCAGTATGTGGACAAGCCACTTTCAGTACTTCCTCCGTCAATATCCCAGTCCCATGCATCAGATAATAACAACATGGCATGCAGTAAATAACAACAGTCAAACATGCATTTAGGTCAATTTAACCCTAAGGGTATTTCGGTAAAGGGGTAAAACTGTAAATTTTCTACTTTTAAAGGTATTTCAGTAATTTATCTATTTTAGGGTTTTTCATGCATATTCCTACTTTTCACGTACTAACAGAATCACGTACCGAGGGTTCTTACCGAATTGGGCCCGTTGGCCCATCATTCCAATTTTGGCCCATTAAGCCCAAAAATATCGAGGGCACAGAAATCATGCACTTTGCAGTCCAAACATTGCAGCTTACCAAAAACATTAATCGATTTACCTCACGAGCATTCGCACACTCGCAAATCTACAAAATACCGGTTTTCGACATTTCGGCTTTTCGGCTTTTGCCGATCTAGACTAAGAAAGAGGGTGTTAGTTACACACCTGCTTGCGACGATATGCTGACGAGATCCACACACGAACCGCCTACAATTGGATTACTAACACATTAATCTAACTATTCAAATACGAACTACGTATTAACCCCTTATAATATTCGGCCAACCACACCTACAGATCATAGTAAGCTTATAAGAAAACAATAAGCAACTCATTAACAAATTTTTGTCAATGTTTACCACATAATCATAATTTCACTGCAAGCTGTCTTCCTGAGCAACAGTCACTAAATCATTTATAAATGGAGCTACGAAACTCCAAATCAAGTTCTGTTAATTTTCCCTGAAAATAGACTCATATATCTTCTATCCATAAAATTTTCAGAATTTTTGGTTTAGCCAATCAATACCAGATTTTTCTCAAAGTTTCCCATGTTTCACTGTTTGACTAATCTGACCACCCTTCATTACGAATCAAATTTCTCATTGTACAGAATTCAAAATATGTTCTTGTTTATTTCATTTGAAGCTAGACTCATTAAGCTTTAATTACATAATTTATTCACCTTCTAACTCATCTCCCACAATTTATGGTGATTTTCCAAAGTCACGTTACTGCTGCTGTCCCAAGCAGATTTATTACCAAATCACTCTTTCACACATAACTTGCATGCATGTTATTTAAACATGTATATCACCAATCAATCATCACATATCTATGATTTTACTTAAGTATAATCTCCATTTCATCATTTTAAAGCACAACATGTTAGCTGATTTTTCCCTTTAGCATCTAAGGCACATGCATGTTCATTTGTTTGGCTCAACTTCACCTATCTTCCATTTTTCATCAAAAGAACATGAAACAACAACCATTTCCTTCATTTTAATTCATGACTAAATGCTCACAACACAACTAAAAAATCAAAATATACTTCAAGAGTTAAGGTAGAATCAAGAAGAACTCATGAACCTCAAAATAGAAGCAAGGTACCAAGAACTTACCTTCAATTTTCCTCCTCCTAATGACCGAATACTCAAGAGCTTTCTCCTCTCCTTTCTCTTCTCTAACTTTCAGCTATGATGAACAAAGATGGACAAAACTTTGTTCTTTTCACCCCTTTTTCTTTTAATAAAACTTCATATTTCATCCATTTAATTCTTTAATACAAAAGACATGATATTCTTATCATGAAACATTTACCTAACCCATTATCATGAAACATTTACCTAACCCATTATCATGGAACATTTACCTAACCTATTATCATGAAACATTTACCTAACCCATTATCATGGAACATTTACCTAACCTATTATCAATTTGTATCAATTTGTACTATAAATTATGGATATCAAGTGTACATTTTGTCTACAACAACATGATGGCTAGCCACTTCATGTAAAATGGGAGGTTTGTCATGCAAATCCTCCTATTTTGCACTCCTATTTATTTGGCCACGTCAATTTAGCCTATAGCATTTTCAAACATTTTCACATAGGTCCTATTTTATAATTTCACCCCCTTTTTCTTATGGAACAAAAATTAACTAAAATTGTTGGGTTCTATCTTAAGTTTGGGCTTTCTAGAGGCCCATTAACATAATTAAACCTATGCCAACATTCACAGAATTCCCAAAAATTGGGGCGTTACAATGTATGAAATATGTGTCATATTAAAATATAAAAATTAGATGATTTAACACTAGACAATTTTAAAAAGATATCTAAATAGAAAATTTAAGATATACATTGTTTAGATTTTATTTTCTATTAGTATTTTATTGTTTACCATATTACTACATTTACATTTGAACCATATTTTATTTTTATTTCATAATTATATGTTTATATTTTCCTATTAAATTATATTTTTATTTATTTATATTTTTAATTCAACTTTAAAATTTTCCTTATATTATTGTCTTGATTAATATTTGTATGTAACTTGTTAAATTAATTATATTAAAATATTACAATAATCACGAATGTAGTGACGTTGAAACTAGTATATATATTCTTTCCATTGTAATATATTCTCTTAAATTTTGCGGTTGTCAGTCTAGAAATGGAGTTGGATAATGCAGTCAAGTTCTTTCAAGGCAAGACCATATTAATCACAGGTGCAACTGGATTTTTGGCCAAGGGTATTACTTTTACTTCCTCTTTACAATGCCAAAGGTGATTTTATTGAAAAAAAAATTGATATTTAATGATTTAATGTTTATCATGGTTATTAGTTTTTGTCGAGAAGATACTAAGGATTCAACCGAATGTCAATAAGCTTTATCTTCTTGTGAGAGCTTCAAATAACAAATCGGCCAAACAACGGTTATATGATGAGGTATATAAAACATATACCTATTTTTACCTATTCAACCAATTAGGGGAGAAGCTAAAAATAATTTTTAGGGGGACGAAATTAAATTGTAGTTTTATGATAGTAAAAATATTATTTTTAAAAAATTAAATGAAAATTTTATCAGTTTTAAGGGGTAAAATGTAATTTTACATTTACCAATTTAAAATTTTAAAATTTTGAAAAGACTTAAATAAAAAAAAATTCATTTTAAAGGGTGGGCCCTGTTTCGCCGCTAATGAAAATAAAACTAACATGTATTAAAATTTGCATGTAGATCATAAGCAAAGAATTGTTTAAGATTCTTCGCAATAATTGGGGTTCGAAATTTGATGCTTTGATATCAAATAAGGTGAAAGCAGTAGCAGGTGATATATCTTTTGAAAACCTGGGATTGAATGATTCAGAATTAAGAGAAGAAATGCAGAAGGAAATCCAAATTATAGTAAATGTGGCTGCCTCAACAGACTTCAGTGAAAGGTATTTTAAAATTATGTTGTAATTAGAGGAGCGAAGAAAAAAGGTATAACGATGGGTACCATCCTCATCTCATATGTTTTTATGCTAAGTTTTATTGCATCCAATTTGGTCTAAATTTTAAACATGCCATATATGTTGATTAAAGCTCGTTAATAGTTCTCAAAAATTTCTTTTAAATATTAGAGGGCGTTGGAGTTATGAATAAATTTACAACAAAATAACATATAAATGATGCTAGTAATTTACCAACTTGTTTTAATCTTCATTTTGAAGGTATGACGATGCGCTGGACATCAATACATTTGGAGCTTTCAATGTTTTAAATTTTGGAAAGAAATGCGATAAAGTAAAATTATTTCTCCACATTTCAACCGGTATGGTATATCTTTCTTAATTTATTTTAATAACTAAAATTTAATGATAAAATAGAATTTTTTTTTTTTTTTGTAAATTGGTATTGTAACTCTTTTTAATATTAGTTAGATAAATTTAAATATATTTGATTACTAATTTTATTAATTTTTTTGTTATTGTTTTAGCTTATGTATGCGGCGAAGAGATAGGAATAATATTAGAGAAATTGAAAAGAAGAAATGACATGAACATTTTTGAAGAAAAGAGACTTGCTGAGGAACAACTAAGCCAACTACAAAATCAGTGCATCCCAGATAAAGCAATAACATCGTCAATGAAGGAATTCGGCCTTGAAAGGTTTCTTTCTATATTTACCTCAAATATATATGCATGACAACAGAAATCCTATAATATAAGTTCAACCTATGATCACAAACTAAAAGAGAGAAAAAAAAAACCCCTCAATTGTAATAAATAAAAATGATAACATATTGCTTAAGTACAAAATAATGATTAACTCAATCATAATGGTTAAGAATAATGAATTACAAGTTTTTGTTTATTTTAATACAGGGCAAAATTGAATGGGTGGCCAAATACGTATGTATTTACAAAGGCAATGGGAGAGATGCTTTTAGAGAGATTCAAAGGGGATTTGCCTCTTGTTATAATACGCCCCACAATAATTGCAAGCACTTACAAACAACCTTTCCCTGGTTGGATTGAAGGTGTCAGGTATTAACACTAATTCAATTTATTATTATTATATTTAAGTTGCTGGTTACCTTGATCTTATAAGTCAATTTAACATTAATTAAGTTTAAAAAAATATTTTTTTTACAAAATAACAAATATTATGATGAAATTGTTTAAGGCACTAATTTTTAAAACATTAAATTTACTATTTTAACTAAACTTTCATTTTTTACATAATTTTTATATAATTATTTTCATCCACAAGGATGTGTCAATCATTTGGGATTTATGGTTACCCCTTCGAACAATATCTTCTCCAATATTTGAACCTAGGTATTTTTTTAGAGTGCAATGTGTCTTACTAACTATTATTATTTTCCTTAAAAAACACTTATTATTATTAGGTGATTATAAATACACTGTTAGTGGAGTTACCAGGTTGAAAATGTGACAAGTGTTACATTTATTTATATTTTAATATTTTATTTTTTACTACATTCTATAATATATTTGTTAAACCCTCAATCTATTTGTGGAGTCTAAAAACTCTACTATATATCAGTTTATCAAATAATTCTTCTTTCTTATTATTATAGTAGTTGTAGTAGTGGATGATTATGAAAACCCACTATGTAAGTAAAAATTATGTGAAAATATATTAATTAATAATTTATATAATAAACAAATAAAGTTTTGATTGAAATGATAAAGTTAAAGGGTTATAAATTATTATGTTTAAATTTTAAATCTCACCATATGATTTTATTTATTTAACATATAAAATTTTAAATAAAAACACTTTTATAATAAATAATTTACTTTATAAAACAATTTTTTTTTTTTATAATTTTCCAACTCAATTGTTACCGATTAATGGATGACATGACTCCGCTAAATATAACTCAATTGATACGGATTAATTGAGGACATGAACTCGCCAAATATTTAAAGAATAATATAATATAGATTATTTAGCTTTGGTTTAAAGGTGTCACGTAAATGCACCAAGTCGACAACTTACAAAATTTATGGATGGTTTCTTATTTACAGAACCATAGATAGCGTCCTCGTGAATTATGGAAAAGGGAAGCTGACATGTTTTCCTGGCAATCTTAACTCTGCTCTTGATGTGGTGAGAATTCTAGTTTCAATTTTTCGATAACGTCTTCCTTTAACTAGGCATAATTAATTAGAACTGGACATGGAAAACATGCTGATGAATTTCTATTTCTAATTTATATATGTAGATACCAGTAGATATGGTGGTGAATGTCATGGTTGTGGCCATAGAAGTTCATTATGCACAGCATCAATATTCTTGTGAGACCATTTACCATGTTGGAACCTCATCCAAAAATCCTTTAAAACTATCAGATCTGCGAAATCTTTCGCATTATTATTTCACTAAAAACCCATGGATCGATACAAATGGGCAGAAAGTAGAAGCTGGTAAATTGATAGTGTTTAGCACAATTAATAGATTTTTCCTATACATGAAAATCAAATATGTGCTCCCACTGAAGGTATGTTCTTAATTTTTACTTTTATCAAGTATTTTTGCATCAAATTATTCTCTTCCTCACTAGCCTTTTAAACTCTTTTTTCCATCTTCTTATTCTTAAATTTTAGGTATTTTATTTTATCAACAAACTTTGTTGTCAACGTTTCGAGAAAATCTATACAAATCTTAATCGTAGAGTCAAGTTTATACTTCGATTAGCAGAATTTTACAAGCCTTATGCATTCTTCACAGGGATGTAAGTTTGCATTTTGCAATATTTCAATCCTATTGTATTTAACTACTAACTTGTACTTTAACTAGAAAGAAAAATGTGAAATAATTTATTTGGTCTTCCAATTTGACAAAATTTTAACCTTTCATTTAATTGTCTTTTTTAATGTTTTAACTTGAATTTTTTGTCAAATCACCCCAAAATGGATGACAAATTAACATTTGTTAATTTTGATTGACGTGACATATACGTAGATTGTCATGTGAATATCAATTAATTTTTACATCCATTTTAGAGATTATTTGACAAATAATGTAAGTTCAAGAATTAAAAAGACAGAAAATTTTAATAAAAATTTAAAATAACATTTTTTATGAAGTTGGAAGGTGAAATAAATCAGAAGCAACTAATTATTAACCAATTTTAATTTTTATGTATACCATAAAATTAGTTGTTTACTTGTTTTCTTTTCTCCAAACAGTTTTGATGACCGAAATTTAGAGAGATTGCAAAGGGTGGCTGAAGAGAGAGGCATTGATGTAGCTGAATTTAACTTTGATTCCAAGAGTATTGATTGGGAAGATTATATAATGAATAGTCATATTCCTGGCCTTTTTAATCAAGGGTTATAGTAATTTCTTAAGTTTGTGGGACAGTAGTGAATGTCATCATGGTCATATTCTATATTACCTTGGAAGAGTTGTTTTTGGTGAATAAACTTTGCTTCTTGTATTTCAAGGAACAATAGTAAAATAATATCTGTTATGGGGGTTACCAGATGCAATGTTTACTTTGAACGCATGTACCAAACTATTATTATTATTTTTTTATTGAAAATTTATTAATCATGTTGACTGAGCCACAAGTAGAATCATAAAATATATCTATTATCACCTACTTAATAAGATCCGTATGTTTAAAAAGCTGCATATCATCATGAACACGAGCGTTGTGGATTTAGTAGTATTTCACTAGGAGATTGCAAACATTATTAAAGTTAAATCCACCCAAATTTATTACTTTCTTCATTGTATGCCTTCATATTTCAAATCATATCTATATACTTCTACTTCCATATAAACACCGGTATGTCACAACTCGGTTTTTTTTTTCTTTTTTCTTAATTCGATGTTTCAATTGATTTTCAAATATAATTAAAAACAAAATAATTTAACAACAGTACTTAAAAGAGAGTAAAGTAAAGAGTAAATGACATACAATATTTGTTAACACAATTCAACTTCATTAATTCTACTCTACAAAGCCTAACCCAATAAATGATTTTATTTAACAATTGTTCTGATCACTTCTTGACTAAAACATAATCTACCCTTACAACAATGATAATTACATCCCCAACAATGAACCCCAATTATTACAATATGATAAGAAACAACAGACCAAGATCGTGTTTAAGTTGTTCGACTTAAAAAAGAAAAATTCAAATCTGACCTGTAAAAAAGAAATAAAGAAAATTAAAAATAAAGAAAATGAAAACACTAAAAGAAGAAATTTAAAAATAAAGAATAAGTAAAAATAATAAATAAATAAATGGAAATTAGAAAAAAAAACAAAGTGGAAGATAAATTGAGTAAATCGATAAATATGATGGATAGATGAATAAGTGTCCAATTGAAACCTTTGAGTTATAAACTCCAACAAACTCAATTCATGACTTTAATCAACTCTCTAGGAAATAATTCTTAGCAAATTGAAGGATGAAGAATGAATTTCAATGACTCTTTGAAGAAAGAAATCTTGTGCAAAGAAACTAACTGTCAGAATTGAAAACATTAATAATGAAAGCAATTATATATCTAATGAACAATGAAGAGGTCTTTATATAGACTAATTAAGTACATCCAAATAAAAATCTAAATTATAATGAAACTCTAATTGTAGAAGCCCAAATTGCCCGGGCCCAATTATATGAAAACCCAACCAAACCTCTAAACCCACTAAAACCCTTAACCCATGACCCATTTACATCTACCCAAACCCAATTCAAAAGCCCATTAAGCCCCCAAAAAAAACCTAACCCAAAAAAAAACAAAGAAAAAAAAAAGAAAAAAAAACCTACCAAAAAAACCTAACCCAAAAAAAAAAAAGAAAAAAAAAAAACCTAACAAAAAAGATAAAAAACCTAGCCACCTAACCACTTTCCCACTTGCCCCATTTTTCCTCCCATTGTCTACCACCACCACCTACAAAATAGAAAAAAAAAAAAAAATCATGTAAAAGATGGCTATAAAAAGCCATTCAAAAATCATGTAAAAAAAAGGAGGGGATTTTACAAAGATTGAAAAAAACATAAAATCCTTCAAATTTTGAACACAAAAGAAACATCAATAAAAGGTTGCATCTTTTTCTTTTTCCTCTTCTTTCAATTTTTTTTCTTTTTTTTGTATTGTTTTTTCTTTCTTTATATATACATATATTTTAAAAAATTTAACTTTTCCGCCACTGTGGTGGTGTGGTCATGGTGGTTGACGACGGGTGGCGACCGACGATCAACCGGTGACCGGCCCCCCTTGGCCGGATTTCCTTTTCCCCCTCCCTTCTCTCTTCTTTCCCCCTTCTTTTTTTAGGTATTTTATATATATTATGTATATATTTTTAATGCTATTAGTTATATATTTCTTATGTATATATTCTTAAATACTATTATATACATATATATATATATTTTAAATACCATATTGTGTATATATTATTATTACAAATTATTACTATTGCTAGTATTATTATAACTATTATTATATTAGTGTATATTTTATGTACATATGTATATATATATATATATTTTTGCACATATCATTATTTTATATTATTGTTGTAAATTTTTATGTATATATTTTTTAGGTACGTTTCCTAATATTTTCTTTTATTGTAGATATTATTATTATTATTATTACATACTTTTATTATATGCATATATATATATATATATGTATTTTATGTACATATTATTATTTTATATTATTATTACCAAATATATCATTTTTCCTATTTTATTATTAGTACATGATTTGTTTTTATTTTGTAAATATCATTATTATTGTTATTCTAATATTCTAGTATTCCATGTTAATATTTTTCATTAATGATATCATTTTTTTTAAGTCCTTTATCTATTTTTAATTTCTCACTTTAGGAATATTTTTTCTCATGTTTTAATTAATTTCAAAAATAAGGCAATGTACCGATTTAATATTAAGCCATCGATTTCATCGCTATGTTGGGTGAAATTAAATTTTGTGTTAAAAAACAGGACACCCTTTCTAAAAAAAAAATCGAAAACTAAAATTCTCATTTTTCAATCGGATCATGATTAAATATTATATTGAACTCGTATTTTGAAAATCAAGTCAACACATGTTTATGAGATACCAATTTTGGGCGTCGCGAGGTGCTAATACCTTCCTCACAGAATCGACTCGAACCCCAATTTTTCTCTGGACTTTCACGTAGACCTAAATTTGGCCTTCTTTTATTTTAAAATAATTTTATTAGGTGTCCGATCACACCTATAAAAAGGATCGGTGGCGACTCCTTTGTTAATAAAATCGAAAGTTGGTTTTCAAATATTTAATAAATCGCCACAATTAGCGACCAAGCGAAACTATTTTTTTTTACGTCACTACACCGGCGACTCACTGGGGACCCTTTTGAGAGTCGAGTCGAATTAAACTCGCGTTGTCAAAATTTTCAAAGTTCCTTGTTCAAATTAACATTTAGTCGTGATCTTCAAATTTTTTGTTTTCAAAAAAAATCATGCATTTGCATCGTGTTGTATATATTCTAACTTGTTTTATCTGGTTGTTTTTCAGCTTTAAATTTTTGTGATTTTAGTTTGGTTTAGTTTTTTAAATAAAACGTAAAGGTTTGCAAGTTTCTCCCCACACACCGTGCACGTGCATTTTGTTGCATAACATGAGCTCTCTACCCGGCTCCGTCCGTTTAAGTGAAAGTAAACGCTACGCCGTGAGTTAACTCGTCCCTCCGCACAAAGCTAGTGAATACTTTCGGTTACATATGACTTATGCTTTCGTGAGTTAACTTGTCCCTCCGCATAGGCATAAGTAAATGTAATCCTCGAATTGAACTCGTGAGCTGTGATAGACTATGACCGAGGCTCGTGCTAATCTTAGCGAGATGATAGTACGGCAATTCGAGTACCTATCTAGAACCAAAACCGCATATAATGAACCATACGAGCCACCTAACTAGAGCCATGCCGAACCTCTGTCCGTTTAATAGTCCCCAAAATAAGTGCACGGGAGGAATGCCTCTTGCCTTTTGCATTTTCACTTTCTATATAAGAGGATCGGGTCTGTTTAATAAACTAGGTCGGGTAGTTCGATTTGTTGAAGTTCTCTATGTTTTTCTACCTGTATTAAATTACTAATCAAGTTTGTTTGTCTTTGCTTTATTGTTTTTCATCATGCATTATAGGCATCATATTAGGAAGGTGTTGATTAAAGATTGGTTGCCAAAAACGGGTTTCTAATGGAGGAGTCAATTATACGAGTGACCGAAACATTGTGTAATACTCTTTTGATTAAGGAAATGCCTAAACAGGGGCTATCTTGAAATTAACACCAAATTTTTGCATATTCATTCATGACTGACATTTATTTGACATTCATGCATTCATTCATGCATTCATTCATACATTGCATATCCCATACTCGGTCGCTGAAGATAAAATATATAATTCGCAGTTGTAATACCACAAGACTGGAACCACGTCATTCGTATAAAACTCGCCGACAAGCTAGAGTAATGGAGGCTGAATTCAATGAGAAAACTGAAAGATTGAAAAAGGCCGAAAACCAGAATGGGAGCCTATGGAATTCCCTCCTTTGTCAAGAACATTTACGTCTGCGGAAATGATATACCCGAGGCAGGACAATGCACAAGGCACAATGTTAATGATCGAAAAGGGTTTTCAGAACATCAGTATAAATTTCATTGACAAAGGAGCTGACACAAGTAAAGATGTCTCAAGGATACGCCTTTGCCCCCCTGGTTTCATGTTGAATAATTGGACTGCCGAGAACCTTCTTGTAGTTTATAAGTCTTCAGAGTAATGCTCAAACATTAACATTCTATTGTGTCCTTAGATATAATAGAATTCCTTTGTAAGAGCTTGCATTCGCTCTTTATCATTCAAATGAATATCAATGAAGATGCATTTTGTCATGATCTTTCGCATTAACACTAATTTCATAATCATTTTCTCATTTCATAGCTTTGTCCTTACATTTGCCTCATGCCATGCCATAACATTTCGTTTGTTGGTTCCAATACTTGGATGCCCTCTATAGTCTCTTTTTTCATTCAACTTTCAGGTGCTCGGATGTCAACAAATGAACAAACCCGTTCTGAGTCCTGAAATCGATTTTGAGAAGGTTTGTTTGTTTAGGAGAATTTGAAGTCAAGAAAATGTCAAAGACTATGTCTTGTCTCGACTTGCTAAGAATGGTGGAACAAGAGGATAAACAGATTTTGCCTCATCAAGAATCCGTTGAAACAATAAATCTGGAATCGAAGAAAGGAAACAAGAAGTGAAGATTGGCACTTCTATTTCGAGGGCACCGGCATAATTTGATTGCTTTGCTCCTCGAGTACAAAGATGTATTCGCATAGTCATATCGGGACATGCGAGATTGGATGAAGATGTAGCGGTCTATAAGCTCCCATTAAAGCCAAAATGCAAGCCCATTCAACAAAAGCTAAGACGGATGAGGCACGAGATGTTGTTGAAGATAAAAGAGGAAGTCAAGAAGCAATTTGATCTTGGTTTCCTACAAGCCTCGAATATCCGAATGGGTGGCTAACATAGTTCGGTACCAAAGAAAGATGGAAAAGTACGAATGTGCGTGGATTATCATGACTGAATCGAGCAAGCCCAAAAGATAATTTTCCTTGCCACATATTGACACGTTGGTGGACAACACAAGAAAACATTCATTGTTTTCTTTCATGGACGGATTCTCGGGGTATAATCGGATCAAGATGGCCCCGAGGATATGGAGAAACTACCTTCATAACAATGTGGGGAACGTTTTGCTACAAGGTGATGCCATTCGGGTTAAAGAATCTTTGGGGCAACATATCGAGGGCTATGGTAACGTTATTCCATGACATGATGCACAAAGAAATAGAGGTCTACGTCGGCGACATGATTGCTAAATCCAGGGAAGAAGAGCATGTGGTGAACCTCAAGAAGTTGTTCGAGAGGTGAGAAAGTTTCAGCTAAAGCTTAATCCAGCCAAATGTACATTCGGGGCTACCTCGGGAAAGTTGCTAGGCTTCATTGTCAGTAAAAGAGGTATTGAGGTTGATCCAGATAAAATAAAAGCCATCCAAGAATTACCACCTCCGCGCACGCAAAAGGAAGTTAGAGGATTTTTAGGGAGATTAAACTACATTGCCCGATTTATCGCTCAACTTACCAACCAATGCGACCCAATCTTTTAGCTTCTTCGAAAACTTAACCCGGGAGAATGGAAAAGGAATGCCAGGTGGCTTTTGATAAGATAAAACAATATTTGTCCAGTCCTCCAGTGCTAGTATCGCCAACTCTTGGAAGACCATTGATATTGTATTTAACTGTGTTCGAAAGTTCAATGGGTTGCGTACTGGGGCAACACGACGAGTCAGGAAAAAAAGAAAAAGCGATCTACTACCTCAGCAAAAAGTTCACTGAATATGAGGCAAAATATTCGTCCATTGAGAAATATTGTTGCGCTCTGGTTTGGGTAGCTCGGAGACTCAGACAATATATGTTGTATCACACGACATGGCTAATTTCAAAGTGGACCCAATAAAATACATGATGGAATCGCCGCACTATCGGGAAGAATGGCGCGATGGCGATCCTCCTTCGAATATGACATTGCCTATGTAAATCGAAGTCGATAAAAGGGAGCGCAATAGCTGACTTCTTAGCAACTCGAACGACAGAGGAATATGAGTCTTTAAGATTCGATTTCCCAGACGAAGACTTAATGTGTATCACAGAAATAGAATCCGAGTCATCAAAAGAGAAGTCATGGAAGATGTGCTTTGATGGTGCGTCAAATACTCTAGGGCATGGAATTGGAGTAATCCTGGTATCACCAGACGGGAATCATTATCCGTTCACCGCAAGGCTGAACTTCTTCTGTACCAATAATATCGCAGAATATGAGGCCTGTATCATGGGGCTTCGTGCAGCTATCGAACGAAACATCGAGATCTTGGAGGTGTACGGGGACTCAGCCCTAGTGATTTACCAAATTCGTGGAGAGTGGGAAGTGAGGGATTCAAAATTGATTAAGTACAGCAATTTAGTGGCTGGATTAATCAAGGAATTCAAAGAAATAACTTTTCATTACTTCCCACGAGAAGAGAACCAACTGGCGGATGCCTTGGCCACTTTGGCTTCAATGTTCAAAGCAAGTAAAGAAGCAGAAATAATGCCCCTCAAAATGAGCATATATGAGGTCCCTGCACACTGTTGTAGCATTGAGAAAGAGGCAGACGGACGACCATGGTTCTACGATATCTTAGAATATATCAAGAATCAAAGCTATCCCGAACAAGCAAATGAGAACGACAAAAGAACAATCAGAAGAATGGCGTGGATTCGTTCTTGATGGGGATATCCTATATAAAAGGGAAAGGATCAAATACTTTTGAGATGCGTGGATGATGTCGAAGCGAAAGATACTTGAAGATGTCCATGAAGGAATCATGGGACACATGCCAACGGCTTCAGATGGCGAAAAGATTATGAGACTCGGTTACTCTTGGTTGACGATGGAAAGCGATCGTATTAGTTTTGCGGAAAATGTCACAAATGTCAAATCTATGGCGACAAAATTCATGTAGCCCTTCGCCCTTCACGTCATGACTTCTCCTTGGCCTTTTTCTATGTGGGGCATGGATGTTATAGGGCCAATTTCTCCAAAAGCATCCAATGGACATCGATTCATTTTGTGGTTATCGATTACTTCACAAAATGGATAGAAGCCGCTTCATTTGCCAATGTGACGAGGATCGCAGTTTGCAAGTTTTTGAAAAAGGAAATCATTTGCCGGTATGGTTTGCCTGAAAGAATCATTTCAGATAATGCCATGAATCTGAACAATAAAATGATGAAAGAAGTGTGTGAGCACTTCCAAATAAAGCATCATAACTCCTCGCCCTATCGCCTAAAGATGAACGGGTCATTAAGCGACCAATAAAAATATTAAGAGGATCATTGGGAAAATAATCGAGACATATAAAGATTGGCACGAGAAGCTTCCATTTGCTTTGTTTGCATATCGCACATCTGTGCGAACATCTACGGAGCAATTCCTTTCTCTCGGCTTACGGAATGGAAGTCATGCTACCTATTGAGGTTGAGATCCCTCCTGCGAGTCTTAATGGAATTAAAGTTAGAAGAAGCGAGAATGGGTTCGAGCTCGATATGATTAGTTGAACCTCATCGAAGAAAAACGTCTAAGAGTAATTTGTCACGGCAGATGTACGAAGAGAATGATCGCGCCCATGACAAGAAAGTATGGCCAAGAGAATTCCACGAAGGAGAACTCGTACTGAGGAAGATTCTCCCAATACAAAATGACCTGCGAGGAAAATGGGCACCAAATTGGGAAGGACCATACGTCGTAAAGAAGGCATTTTCAGGAGGACCTTTGATCCTTACCGAGATGGATGGCAAGGAGCTACTGAATCCAGTGAACTCGAGATCTTGTGAAGAAATATTATGCTTGAGATGAAAACCGAAAAGGGCATCAAAAAAAAAGGGATCAAGGCGAAAACCCGCAAAGGGCGTCTTGATTAGCACAAAAGATTAGGATGAAAACCCGAGAGGGCGTCCTAATGAGGTAAACCTGGCTTAAAGAGCGTGGCGTTTTAACAGCGGGTCAAACAGTGAGACTACAGTATTTGAAGCATTTCTGAAAGCTCGAAATCTTCTACACAAGAAGCCGCACTCGAAAAGATTTTTGATTGAGGAACGAGGAAGAGTTCATGTGTTGAATATCTAGAGCATTTGTATCCATTGAATACGATCCTTTCTTTCTTTTTGACATTTTTTTACTCTCATTGGTTAACTTGCTTTGTTTGCCACATTTGAAATAGATGAATATGAAATATCATTTTTGTCCCTATCTGACCTTTTTCATGCATCTCATTATGTGTTTATTTACATGATAAATGGTGAAATGACACACTCTAAGCAAAAGAAATGTTAAGCATTACCTGGATGAAAATTTGATAAGCACAAGAGTCTCAAAGTAAGAACAAAGTTCAATCGGGGGCAAAAGAGTGATATCTGAGAAACGTCGATTACTCGTGAAGCTTGAAGACAGTATAAGGCTCGAAGAGAAAGTCGAGAATCAAAGCAATGAACACGAGATCCTCAACAATCGTGGCTAAATGGACATACGACAAACATGCTTAAGGAGCACTTTGCATAATCATGTAGGCATAAAAGCATTTAAGACAAACATGTGCATATCGTGATAACATCATACATGGCATATCTGGTACTCCAATGAGCAAGAAATCTTGAATGAAAGTCGAATGAATCAAAGGAAAAGACACCCGAATTCTACCAAAGGACGGGTTTTGGTATTTTGATGTTTTAATTCATGCTTTTCAAGGAAAATCAACTCATATTATGAGAGATGAGTTGAGCCTCAAGACACGTTGAGGTATTTTTAATTGTTGTTTTCAAAATCAACTCATATTGCGAGAAGTGAGTTGAGCCTCGGGACACGCTGAGGTATTTTTAGTTTTAAATTGACTCATATTGCGAGAGGTGAGTTAAGCCTTTTAATTTTGTTTTTCAAAATCAACTCATATTGCTAGAGGTGAGTTGAGCCTCGGGGCACGCTGAGGTATTTTCAATTTTGTGTTTTAATCAACTCATATTATGAGAGATGAGTTGAGCCTCAAGACACGTTGAGGTATTTTTAATTTTTGTTTTCAAAATCAACTCATATTGCAGAAGTGAGTTGAGCCTCGGGCACGCCGAGGTATTTTTAGTTTATGTTTTAAATTGACTCATATTGCGAGAGGTGAGTTAAGCCTTTTAATTTTTGTTTTTCAAAATCAACTCATATTGCTAGAGGTGAGTTGAGCCTCGGGGCACGCTGAGGTATTTTCAATTTTTGTGTTTTAATTTCAACTCATATTGCGAGAGGTGAGTTGAGCCTCGAGTCACTGTTGAGGTATTTTCAATTTCTGTTTTCAATTTACGTTGTTCAAGAATCAACTCATATTGCGAGAGGTAGGTTGAACCTTTTAATTTCTACTTTTTCAAAATCAACTCATATTGCGAGAGGTGAGTTGAGCCTCAGGACACGCTGAGGTAATTTCAATTTCTGTTGTCAAAAAATCAACTCAGATTGCAGTGGCGAGTTGAGCCTCGTGTCACACGCCGAGGTATTTTCAATTTCCGTTTTCAATTTTGCCTTTCAAAAAATCAACTCATATTATGAGAGGTGAGTTGAGCCTCGGGACACGTTGAGGTAATTTCAATTCTGTTGTCAAAAAGTCAACTCATTGCGAGAGGTGAGTTGAGCCTCGGATCACACGCCGAGGTATTTTCAATTTCCATTTTCAATTTCGCATTTCAAAAAAAAAAAAAATCAACTCATATTGCGAGAGGTGAGTTGAGCCTCGGACACGCTGTTGAGGTAATTTCAATTTCTTTTTCAAAATTCAACTCATATTGTGAGAAATGAGTTGAGCCTCAAGACACGTTGAGGTATTTTCAATTTCATTTTCAAAAATCAACTTATATTGCGAGAGGTGAGTTGACCCTTGGCTCATCTGTTGAGCTATTTTCAATTTCTATCTTTCAAAAAATCAACTCATATTGCGAGAGGTGAGTTGAGCTTGAGATCACACACTGAGGTATTTTTTCAATTTATATTTTTCAAAAAATCAACTCACATTGCGAGATGTGAGTTGAGCCTCGAGTTACATGTCGAGGTATTTTCAAAATCTGTTTTTCAAATTGCTTTTTCAAAAATCAACTCATATTGCGAGAAGTGAGTTGAGCCTTGGCTCACGTCTTTGAGCTATTTTCAATTCTTTTTTTTTCAAAAAATTCAACTCATATTGCGAGAGGTGAGTTGAGCTTTTAATTCTGCGAGAGTTGAGTTGAGTCTTTTAATTTCTTTTTCAAAAATCAACTCATATTGCGAGAGGTGAGTTGAACCTCCAATCACATATCGAGGTATTTTCAAAATCGCTTTTCAAGTTAAGTTTCAAAAATCAACTCATATTAAGAGAGGTGAGTTGAGCCTTGGCTCACGCTACCAGCTATTTTCAATTTCTGTTTTAATGTCTGCTTTTTAGAGAGTCAATTCATATTGCAAAAATGAGTTGAGCTCAGGATCACATGCCGAGTAGAGAATAAAGATTGAAGCTGATTGAAGACGCCGATTCGCCTCCTTAAAGTTGTAGTGGAGTTGATCGAGGCATCGATCTTGCCTTTCGAGTCGCAGAAGAGAAGACCAAAACCTTATCTCACCGGGCGATAAAAGAGCATATTGAAATTGTAGATCTTATCTTTCGAGTTACAGATGAAGCGGATCGAAGCCACAAATCTCATATCCTTGAAGTTACTTTGGAGCAGTTGAAGCTACAAGGCATATCTCCGAATTTGCGTGGATTGAACCAAAGCTACAAGATGCGGTGGACTGAAAAGAGACTAACTAAACAAGAAGAGTTCCAAAGCAAGTCAAGACCTAGCAAGACCGGCAAGTTTGGTCTTCCTTGAAAGTCTTTGCTCTATTATCGATTGCGACAATGAGCAAAGAGGGCAATAGAAAGCCCAAATTGCCCGGCCCAATTATATGAAAACCCAACCAAACCTCTAAACCCACTAAAACCCTTAACCCATGACCCATTTACATCTACCCAAACCCAATTCAAAAGCCCATTAAGCCCCCAAAAAAAACCTAACCCAAAAAAAAAACAAAGAAAAAAAAAAGAAAAAGAAAAACCTACCAAAAAAACCTAACCCAAAAAAAAAAGAAGAAAAAAAGAAAAACCTAACAAAAAAAGATAAAAAAACCTAGCCACCTAACCACTTTCCCACTTGCCCCATTTTTCCTCCCATTGTCTACCACCACCACCTACAAAATAGAAAAAAAAAAAAGAAAATCATGTAAAAGATGGCTATAAAAAGCCATTCAAAAATCATGTAAAAAAAAAGGAGGAGGGATTTTACAAAGATTGAAAAAAAAAACATAAAAATCCCTTCAAATTTTGAACACAAAAGAAACATCAATAAAAAGGTTGCATCTTTTTCTTTTTTCCTCTTCTTTCGAATTTTTTTTCTTTTTTTTTGTATTGTTTTTTTTCTTTCTTTATATATACATATATTTTAAAAAAAATTTAACTTTTCCGGCCACTGTGGCGGTGTGTGCATGATGGTTTGACGACGGGTGGCGACCAAACGATCAACCGTGACCCCCCCTTGGCCGGATTTCCTTTCCCCTCCTTCTCTCTTCTTTCCCCTTCTTTTTTAGGTATTTTATATATATTATGTATATATTTTTAATGCCATTAGTTATATATTTCTTATGTATATATTCTTAAATACTATTATATACATATATATATATATATATATTTTAAATACCATATTGTGTATATATTATTATTACAAATTATTACTATTGCTAGTATTATTATAACTATTATTATATTAGTGTATATTTTATGTACATATGTATATATATATATATATATATTTTGTACATATCATTATTTTATATTATTGTTGTAAATTTTTATGTATATATTTTTAGGTACGTTTCCTAATATTTTCTTTTATTGTAGATATTATTATTATTATTATTACATACTTTTATTATATGCATATATATATATGTATTTTATGTACATATTATTATTTTATATTATTATTACCAAATATATCATTTTTCCTATTTTATTATTAGTACATGATTTGTTTTATTTTGTAAATATCATTATTATTGTTATTCTAATATTCTAGTATTCCATGTTAATATTTTTCATTAATGATATCATTTTTTTTGCGTCCTTTATCTATTTTTAATTTCTCACTTTAGGAATATTTTTTCTCATGTTTTAATTAATTTCAAAAATAAGGCAATGTACCGATTTAATATTAAGCCATCGATTTCATCGCTATGTTGGGTGAAATTAAATGGGCTTGTGTTAAAAACGGACACCCTTTCTAAAAAAAAATCGAAAACTAAAATTCTCATTTTCAATCGGATCATGATTAAATATTATATTGAACTCGTATTTTTGAAAATCAAGTCAACACATGTTTATGAGATACCAATTTTGGGCGTCGCGAGGTGCTAATACCTTCCTCACAGAATCGACTCGAACCCCAATTTTTCTCTGGACTTTCACGTAGACCTAAATTTGGCCTTCTTTTTATTTTAAAATAATTTTATTAGGTGTCCGATCACACCTATAAAAAAGGATCGGTGGCGACTCCCTTTGTTAATAAAATCGAAAGTTGGTTTTCAAATGTTTAATAAATCGCCACAATTAGCGACCAAGCGAAACTAATTTTTTTTTTACGTCGCTACACTAATTAATCTAAATAAGAAGTAGTTTTAAACAAAACTTTATTGTTTGACTAAGAAACAACTTAAAATACTTAAACTAACTCCTAAACAACATAAAATACTTAAACAATATCCAAAATTCAGAATGAATAAATAAATAAATAATAAAACCTAATAAATAAAATATTAAGCTTGTATATAATAAAAATTAAGCCTAAAAATTGAATCCATATATGATTTAAACTCGAATTAAAAGCCCGAGACTCATAATTTTCATAATAATCTCATCTAGAAATTCTGCTCGCATAGTCTTTACTAAAATGGTCATAACTTGAGCTCCCAAACTCAAAATCAAGTGATTCAAAGTGCATTGCGAAGATAAGAGATAGGTTTTCGAACTCTATGAGTCATCTTAATCCAGAAATGTCTAGATCCCATCCAAAAAGTCATCGCAAGTCGACTAACTTTTCAAACTTGAAACTTGGTAGCTTCGATGAATGGAATTTAATAAATTTCATCCCATCTGTGCATGTATCACAATCACTCACCCCAAAAACCTCGTTTACAATCAAAGTTTACTCTCCAATAAAATTTCTTCAAGAGTGTTAAACAAAATAGCAAGAAATCTCAACACAACAATCAAAGGAGACACTCCAAAATCACATCTTAATGTGTGGAACAAGTAGCCTATTTATAGCACTACAGCAAAACAGGCTTTTAGCGGCCTTTTTTTGGGTCTTTTGCGAAGCTTATAAGCGCCACTAAAACAATCAAAACACCGTAAAAAATGCCGCTAAATTTTGCGGCGTTTATGTGGAAAGACGCCGCTAGAGAACATGACTTTTAGCGACGCTTTTCCGAAAAATGCAGCTAAAGGTCATGAAAAATAAAAAAAAAATTAAAATATTATAAAAACACCACAAATCCATTCCTATCCTTCTACCCGCTTAAGCAAATCCTTTACAAATGTTATTAGTACATACATCACTCCATTCTTTGGTTAGAGAATCCATCAAAAGTGGGATTCTACCAGTAGAGTATTAAAAAGAACAAACTTACCCCAATATGTCATGCATAGCATGCTCTAATTCATTTCAAAGAAAGGAAGTATATTTTATAAAGTTCCAAAACCCTTCATATTAAGAACAATGAAATTTTACCTGGTGGAAGCATCCAAAATTCATTATCAAAATATTGAGAAGAAAAAGAATATCCATGATATAAATATATATCCCATCAAACAGAAAGTTGATCAATAACAATCAAACAAAATACCGCACTTATCATACTACACCTCAATCTAGCAAAATACAAACAGAACAAAATAATGGTAGAATGCACACTTTAAGATCAGCAGTTAGCTCAAAGAAGTCATCACTATGCATGAATTTAGCTAATCCTGGACCATGCATCCAAAAAAAACTCAAACCTGCAACAATGGTAGTATAATTGCTGAGTAGTATAATTTGCATAATTGCTCCCACTCCATGTGGTCATCTAAGGAGTGTAACTGTTGTTTGGGTAACCTCTAGCTGTCTGATAATTACCAGGATTGTAGTTAAGTGCTTGAATAACTTGTTGGCCCAGCATAAGAAGGCAAATGAATGTCATACCGATTTTGAGAAAAAAGAAACAAAAGTTAATGAATGACATATGAAGGCAAAAACCAACCAAAATAACAGAATTAGATTCCAATTATTATGAAAGTAGATAACTTATCTAAGATAAGGTTCTTCTAAATTCAAAACCCTAAATCAGATTAATAATAAAATATGCAATTAACAAGTTAACATTAACGCCACATATAACATCAAATTGCACAGCTTAATATACTTAATACATTAGCATAAATAACATCACATTGAACAATGAATTTAACACATTCGAATAGATCAATTTTAAGCTCACTAACGGTTAATTTAGCATGTGAACAACATATACATGTTTTGCATTTACAGCATGGTTTAATCAACTTCAAGCAGGAAATTAAATGCTGCAAATTTCCAGCATTCAAAATCATATATGGACAACAATAATATGATATTTTCGAGCACCTTAAAGAAACATTTGGAAAATTTGAAGAACCATTCGAACAACCACATTCGAACATATTAAAGACAACTAAATTTTGTCTTGTTTTGGACAACCTTACAGATCAACAAGGCATGTATTAAACCACGCCTAACATGTTTATTTCATCATGCTTTGAACAAAAATAAACAACCATTAGGCATTATATTAAATAAACTCTTTAACACATTCGAACAACTTAAAATACATCATTCGAATATCATAAATCACAACTTTCACACACCATAAATTGCAGCATTTAACACCTAAATTTTCAGCTTACTAACATCATAAATTCATATCCATTTGGACATAATTAGTTAACATTTAACAATTTAGTTTCACATTATTCAAACCATTTTAATTTCCTAATCACTTGGATGATATTCTTTAATTATTATTTGGACAACAATAAACAACCATTGATCAGACCACCTAAATTGGTAAGAAATTAGACAGCATGCATGCAAACTGCATGCTTCAGTAGCTCCCTCGACAGCTAGAAATTTCACTAAATTTTCACTTAATTCCATCACTCATATATCATAAAGATGCAACAAAACAACCGAGGAAGAAAAGGTAAAGAACTCAGTATAATTTATTTAATTAAATAAATAACATATGCAATTGTTGCATTTTTAGCAAGTTTAAAACATCTTTAAACAAAAAAATTAAATGCTGAAAGTCCAGCATTTGGACAGGGGACAAAGTTGGCATTTAACCTCTTATAATTCCATATTATTTCAATCAGTAGCAGTCCATCTCCTCAACAAATTTAAGTATATTCAGTTCAACAATTTCATACTTAAAATTGAGCATTCTTAACAACGATCATCAACAATTAACTCAACATTTAATCTCTTCAGTTTTTCTTTTATCCTGAATAGCACATACATTAATTTCAAATGAAATGGAAGGTATAAGAATTTAAGAAAATACAAGCTCCAAACGAGCAGTTGATCAAGTCTGTCAAGCTAAATTCATTTATCCAAAAAAAAACAATATTTAGTTATCCAAATACCAGCTTTAGAGATGATAATTTGCAGCATTTAAATGCCTAAAGTTTTAGCAGTTAGATAACATGGTTTACAACATATAACACTCTAAGTTTCCAACTTTCAAACTTAATAAATTTTAGCATTTGAACATCATTTATTTACCATTCAAACACCATAATTTAAAGTATATAGCACTCCAAATTTCTATATTCCAAACATAACAAATTTCAGCATTTATTCAATAGCATCTAAATATATAAATGATTTATGACCATGTTACCTGCTCATGTGCATATTCAAAATCATCCATTTTCAGAGAACGAATGTAAGCACCGCTATATAAGGAAGGCAAAGGTCTACTCTTAGCCATAACCAATGCTCTCTCTTGAAATTGCATGTTATATTAGTATGTACTCGTGCAAGTGAACTTTCATATAAAAAGGTATGCAATAGATCAGTGAAGGGGTAGAATTATCAGTCCAAACTCCACCCATCAATATTTATCATCTTCTTGACGTATCAGAACAAGGTATTCTGGCACCAACTCCACACAATTGCATAGAACAAGACTAATCAAAATACGCAACTAATAATATACACCATCAATAAAGTAGCATCAAGATATAGATCCACCACCATTTAGCATCATTTGCAAAACTATCATAAGTTTATATGCTCAGAGCCGCATGTAACACCCTGATTTTGGGGCTAGTCGGAACAGTAGTTTCGGGACCACAAATCTAACTTAGAAAAATTTATTTTTATTATATTTTTATGGTATACAGTTTCACGAAATAATTTTGTGAAAATTCTGTTCGAAAATTTTGACGTTTAAGTCCTCAATTTAGTAAAAAGGACTAAATTGTAAAAAGTGTAAAAGTTGAGTTCTACTTATTAAAGGTGTCCAATTGCAATGAGATTTTAAATTAGAGGTCTTTAGATGGTATTTAGATGATTGGATAAGTTAGTGGACAAAAATAGACATGAATAGGTGAAATTTCAAAGTTATACATTAAGGGCATTTTGGTTATTTGGTAAATAAAAGAATAAAAAGGGAAAATAAAGTCAAAATTTTGTCCATCTTCTTCAACTTTGGCCGAAATTTTTAAGCTCTCCATAGCTAGGGTTTTGTCATCTTTCAAGCTTGATTTGTCGCCAAGCCAGCTCGGGGATCGAAAAGGTTAGAGATTTATTCACACTATCAAATTATCATTTTGGGCACTTACGATTACAATATTTTGAGTTATGGCATGTATAAGGACTTGGTCTTTTTGTTATGTGTCATAGTTGATTGGGCCAAAAGTGTTGGCTTATGTTAGTTGATAATTTGTTTTGTAAATGGCCATGGAAATTAGCTAATATTGCTTAAGTATATATGCATAAGAAGATGTCTTTCATGAATGTGGATCTTACATGGTTTATGATGATAAGTATGAGATGTTGTATGTGATAGAAAATAGCAAGTAATTAATGTGTGAATGACTTGGTTTTGGCTGAATTGGTTGTATGTATATGCTTGGATTAGTGTTGCTTGTTGTTGTGTAGGTTTGTGCAAGTAAGGGTGGCAAAATGACTTAGTAAATAGCCTTGTTTTTTTCTACACGGATATACACATTGGCGTGTGTCTAAGCCTTGTGTGACACACAGCTTGCCCCATGAGTGTATGAGCTAGATGTGTGTCCCTTGTATCTTGAATTTTAGCTTCGAATTAGCCACACGGGCAGAGACATGGCCATGTGTCTCAACCATGTGAAGGACATGGCCCAGGGACACGGGCGTGTGCCTAGGGCGTGTGAAGTTTGCACCTATTTTATGAAAAATTATGAAAATTAAATCGCCCACACAGCCTAAGCACATGGGTTTGTGATTTGGCCGTGTGACTTTCAAATGTTAATGATGCCATTATCAGAGAGCTACACGGGCTAGAGATACAGGTGTGTGTGACCACACGGCCTGCCCATACAGGCGTGTCCCAAAGCAACACGGGCATGTGACCCTTGTTCTGGTGAAAAATTTTATAAGTGTTGGGAAATTTTCTAAAGTTCTTGGTTTAGTCCCGAACCACTCCCAACATATATTTTGGGCCTCGTAGGCTCGTTTAAGTGACAATATGAATCTTTTTGAAGAGTTTTAAATTTGAGTAGAAATTCATGTCTAGATTGTAGCAATGTAAAAATTTCTTCTTTTGGTCACTAATTGAGGCAATTTATTGGAAATTTAAAAATCGACTTTCGATTTTATTAAAAAAGGGAGTCGCCACCGATCCTTTTTCCTAGGTGTGATCGGACACCTATTAAATCCTCTTTTTCAAAAGAAAATTTATTTTTTAAACAAAAAGAAGGCCGAGTTTAGGTTTACGTTTAAAGCCAGAAGAAAAAATAGGGTTCGGGAGTCGGTCACGCACGAGGAAGGTATTAGCACCCTCGCGACGCCCAAAATTGGTATCTTATTAAACTTGTGTTGTCTTGATTTTCAAAAGTACAAATTCAATCGACATTTACTCGTGATCCAATTGAAAATGAGAATTTTAGTTTTCGATTTTTAGAAAGGGTGTCCTGCTTTTAACACGAGTGATGAATTTCACCCAACATAACGATGAAATCGATGGCTTAATGTTAAATCGGTACATTGCCTTATTTTTAAATTAATTAAAACATGAGAAAAAATATTCCTAAAGTGAGAAATTAAAATAGATAAACGATACAAAAAAAGATATCATTAATGAAAAATATTAACATGGAATACTAGAATATTAGAATAACAATAATAACGATATTTACAAAAAAAAAGAAAATAAAACAAATCATGTACTAATAATAAAATAGGAAAAATGATATATTTGGTAATAATAATATAAAATAATAATATGTACATAAAATACACACATATATATATATATATATGTGTGCATATAATAAATATATGTAATAATAATAATAATATCTACAATAAAAGAAAATATTAGGAAACGTACATAAAAATATATACATAAAAAAATTTTACAACAATAATATAAAATAATGATATGTACAAAATATATATATATATGTACATAATATAGTTATAAAAAATATATATTAAATTGAATAGGTAAATAATAATAAAAGGGTAAGAATATACGAAGCCCCAATGTTATGGATTACTGAAATTAATCTCTTTTCTTCTCGGGCTGTTGAAATGGGCCTTTGTTGGTGATCTTCACCTGATCATATTGCCGCAAATAGAGTCAGGTTGACCCGACCATTTTAAAATTTAATATTTTTTATTATTGTAGTTTTTTTAGACCAATTTTTGTTTAGCCCAATTACAAATAAAATCTACATAAAAGATACAAAATCCAAATTACTTCAACCTAACACAAACCAACCTCAGCCCACTAACTTAATAATCCAACACACCCAACCCAACCCACTAACTTAACATATCACCCAACCCACTAATTAACCCAAACTAAATTTGACCCATCAAACCTTACATAAACCAACCCATTAACTAAAATATTTCTTTTTTTTTAATACTAACCCCACCAAAACAAACAAGTTCCAGTAGCAAACAAAGAAAATTCAAACTTCAAGCTGCCTATTCTCCCTCTCCTTCCACCGTGCACGTCACCAGCAGCCACCGTATGCACCACATGAAATTAGGCTACGGGTAGTTGAGTTTAGGTTTTGGGGTGGCTGATAATCGATTGGCTCGGGTATTTAGAGTGGGTTTTGGTTTGGGAGCTTGGTTGTGGTGTTAATGGTGGTTAGTCCTTGGTTGCTTGGTTGCTTGCCGGATATTGGAGTTTTTTCTTGCTTAGATTGCTGAATGTTCTTTTTTTGTTGTTTTTTTTTCCTGGAATTTTTTTTTTGCTCTTTTTTCTCAAATGGGAGAATCCTCCTCTTTTTTGTGTGGTTTTTTTCTTTTTTATTTCTCCCATTTTGCTTGTTTTTTATGCTATTTGTAGGTAGTGGGTGAAGAAGGAGCAGCCACCCATGTTTGTGGCCTGAAAATCTGTGAAGTGGGTACCCCAAATCACGTAATCTGTTTGAAGGACCAAATCACAAATGCAGCAAAACTTCTGGGGCTAAATGTAATTTTTAGAAAATTTAAGGTTAAAATGCATTTTAAGGAAAGTTTAGGGGTCTAGGTGAAATTTAAAGAAAGTTTAAGGGTCAAAATGAAATTTAGGAAAAGTTTAGGGGTCAAAATGCAATTTTTATTTTTTGAAAATTTTTTATTTTTATTTTTTTAAAATTTTGAAAATTAAACAACAAACTCTAGTCGGACAAAAATTTAGTGTTTACAGTTGCCCCTCTTTGCTCATCTCTATGAAACAGGGATAGTGCAAAGACTTAAAAGTACTAAATTTTATTCTATTGTCCAATCTTCATTCTTTATTGAAAAACAAAAAAATTGAAAATACCTCGGGATGCGACCCGAAGTTCAACTCACCTCTCGAATTATGAGTTGATCTTTTGAAAAAGCAAAAAATTGAAAATACCTCAGCGTGTGACCTGAGGCTTAACTCACCTCTCGCAATATGAGTTGATATTTTTGAAAGACAGAAATTGAAAATACCTCAACGTGTCTTGAGGCTCAACTCATTTCTCGCAATATGAGTTGACTTTTTTAAAAAAAAAAACAGGAATTGAAATTACCTCAGCTTGTCCCGAGGCTCAACTCACCTCTCGTAATATGAATTGATTTTTGAAAAACATAAATTGAAAAACGGAAATCGAAAATACCTCAACGTTTCCTGAGGCTCAACTCACCTCTCGCAATATGAGTTGATTTTTGAAAAATATAGATTGGAAAAAACAGAAATTGAAAATACCTCAGCGTGTCCTGAGGCTCAACTCACCTCTCGCAATATGAGTTGATTTAAAAATAGTCATTAAGAACAGAAATTAAAAAAACCTCAGCGTGTCCTGAAGCTCAACTCACCTCTTGCAATATGAATTGATTTTTGCAAAATATAAATTGAAAAACATAAATTGAAATTACCTCAATGTGTCCTAAGGCTCAACTCACCTCTCGCAATATGAGTCGACTTTTTTTGACAAACAGTAATTGAAAATACCTTGGCGTGCCCCGAGGCTCAACTCACTTCTCGCAATATGAGTTGAATTTTGAAAACAGAAAAAACATCAAAATACTAAATCCTGTCATCTGGTGGAATTCAGGTGTCTTTTCCTTTGATTTAGTACAGCTATCATCACACCCTCTTGCCCTACTGGAGTACCTGTATATATCATGCATGATGTCATCATGATATGCACATGTTAATCTTAAATGCCTTTATGCCTACATGATTATACTATGCGCCTTAGGCATGTTTGTCGTATGTCCTTTTTCGTCACGATTTTTGAGGGTCTGCATTCGTTGCTTCGATTCTCGACCTTCTCTTTAAACCTCGTACTCGTCTCCAAGCTTTACGAGTAATAAACATTTCTCAAATATCACTCTTTTGCCCCTGGTTGAACTTTGTCCTTGCTTTGAGGCTCTTGTACTTATCAAATTCTTATCCGGGTAATGCTTAGCACTTCTTGTGTTTAGAGTATGTCATTTCACTATTTATCATGTAAATGAACCATATAATGAGATGCATGAAAATGGTTAGGTGGGGACAAAAGGATACCTCACATTTATTCATTTCAAATGTAGCAAACAAAGAAAGTTAATCAATGATAGTAAAAAAAAGTGTCATAAAGAGAAAGGGGATCGAATTTCAACAAATACAAATGCTCTAGATATTCAACGCATGAACTCTTCCACGTTCCTCAATCAAGAATCTTTTCGAGGATGGCTTTCTTGCGTAAGAGATTTCGAGTTTTCAGAAATGCTTCAAATACTGTAGTCTCTCTGTTTGACCCACCGTTCAAAACGCCTTGCTTTTTAAGCCAGTGATTGCTTCATTAGAACGCCCTTTCGGGTTTTCATCCTAATCTTTTGTGTTAATCAAGGCGCCCTTTTCGGGTTTTCACCTTGATCCCTCTCTCTTTTTCTTTTTCTTTTTTTTTAGGCATAATACTTCTTCACAGCATCTGAATTCACTGGATTAGGTAACTCCTTCCCATCCATTTCAGCGAGAATCAAAGCTCCGCCTGAGAATGCCTTCTTTACAACGTATGGTCCTTCCCAATTTGGTGCCCATTTTCCTCGTAAGTCATTCTATATTGTGAGAATCTTTCTCAACACGAGTTCTCCTTCGTGAAATTCTCTTGGCCGTACCTTCTTGTCATGAGCAGTGATCATTCTCTTTTGGTACATCTGCTCGTGACAAATTGCCTTTAAACGTTTTTCTTCGATGAGGTTTAACTGGTCATATCGAGCTCGAACCCATTCTACTTCCTCTAATTTCGACTCCATTAAGACTCGTAACGAGGGGATCTCAACTTCGATGGGTAACACAGCTTCTATTCCATAGACCAGAGAGAAAAGAGTTGCTTCCGTAGATGTCTGTACAGATGTGCGATATGCATACAAAGCAAATGATAACTTCTCATGCCAGTCTTTATATGTCTCTGTCATTTTCCCAATAATCTTCTTAATATTCTTGTTGGCTGCTTCAATAGCTCCGTTCATCTTTGGGCGATAGGGCGAGGAGTTATGATGCTTTATTTGGAATTACTCACACACTTCTTTCATCATCTTGTTGTTCAAATTCAAGGCGTTATCTGAAATGATTCTTTCAGGCAAACCATATCGACAAATGATTTCCTTTTTCAAAAACCTGCAAACTGCAATCTTCATCATATTGGCAAACGATGTGACTTCTATCCATTTTGTGAAGTAATCAATAACCACAAAAATGAATCAGTGTCCATTAGAAGCTTTTGGGGAAATTGGCCCTATAACATCCATGCCCCACATAGAAAAAGGCCACGGAGAAGTCATGACGTGAAGGGGCAAAAGGGCTACATGAATTTTATCACCATAAATTTGACATTTGTGGCATTTTCATGCGAAATTAATGCAGTTGCTTTCCATCGTCAGCCAGTAATAACTGAGTCTCATAATATTCCTGGCCATAGTGAAACCATTGGCATGTGTCCCGCAAATTCCCTCATGGACATCTTCAAGTATTTTTCTAGCTTCAACAGCATCTACGCATCTCAAGAGTACCTGATCTTTTCCTCTTTTGTACAGGATGTCCCCATCAAGAACGAATCTCGCTGCCATTCTTTTGATTGTTCTTTTGTCGTTCTCATTTGCTTGCTCGGGATACCTTTGATTCTTGATGTATTCTAAGATATTATGAAACCATAGTCGTCCATCTGGCTCTTTTTCAATGCTGAAACAATGTGCAGGGACTTCATATATGCTCATTTGAAGAGGCATTATTTATGTTTCTCTGTTTGCTTTAAACATTGAAGCCAAAGTGGCCAGGGCATCAGCTAACTGGTTTTCTTATCGTGGGAAGTAATTAAAAGTTATTTCTTTGAATTCTTTAATCAACCCTGCCACGAGGTCACTGTATTTGACTAATTTTGAATCCCTCACTTCCCAATCTCCACGAATTTGATAAATCACCAATGCTGAGTCTCCGTATACCTCTAAAGTTTGGATGTTTCGTTCAATTGCTGCACGAAGTCCCATGATACAGGCCTCATATTCCGCTATGTTATTGGTACAGAAGAAATTCAACCTGGCAGTGAACGGATAATGGTTTCCTTCTGGTGATACTAAGACTGCTCTAATCCCATGCCCCAATGCATTCGATGTACCATCAAAGCTCATCTTCCATGACTTTTCTTTTGATGACTCATATTCTTTTTCTGTAAGGCACATCAAGTCTTCATCTAGGAAATCAAATCTCAATGGCTCGTATTCCTCCGTTGTTCGAGTTGCTAAGAAGTCAGCTATTGCGCTCCCTTTTATCGACTTTTGGCCACATAGACGATATCATATTCTGATAGTAAGATCTATCATCGTGCCATTCTTTCTGAGAGTGCAGGTGATTCCATCATGTACTTTATTGGGTCCAACTTTGAAATTAGCCATGTCGTATGATACAGCATATATTGCCTGAGTCTCCGACCTACCCAAACCAGAGCGCAATAGTATTTTTCTATGGATGAATACTTTGCCTCATATTCAGTGAACTTTTTGCTGAGGTAGTAGATCGCCTTTTCTTTCTTTTCGGACTCGTCATGTTGCCCCAGTACGCAACCCATTGAATTCTCGAACACAGTCAAATATAATATCAATGGTCTTCCCGGCATTAGTGGTACTAGCACTGGAGGACTAGACAAATACTGTTTTATCTTGTTAAAAGCCACTTGGCACTCTTCGTTCCATTCTCCGGGATTATGTTTTCGAAGGATTCGAAAGATTGGGTGGCATTGGTTGGTAAGTTGAGCGATAAATCGGGCGATGTAGTTTAATCTCCCTAAAAATCCTCTGACTTCTTTTTGCATGCACGAAGGTGGTAACTCTTGAATGGCTTTTATTTTATCTGGATCAACTTCAATGCCTCTCTCGCTGACAATGAAGCCAAGCAATTTTCCTGAGGTAGCCCCAAACGTACATTTGGCCGCATTGAGCTTTAGCTGGAACTTTCTCAGTCTGTCGAACAACTTTTTCAAGTTCACTACATGCTCTTCTTCCCCTCGGGATTTAGCGATCATATCGTCGACATAGACCTCTATTTCTTTATGCATCATGTTATGGAATAACGTCACCATAGCCCTCTGATATGTTGCCCCAGCATTCTTTAACCCAAATGGCATCACCTTGTAGCAGAATGTTCCCCACATTGTTACGAAGGTAATTTTCTCCATATCCTCAGGGGCCATCTTGATCTGATTATACCCTGAGAATCCAACCATGAAAGAAAACAATGAATGTTTTGCTGTGTTATCTACCAACGTATCAATGTGTGGTAAGGGAAAATTATCTTTGGGACTTGCTCGATTCAGGTCACAATAATCCACGCACATTCGTACTTTGCCATCTTTCTTTGGTACTGGAACTATGTTGGCCACCCACTCTGGATATTTGGAGGCTTGTAGGAAGCCAGCATCAAATTGCTTCTTGACTTCCTCTTTTATTTTCAACAACATCTCAGGTCTCATCCGTCTTAGCTTTTGTTGAATGAGTTTGCATTCTGGCCTTAATGGGAGTTTATGGACCACTAAATCTTCATCCAGCCCTGGCATCTCCTGATATGACCATATGAATACATCTTTGTACTCACGGAGCAAAGCAATCAAATTATGCCTGGTGCCCCCTGAAATAGAGGTCCCAATCTTCACTTCTTGCTTCCTTTCTTCAGTTTCCAAGTTTATTGTTTCAACAGATTCTTGATGAGGCAAAATCTGTTTATCCTCTTGTTCCATCATTCTTAGCAAGTCAGGAGACGAGACATAGTCTTCAGCATTTTCTTCGGCTTCGAATTCTTCTAAACAAACAGCCTTCTCAAAATCGATTTCAGGACTCGTAACGGGTTTGTTCATGCAATTGATATCTGAGCACCTGAAAGTTGAATGGAAAGGGAAACTATAGAGGGGCATCTAAGTATTGAAACCAATAAACTGAATGTTATGGTATGGCATGAGGCAAATGTAAAGATAGGCTATGAAATGATTATGGAATTAGTGATAATGCGAAAAATTGTGACAAAATGCATCTTCATTGATATTCATTTAAATGATAAAGAGCGAATGCAAGCTCTTACAAAAGAATTCTATTATATCTAAGAACATAACAGAATGTTAACATTTGAGCATTACTCTGAAGACTTATAAACTGCAAGAAGATCCTCGGCAGTCCAATTATTCAACATGAAACCCGAGGGACAATGGCGTATCTTTGAGACGTCTTTACTCGCGTCAGCTCCTTTGTCAATGACATTTATACTGATATTCTGAAAACCCTCTTCGATCATTAACATTGTGCTTTATGCACTATACTGCCCTAGGTATATCATTCCCGCAGACGTAAATGTTCTTGACAAAGGCAGGAATTCCATGGGCTCCCATTCTGGTTCTCGGCCTAATGTTCTCGCGATCCTTCTTTCCTGATCTTTCTTCCACTGCTTTCTTCTTTGACGCATGTCCGGCTGGAACCCTAAACCGTATCGAGCCTTGTGGTGTACTGGCTTTAGAGCCCTGACTATTCCTTGCAGATATCTCCCTAAACCTTTTCTCGCTCGAGCTCCCCTTCCTACAGTCAACTTGACACCCATTCTAGTATTTCTCGACAATTTTAGCACCGGAATTCTATTTCCCTAGGCGACAAAAGTGGCATTGATGAATTCAAGGGATCGGAAGGAGCATTCCACTGCGTCCTTGCTTACTTCAAGGTATGGCGCATTAGCAGAGATAGATGCGACAATGTCTTCTTCTCCCTCAACAGTGACCAAATAGCCATCCAAGATAAATTTCACCTTTTGATGGAGGGATGATGGGACCGCTCCAGCGGAATGGATCCAGGGTCTTCCCAAAAGGCAGTTATATGAGGGTGTAATATCTATAACTTGGAACTCGACATCATATATGTAGGGACCCACTTTTAGAGGGATTTCAATCTTCCCTATGACTTCACGCCTTGTCCCATCAAATGCCCTTACCGTGGAATGACAAGGCCTTAAATAGGACAAATCTATCGGAATTTTGGAAAGTGTGGCCAAAGGCATGACGTTGAGTGCCGACCCATTATTGATGAGCACGTTCGGTATTATATAGCCCTTGCAGCGAGTCGTAATATGCAGTGCTTTCACTGAGCCTCTACCATTGGGTGGTATTTCATCATCACTAAAAGAGATGAAATTATCCGCATTCAAGTTGTTCACCCATCTGTCAAGCTTCTCCACGAATATATTGTTTTCCACATAAGCTTGATTTAGCACTTTCAGCAAAGCGTTCCGGTGTGGCTTCGAATTTAACAGCAAAGATAAAACCGAGATTCGTGCTGGTTGCTTATTTAATTGTTCCACCATATTGTATTCACTGTGCTTGATAAATTTCAAGAACTCTTGTGCTTCCTCTTCATCCACAGGCTTTTTAGTCTCTTGCACGGGTGGAATTTCTTGCTCGACTTCGGCCTCATGCATCACTCCTTTCCCTTTTTGCTTCCAGTCACTGTTCTTCTTCACAGGTTCGACCTCTTTCGAATAACATCTTCCACTTCGGGTAAAATGACCTACCTCTCCAACATCTCCAATTATGGATTTGAGTTTTTCATCTTCAGGTGTGACGATATTGACGTCGTATTTCTATGGTACGACTTTGTCGTCCTTGTACAGGAAAGGAGACGGTACTTCAATTATCATTTTTGGTTTCACCGGCTCTTTCGTCGCGTCATAATAAATTACTAATGGTCGATTAGCGCTATAAGGAGGACCTGATGACTGGCTGTCAGAGGCGCATATTTCTCTTTCGTTGGCCTCTTCCCTCTTGTTAAGGACATTGATTTCCTTATTATCCATCTGGTCTTAAAACAACCTTTTAAAATCCTTACATGACTGAATGTCATGTCCTACAATTCCATGGAAATTGCAAAAACTTTGACCTTCTTCTCCAAGAATTCTATCGGGGTGACAAGGCAATCCTTTCTTAACCAGTACCTCTCAGATTTTCTGCAGAGGCGTCTTTATTTCCAAAACACATCTTTTGACTTTCCATTCATCCTCTTTCCCTACTATGCTCACATTTCCTTCGGTATGGTTAGGGAACGGGCTTCCAGTTGCGTTACTGGCACTATCGAATCGTAGGATACCCGCGTCAATGAGTCCTTGAACTCTCCTCTTAAAGGCTAGGCAATTCTCCGTGGAATGCCCCTGGTTCCTCGCGTGGTATGCACAACTAGCGTTTGGATCGTACCACTTTGGGTATGAAGGTTTAAGGGGTCTATGTAATGGGGAGAAATTAGTTGTTTCTCTAAAAGTTTTGGGTATAATTCCCCATACGAGACAGGAATGGGAGTAAATTGCGGTCTCTCGGGATTAGGCCTTGCTGGTCTTGGTTCGTTTCTGGGCTGGCTTTGAGCGGGTACCATGTTTTGGAGGAATGTGGTGACGGGTTTTTGGTTGTTCGTGGCATATACGGGGTAGGAAAGAGGTGGTGCTTGGTAGTAAGGGGTTTGAGGGGGATAATAGAAATTTGGAGGAGGATAATTTCGAGGTCGGGGTTGGTTTAGATATGGATTAGGGGTATAACGGCTTCCTATTCCCACCATATGGGCTTCTGGTTCTTTCTTCTTCATGGGCGCTACCCTTCTTGAACTTTCTTGACCTTCCATTCTACGGTTCTTGACGCCATTTTCTATAAGCTCACCGGATATTACAATATCTGCAAAGTCCTTCGTGGCACTTCCCACTAATTTGTCATAAAACGGTGCTTTCAAAGTATTGATGAAGAGAACGGTTATCTCCGTTTTTGTTAGTGGGGGTTCCACTTGGGCCGAGACTCCCTCCATCTCTACGCATACTGTCTAAAAGTTTCTGACGACTTTTTCTCCATCATTTGCAAAGTCATTCTGTCTAGCACCATATCCGATACATGCTTGTATTGCTCACAGAATGCTGATGCCAAGTCCTTCCAAGATCGGATATTTTCCCTACTAAGCTGGTTATACCACCGAAGAGCCGATCCTCCTAAACTATCTTGAAAGCAATGTATGAGTAGCTTATCTTCGTTCACGTAACCCACCATTTTTTGGCAAAACATTACAAGATGCGCTTTTGGACACCCTGTTCCATCGTACTTTTCAAAATCAGGAACCTTGAACTTTGGAGGCAGAACCAGATTGGGCACCAAGTTGAGTTTTTTGGCGCTCAATGCAGAGAAGGCTTCAGTACCTTCTATCGCCTTGAGCCTTTCTTCCAAGCTCCTATATTTGTCCTGAACATCATGATCAGTCATTTTCAACCTAGCTATCTCTGCTGGATCGTCCAAATCTGGAACGAGTGGATCAGTAGAACTAGCTCCTCGGTTTGATACGAATACTCCTTGCCCTATGTGAGTAGGTGGCACCGCTCGTTGCTCCAGGTCTGTGGGTTCCCCTTGGGTGTACCCTCTTTGTGTTGCGTGGGCATGTGGCGGAGTGAATCCTGGGGAATAGAGTGGATCTTGACTGTGATTAACTCTTGACCGAGGTTCATCGACGTCAGGGCTATGCATGGGTCCCTTTCCTTTAACTAAAGCTGACATCATTTCCATCATTTTGGCTATTTGGTCCCTTTGTTCGAGTGATTCTTCTCGAGATCTCACCATTAAATCTCTTATCTCTTGTTGCGACTTGGACAACTGCTCTTGTAATTCCCTCTGAAGTCTTTCCATACTTTCAATTCTTTCATTGAATTCAGCCTCTATTGCCCTAGCTTGTCGACGCGTTCTATATAAATGACGTGGTTCCAGTCTCGTGGTATTACAACTGTGAATTGTATGTTTTAACCTCAGCGAACGATTATGGGATATGTAATGAATGAATGAATGCATAAATGTCAAATGAATGTTAATCATGAAAGAAATGCAAGAAGTTGGTGTTGATTTCAAGATAGCCCCTATTTTAGGCATTCCATTCATCAAAAGAGTTCATTACAAAATATTTTACCGTTTTCGATTCAGCTATTACACAAACTTCCTAGTTATATCGCCGTATTTCTTTACTCGCACTAAGAATTCTGATATGTTTGATATTTGACTTGGAGGGAATTGGCAAATGAGAATTTTAGCTTCTTTCAATAATTGCACCACGTGCATGGCTACCCCACGAACTTCATTGATCAAATAGCTAAGTTGCATTTCTTTTTCTTGGAGGCCCTCTTCGTAAGCACGAACATCTCATCATACTGACTATCTTTTTCTTCCAAAGCCTTCAAGAGAGTATCTAGCTGTTGTTGACGATCTTGCAGCATACCGTCTAACTCTCTTATCCTTTCTTTTAGTTCTTGACGTTTAGATTGACTAGTCATTACCTCAGCAGACACAGCTTCATTTTCGGCGTTCTTCTTCCTCAATTCTATCATAGCCCGCATAGCCTTTTCTTCCTCTTTCTTCGCTTTTCCTTTCCAAAATTCCATCCCGCCTTTAATGTTGCTTATCTCTTCTTTCCATTCTGCCGACGACTTGCCCAGCCCACTATTTTTTATTGTGGCTCAGAATCCAAACATTGAGTAACTGCGCGCATCCGATAAAACGACCTTCTCCTTTCTTCCTACAGCTACTTATTGATCTGAAGGTTTCGGCCAGGATAGTTGGGACGGGGTTGATTCCTTGTTTTAACCTTTCAAAGAAATCTACCACAGTAACTTCTATGTGTCCAAGGACCTTCGGAAAGATGATCAAACCGTAAATGGCCAGAGCGAATAGATTTACCCTTTTCAACATGTCGGGGTGGTTCAGAACCAAGTCTTGTAGGGAAGACCATGGAATGCAAATGGTTTCATTCTTCTTCTTTATCTGTTTTTCGGCCCACGCGTCAGTCATGTCTGTCAATCTCACTAACTTTTTCTTGAAGGTCATTGGCTTAGGTTCTTTCACATATATCTTATAAGGTTGTACGTTTTCGACACGAAGCAAAGCAGCATACTCTTCTATAGTCGGGGTCATGTCTTCCTGATTGAAAGTAAAACATTGGTAGGTCGGATCCCAAAATCTGACCATGGCTTGGATCAATCGTTCGTCTACGTTGACAGTAATCAAGTTAGCTATGTCCCCATATCTTTCAGTGAAGATACCCTAGTGTCCAAGTCCCACCGATTCCAAACCCGAACCAAATCTTCAAGGTTATTCGGCGAACATTCACGATTCGTGCTCGGGCAAATTGGCAATACATCCCTCCACTAGACTATCCCTCTTTCTTTACGAGCTTTAGAGACCGGTCTCGAACATGGCATTCCTCTCGGTTGTTTGTATAATTGACTCTTCCATTAGAAACCCGTTTTTGGCAACCGATCTCTAGTCAACACCTTCCTAATATAATGCCTATAATGCATGATGGAAAAAAATAAGGCAAAGACAAACAACCTTGATTAGTAATTAAGTATAGGCGAGAAAAACATGGAAAATTTAACAAATTGAGCTACCCAAATCTAATTTATTAAATGACCAGTCCCTTGTATAGAAAGTGAAGATACAAAAGATAAGAGGCGTTCCTCCCGTGCACTTATTTTGGTGACTACTAAACGGACGGAGGTTTGGCATGGCTCTAGTTAAATGGCTCGTACGATTCACTATATGCGGTTTTGGTTCTAGATAGGTACTCGAATTGTCCGTACTGTCATCTGCTAAGATTAGTACGACGCTTCGGTCATAGCCCATCACAGGCTCACGAGTTCAATTCGAGGGGTTACATTTACTTATGCCTATGCGGAAGGACAAGTTAACTCACGAAAGCATAAGTCATATGTAACCCGAAAGTATTCACTAGCCTGTATGGAGGGACGAGTTAACTCATGAAGGCGTAGCGTTTACTTTCACTTAAACGGACGAGGCCCGGGTAGAGAGCTCATGTTATGCAAAATGCAAGTGCACGGTGTGTGGGAGAAACTCACAAACCTTTACGTTTTATTTAAAAAAACTAGACCAAAACTAAAACCATAAAAATTTAAAGCTGAATAACAATCGGATAAAACAATTTGGGAGAATATATACAACACTTCAAAAAACCAATTTTGGGATCACGACGAAATATTAATTCGAACAAGGAATTTTGAAAATTTTGATAACATGCGTTTAAGTGACTAGACTCTCAAAAACTGACATCCCCAGCGGAGTTGTCAGTTGTAGTGACGTAAAAATTTCTTCTTTTGGTCACTAATTGAGGCAATTTATTGGAAATTTAAAAACCGACTTTCGATTTTATTAAAAAAGGGAGTCGCCACCGATCCTTTTTCCTAGGTGTGATCGGACACCTATTAAATCCTCTTTTTCAAAAGAAAATTTATTTTTTAAACAAAAAGAAGGCCGAGTTTAGGTTTACGTTTAAAGCTAGAGAAAAAAATAGGGTTCGGGAGTCGGTCACGCACGAGGAAGGTATTAGCACCTTCGCGACGCCCAAAATTGGTATCTTATTAAACTTGTGTTGTCTTGATTTTCAAAAGTACAAATTCAATCTGACATTTACTCGTGATCCAATTGAAAAATGAGAATTTTTAGTTTTCGATTTTTTAGAAAGGGTGTCCCGTTTTTAACACGAGCTGATGAATTTCACCCAACATAGCGATGAAATCGATGGCTTAATGTTAAATCGGTACATTGCATTATTTTTAAATTAATTAAAACATGAGAAAAAATATTCCTAAAGTGAGAAATTAAAATAGATAAACGATACAAAAAAGATATCATTAATGAAAAATATTAACATGGAATACTAGAATATTAGAATAACAATAATAACGATATTTACAAAAAAAAAAATAAAACAAATCATGTACTAATAATAAAATAGGAAAAATGATATATTTGGTAATAATAATATAAAATAATAATATGTACATAAAAATACATATATATATATGCATATAATAAATATATGTAATAATAATAATAATATCTACAATAAAAGAAAATATTAGGAAACGTACATAAAAATATATACATAAAAAAAATTTTACAACAATAATATAAAATAATGATATGTACAAAATATATATATATGTACATAATATAGTTATAAAAAATATATATTAAATTGAATAGGTAAATAATAATAAAAGGGTAAGAATATACCGAAGCCCCAATGTTATGGATTACTGAAATTAATCTCTTTTCTTCTCGGGCTGTTGAAATGGGCCTTTGTTGGTGATCTTCACCGGATCATATTGCCACAAATAGAGTCAGGTTGACCCGACCATTTTAAAATTTAATATTTTTTATTATTGTAGTTTTTTTAGACCAATTTTTGTTTAGCCCAATTACAAATAAAATCTACATAAAAGATACAAAATCCAAATTACTTCAACCCAACACAAACCAACCTCAGCCCACTAACTTAATAATCCAACACAACTAACCCAACCCACTAACTTAACATATCACTCAACCCACTAATTAACCTAAACTAAATTTAACCCATCAAACCTTACATAAACCAACCCATTAACTAAAATATTTCTTTCGTTTTTTAATACTAACCCCCCCCCTCGAAAAAAACAAACAAGTTCCAGTAGCAAACAAAGAAAATCCAAACTTCAAGCTGCCTATTCTCCCTCTCCTTCCACCGTGCACGTCATCAGCAGCCACCGTATGCACCACATGAAATCAGGCTACGGGTAGTTGAGGTTTGGGTTTTGGGGTGGCTGATAATTGATTGGCTCGGGTATTTAGAGTGGGTTTTGGTTTGGGAGCTTGGTTGTGGTGTTAATGGCGGTTAGTCCTTGGTTGCTTGGTTGCTTGCTGGATATTGGAGTTTTTTCTTGCTTAGATTGCTGAATGTTCCTTTTTTGTTGTTTTTTTTTTGCTGGAATTTTTTTTTTGCTCTTTTTTCTCAAATGGGAGAATCCTCCTCTTTTTTGTGTGGTTTTTTTCTTTTTTATTTCTCCCATTTTGCTTGTTTTTATGCTATTTGCAGGTAGTGGGTGAAGAAGGAGCGACCACCCATGTTTGTGGCTTTGAAAATCAGGAAGTGGGTACCCCAAATCACGTAATCATCTCAAGGACCAAATCACAAATGCAAACAAAACTTCGGGGCTAAATGTAATTTTAGAAAATTTAGGGTTAAAATATAATTTAAAGAAAGTTTAGGGGTCTAAGTGAAATTTAAAGAAAGTTTAAGGGTCAAAATGAAATTTAAGAAAAGTTTAAGGGTTAAAAATAATTTTTATTTTTTAAAAAAATTTTATTTTTATTTTTTTAAAATTTTGAAAATTAAACAACAAACTCTAGTCAGACAAAAATTTAGTGTTTACATCGATTTTGAATGTTTGTTTGAGTTTAAGTCCGGCAATGCCTCATACCCTATTCCAGCACCGGATACGGGTAAAGGGTGTTACATTTAGTGGTATCAGAGCTATAGTTTATTCAATTCTCGGATTAACGTAGCATATGTAAGAGTCTACCTATACATACCATAAGTGAACTGTGACAGTGTGATGACTCTTGACAATTGTAAATTGTGTTTTCATATAGTAATGGATCCCAATCGAGCTGAAGCTGATGAAGTCGAGAGTAATGTGTCGGCTCCCGCTCAAGAGGCAGTGCCGTCTGATAGTAAACAACCTGCGGTTAGTCAGGAAGAAAGAGGCAGGGAAGCTTTTCTCCATATGATGAATGAGTGGTATTCGGAATTTGTTCGAACAAATCCAAATGTCCAACCTCCTCCACCCCCACCTATTCCTTGACCGGTTCTCGTAGTCCCACAAGGTATGGACTTTGTAAGAATGAATAAGCCCCTGGTTGATAAGATCCGAGAATATAAAGCTAAAAATTTCTAAGCTAATATGGATGATGATCTTGAGAGAGCCGAGTTTTGGCTTGAAAACTCTATCAGGGTATTTGATGAGCTGCTCTGCATACCAAATGAGTGTTTAAAGTGTGCTATCTCACTTCTGAGAGATTCTGCATACCATTGGTGGAATACACTTGTATCGATAGTTTCGAGAGGAAGGGTCGCATGGGACTTCTTTTAGGAGGAGTTTCGTAAGAAGTATATTAGCCAGAGATTCATCAATTAGAAACGTAAGGAATTTCCTGAGTTGAAACAGGGTCGTATGACAGTGACCGAATATAAGCAAAAATTTGTCAGACTGAGCAAATACACTCGAGAGTGTGTTTCCACGGAGGCTATTATATGCAAAAGATTTGAGGATGGATTGAATAAAGATATTCGTGTGTTAGTCGGGGTCTTAGAACTAAAAGTGTTTATAGTATTGGTTGAACAGACTTGTAAGGCCGAAGAATTGAACAAAAAGAAGAGGAAATCTGACCTTGAAGCTAGAGACTCGAGGAAAAGATCGATGAGTAAGTCTAATACATGATATTCATGACAGGTTTTAAATATTTATAATTAATCGTTCTTGAAACTAACTATTATCATGGTGAAGACAAGTGTACCTATCGAACAGTAGTATAGCTTTAGCAAGACTGGATTGTCGAACCCAAAAGAACCAAGAGTACTAGTAATTACTTTCATTTTTTTATCTAGCCTAAAAATTAAGGGATTTGTTTATCTAAATTAATTAACTAAACTAAGAGTGCATAGAGAGAAATTAGGTAAAACTTTTGGGAAAATTCGATTGATTAAGACAATACCCAAGGAAAAATCCACCTAGACTTCACTTGTTATTTGACTCTGAATTAGATGATTTATTCATTTGACTTGATCTGTAGAAATCCCTAAGTTGTATTATTATCTCCCTCGAGACTAATAACGTCTAACCCTAGGTTGATTAATTGAAATCTCTTTCTAATTAACACCTAGTGTTGCATTAACTCGATCTATGGATCCTCTTATTAGGTTTCACCCTAATCCGGTAAAATCTTATCACCCTATCTCTAGGCGTGAAATCAACTCCTCTTAATTATGACAAATTTACTCTTAGACAGGGTCTATTCCTCCTCTGAATAAGAGCATTAACTCGAATCAATATCCTAGAATATTAAACAAGAATTAAGAACACATAATTAAGAACAAGTCAAATATTTATCATACAATTCAGATAATAATAACAAGATTCGTCTTAGGTTTTGTTCCCCTTAGGTATTTAGGGGGTTTAGTTCACAATTATAAAAGAAAACATCTCAGAAGAACAATGAATACAAAACATAAAGAAAACCCAAAAACCCCTGAATGGAAATTGGAGGGAGATCTTCAGTCTTGATGATGAATCCGGCTTCTTAGATGGACCAATCGGCTTCCCTTGAGTAATTCCTTACTTCCTACTCCGCGTTTCTTTCCTAAGTGCCTCCTCAGGTGTTTAAATAGGCTTTCGAATGCCTAAGAGCCCTCAAAATTGGCCTTTTTCGAATAGGGTTATACTTGGGCAGGCAGGGACACGCTCATGTGACACACCCGTGTGCAATTACTTCAGCTCGTAGTCAAGGTTGTTGAATAGGCACGGGCGTGTAGTCTACTCGTGTAAGTCGTGCTTTGATCCTACCAAAGAGACACGGCCATGTGACACACTCGTATAAAGAAGTCCAGGCCGTGTTGATTTCCCATGTGGGTTCATTTTCTCTGTTTTCGACCCGTTTCTCACTCTTTTTACTCTCCTATGCTTACCTAAGTATAAAACATGAAATTAAAGAATTAGGAGCATCGAATTCACCAAATCTAAGGAGAAACCATCCATAAATGTGCTAAGCATGGGATAAAAACATGTATAAATTACGGTTTATCAAATACCCCCACACTTAAGCGTTTGCTTGTCCTCAAGCAAAATCCTCAACTCACAATCAAAATAAATTCTTCTCAATTTATAATCCCTATCAATAATATCTCAAAATAATCCATAAGTATTCATACATTGAAAATTCAACTAAAAGTATATCAAAGTTTCAAACATTCCAATTTGAGTATTTTATCACGAAAACATAGGTGTCTCCCCTTATCTAAGTGATTACCTTTGATCAAAATATTACAGAGTTTAACATCCTTACTAAATATTCACTCAAATCACTTAAGGTGTTTAAGGACATAAATTAAAGCACTCATTAGTCAATATGAAAAGCTATTGCCATAGGCTTGCTTGAAAATCAAATCTCCACCACTATAAATTGAGTTGATACATCAATCAAAAATGTCTTTCAAAAGGCTGTAATGTGGCTTTGGTTAGGGGGTGTGGTCACAAGTTGAAAGAAAAGGTTAGAATCGAGATTGAATTGAAAAATTACCTAGCTAGAAAAATAACTAGTCATCAGTTGAATACAAGTGAGCTTCTTCTGAGAATATAGAATTAACACTCAAGCTCAAAAACGACGAATTACTACTAATATGCATTGAAGTAAATATTTTTTTTAGAACAAGTCAAATACATAGAAGAACAAAACATAGCTAAGCAATTAGTTCAAATCAAATCTCGACAAAAATAGGGACCAAATTAGGGGATTTCAACAATAATAGGTTATGGGTTAATATTGAGGGTAAATCAATTAATGGTTTGTTAGGCTCAAAGGGGTTCACTAAGGGTTAATTATGAAGGTAGGCTTTTTATGGAGTGAGTGGGTTAAACCTAAGTGTATTTGTCATCTTGACATATCAAATCAAATGGTGTGGTCTTGACATGCATAATCAAGCAAGTTCTAGAATAACAAATCAATACTGACGCACTCATAATAAAAGTGAGCATGAAAGAAATAAAATATGCTCTAAAGGCTCAAGATCTCACAAAAATTATGGCTTTTTGATGTTTAAACTTGTGAACTTGAACTCACGATAATACCTAAACTTAGGAAAACAACCTAAAAGTTTATAATTCTTCAAAAATCAACTTATCATGCTTGATTCCCTAATGTCTTAAACTTTAAACAATCAATGCATAAATGCCTATGTTTTAATTCAAGACATATCAATAAAAATCATAAATTAATTAAAATTCATTCTAATAGTGATATAAGTGATACACGTGAGAATAAAACAAAATTCAAGGATTTCTAATGATGATATGAAAGACCCTCCACACTTAAGATGTACATTACCCTTAATGTACAAAGATAGATATATAGAAAAATATAGATAAATAATCATAAGATGGGGAGAGAAGTGAAACTTCCAGAATGATGAATGAACTCATTCATTTGGAGTTATGGAGAATAATCGGCTAAGGCAATAATGAGAGTGGAGGACGATACTCTGGTGGTGGTAGAGGTTCATTAGTCCATAAGTCCTGTACCAAAAGAATATTATATCTGGTGGTAGCTATGGTCGTGGTCGGGCAGGACATGGCAGTCGTGGAGAACCTTTGCCAATGGAGTTTTTAGTTCCTATGCGATGATGAGTTTTAGAGCTCTTTATAACTGTGATAGAATTAGGACCTTTTTAGGAAATATAAGGAAGCATAATTACTCGTAATGAAATAACCGAAACTATAAATTATTCAATAAAAATTATAAAAACTAAAATTAAAATAATAATAAAGGAAAATGAAATAAAAAGTACTTAAATAAGATAAATAAAGATAAAAGTGAAAATAAAAAGAATAAATGAAAAGTTCTTAAACATCGTCATCTTCGAATGGTTCGCGAGGTGATGGTGGCGATGAGATGTGGAAGTGCTGACAAATCTGATGTACAGTCGCATCAATATGATCAAAGCGCTGAAAACATTGCTGCTCAAATCGTGTAAGGCGCTCAGATATGTTAGACAGTGAAGCTACCGTATAAACTGGATGATGGATGGGTGGTGGCTAAAACGGTGGGTCCTCGTGACGTGGAGGGACATCATTAATAATGTCCTCTGGGTCCTCCTCCTCGGTGGACTAGACGAGGCAGTCTGAGGAGGGTAGGTGCCACGTCGTTTCTTGATCATCATCATGTTTAGCATACTCAAGATGCCCTGTGAGGACATCTGACCGATGAGAGTGAGGGAGGATGATTGTGCTACTGTATTGAGGAGCCTAGAGTACCGAGCCAATAGAGCCACATAAGGTCCAATAGAGATGACCCCCCTCCGATGTCGCTCCGTCTAATGGCGGATGGCGAGGGCGATGAAGTAGGCAAGGTCGAGGACGTGTCCGTTCGCCATGCTCTATAAGAAATAAACGTCGTGGGTGGTGACGACGCCAGTGCTCTCTCGTCGTCCTGTCAGAATGTGAGCCAAAATGGCGTGTAGGTACTTCAAGGATGGAGGGAGAGCCGATGCCTTGAAATGGCTAGGATCATAGGAGGCCGAGGCAGGGACGAGGTCCTGTCAACACTTTAAGGGAGAGTAGTGGATGTGGTGGTGAAGGATGTCGAGTTCATTGTCGTCCATGAACTCCTTCGTATACATCCCTAATGCAATTCCGAACTCGGGTACGCTCAACTGGCGCACTAGACCATCAAGGTGGAACTGGACCATTCCAGGATCGTCAAAGTTAGTCATAACGGTCTGAAGATGGAACATCGAGCAGGGTTCCAATGTGAACTCGAGATACGTCAGCTCGACGATCTCAAAGAAGAGCCCTCACAAGTCAGTCGTCAAGAGGGCTGGGACCGTATCAGCCAATTGAATCTGTTCAAGTGTGGCCCAGTCAATGCAGTGGCCCACACCTAGGGGTCAGGCCCGTAATATCTGAAATAGCTCCTCCTGGGGTCCCAAAGGGAAGTCGAGAAAAAGGTGCCTAATCTCTGCGGTAGGACTCGAAGATGACACTGCTCCTTTCTTTTTCTTCGAGGCGAGGACAGTGGTTTTCTTACCACGTGAGGATGACATTGTATACCTGTATTGAAAAGTCGAAGTTCAACCAATACGCCCCAAAAAGAGCATGGAAACACAAAACTAAATAGGAATATTTCATGAGACTCGCGTATTAGATGAAGAGAACAAAACTAAAACAACTAAAGCAAATATATGAAGTTATTAAAATAGGACTATGAGAATAATACAACGGGAATATCTAATGTATGAATGCATGTGGGTAAGTATAAAATCCATGAAAACAAGAAAGATGGATGAATGTAATATGAAAAATGGTAAAATTTTTTAATAACAAGCATGAGTATTTCTATTATTCTACTATGAATGTTCACTTAAAATAGTCAAATGGATCAGAGAAATCATGAAATAGGTAAAATATTTAAAGAAAATAGAGTGAAAAAAGTAAACAAAAGCAAAAGGGAGAATCTTAGGTCGTCAGAAACAGTGTTGTAGGTGGTGCACGGGCGTGGCAGGTAGGGCGTGTAGAATTGCAACAGCTAAGGTTAGAGATTTTTGGGGAGGAAGATGATGAATAGTGAGGGGTTTATATAGATTTTGGGGCACACGGCTGTGGGACATGCCTATGTGCCCTAATTTTTGCTTGTGTGTTTCACGATTTTTAAATTTAGGAGCGTCTGACATTCTCTCCACGCCTGTGTTACTTGGGCGTGTGGGTTCACACGGTCGTGTCTTACTTCGTTCGCTTCTCCCACGCCCGTGTATGATAGCCCACGCATTTGTTAGTTTGACAGTGTCGACCATGGGGGCTCGACACGGGCGTGTCGAACGCCCGTGCTAAATTGACAGGTTCGCCCACTGTTTCAAAACACGAGCATGTCGCATACCCGTGTTAGTTTGGAAATTTCACCCACGGCCTTATCACACAGCCGTGGTGACTTATTGCATCTCGTGTTGGGGAAAATTTTTTACCCTATTTTCACACGGCCGTGTCTCCTCCTGTGGTGTGTGCACGGCCTAAGACACACCCGTTTGCCTAGCCGTGTGGATGGGAAGACCCTATGTTTCAAGACTCAGTTAGTAGGTTAGATGTGAAAAACATAAATCATTACTTTTAGTGCTCAGGTTGCCTCCCGAGAAGCGTTTATTTATAGTCTAAGCTTGACTTACCTCTCTAGTGTATGATTATGGTGGCTCGAGGAGTTTATACTCCTCATCCCTACTATCAACTTTATCAATATAAGGTTTAAGACAAGTATTGTTTACCTTAAAATTTTCGAATTTGGGGTGAATTACCTCGACTGTAGCAGATGGGAAAATACTGAGTACCGTGAGAGGAATTTCTTCATTAGGTTCAGAAGTGTTAATACGAAGATCTGTTGCATCTAGTAGTACTGTTTCTCTAACCTTAAGTTGATATTGTGATGTATTTAGCTCGTCCTGGCTCGGTTTCGGTTTATCGGGTGTTCTCAGTTTCTGTGTCCGTCATTCATCTAGTTCGTCAATTTGTAGCCTTCGTTTTTCATAGATAGGTCCTTTGTTGTTGCTTGAACATGGTTCGTGTAGGCTCTTCGAACTTATTTCCTGCAAAGTAGGTTGCACCACATGGTCAGTTTTATAGAATAATTTATACAACCACCTTTAATTTTCGATGTGTTACTCGAATTACGAGCTTGAAGGCTGATTATTTCGTCGCCCACACGAAGTGTGAGTTCACCTATGCCAACATCAATTATTGTTCTAGCGGTTGCTAAAAAGGGCCCCCCTTAAATTAAAGGAACGTTACTATCCTCTTCTATGTCTAGAACAATGAAATCAACTGGGAATATAAATTTGTCAATTTTAACAAGTACATCTTCAATAATCCCCCTAGGAAATCTGATTGTTTTATTGGCTAATTGAATACTCATCCTAGTTTACTTGGGTTTCCCAAGACCTAGATGTTTAAACATTTTGTAAGGCATGACATTGATACTAGCCCCTAAATCAGCCAAAGCATTATTAACATCTAGGCTACCAATTAAACAGGGAATCGTAAAACTCCCTGGATCTTTTAATTTGTTGGCCAGCTTATTCTGTAGTATCGCTGAGCAAACCGCATTCAACTCCACATGTGACGCCTCATCCAACTTCCGCTTATTTGTTAAAAGCTTCTTTAGGAATTTGACTACGTTTGGCATCTGCGAAAGAGCTTCAATAAACGGTAAGTTAATATGTAGCTTCTTTAATAATTTAAGAAATTTATCGAATTGTTCTTCTGTGCAGTCTTTCCTTGTCGCGTTTGAGTATGGCACACGAGGTTTGTACTCTTTACTTACCGGTTTCTGGTCATTGTGGTCCACTTTACCCTTACCTTTACTTACCACAGTTTATTGCCTCTATTCTGGTTCAGGAACAACTAACCTTTCCTCATCTTGAATGGTAATTGCATTAATTTGCTCCATCGGGTTAGATTCAGTGTTACTCGGTAGGTTACCTTGTGGTCATTCAAATATCAATTTAGCGAGCTGACCTATCTGAGTTTCGAGCCTTAGATCGACGCTTGTTGATTTTTAAGTGTTGTCTCTGTATTTTGAAAACGAGTTTCTGACACTGAGATGAATTTTGTTAGCATTTCCTCCAGGTTCGGCTTTTTCTCTTGTTGGTAGGGTGGTTGTTGGAAGCCTGGAGGTGGTGTGGTCGCTGATTCCCTTGGCCTCCCCATGAAAAATTTGGTTGATTCCTTCATCCTGCATTATAAGTATTGTTATGCGGATTATTTTGAGATCGAGGATTATTACCAATGTAATTTAACTACTCGTTCTCCATATTGTGGCCATAAGGTGGGTATTCTGGATTGCTCGATCCACCTCCACTTGCTTCGTACTACATTACTGGGTGAACCTGTGAAGAACTAAGAAAACCATCAATTTTCTTATTCAAGAGTTTTACCTGATTAGAGAGCATGGTGACTGAATCGACGTTATAAATGTCAGATTCTTTTATTGGCTTTGTCCTCATGACTTGTCATTGATAATTATTCAGTGACATCTCTTATATAAATTCATATGCATCTTAAGGTGTCTTATTATTGATGGTTCTGCCAGCAGCTGCGTCGATCATTTGTCAAGTCGAAGGATTCAGACCATTATGAAACGTTTGAACCTGTAGCCAAAGTGGTAACCCATGGTGATGGCACCTTCTCAAAAGGTCCCTAAATCTCTCCCATGCATCGTAGAGTGTTTCTAAATCCATCTTCACAAAGGAAGAGATATCATTATGTAATTTGGTTGTTTTAGCCAGCAAAAAATATTTTAGTAAAAACTTTTCGGTCATTTGTTCCCAAGTAATGATTGACCTTCGTGGTAACGAGTTCAACCATTGTTTAGCCTTATTCCTCAACGAAAAAGGAAACAACCGAAGGCGAATGGCATCATCAGAAACGCCATTGATTTTAAAAGTGTCACAAAATTCTAAGAAGTTTGCCAAGTGAGCGTTGGGATCCTCATCCTGCAAACTATCAAACTGAACAAACTGTTGGATCATTTGAATAGTGTTAGGTTTCAGTTCAAAATTATTGGCAACAACAGCAGGCCTAACTATGCTCGATTCAGTTCCTGTTAAAAAAGGTTTAGCATAATCATACATAGTACGCGGAGCAGGATTTTGATTAGCAGCAATCGCAGGAGGTAGCGGATTTTCTTGGTTTTCAGTCATCTCCTTAGTTGTGGTTGAAATATTGTCCTCTTGCTCTTCCTCTGTGTATCTTAAGCTTCGCCTTATTTCTCTTCGGTTTCTGCGAACTATGCGATCGATCTCACTATCAAACAGTAATGGTCCTGACGGATTTTTTCTGGTCATAAACTAAAAAAACCTGTCAGAAGAAAATAAATGAAGAATTAGAAAAGACAATAAAAATTTAAATTGCAATAAAAGTAAAATGGCTAAATTAATAAAAATCGAGTGTTCCAATATCCTAGTTCCTCGGCAACGGTGTCAAAAACTTGATACGTGATATTCGTGACAGGTTTTAAATATTTATAATTAATCATTCTTGAAATTAACTATTATCACGATGAAGGCAAGTGTACTTATTGAACAGTAGTATAGCTTTAGCAAGACAGAAAGTTATTGAATTGAAATGTAAAAATGGTGAAACTTTTTTGGTTGAATCAGATGAGTCAGATAGATTACCTGAGGTGATTTCTTCAATGTCAGCTCAAAAATGTATAAGAAAAAGGTGTGAAGCTTACCTAGCTTATGTGTTAAACACGAAAGAGTCTGAATTAAAAATTGAATCAGTGCCGGTGGTGTGTAAATATTCGAATGTTTTTCCAAAAGAGTTGCCAGGATTGCCTCCAATTAGAGAAGTTGAGTTTGGTATTGATTTAGTTCCAAGAATTTCACCGATATCGATTGCTCCATATAGGATGGCTTTGACTGAATTAAAAGAATTGAAAGCTCAGCTGTAAGAATTGACAGATAAGGGATTCGCGAGACCGAGTTATTCTCTCTGGGGTGCACTAGTATTATTTGTGAAGAAGAAATATGGTTCTATAAGACTTTGTATAGATTACCAATAGCTCAATAAGGTAACCATAAAGAACAAGTACCCATTTTCGAGAATAGATGACTTGTTTGATCAGTTGAAAGGAGCAACCATGTTTTCCAAGATTGATTTGAGATCCGGTATTACCAGTTGAGAGTTAAAGAGTCAAATGTGCCGAAAACTGCTTTCAAAATAAGGTACGGACACTATGAATTCCTTGTTATGCCTTTTGGATTAACTAATGCCCCTGCTGTTTTTATGGACTTGATGAACAGAATTTTCCGACCATATTTGGATAAGTTTGTAGTCGTTTTTATTGATGACATACTAATTTATTCTCGTGATGAGTCCGAACATGTCGAGCATTTGAGAACTGTATTGCAGACTTTGAGAGATAAGAAATTGTTTGCTAAATTTAGTAAAAATGAGTTTTGACTCCGATAGGTCATATTTTTGGGACATATCATTTCAAGTGATGGTATTCGAGTTGATCCCAGTAAAATTTCAACAATTGTTGATTGGAAATCACCAAGAAATGTGTCCGAAGTTAGAAGCTTTTTGGGCTTAACCGGTTATCACCGCCGGTTTGTCAAAGGGTTTTCGATGATTGCTACTCCTATAACGAGATTGTTACAAGTCAAATTTGAATGGTCTAAAAAATGTCAGCAAAGTTTTGAGAAGTTAAAGGCATTATTGACTAAGGTACCGGTTTTAGTGCAACCTGAACTGGGAAAGGAATTTGTAATTTATAGCGACGCGCCATTGAGTGGATTAGGATGTATGTTGATGCAAGAGGGCAAAGTGATAGCTTATGCCTCGAGACAGTTGAAACCACACGAGAAAAATTATCCAACGCATGATTTGGAATTAGCCGCTATTATGTTTGCATTAAAATTTTGGAGACATCATTTGTACGGTGAGAAATGCAATATTTTTACTGATCACAAGAGTTTGAAATATTTGATGACTTAGAAAGACTTAAATTTGCGGCAATGAAGATGGCTTGAGTTATTAAAAGACTATGAGTTGGTGATTGATTATCACTTGGGTAAGGTGAATGTAGTCGAATACGGGTAAGGGGTGTTACACCGCAAACATATAATAGAACCTATAAAGCTAAAATATTAGAGATTGACTTTTTTTTCCTTTTCCAAAATTTCTCTTATGGGACAAGGTAGTCCTGCCTCTTTGCTTGTCTGTGAACAATTTTACTAGCAGATTTCTTCTCCATCTGTGGAAATCTAATCTTTTTCATAACATCAGTCTTCCCCTCAGAACTTGCTCCTATAGGTTGCACAATAATTCAACAAAGAGCTCGTTAAATTCACATGATAGAAATTTTTAAAACACATTTGACAACAAATGCAATACTAAATAACATCATTTCTTGCAGTAAAATAATTTAAGTTGCATACCTCATGCCCATTATTAGTTATGCTTACGGAACCATCTGAATGTAAAACAACATCTATTTGTGTTGCAAAACCTGCTTGAGCCTCATCAACAGCATTATCCAATATCTCGTATACCTAATAGAAAGAAGTAAAATCAAACGTCTAAGGAATTTTACCACCAAAGTTACTAGAAATATCAAAAGAAAGAAAAAAAAGAAAAAGAAATTACCAAATGGTGCAAACTGACATGTCCAATGATAAAAGAATGTACAACGGGCCGTAATATACAATAAAAAGTGGGAAATGAACAAGGAAGGTAATTCTGTAAAAAAGAAAAAAAAGGCTAATTTCAATTGTAAACTAACAAAAAATAAATAGTAACAAAATCTAGGAATGTCATAAATTGCCTTTTATAAAAGAAAAAGATAAGAAAAAAATATGAAAAAAAAACATTTGCAGATCGGAGTAATCGAAATCAAATCTAAGTGATGAATAGTGTTTTAAAGAAATTTAAAGAACAAATTTAAGGGGGAACAAATCAAATTAGGGCAAATAATTAAATATAATTAAACTAATAGTAATTTATTACACGTAATAAACTTACAAGGAGAAGCAACAGAGGGCTGCCGATGGAGATGCAGCAGCGGCCTGCCAATGGAGATGCAGCAGTGGGCCGCCAATTTGGGGAAATTGGGGGAAAAAATAAAGGGAATCGGGGTAGGGGAGAATGGTTTGGGAAAAATAAAATGGGAAAAAAGAATAAGAGATTTTAGGTGAAATTTTGGGATTTCGGGGGGGAGGGGGGAACCGATTTTGGGAAAAATAAGGGGAAAAAAACAGAAGAGATTTCAGGTGAAATTTTGGGATTTCGTGGGAAGGGGGAATAGATTTTGGGAAAAATACTAAGGCATTTGGGGTAACAAAACGACACCATTTTGCAAAAAAAATAATACATATTCGTGCTGTTTGGACCAAAAATGCCACTGTTGCTCAACTTTTTACGGCATTTAGAACAAAAACACCGCTATTGATTACCTTTTATGCGTTTAAACGCCGCTAACGCTTTTTTACAATTTTATATTGAATTATTGTATCTTTTATATAAATTTTAAATAAATAATTTTTAAAATTTAAGTAATATTTAAAAGAATTAGATAAAATTATAAATTTTATATAATTTTTATGTAAGAAAACAAAAACAAAATATGAAAAAAAAATTTAAATTTTTTTCTTTTTTGTAATTATATACTTTCAATATTTTAGGAAATTAAGTTAAAATTTTCAATTTACTAATTAATTTTGTTTCTCTAGAGATGCATGGGTTAGCAATTTTTTAATTTTAAAATATATAAAGTTTATCTATTATCTCTTAAATAATTTAAACTATAATGATAATTTTAATATATTAAAATTAATATTATCTCTTTACAATTATATAAGAAATTATTTAATATATAAATAAAAACAATCAATCATATACCAAAAAACTATAAAATTATTTTAAATAATAGTATTTTAATTTTTTCATTTTAACATATATTTTTATATGTTTTACTTTCAAATTTTTTTACGTGTCATTAATTTTTCTGAAGATTTTAAATATTAAATTAAAAATAAATTGTATTTTAATTAATATAAAGAAACTAGTTAAATAATAAATAGAAGAGGATGAAAGAATGCATGCATGGGTGAGAATACAAGGAGCAAAAAGGCACCATTTTGTTTAAAATATAATGATTTTTTTGGCGTAATGCTTGACTTTTTGAGGCGTTTTTCTCATAAACGCCGCTAATGCTAGACCTTTTGCAGCGTTTTTCTCATAAATGTTGCTAATGCTAGACCTTTTGCAGCCACTACTACTTGCCCTTTTACGATGTTTTTCTCATAAACGTCGCTATAGCTCTAACCTTTTGCGGCGTTTTTCGATTAGCGCCACTAATGTATAACTTTTGCGGCATTTTTTGTCCAAACGCCATTAAAAACGCTGCTAAAAGCTTAATTTCCTGTAGTGTAGGCTGATATAAGAGCCATTTAGCAATATTTTGATACGTTTAGAACTCTTAATTAAAATTTAAATTCATCTCTTAAATTATCTCCAATAATTATCCCATAAATTCATTCATAACCAAGCAAATTCAAATAAGCTTAGCCTCCACATAAGATAAGTCAAAGGATAAGGATATGTTTGCATTCAATCAAACTCTCTTTTCTTCTTCCATTCGAAATTAAATTTACCAGCCAAGAGAGAGATAATTGCAGCTTCAATCCAAGAACCATTTGCTGATAGAAAACTAACCAAGATGAACCAACTTACTACAATTTAATTGTCCTAACATGTTGTCCCAAGTGTTGTTCTAACTTGTTGTCCCAACTGATGTTTGAACAAGGAATGAAACATGTTGTCCCAATTTACTGTTCAAAGAGATGTTCGAACAGAGAGTGTAACATGAATGTATTGGACAGTTAAAGTCTCAACAAATATATATATCAATGTTGAATTCAAGACTCGAGAAAACACCAAATCTTTATATTTAGTAAAACAGTAAGAGAATATTTTTTATGTAAATAAGAAGATAATTTATCTTATGCCACCTCTAATCAAATTATGATTAGCAACAACGATAGTCAAACAGCTCCCTACCACACCCCTAGATAACTTGTACGTGAATTCTCAACTTTGAAAAGAAATAAATAAGGTGAATATCTTAACATTGAAAAGAAAGGATCACAACCAAGTTTACTAAACTCAAATCTCCATTTTTTACAATTTTTTGTTACGCCAAGTATTTTTAGGCTTTGAATATGATAAAGTTTAAAAGAAATATAAAATCATAAAATTAATTAAAATTCAATTTTACATATCTTATATAATTGAATCTCTAAATAAATAAATGTCCAAGTAACATAATTAAGGAGTTTTTTACTATCTATTTTAATAACTAAATATAAAGCACCTTTAAGTAATGAAAATGTATCACCCCTTACCCAAACCATCAATGTTTCTAAATAAGTGATGTTACATTCGATGCTTGATGGAATCATCGGTTTCTCAATTCTGAACTACGAACCTTATCATACAAGTAATCACAACCTAGAAAACAGTTTTGAACTTTGAGCATCTAATTCAAAACATTGACTAAGTAGATATTGCTACCTCCTAGCTATGTATCGGTGCCTAAGCAGTGGTATTGATACCATTGCTCAAAGTATCAATACGATACCCTTATCAAAAGTCATGTTAGGTACTGTTTTAGAGGGTTCAATACCCTCCTTGCATGTATCAGTACCTAAGCATTATGGTATCGATACCACATTGATAGGTATTAATACCAAAGCCCTTTAGAATCCTAAAATAGGTATTGACTTGTATGTATTGGTACCTTTGTTCTGAGTACCAATACCTGTTAGTAGGGAAACCCAAAAAACAACCTCAAAACTTTTAGGATTTTTGCCCCCTCCCTCTTAGTTTAGTAATTGTATCATATTTGATAAATTACTAAAATGTTCAAACTAATTATTCATGGAAATAAATAAATATTATTCATTATCTCTATACTAGATTTTCCTCAATGATTTTTATGTACAAAGTAAAATGAATAAGAAAATATTGGCTCCTTGATTACCTAAGATTTAACTAATATTAAGTTGCATTATATGAATGAATTCTCCATAATTTCCATAGTTATATTCAACAAATAATACAAATAATAAGGGACTATGATGTCGTATGTAAGACCAATTGAGGAGATAGTTTGTCATGGACTTCAGAGATAGATTGACTCCTAGAAATAGATATATGTGATTGTCTAGACTAACAATATATAAGGCCCAAGTTGAATTTATCCTAAATGTGTTTATGGATTTATTCACTTGTGACTTTCATGGTGTAACTTAACTAAATCCTGAATAAGTGAATGACCATGTGTGTATAACTCGTTCTTTAAAATATTGAATACATGTGTTCTTATGGTAGTAGGTTGAAAGTTGGTATGTTGTGTAACAGCCTAATTTTTAGTGGTGTCAGAAAAGGTGATTTTAGAGCCCCATTTTTGTAAATTGAGTCCTTAAATAATATTTACAGAGTTAATGTGATAGAATATTAAAATTTGGCACTTTAATATTGTTTATTAATTGCTTAATTAAGGTATAGGGACTAAATTGTAAAAGTTTATTAATGTAAGTTTTTAGTTGGCCAAAAGCTTAGGGGCTTAAATTGCAATTAGCCAAGGGTCCAAATGATAATTAAATCATTTTATAATATATGTCAATGGATATTGATGGAAAATTCCACTTAAATTTGTTAATGGTGGTTTTTGTTAATTAAGTAAAGTTAATTAAACTAACTTAATTAAAACTTAATTATGCTATATATACTAAAGTTAGTGGAAAAACTTAAGCATCCTATTCATCTTATTCCTTTTGTCGCCCCAAACAAGAAGAAAACCCTTTTTAAAGCTTCAAGCTTTCAGCTATAATTTGGTTAGTGAAATTAAGTCTTTTTTTGTAACTTTTATGTTTTTAAGGTCATGGAAGCTTGATTTAGCTAGCTCATATACCAATTTGTAAAACTATTAAAGTTTTTGAAAGTTTTCATTGTTGATTTCTTGAAGAAATTGGTGTTAAATTGATAGATTTTAAGCTTAGATGTGAAAAGGGACTATATTGTAATGTTTAATTGTTAGTTTTGTACAAAAGGACTAAAGTGCATAAATTGTAAAATTGATGTAAAATTTCAGTAATAATAGATAGTAAGGAGTCCTTAAGGGATGCGATTGAGATCGATTTTCAAACCGAAGCTCAAAATTGAAAGATATAATTATTTCAATTTTAAGGACAAAATTAAATAAAATGTAAAATTTTAGAGGCATTTGAAAAATGAAATTTAATAGGTTCATACATATCATGGCATAATATGAACATGTTTGATATTGATGAATTGTCTAAAATAATTGAATAATTCAAGATTTGGGTCAAATAAGAGATAATCGGAGAAAAGCCAAAATATTCGAATAGTCCCTGGAGGTTCAACTTGTTTATTGTTTTATCCAAGTAAGTTCATATGATATAAATGTGTTTAAGTTATGTAATTGATTTGTGTATGTATGTGAGATTGTGGGTTGATTTACGGTAATTTGGTTTGAAAGGTAAGAATTGGACTAAATTATAAAATGATGGTATAAGTGAAAATCAGGCTCGTGTAAGCTTAGTAAAGGTTATGATATGATTGATATGTCAATAGGGTTTTGTGTGCGCTTTTATAGGATTGATTATAGATGTTTCTGAGATCCAACATTTTTTGTAGACTCGAAGATACATGTGACACAGGTTTAGCCTAAATTGGTAACTTGATGTTGTTTTAAAGGTTTAGCACAGATGGGTAACCTGACTTGTATATTTTCAGCTTCGACAAGCAATCGAATGTGTCGTTATAAAGGTTTAGCATAGGCTGATAACCTAACAAAATATATATTTAGTTCGAACAATCAACTGGTGGGGTATAGTTACCTATGTATCTAAGTTCATTTACTAGAGTTAATCGGGCTAAATGGTTATTGTAAAACAAAAATTGAAATGAAATTATATGAGTTTGATGTTCAAATGGATAAATGTTGAATTGAGCATGAGCATGGTATTGAAATGGTGACTTTAAAATAAATTGGATTGACATATGGTTGAGATATCATATGGTTTGATTACATGTTAAACTCACCTTGTTGATGTTGTGTTTTGCCATGTCTAGCCAACTATGACAAATCACGGTAGCATATTGATTTTAAGATAAAGTAAGTCTCGTTTAATGTCTATGAACTTACTAATCATTCTATATGCTTACCCTGCTTGTTTTTCTTTTTCCTTATAGATCACCACCTTGCAGAACGAGTTAAGTCGGGTCGTTCTAAAACTCACACTATCCTATCACTGAATCAATAGTTATTTAGTCATTTTGAGTCTTGGGCTGTAACGTGTATATATATAAGGTGTCTTGAAGTTATGTTGATGTATGTAAGTGTTTTGGTAACTTGTGATGATTTATATCTATATGTTTTGCTAAGGAATGGTATAAATTGAGGAAGATTTGATAGCTTGTTGATAAGTATAAGATTAAATGCATTTGAACAATGGTAACTTGAAATATGTTTGCAAAATGTGGCCAAATCTTAATAAGTAATGGTTATGTTTAATGCTTATAAGCTTTAGATGTGTATATGTGTACGTAAGGGCTTGAAATGAGAATGAATTGCTATGTTTTAAGGATTTTTAGTATAGGTAAACATTGGTAAATGAATGACTTGGTTGGTGATTGATTCATAACATGAAATGTTAAAGTTTGATTGATGTTTAGGTTAATGGTTTGATAAAGTGTTGAATATAGATGTTGAGTTTGCTTGTCATGTTTTGGTAAGATTTTGATTCTAATGAATTGGATACTGATGAACATTGTGGTTGGTTTGTTTAGAAACTTGAAATAGATACCAAATGACTCAAATTTTACCAAAAACAAAGTCTTTGTCTCGATGACCATATTTTCTCATCGCAACGTTGACCAGCAGTATGTGATGTCGCGACGGCGAGTGGCTTAATATCGTGACGTGACAAACTAAAGTTTTAAAGTTTGCAATTTGGTCCTATTTTGTGCTCGAGTCGATAAAAGAGCTATCTTAAGTTTGATTAAGACTCAAATTTAATTACTATACATAAATTACATGTATTTGACACTGGATTGTAGGTGTAAAGGATTATTTATTGTATATTTGATTGTAGTTGCTCCGACAACGAGTGTAACATTCTGTAACTCGGACATGATAATCAGGTCGGGCGAGGGGTGTTACATGTTGGTTACATGACTTATGCATGATATAACTTCACTCACGATAGTAGAATCATACCTCGGTAAAATAGTAAATTATATATTCTCATTGACATTGTATGTATTATGAAAATGAAATCTGGCCAAAGGTCATTTGTATGGGATAAATGATTTCATCATTGTTAATTTGATTAACGATAATTTTCATTAAAAGAAAGATATAATGGTGACCATAAAATAAAATCAATCCAATTATGTAAATAAATTTACCCTAAAAGAATCACAGATATCCTATGAACCTCAACAATCACTCTAAAAAAAAGAGAAAAGAACTAAAACTCTAAGTAGCTATGAAACTAGAACAGCTAAGCAATAAACAATACTAACTTAGCATAACATCCACTCTCTTTAACCTTGCTTAAAGTAGGTTATTTTTAGGTATTTATATGGCCGTTTTTAGGGTTACATCTTGTAATTGGTTGCAAAGAATCTAAAATAGGCAAAATGGGGCCAAATTTGGCCCTTTCATTTAGCCTAGGCGTTGTGGTTCCCATGTCATTCCAATTATGGGGCCAAATTTGGCCCTTTCATTTAGCCTAGGCGTTGTGGTTTCCATATCATTCCAATTACCTCTCGAATTTTTCTTGTTTTCAATTTTTGTGTTTAGCCTTCTTTTGTGCTGAAACCTACATCTCCAGTCTAATTAAAACTATGAAAAATCAATACAACACTTATTAAGTTCTAATTACTTAAAAAGCACTTTAAATGCAATGAAAAATTAAAGAAAATATGATAAATGCAAAATGAATGCATGTAACAACCCAATATTTGTCGGTGTTGAAAAATTCGGTTGAAGGTTGAGAAAGTTAACAAATCATGGAACAAATGAGCGGGACTAATGTAGTAATTTAGCATGGCCTTATAATAAATTATTCCATAATTATCTTGAGGTTCGTGGCAAGCTTTGATCATTGCGGTTGGTTTCCACTAATGTTAGCATGAGCACATAATGGCCATTGATTTGTATTATTTATTTTAGTTTATTAAGATTTATATGGATAAATGGTGGTGGAATGAAAGAGAAAACTCATTTTCTCTTCTTCTACAATCGGCTAAGGAGAATGAAGAGAGAAGTTTCGTTTCCTTTGCATGACACCATTGTCGTTCTGCAATTTCAAGGTACAAGATGATTTTTGTCCTTTGGGATTTTATGAATTTCTAGCTTTTGATAGTTGATAATACAAATCCAAGTGTTGAATTAAGGGATTAACAGTGTTTTTGGTTAGATATGATATTGAATTTAATGAATCTCGTACAAGACTCGTTGAGTAGTGACGAAGAGTAGTGAATATCTAAAGAGGCCATGACCCCTAAAATGCTAAATTTTTAGTTTAAACTTTTTATAATTTATAAAATTTCAAAATAGTAATAATAAAATTATACTTTACCTTCAAAAAGACAAAAATTTGATTTAACCTTTTAAAATTTTAAAAATATATAAAATATTAAAATAATAAAATTAATTTTTACTATTATAAAAATAAACAATTTAACATCTTTTCTTCACAAAGGACCATGTCTCAAACTCATTAATTAGCTTTTTGGTTGATTATTGGTCAATAAAAGTAGTGAATATATTTTAAAAACAATCAAATTTATTCACTATTCTTTCAAATAATTTCAAGGAATTAAACCTATTTCGAGGACCAAATGACGAGGAAAGACATCTACTGTCATAACCAAACTAACTACTCCACTCACATTTATTAAATTAGTAAATATTAAACCTAACAACCAACTACTAGTTTAACATGAAAATAAAATATGATTTGGGTAAAAATGGTAATTTACAAACTACAAGAAAAAACAAGTGAAGAATTAAAACTTCAATTCGCTAAACTGGCTTAAGTCATACTCTATTTAATCTCAGCATAATGATTCGGATGGACCTTAAAATTTAGGTGTAATTATCACCAACAATGTCACTGTCATCACCTTCATCAATCCTCCATTAGCGTAAGTTGATTAATATCTTATAGACCAGCCCTTATCAGATTTAGTTTAAATGCCCGTATTGCGAAGAGAAAGGGAAAAAATAAACATTTATCAGGAAGAGAAAGACTGATGATATTTACAAAAATGTGCTGTAACATCTATTAATCTGACCAAAATATATATACAAGGATGTCCCCTTTGAGCCATTAGATTTCTGTGTTGAAAACATTTTCATATTCAACCCATATGGATCAGCTTATATGTAACTTGTACTACCTAAACAAGCTCTTGTCTCAATTAATTAAGCTTCCCTTTCTTGGACTAGAATGGGTAAGCCACCTCTCAAGGTGGCTGTAAGACCAGCGGCAAACCTTGGTGCTTGATTCGAATGGGGAACCCGGATATTGAACCGCCTAACTACGGCTAGAACCACACATTTCATCTCCACCAATGCTATTTCCTTCCCTAAACAAACCCTTTTCCCAGCTTGGAAAACTGGGAACTTGTACAGGTTTTCAGGAACATATCTCCCATTTTGCAACCATCTTTCTGGCTTGTAATGAAGGCAATCGGGGCCCCAAATCCGCTCCATCCGACCCATTGCATATGGATGGTAGGTGACCCTGGTGCCTTTCCTCACAAAGGTATCATCAGGCAATACGTCATCCTCTTGAGCAAACTTGGAGTCAAATTGGACAGGTGGAAAAAGTCTCAAGCTTTCATACAATGCCGCGTGTAAATAGTGCATTTCTCGAATTTGATTAAAACTTGCAAATTGCCCATCACTCGACCCCATCACCCTTTCCACCTCCTCTCGGATGGCTGACTCAACTTCTGGATGATGAGATAACAACCAAAAGAAGCTGGTCAACCCTGACGCCACCGTGTCCCGACCAGCCAAGAGGAAACTTACCACGATGTCTCTAAGATACTTGTCATCGTTGGTTGTCCCCATGAATCTCGACAAGAGATCATATCTGTCTGAAAAGCCCTCTTCCCGCCGTTGCTTAATCATCTCTTCAGCAAATTCATCTACTACTTTAATGGCTTCTTTAAGCTGCTTTTCCGTGCCCAAGTTCAATAGCCTTTTGACCTTCCATATCAAAGATGAAGATGCCAGCGCTCTTTGTGCCGAAAATTTTGATGCTAAATCAAAAGCTTCAGCAAGGTCTGATACTAGCAGTGATAATTCGAGGCAACCAGGGTCTAACCCAAAGGAGAATTTGCAGATATTATCGAATGAAAATCTTCTAAATACATCTTGTAAATCTAAAACTTGTTCTTGACCAGCAACTGATGATAATAGAGGGAGAAGACGAGATTGAATCTCTGACCTGACGATATCAAAAGCGTGCGTTCTTACGGAGACGCCACCAAGCTCAATGCTGGCCATCTTCCTTTGAAACTTCCATGAATCACCATCAACATTGAAAATACCTCTACCAAGAAGATCACCCAGGAGAGTGGAGAAAGGTTTCCCTTTTGGGTAGTTTTCAAACCTGGTTTTAAGCATGTGCTCGACGTTGGCAGGATTTGCAGTGATGATATTGCCAAGAACATGGATATGGATGGTTCCGGTGGCAGAATTTTTAAGGAGGTGAGTATACCAATCACAAAGATTATCGAAATCTTTGGTCCAACTGGAAGTAAGATAAGCCTGGCAGATTTCACAAGTACACCAGAGCTTCAACCTCAAAACGAAGATCAATAAGGAAAACAAAGAAAACAAGAGGGTGAAAGAGAAGAAGAAGAAGCAGAAAGCAGTGGACATGGAGCAAAACCACAAGGAAAGTTGTGAATCCATTGACAATAAACAAAAGCTAAAGAGCGATTCAAAGAAGGAAAGTTTTAACAAGGATAATGAGGAGATGAAGGAATTGAAGAGAAATCATGCCTTTATATAGTATTCCCCCCGTTTTTTTTTTTAGTGAAAAGAAAGTGGAAGTCAAGAATCACTAGAAGTAGTGATGTTGATTAATTGGTATTTTCTAGCTGTTCGATACGCGAGGGAAAAATATAATTGTGGCATGAATAACGCGTGCGCAAAATAAAATAACGACGGCCCTCTTAGAAGGACAGTTGCCAAATTGGGGTGTCTCTTTCCAACCTTTCCCTATCTCCTTTCCTCATGTCGGCTATTATATTATTATTTTCTTCTAAGTTGCAGTCCATTCAACCGCGTGTGCCTACAAATTGAAACTTTAACTTCTATCTCCAAATTCTGATAGAGTAATTCATTATGATATTAATATTTTTATTAATTGCACATAATTTTAATTAGTTTATAATAAAATTTAATTTTTAAAGTTTACGTATTTTATTAATTTAGTTTTAATTTAATAAACTTAGCATATAATTTTTGTATAAACGGTAAAGTTAAATTCTTTAATTTTTTAGAATTAAGACTAAATTGATAAAATATGTAAATATTGAAAGCTAAATTTATTATTTTATTAATAAAAATTACGTATAATTGACCAATGATATTAACCTTATAATTAATTGTCCTTAATTCCTCACTTTCAAAATTAACATGAATTAAATTATTCTTTTTTATCAAATTTTAATTTATTTTTACACGACTATCTTATTAAAGTCAAATTCGTAATTAATTTTTTATTGTATGTGAGTTTCAAATTTAGTCTTTATATTTTTTTAGAAAATTTAATCACTATATTTTAATTTGGTAATTTTTTATCTTTTTAATTTTAAAATTTAAATTTTGACCCAAATGTTAATCGTTAAATTTATTAAGTTAATTTTATTATTTCCAAAAGCTTATGTGAAAAACATATTATCATATACTTAGAATCATGTTAGTTTGTCTATTTTAGTTTAATACTCACAAAATAAGTCAAGTCATTTTAGTTAATGGTTTAATGATTATCGTTTGAGTTAAAATTAAAATTTTAAAATATTAAATTTTGAATAATTAAAATAATTAAATTGAAAACATCGACTAAATCAGAAGCTACGCATAGTACGAGACTAGTTGTAGAATTCAAATTACTAGATTTTAATGCTATTGTTTGGTTAGGAGTGAAATTTTAAATTTCAAAAGATATTGACTAAAATTAATCAAATTAAAATATGATGATTAAATTTTTAACTTTACATAAAATGCAGGGCTAACCGCATATTTTGATCATTTATTAATATAAGTTATTTTATATATATTAATAATAAGGTTTTTAATTTCAGTAAATAAATTGAAAATTGTTATAAAATAAAGAGAGATGAGGAGAATAAAGAACAAAAAAATATGAAAGCAATAGAGAATGTACTTTATTGATCAATTAGGATGATTACAATGCTTCATCAGAGTTTCTATTTATAGGCATAAGAAGTATAAATGAAATAGATATCTAATTCTAATAACTATTAGAATTTAAAGTACATTAAACTTTATCCTGATCATGATGGACATCTACTTAATAAGATATTCATAACGCTCCCCCTTGGATTTCCATTGGTAGATAATGTGCCTCATTAAAACCTTATTAGAAAAAACCCTGTGAGATAAAAACCTAATGAAAGAAAAAGAGAGCATGATCTATAAAATGCATAATATGCTGCCTCATTAAAAACCTTATCAGGAAAACTCAATGGGACAAAACCTCGGTTAAGGGAAAAAGAGTACAACACATATTTACTCTCCCTCATGAAAACACAGCATACTTTCTCATATTCTATGTATTCAATCTTGAATACTAGTTTTTCAAATGACTATTTGAGTGTATTGCTAAGCATTTATACCACAATTCTTTTGAAAATCATGAGTGAGGGAAAATTTTGGTGAAACATATTTTGATCTCTTCAAGATTTTCAACAATAATCATAGCAAACTTTAATCATGATCCTTCTATAAAAATACAAATAGGTATTTTGGATCATTTTATAATCCTCTTTCATCTACTATTGACTAAATCAAATTTACCACATATGCTCAATTATTTCAATTCATATAAATGAAAAATTTTCCGAGAATTTCAATATGCTTCTAGCATTTTAAATCCTTCAAGGATTTTAATATAAACTTTACTATATAGTGATTCATAAAAGGTTGTAACAATATCCATTAGACGCAAGTTAAATCATTTATGAATTGTCAATTTAATAATATATCTAAAGGTTATTGCATCCACTACAAAAGAATATTATATCTTTTCATAATTAATGTTAGGACTTAGCAAAAAAATTCATATTTTTATTCCGCTTTTACAAAACTACTTTAGTTGCACATTGACTGGCATTATACCTTTAGATATTTGGACTACTGGTCCAAAAACTCCACAAATTTAATTGTATTTGAGTTGCGTCTTTCTATTTTGATCAATTTATTCTATATCTGTATTTCTCAATAGATTTATTCAAGATCTTTCTTTTATTTCATTATAATAATACTGCATGCAAAATCATTGTGGACCACTTTTATTATTCGGTTCCACATTTTCTCGAATTAACATAACTTATCGAGATATCTTATTTTCATTATTTTAAAATTTAGTTTCAGGTACCTAAATCTCTTCTGAAGTTTTACTTATTAGTTATGTCTTGAGTCTCTTCTGGAGCACCCGCCTCCACTATATAACCATCTAAAATAATTTTCATATTTGAAACCGATCAATCTATTATTTATTCCAATTGATTGTCCTACTGGGACTTTGAATCAAATTAAATTATTAGATGGTATATAACACTTGGTTATTCTCATTAAGTTTGTAAATACATCTAACAGTTAACTTGTAATGAGTTATCCTTATTGAACTTCTGGTTCAAATTATTCTCCCCCTAACTCAATACAATTTATTATTTCTCTCCTCTTAATGTAGGAAAAACTATCGAATCAAAATTGTAATCACAAATAAACTTTTAATTAATATATATTCCCAACTTTCTTTCAGGATTCACTCATCTTTGTGCATTGTGGTGGAGTAATTGGAACATATACGCACATACAAAAATTCAAAGATGAGAAATATTTAGGTATTGATTAAAAACCAATTGTAATGGGAAGTATTTATAACTTATTGGCTTGATGCGTATAACACGTAAATCAACATAATCTCATGTTGAAATAGAAAGTTTAATTCTCATAAGTAATGGTTTAGCTATTAGTTGGAGGCATTTGATAAACAATTTAGCTAAATCATTTTGTTTGTGAACATGAGCTATAGGATGTTCAGCTTTTATCCCAATTGACATACAATAATCATTAAAAACTTGGGATGTAAACTCACCAACAGTAGCAAGATGAATTATTTTAATTGCATAATCTGAAATTAATGATTTAAATAAGCAATCTCACAAACGACAGGTTGCTAGTTGATAATGGATGTGATTATTTTGTAGATCCATCTACAAAAATCATATAATATAAAAACCATCCACATGGTGGATGAATGGGCCCATATTCATTTTAGAAATGCAAAATATTAAATCTCAACTTTAGCTAGTAAGTTTCTAATAATCAATTTTCATTGAGAACAAACAACAAATGAGAATTCTTTAAATTAAAGAATCTTCTGGTTCTTTAATTGAATGTCCATATGAATTCTCAATTAATTTTTGCATCATATTCGATCCAAGATGGTCTAGCTGGTCACGCCAAGTAGTAAACACATTTGTATTAGTAAACTTCTGCCATGTGTTTCAATTGTACTAATTGTAACAAATTGATAATTTTATTATCATTCCTTTTAATTTGTATCCATATATAGTACTATTGTGATTTACTACTAGAAATGTCTAAATCAATGTGAAGTCTATAATGCCACCAAGTCAATAAATATAATTTCTAAATAATTATATGCAATATTCGCTTCAGGAAATATGCCAAAATCTTCAAATGCCCAAAAATCTATTAATAGCAAATTTTGAGAGTGGATCTTATTTTCCTGGTGTACAATAGGTACATAACCAATGACTTTTCATACATAAGTTTCTATTACAAGTTATCATCAGTAATATTTTTTTACATAATTTTAATTGAGAACTTATTCTGAATACAGTAGAGCTATACTCAATTTTTTTTAAAAAAACTTGCAACTTTAGGTGCATCCAACCATAACGAGCTTTAGATAGAATTATCATATTATATTACTCATAAGTAGATCTTTCACAATTAAATATTTTGCTTTCAACCCTTTAATAGAGATGATGACAAAAGAATATCATAAATATTAGAAATTAATAACTCAACCCTTTTTTATTAATATGAAATATAATCTTTTCTTCATTCACAATATCAATATGAGATCCATTACAAATAACTTTTAAAAGTAATGCATTAACCATCACAAATTTTGTGCTTTTAGATAGTGATATATTAGCTCTTCTAAAGCCTTCAACTAATTTTGTAATATCAAATATTGGAGTAATATTTGTTTGTTTCAATACCAAATAAGATAAATATTTTCTATCTATAATGATAGAATTTATTCCTACATTTTCACATCCTTCCTCAAAGAATATTAACAGAAACAAAATATTTGGGCATACGCCACATATGTGGCCAATAATATTTCATATCACATATTGATAACATAAGTTATCTTTACCCTTTAAAGAGTTATCTTGAGAACTCTCATTGTTCTTTTATTTATTACTATGTTCCCACTTTTAATGATCCATTAATATATCTTTTATTTTCTTTATGTTTACATTCACTTCGGGGAATGCAACAAATCTAGTAGGACAGATTTATAAACATATTCCAATAGATTCTTTATTTCATAATTACCATCGCAAACATGTGTGACATTTCAAATTAAAATCTATCTATGCATGTTGTCATGATTAGTCTCAATTATAATAAAAAATAAATAAAACATAGTAAAATATACCTGACGATCTTTAACATCATCGTCATCACTAGAATGTATGAGATAGTTCGAAAATATTCTTGATTTCATATAGATAACGGTAACAAATCTTTCACCATCCTTAAGAATAAAAAGTAAAATAAGTTAATCAAAAAAATGATAATATATAATGAAAGAAAATGAAAAATAATAACCAGATATGAAACATTAAATAAAAAAAACTTCCTGTAAAAACTTTGCATCTTGCCATCAAAGAAATTGAAAATTATAGAGGATAAATTTGATCGTCGATAAAAGGAACTATTACTTTGAGCAAGATCGTGCTGATAACGTGTTATAAAATAAAGAGAGATGAGAAGAATAAAGAACAAAAAAAATGAAAGCAATAGAGAATGTAAGAAGTAATAGAGAATGTACTTTATTGATCAATTGGAATGATTACAATGCTTCATCAGAGTCTCTATTTATAGGCATGAGTAGTATAAAAGAAGTAGAGATCTAATTCTAATAACTATTAGAATTTAAAGTACATTAAAACTTTATCTTGATCATGATGGACAACCACTTAATAAGATATTCATAACAAAAATCATATATTTTATTTTAAAATATTTTCTATTTTAAAATATTTTTAAAAATATATTATCATAGTAATATAATTTATAAAAATTGTAAAACATTGTACATAATTTTCAATATCAAAATTGAATAAATTGGTCCTTCTAAACAAAATGGGGTAATTTAATCTTTATCAATTTTGTAAGTGAGCAATTAAGTATAATTAATCACGAGTTAATGTCTTCCATCACTTGTACGTAATTTTGATTAGTATAATAACAAAATTAGCCCTCGATGTTTACATATTTTGTAAATTTTATATTGATTCTAAAAAATTGAACAAATTTAGCCTCAACATTTATAAATTTACACAAATGTTGAGGGCAAAGTTTATTCAATTATAATCAAATTGATGAAGATGTAAATATTTAAAGTTAAATTTTTTATTGTATCAATCAAAATCATGTATAACAGATGAAAAACATTAATAACATTCTTAATTGTTGTTAATTACTTACGTTTAAATTGAAAAAATATTTCTTTAAAAAAATCAGTTTAATTAATTTCAAATTTAATATGAAAAAGAAATTTTACCATAAAAGATGAAACCATGGGCGTCCAACTTAGAAAGTAGATAAGAGCGGGAAAGTGAGAATTAGGTAGCCAAATTGAGTTTGGTGATGAGGGAGAGAGGTGGGGTTTGGGTTGTTTTGAATCATGCCGACGTGACCTTCGGAAGGACGTTTTATAACTTCTTGTTGATTTAGCATTAATTATTGAACCCATATGATTTTTGTAATTAATTGTGATACTGATCATAACGTAGGAGTAGGACAAGTTTTTGTAGGCTGAATGATTTTTTCTTTTAATAATTAAAAAGAAACGGTGATGCTGAAAGAGGGATATGTCGGCCATGAATGGGCTTGCACGGCTCCTCATTTGCCGCTGCGCAGAAGGAGACGCAAAACCAACTCTCGCTCCCCGCCCACCGTTTCACCTTTATATTTTACTATTTCTTAAGATCCCATTATTTGTTCAAATTTTGTTGGAAATATTCTAAATAAAATTATTATATAAAGTTTCGATAAAAGATTAAATTCGTTTATAACACCTCAGCTTGACTCGGTCCAACTTATTTTAATTTTATAATATGCTTTTTTTTTTATATGTTATATATTTATTATATTATATAAAAATTTTGAAAATATATCAAATTATTTATGTTTAAATATGATAAAAATATAGTTAATACCTACCCTACTTTTGTCAAATATTCCATCCTTTGTGTCTATAATGTAAGAGCACAATAAATCGCCTACAGCGGAACCAATAAAAGAAGAGCTTATCTATTGAAAAACCAGTTGCATAAATCTTCAAGCGCTGTGATGTTAACATAGAGGGTTGTCCCTTAGCGGCCGACTTAAAACAGAAGTCTGTCTCCATACCAAAGCCGGTATTTGTGTTTTATGTTTAAACATGTTATCCACGTTTTCTAAAAAGCAATAATGCTGCATGCATGGCCCTTCTCCAGTCTTCTCCCACGTTCTACCCTCTTATGTGGAACTCTTTACAGCTGGTCTGGTCCACACCTACCCTACCTTCCTATGTTTTAAACTGGGGATCACACATTTTATTGACTATGACGTAGGTAGCTTCTAATACCGTAGTGTTGTCAACCTCAATTTCCCCTTATTTCTACATGTGATTCCAAATCAAACCAATCATACATCATGGATCATGGATCCAACTCTTTCAATTTATCAAGATTTCATTTATTTGTAAATTTTTAACTCACTATGTATTTACATATAAAAAGTTTTACAAAAAATATTTTTATATATTTTGTGTTTATTATACAAAACTAGTTTAGTTAACGAAAAATGATTTATACGTCAACATAAAATAAATTATTCTTCATGTAAAATGATTTATTCTTTTGAAAAGCATAAGTCATATTTCTAAAAGAGTTCCTCTATAGATAATTTTATTTTTATATAAAATTAACTTAAATCAAGTTTAATATTATTAAATTGATAATAAATCTTATTTTTATTTTAAAATATTTAAAATTATTAAAATATTATATTTTTAATATTATTAAACATACATATTTAATTATTTATATTTAGTCATATAATAAATATAATTTATTATTTTAATAAATTATTTAATATTTCAATTTTATTTTAATAAGAATTATTAATAATAATTTTAAATAATATTATTCACATATTATTGAAAATATTCAATATTAATATTTTAATAATAAATATTTAATATAATTATAAATCTATTAATAATAAATGTTTTGTAGTATATAGGTTAAAACTTGTCATAAGTCTATGTACACTTTACTGATTTACAATTTAGTCTTTGTACTTTTATTTTCAAGAATTTAATCCCTTTACTTTTTATATTTGAAAATCAAGTTCAATTGTTAACATTGTTAAAATTTTTTTCAATTTTGTTGATGTCACATTTTCAAATAAAAATACTTATTTAGTAGTCATGTAATTAGAAAATGACGTTGTAATGAACCTGAATTTAACATAATATTTTTAAAATATGCAAAAACAATGCAAAATATAAAATTATAGATAAAAATAAATTCAATTAAACAATGAACAAGAAAATCTCAAATGTATGTTTGTTTCATTGAAAATAAATTTTATGAAATATTTTTAAGAAATCTACCAAAAAATATTTTACACAAATTCATCCGACACCGAAAATATTAACTTTTTAAAAAATAAATTATTTTCCATAAATCATTTTCCGAAAGTCATTTTCAGCCTAAATTCAACAAACAATACAAAACTCAACTTATTAAAAGTCTGACACTTGAAATTGAGATCCTTATCTTCACAAAGTCCTTTTCAATCTTCAATTCTTCTTTTCATATTCTTTTACGGTATTTTTCTGATACAAAAATATTGTACATGATATAAATTATAAGCATATAATTAGATTATTTGATAAAATAATTAATAGGAAAAGAAGCTATAATTATAATTAAATATTTCATTTATAAAAAAAATCAAATTAAGTGACCAACAAATCAATCACTCAACTGATAATTTTACATGAGATTAAATTAGATACATAAAATTTAAGATGTATATAATAAATAATATATTTATTTATACATACATTTCAAACGCTGAAGTAAGAAAATTTGGTAACTATTTTTTTAAGTATCTTGAAAAAGAAAAAAGTGACATAGAAGACTAGGTCAAATAATAATAGGTTATCAATAATGTATTGAGTTTGAATGGAAAAGTCGAGTAATTCTGCCACCCACTTTGAAAGTGGATAAATTTTAAAATTTCACATGCTTTTCATGTTAATTATGGAGTAGAGTTTCACCTTTTTAGAGACTTCCCATTTCTGCTATGTAGAAAAAAAAAATCAATATTTTGAAAATCAAGAGGTCAAAGGTGGTGCATGCAATTGCTTTTATTTTAGTATTTTCTAGATAACATTTAATGGTGGATATGAATAATTCATGCATCTGTGTGAGACTGTAAGTTTGTATACAATTTTGTGAGTCAAATGTTAGAGATTGGGGAGAAAGTTTGCATACAATTTTGTGAGTCAAATGTTAGAGATTGGGAAGAATCAAATAAATAAGGAATCCAAATTGGATAGTTCTTCCTTTACATATTCGGTTAATGCTGTAAATGTATGCAGCCAAATCTAATAGTTCTTCCTAAATATAAATTCTAATTACTTCCATTCCTTCATTTAAGTTTAATTTTTTCCCTTAGGTTAATTTTTCCATGGATCTTGTTGAAGGCTTACAAGCATTATTTGACAAGAAAATTCTTATATGATTATCAGGAGTAAAGTAGAAAATTTTTAAAGGGTCAAAATAAAATTGTATATTTTATTATAGTAAAAGTGAAATTTTACCATTTTAATAGTCTATATCTTTATAATTTTTAAAAATTAAATTATTTTTCTTATTCTTTAGGGACTAAAGTGTAATTTTATTATATACTAATTTAAATTTTTAAAATTATAAAAAGACTAAAGGTGAAAATTTCTATTTTAAGAAGTGAGGTCACTGTCAGCACCCATTAACTCTACGTTTACAATAATATACAAATAATGTAAGGTTTGTTTCATTGTCAATATTTCCATGTTTTTAAAGTTCTATACTCAATCACTTGCTTCTTAGTTATAATATCTCTTAGTTAATCTATAGTTCATCTAACTTAAATTATTTCGTTGAATATATGGTTAATTTATACATATGACTCATATCAACTAAATACAAATAATTATATTAAAAAAATCATAGAGTTCCACACCTTAAATTTAAGTGTCCAGACTCCAATTTCTCAACCACATTGACTTCGGCTTTATACTAGGCTTTTCACCACTTTCTCTCGCTTCGAAATCACACCATTAACAAAACCCAAGCTAATAGTTACTATAAAATCTACATAACCCAACTAAAATCTAACTTTAATTTAAGCCCACGTCTCCTTCTTCCTTGAATCACCTAGACATGGGTGAACAACCTATCACTTAACTTGAAACATTGAAAATTCAATTCTAGAACTTAGAATACTAACGATTTGGGAGAGCTCTTCTCGTTCCTTCTTTCACCGAACAATAAGCGAGAATGGAGAAGAAACTCATTCGTTCTCTCTCTTCCACTATGCTTAATATTAAAATAAATCCTATACTTTATGTTTTAATCCAATGGTGAGGGGGATGTAATGGCAAAATAAATGGCCAAGGACGATCATGACTCTTAACTTTTGCTTTGGTATAACTACACTCATAAGCCCTTGATTAATCATATTTTTAATCCCTTCCATTTCTCTTTCGTCTTTCCACTTTAATGCTAAATCATTCTCCTGGCAAGCAATTGATTAAGCAAAATTAAATGGTTATGGATGGTGATGAGACTTGTTCACCACTTTCCCAGATCATGGTTTAATTACTTTAAATAGGCCTCAACTAATCTCTCCTTTGGTCCTTTATGATTTCCATTTAATTCAATTCCTCCACACATCTGTCATTTCAATTTGCTTCCCTTTACAATTTAATCTACATCTCATCATTTTTCTTTAGCAATTCACATTTCGATTAGATTTTGTGTGTTCACAATATCCTATTTAATAAATCAATAAAATAAAATACAATTATTGCAATGCCTTATCTCGGGAATTGAACTAACTTTATTCCTAATATAGCACATTCTATGATACTGGAAATTACTATAAATCTCATTCAGGTTGCTACATAGGATTTGGTGTTTTCTACATTGACTGCTACACCCACCAAAATTAATTTACATGGAATTCAGGGCCCAAATCATTTCTTCTTGCTTTAGAATTTCCGTAGTGAGGACTTTATGAAGGAAATGAGGCCATGGCACCGTAAATGGGGTACTCCTTTCCCACCATATGTGATTAGGAGGGGACAATGGATGAACCTGTCCTTCTAGGAATCAAAGTCACCAATTTGGATTTGCAATGTCATAATCCATTCAAATTACATTTTAAGATTTACTATGAAAAGACTTTTGAAATTTTATTTTGTAAGCCCTTTAGATTTTTTTATAATTTATATGTTAAATTAAATTTACCCTCAAAATAATTTTTATCTTTTTATTTATAACTTAATTTTATGTGTTATGAATTTTAAAAAATTCCTTTTGTTATTTGTCTTTTCATTTACTAATTGATTTTTTAACAATCTTTTATAGGTTTTGATCATATATGCTTTTTCTTTTTACAAATATCTAAAACTACTCATAGCCCTTCCCAACCCATAAAATGGAGGATAATGGGTTTCAGATGCTCAAACCTATATCCTCATATATTAGTAACAATACCCATATTAATTAAATTAAGACTCAACCAAGAATTAATTATTATTTTTAAAATTTAGATATTATATCAAATTATAGTCAAACTTTTTATAAATTTAATTCACATGCAAAACTTCAACCAAAATCGTTTGTTTTTATTAACTTTTCCAAATTTATACTTGATGTCGTTTGGTTTGAATATGTAGTAATTTATTTTTCTTAAAAATTTCATGAAATTTTAAAAATTTTAGGGTTAATTATATTGTTAGTCATTTAATTATTGGTGAGTTTCTTTTTGACCACTTAACTATCCGATTTTTACTTTTTTGTCACGAAAAGATGATATGACAACTTTCAAAGTTGACATAATAACAACTTTAACTCTCAACATTTATATATTATGTCAATTCCATTTTGATTCTAAAAAATTAAGCCCTCAACATTTGCACATTATGTATTTTGAATTTTTTTACAATTTTATTTTTCTTTGTGACCCTTTCACCTAAAAAGCTAAAAATTAAATTATTAGCTAAATTTGATAAAATATACAAAAATGAAAACACCCAAAAATACTATATAATAATTTTATCTCTTCTCATTATTTTAAAATTAATCCTTAATGTCACAAATATAAAAGGCCCAAATCCGTTCGGCCCTAATAACAACAAAGTCCAGACCATCATACAAGCCCAACCAAGGCCCAAATACATTACCCAGTCTAACAAAACCCTAAAAGCCCAATCAACCTAGGCCCAAAAACTTAAAAAAACTAATAGGAACCCTAGCAGCCTCGGCGTCGCTCTCTTGCCATGTCAGCCAATGTGCCGCCCGAGGCCTTTCCCCCTCCTTTCACTAAAATGGCAAGGCGCGGCTCCCCAATGCTGTTGACCTTGCCACAAATGCCTGCAAAGAAGAAACAGAGAGCAGAAAACAGAGATAGCAGAGAAAAAAAGAGAAAAGCAAAAAGCAAAAATATTTTGTAATATGTGGCTACAAAAGCCATAACAATATCATTTATCTTTTAGATAGAGAAGATTGAAATAGAAATCGGATACAAACATTAAGCGAAAAAAAGAGGTGATTTACTGTAACATCCCCTAACCCTATACCGTCGCCGGAACAGGGTCACGAGACATTACCAGTTAGTACAGTCCAATTCCAGTCATTAATTAAAATAAATATTCACACTCATCCTAGTTTTAAGATGTCGTCCCTTTAATGGGCCCTCGCGGTCCAATATGAACAGTAAATTCAATTCGGAACTAATTTAGGATCACTACGAATTTTTAATAAATTTCAAAATTCATACTATATACTGTTGCCAACCATAATTTACTTATTTCATCAAACCATAATTTACTTATTTCATCAATACTTTTACAACCTAAAACATCCTAGGTACATGCCATTATCAATACTCAACATACTTTACCTCATTGAATTCGGGATTGGCTTGGGATGCTGATTCAACAGTCTAGCCTTAACTTAACTCAAGCATGAAACAAACCGTCTGCGAGTATACACTCAGTGGTATTTCTATAATCTGAACACTTAAGCAATTATAAAACTTATTAATTTATATATATCAAACTATTCAAACTCAATTAGTATTCAAACATTCACTTTCTAACCAATGTTTTGGTCTACTTTAAATTTCAATCATTTATTAATTTCAATAGCAATTAATCAATCAGTAATGTTCATTAACAATGAGAACAATTGTTTATTCAGTAACAGTCAGTTATTCGGTAACAATCAATTATTCAATAATAACCAGTTATTCAGTATCAATCAATTGATCGGTTATCCAGTGACAGTCAATTATTTAGTAAAATCAGATATTCAGTAACAATTAAGTTATTCAAGAATATCATTTATTCAAGACAATCGTTATTCAGTAATAATCATTTATTCAGTAATATTCAGTTATTCAGTAACAGTCTATTATCCAGTAACAGTCAATTATTTAGAAATAATCAGTTATTTTATACCTTTATTTACCCCTATTAACATGACTCGGACTCAGACAGATACACGGATCCAACCAACACATCAGTACGGCATATAGTGCCTCATCGACCGAAGCTGAAACAATAACAGTAACAGTAGCAATACGGTACACAGAGTACCTCATCGGAACAAATCCGGAACAGTAACAATAACAGTATTCAACACACAAAGTGCTGAATCGATAACTGATAAGATAAAGATTCGACACACAAAGTGCGAATCGATATGATAAATGATATAAGATAAAGATGAGTCGGCACATAAGTGCTCGATCGATGTTTAGCAAAACCCATACTCTTCCATATCCTATGGCATGCCAACTATATCGACTAGCCCGACTAGTTAATAGGTATTTAATTCACTTTTAAATATAATTTCTATCTTAGTTCAAGATCAATTATAATTCACTTTCTCAATTCAATAATTCTTTCCTTAATATACCATTCCAATAATTACATATATTCACACATTTTCACAATCTCATACATTTTCATTCAATTCAATATATATATATCTCAATTATTCACATTAATTCATAATTTAATACAATTCAATTCACTTTTCATTTTCATTTTCATATAATTAAATTCCACAATAAACACATGTTCATAATTATTTCACCACATTTTCAAATCAAATCATTTCAATAAAAACACAATACCAATAATTCATACTTTAATTATTTACCATAACATTCAATTAAAATACAACAATTATTAATTAAATTCACCCTTCAATTTCAATCAATATTCATTTTATTTCAAATAATTTAATCAATGCACCTACCATACATAATAAATAATAAATTCAATAATTAAATATTAAGTTCGGGTTATAGAAATATAAACCGTAATTTTTTAGCTAACTCCCGTTGACTTTGTCTTGTCCTTTCTTAGCCGAAATTTTCGGTACCACATTGACTACGAAATTAATATAATTCATAATCATTAATACATTACTAATTTATATCTTAAGTTACAGAATTCTAAATTAAGATCCGCTAATTTTTCCTGAAACTAGACTCACAAATCTTCTTACCATAAAATTTTCAGAATTTTTGGTTTAGCCATTGAGTACAGTTTATTCTTTAAATTCACCCTATTCTCTTGTCGTGACAGTTCCGACCCTTCTTCACTAAAAATTAATTATCTCACAAGATGAACTCGGATAATATTACCGTTGATTTCTCCAGAAAATAGACTCATTAGGGATTCTAAACATATAACTTTAAGCCTCTAATTATTTTCTCCAATTTTTGGTGATTTTCCAAAGTCAGAATAGGGAATCCGAATTCATTCTGACCTTGTCTCAAAAAATTCATTATATCTCATAATTTACAATTCAATTGCTTATACCGTTTCTTCTATAAGAAACTAACTCAAAAAAATTTAATTCTATATTTTATTCATCCTCTAATTCAATTTTTACAATTTTTGGTGATTTTCAAACTTAAACTACTGCTGCTGTCCAAAATAGTCTTAGTGCAAAATGTTGATTTTCTACTTTTAATTTCAATTTAATCCTAACTAAATTCACTTACTTTTCTATCTTAATTCATACTTTATTTCTACTCAATTTTAACCAAACTTAGACATAATTATCTATTTTTCATCATAAAACCATAATTTTGAAATTCTTTCAATTTAGTCCTTAAAGCATAAAACTTATGAATCACTTTACAATTCAATCCTTATTTCATTTCTAACTTGAATTTCTATCAATTTAGCCCTTAATTCATCTTTTATTCAAAAGAATAATATCTAGAAATCTAACAACTTTCAAAATTTTCACTTAAATCAAGTAGTATTCAACTTTCAAAAGGGATTAAATTGACTTACCAAATTAACTTTGAACCTTGAAACCCTAAATTTTCCTTTTTCTTTTCTTTTCTTTCTTTCTTTCTCCCCTGTTTCTTCTCTGTTTTGTTTCAATTTCATTCTGTTTCTTATGTTTCTTTACTTATTTATATAATATAATATATAATATAATATAATAATAATATAATATAATAACAATTTCTTATATTTTAAGTAATTGTTTAGTTGTATTACAAGTGTATGTATTTAATTTATTACACATGTATTTATAATTACCATACAATTGTTAAAATAACATTATAATATCATTAATATAAATTACAATATAATAAAATAATAATATAGTCTTATTAAATAATACATTCATGAAAAAAATCTAAGATTTTTATCCACATTTGCCGCCTCATTTATGGGACTTGGTATATTTCCTATTTGGTCCCTTTAACTTTTCTTTAATTTATAATTAAACTTTCACACTTAATTCAATTTAATTCTTTCCACTAATTACTCTTAATTAAGCTAAATTTACTTAATTAAAGTCTAATTAACCACTCAATTGACTTTGTAAATATTTTTAATAAATATTTACGAATCCATTTTTTAGAAACGGAGACCCAGAAATTCACTTTCCCGATAACCGTAAAATTTGGGTCATTACATTTACTCTATTTTATTTTTTAGATTCAAAGTAATAAATAAAAATAAAATCTTTACTTGTTGCTTTGTTTCACGCCACCGTCGGGGGTCTTTTTTGATCGCGAAGCCACTGAACCCATTAGGGTTTCGTCTGGGCTTTATAAAGGGTATACGAAAGGGTGCGTGACAGAAAAGGGGAAAGTCGAGCTTTTTTTCATTCTTAATTACTTTTTTAAGGCTTTTGACTTTAGATCTGGGTTTTAAGGTTGAAAAAGGCTAAAAAAAAAAAAGAGAGGGTGTTTTTGGACTCCGGCCACTGGAGGCAACAGTCGCCGTCACTGATGACCAGTGGCCACCACAACGAAGCACTGCTAGCTCGATGGTCGGACATAGGGGGCTTGAAAGAAAAAAATGGGAGGAACTAAGTTTTTTTTTTAAAAAAAAAGTTTGAAATGAAATTTTTTTTAAATAAATTTTGCCTTATATAGGCCCCTAAAACGACGTTGTTTTGGACTTGACTTCAAAAGTCCCAAAATGACTACGTTTTAAGTTTGACTCGACAATCCGACCCAACAGCTCATAGGATCTGCCTGTTTTTTAAGGGAGGGGCTAGTTGCTATTTTGGTTCTTCCGCTTTTTAGTATGTTTTTAAATTAGTCCTGCATATTTTTTTATATTTTATTTTTACCCCGTTATTTTTATTTCCTTGTGATTCTGTCCTTTGACCCACTGTTAAACTTAAGGGAATGACACGGATGGAAAAATAACCTTATGAGTCATCGTATATTTCTACGTTGTTTCAATTTGATCCTTTATTTTTTTATTTTAGTTATTTTTTTATGACTTATGTTTTTTATATATTCAATCATGTCCTTATACTACCGACCCTTTGGGAGTGACGTGTGCTAGGTCTAGGATTATTTGCCTTTTGAGTCCCTATATTTTTGTTTTATTTTACTTTAATCTTTATTTTCAATTTTTTTATTTTTATTTTCATAATTCATCCTTTAAATTTTACCACAAACTTGATTAGCCTCTATTTTAATTTAAAGCATTTATTTTTATTGTATTATTGTATTCTTTATTTTATTTTTATTTTTTGTGTTAATTTTTGTTACTTGTATTTTTATCCTCTAAATTAAACAATTTTACTTTATCCTTGATTTATTATTACTATCATTTTTTTATTAAACATGATGTCGAAACCAATCTTTTGATAAAACGGCTTTTATTTTGAGAAAATGAAAATGGGAGTTGCCACCAATCTTTTTTGTTTAGGTGTGATCGGATCACCTCGTAATTTGATTGTTTTAATAAAATATTTTCTTTTACTAAAATTGTAACATTCCGAAATAGGGCCTAAACGGAACAGTGGTTGCGAAACCACAAATTCAGGATAAAAAAAATAAAATAAAAAATATTTTATTATTATTTTGAGGTTCATGGTATGATACATGATTGTGTGAAAATTTCGTGATAAAATTCTATGCATAAAGTGCTTAAATTGAGGTTAGGGACTAAATCGAATAATTTGCAAAACTTGCATTCTAGAAGTTTTTAGTATGAAATTATTTTGGAATATTAATTAGGAGATCTTAAATGGTAATTTGACCAATTTTAAGTTCATGGACAAAACTAGGACATGGAAGGAATTTTTGAAAGTTTAGTAAGGAGGGCATTTTGGTCATTTGGTTATTAACATTAATAAAAGGTAAAAAGATGATAAAATTGTATCATCTTCTTCAAGTTACCAGCAGAACCTTACCTCTCTCCATAGCTGGGGTCTCTTCAACTTTCAAGCTTCATAGTAAGTGATTCCAAGCCCGCTTTTAATGATCTTTACGTTTTGAAGTCCCGTAGCTCGATAAAGCTTATGCTAGCAATAATTTAAGTTAGGAATCAAATTTGGAAAAATACCCATAGGTGAAATTTGTGTATTTTGATGTTTTATGATGGAATATGAGGTTTTAAATTATGTTAGACAACTTGTGCTACTTGGTTTTAAGTGAAAACGAGTAAAAGGCTTAATCGGTAAAAATACCTAATAGTCATAAGTACATGTTAGTGTGTGAATTTGATGTTGCCATAGAAGGAAAAATGATCAGCATGTCATAAAACATAAGAAAATAGGATGAAGTTTAATTTACGAGCCTTGGGGCAAAAGTGCAAATATGTGAAAGTTTAGGGGCAAAATGTAATTTTGCCAAAGTTTGAGTAAAGGGTTGTTTTGATAAATGTTGATATTAAATAAGCTAAATTTGCTATTATAGATCAAGAAGAGCGAAATTCGAGAGTAGATCGGGAAAAGAAAAAGTAAAGGACTAAATTGTAAAGTTTAGTCACATTTTGTATCGAGGTAAGTTTACAGTAAATAAATGCAATATTCTTTTATTTTACATTATTATTGTCAATTTCAGCATTTATATATTATGTTATGAAAATATTTAAAGTCGAAATTAAGGTGAAGTGACAGAGGAAAAGTGTTAGAAAGCCGGTTGAACCCTAGGAATGTTAGGATATTAGGGTTGACAGACGTAATGAAATGAGCCATGTAAGTCCATATTAGAAATATGGCTTTGGAGACAGGATTGAGCCATGTAAGTCCATATTATATATGGCATTGGAGACAGGAAGAATTCATGTAAGTCCATGTCAAAGACATGGCATTGGCAGGATATTGATAGACAGGAACGACCCTAGTATCCTTAGTATTCCGAGTGGTTCAACGGGTCAGGATACGAGTTAAATTACAGTGAATTAATAGCAAAGGAAAAGTAGATTATACTTATGAAAAAGGAAAGGTCAGGTAAGAAAGAAGGTAAAGGAATAAAGAAGAAGATAGAAATTGAGAAGTAAAGAAATTTATGATGTTAGATGATATTATGCATAATTATCCATTATGTTGAATGTTGTGATTTATTTGCTTGTAAGCTTACTAAGCCTAGTGCTTAATCTCTTTATTTTCTTCTTCTTATAGTACTTATCTAGTCACTCGGGGATCGAAGGAAATGTCAGAGGCCGATCACACTATCAAAGAAATAACTCGGTATAATTAGACGTTTTGTTTTGTGTATGGCATGTATAGAAACTTAGCCACTTTTGGTATAATATGAACAATGAATGATGTGTAAATACTTGCTAGTGATTAGCTAATAAAAATGGCCGATGATATGCATGTTTATTAATATGTATGATTGAATGGTGATTATCACATGAAAATTATGAAAAATGTGAAAGTAACCTAAAAACAGATTCAAGTAACAGCAATGACGTAACTTTGAAAAATCACTAAAAATTGTATAAACATATTTTTAAGATGAATAATATATGAAATTAAAGCTTATTATGTCTATTTTCTTATGGAATAAGAAAAATAGGTAAAGGTATTATATTTCATGATATATCTGAGTTTTAGTGAAACAAGGTCAGAGCGATTTCTAGAACCCCTGTTTCAACTTTGTAAATTCACCATAAATTGTAAAAAACTAATTAGAAGGTATACTTTATATGGTTATAATCCTTGTTGAGTCTAGTTTTAAGAGAAACAAACGGCTTAGTGATATGAATTTTGTACAGGAAGAAACATGGTTCGTAGTAACAAGAGGTTAGTGCAGTCGAGTTTTGAAACAGGGGAAACTTTAACTAATAAACTGTACTAATTGGCTAAGTCAAAAATTCTAGAAAAAAATTAGTAGATATATATACGAGTCTAGTTTCATGAAAAATTTACGGATCTTAATTTTGAGTTTTTAAACTCAAGAAATGAATTTTTAAGTAACCATGACGCAGAAAAACAGTTTATTCTGAAAATTAAAATAAGTGATTTAGAGTTGTTTAAAAGGTAAGATAAGTTTAGTAACACCTCAAGCTTGACTCCGGTGATGGTTTCGGGCGTGGGGGCGTTACATTTATTGGTATCAGAGTAGGTTTAGTCGGTTCTCGGAACAGTTAGTGTGAGAAAAAGTCTAGCTATACATGCCATACTTGTATTTTGATAGTGTGACGACTCCTGACGATTTTTAAATATTTTGTTTTATTGTAATGGATCCCGAGTGAGCTGGTGATGATGATGTAGAAAGTAATGCGCCTGCTCCGTAGAAGGGCAGCGCCATCGAGAATAGGCGATGAATGTTAATCGGGGAGGAGTGACTCGAGAAGCTCTCTTCCAAGCTTTTAATGATTTGTTTGCCGAGTTCGTTCAGACGAATTGGCGGTTAGACCTCCACCCCTCATGATTCTCGGGCTACCCATATAGCTCAAGCTCCCCAATCACAGTGCAGTGATAAGAGAAAAGCCACCAGTTGATAGAATCAGAAACAAGGCGTAAGAGTTCCGAGCAACAAAAGATGATGATGCGAAAGAGCGAATTTTGGTTAGAAAATACTATCGAGTCTTTGATGAGTTATCTTGTACACCGAGGAATGTATGGAATGTGTAGTATCACTTCTTAGAGACTCACCTACTACTGGTGGAAGACACTTGTATCGGTTGTACCAAAGGAGAGGTCACTTGGGATTTCTTTCAGAGGAATTTCGTAAAAAGTACATCACCGAGGTTTATTGACCAGAAGAGAAAGGAATTCCTGGAATTGAAACAAGGTAATATGACGGATCGATGAGATTGTGCTTAAATTATCGGCAACTTAACAAGGTAACAGTAAAGAACAAGTATCCATTGCCTAGAATTGATGATCTGTTTGATCAATTGAAGGGAGCTACTGTGTTTTTCAAGATAGATTTGAGATCCGGATATTATCAGTTGTGAGTTAAAGAGTCAGATGTCTTGAAGACTGCTTTCCGGACTAGGTATGGTCATTATGAGTTCCTTGTGATGCCATTTGACTTGACTAATGCTCCTGCCATTTTCATGGACTTAATGAACCGAATTTTCAGACCGTACTTGGATAAGTTTGTAGTTTTGTTTATTGATGATATCTTGATTTATTCTCATGATGAGACTGAGCATGCAGAGCATTTGAGAACAGTTTTACAGATTCTGAAAGATAATCGGTTGTATGTCAAGTTCAGCAAAAGTGAGTTCTGGTTACGAGAAGTTGGTTTTCTTGGACATATTGTTTCAGGTGAAGGTATTAAGGTTGATCCGAGCAAGATTTCAGCCATTGTTGATTGGAAGCCTCCTAGAAATGTATCAAAAGTTAGAAGTTTTCTTGGTCTTGCTTGGATATTATAGGCGATTTGTAGAGGATTTTCCATGATAGCTACCCACCGACAAGATTGCTGCGAAAGGATGTCAAGTTTGAATGGACTGAGAAGTGTCAATAGAGTTTTGACAAGTTAAAAGCATTGTTGACTAAAGCTCCTGTTTTAGTACAACTAGAACCAGGTAAGGAGTTTGTGATTTACAGTGATGCGTCCATGAATGGACTTGGTTGTGTACTTATGCAGAAAGGGAAGGTAATTGCTTATGCCTCTAGACAACTAAAGCCACATGAGAAGAACTATCCGACACATGATTTAGAGCTAGCGCCATTGTTTTTTTTGAAGATTTGGAGACATCATTTGTACGGTGAGAAGTGCCACATATTCACTGATCACAAAAGTTTGAAATATTTGATGACTCAAAAAGATTTGAATTTGAGGCAAAGAAGATGGTTAGAGTTGATTAAAGATTATGAGCTAGTGATCGATTATCACCTGTAAGGCAAACGTTGTTGCTTGATGCTTTGAGTAAGAAATCTTTATTTGCATTAAGAGCTTTGAACACTAGTCTAGCCTTATCGGATGATGGTTTTATCTTAGCTGAGTTGAGAGCTAAACCGATGTTTCTTGAAGAAATTTGTGAAGCTTAAAAAAATGATGGTGAGTTGTTAACCAAAAGAGATCGGTCTGAGTCGGATGTAGAGTCGATTTTCGATCGATTCGACGGTTGTTTGATGTTCCGAGACAGGTATGCATACCAAGAATGATGAGCTTATTCGAAAGATTTTACAGGAAGCACATAGTAGTTCTTTGTCTATTCATCCAGGTAGTATAAAGATGTATAATGATTTAAAAAAAAAATGTACTGGTGGGTAGGAATGAAAAGGGACATTTCAGAGTTTGTTTTTAGATGTTTGATCTGTCAGCAGGTAAAGGTCGAACATCAGGTACCTTCAGGTTTATTGCAGCCTGTGCTAGTCCCTGAGTGGAAATGGGATCGAGTTACTATGGATTTTGTGACAGGATTGCCGTTTACACCGAGAAAGAAAGATGCAGTATAGGTTGTGATTGATAAGTTAACGAAGTCGGCTCATTTTATCCCAGTTCGTATGGATTATTCACTTGACAAGTTGGCCGAGTTGTATATGTCAGAGATAGTCAAACTACACAAGGTACCATTATCGATCATTTTAGATAGAGATCCAAGATTTACTTCACGGTTTTGGAAGAAATTACAGAAGGCTTTGGGCACAAAGTTGAGTTTTAGTACAGCTTTCCACCCTCAAACCGACGGTCAGTCAGAGAGAGTTATTCAGGTACTTGAAGATATGCTTAGATGTTGTGTACTGGAATTTCAAGGCAGTTGGGAAAAATATTTACCATTAGTAGAGTTTGCCTACAATAATAGTTATCAGTCGAGTTTGAAGATGGCACCTTATGAAGCTTTGTATGGACGTAAATGCCGCACACCTTTATATTGGATGAGCTTAAAGAAAGCCGATTCTGGGGTTGATCTAGTTAAAGAAAGAAGAAAAAGTGAAAGTTATCGAAATTGTTTAAAAGCGACTTGACATGCATGTAAGTAGTATGCGATTTAAAAGAAAAGAGATCGAATATCAAGTTGGTGACAAAGTTTTTTTGAAAGTATCCCCGTGGAAGAAAGTTCTCAGATTTGGCAAGAAAGGCAAACTAAGTCCACGTTTTATTGGACCGTTTGAAGTGATTGAGAGAGTCGGACCATTAGCATATCGGTTAGCTTTACCGATTAAGTTAGAGAAGATTCATAATGTATTTCATGTGTCTATGCTACGTCGTTATCGTTCAGATCCGTCACATGTGATTTCTCAAACAGAGGTTGAGATTCACCGGACATGACTTACGGTGAAGAACCCAGTAAAGATTCTAGCTCGAGAGGTAAAGCAATTAAGGAACAAAAGTATTGTACTTGTGAAAGTACTATGGAATAGACATGGGGTAGACGAGGCTACATGGGAACCCAAGAGGCTATGCGAAAACAGTACCCATATCTCTTCACGGTAAGATTTTCGAGACGAAAATCCCTAAAGGGGAGAAATGTAACATTCAAATAGGGCCTAAGCGGAATAAAGGTTGCGAAACCACAAATTAGGGTAAAAAAAATAAAATAAAAATATTTTATTATTATTTTGAGGTTCATGGTATGATTACATGATTGTGTGAAAATTTCGTGATAAAATTCTATGCATAAAGTGCTTAAATTGAGGTTAGGGACTAAATCGAATAATTTGCAAAACTTGCATTCTAGAAGTTTTAGTATGAAATTATTTTGGAATATTAATTAGGAGATCTTAAATGGTAATTTGACCAATTTTAAGTTCATGGACAAAATTAGGACATGGAAGGAATTTTTGAAAGTTTAGTAAGGAGGGCATTTTGGTCATTTGGTTATTAACATTAATAAAAGGTAAAAAGATGATAAAATTGTATCATCTTCTTCAAGTTACCAGCAGAACCTTACCTCTCTCCATAGCTGGGGTCTCTTCAACTTTCAAGCTTCATAGTAAGTGATTCCAAGCCCCGTTTTTAATGATCTTTACGTTTTTGAAGTCCCTAGCTCGATAAAGCTTATGCTAGCAATAATTTAAGTTAGGAATCAAATTTGGAAAAATACCCATAGGTGAAATTTGTGTATTTTGATGTTTTATGATGGAATATGAGGTTTTAAATTATGTTAGACAACTTGTGCTACTTGGTTTTAAGTGAAAACGAGTAAAAAGGCTTAATCGGTAAAAATACCTAATAGTCATAAGTACATGTTAGTGTGTGAATTTGATGTTGCCATAGAAGGAAAAATGATCAGCATGTCATAAAACATAAGAAAATAGGATGAAGTTTAATTTACGAGCCTTGGGGCAAAAGTGCAAATATGTGAAAGTTTAGGGGCAAAAATGTAATTTTGCCAAAGTTTGAGTAAAGGGTTGTTTTGATAAATGTTGATATTAAATAAGCTAAATTTGCTATTATAGATCAAGAAGAGCGAAATTCGAGAGTAGATCGGGGAAAAGAAAAAGTAAAGGACTAAATTGTAAAGTTTAGTCACATTTTGTATCGAGGTAAGTTTACAGTAAATAAATGCAATATTCTTTTATTTTACATTATTATTGTCAATTTCAGCATTTATATATTATGTTATGAAAATATTTAAAGTCGAATTTAAGGTGAAGTGATGAGGGAAAAGTGTTAGAAAGCCGGTTGAACCCTAGGAATGTTAGGATATTAGGGTTGACAGATGTAACGAAATGAGCCATGTAAGTCCATATTAGAAATATGGCTTTGGAGACAGGATTGAGCCATGTAAGTCCATATTATATATGGCATTGGAGCAGGAAGAATTCATGTAAGTCCATGTCAAAGACATGGCATTGGCGAGATATTGATAGACAGAAGCGACCCTAGTATCCTTAGTATTCCGAGTGGTTCAACGGGTCAGGATACGAGTTAAATTACAGTGAATTAACAGCAAAGGAAAAGTAGATTATACTTATGAAAAGGAAAGGTCGTAAGAAAGAAGGTAAAGGAATAAAGAAGAAGATAGAAATTGAGAAGTAAAGAAATTTATGATGTTAGATGATATTATGCATAATTATCCATTATGTTGAATGTTGTGATTTATTTGCTTGTAAGCTTACTAAGCCTAGTGCTTAATCTCTTTATTTTCTTCTTCTTATAGTACTTATCTAGTCACTCGGGGATCGAAGGAAATGTCGAGGCCGATCACACTATCAAAGAAATAACTCGGTATAATTAGACGTTTTGTTTTGTGTATGGCATGTATAGAAACTTAGCCACTTTTGGTATAATATGAACAATGAATGATGTGTAAATACTTGCTAGTGATTAGCTAATAAAATGGCCGATGATATGCATGTTTATTAATATGTATGATTGAATGGTGATTATCACATGAAAATTATGAAAAATGTGAAAGTAACCTAAAACAGATTCAAGTAACAGCAATGATGTAACTTTGAAAAATCACTAAAATTGTATAAACATAGTTTGAAGATGAATAATATATGAAATTAAAGCTTATTATGTCTATTTTCTTATGGAATAAGAAAAATAGGTAAAGGTATTATATTTCATGATATATCTGAGTTTTAGTGAAACAAGGTCAGAGCGATTTCTAGAACCCCTGTTTCAACTTTGGAAATTCACCATAAATTGTAAAAAACTAATTAGAAGGTATACTTTATATGGTTATAATCCTTGTTGAGTCTAGTTTTAAGAGAAACAAACGGCTTAGTGATATGAATTTTGTACAGGAAGAAACATGGTTCGTAGTAACAAGAGGTTAGTGCAGTCGAGTTTTGAAACAGGGGAAACTTTAACTAATAAAATGTACTAATTGGCTAAGTCAAAAATTCTAGAAAAAAATTAGTAGATATATATACGAGTCTAGTTTCATGAAAAATTTACGGATCTTAATTTCGAGTTTTTAAACTCAAGAAATGAATTTTTAAGTAACCATGACGCAGAAAAACAGTTTATTCTGAAAATTAAAATAAGTGATTTAGAGTTGTTTAAAAGGTAAGATAAGTTTAGTAACACCTCAAGCTTGACTCCGGTGATGGTTTCGGGCGTGGGGGCGTTACAAAAATAACGATTTTGGTCTACGAAATTCGAGAAAACAGGTTCGGGAGTCGATTACGTACGAGAAAGGATTAGCACTCTCGTAACGCCCAAAATTGGTACCTAATTGATTAATTAATGCCTTAATGTCGAAATTTAAAAATCCGTAAAGAATTTAAAAGTACGATCCTCCTTTTTTATTAATGTTAATTTTACAAAAATGTTTGGATAAATCAAAGCGGATGTTAAAGACCTTCTTGTCCCGAAGTAATAAGATGTCTCATCCAGTACGTTAGGACACGACATTTTAAACCCTCGAGAATAAACTTGTCTTTTGATTTTCAAAACTCATGCATTTTAATTTTAAAAGGATATTCGGTCATTTAGGTCAAACGAGAAAAATCGAAACCCAGTACTTTAGGGCACAATCTCTCGAATTTCCAAACACGAAATATTGCCTTTATTAAGGAATCCTTTTTTATGAATTTAGGGTGAAAATTGATATAATATTTAAAAGAGGTATGCGAATAAAATATTATGCTAATGAATGACAACTATATGAGTGTACTAATAAACGATTCATGATGGCAATAATCGTGTATTATACATCAATTTAACACCAAGATTAACAATTAAAGAAAAATAAATGCATAATAAATAATAACGATAGCAATAAAATGGGCCTCAATCGAGAAGAAACCAATTCTTAAACAAAATAGGACGAGTGAATAAATGAATAAATGCATAAAAAGATATTGAAGAATGTAAAATAATGAAAATAAATGGGCAAATTTAAAGAAAAATAAAATAGTTTTAAAATTATATCAAAGGATATACATATATAAATGATAAAATAAGATATATATATATATATATATATATATATATATTAGGTAAATAGGTACATATGAAAAAATAATGGCAATAATATTGCAAAAAAAGTTAATTTAGTAACACGATAATAAAACAAATAATCAAATGCGAAAAAGAAAGTATAATAATAATATTAAGTAAATTAATTTAATAATAAAATAACAAAAATAACAAAGAAAGGATTAAATCAAAATTAAAATGAAGTTGTAGGGATAAATAATAAATAAATAAAAGAAAAAGCGAATAAAGGAGCAATAGTGAAACGCGCGCAAAGGTGGAGGACTAAATGGGAAATTATTCCCCTTTCCAAAACGGCGTAGTTTATAAGGGGACTGAAATGGAATAGAAATAGAATTCTGGGGTAAAATTAAAAAGGTAAAACAACTTAATAGGGCCAAATTGAAACTAGCCTCAAATGCGGAAGGACTAGGGGCGCAAATAGTCCCCATGTCCAAAAACACGCGAATCTTAGGTGGTTTTCGACTCGGGTCGGTTCGCAAAACGACATCGTTTGGTGTTTTAAAAGGGCTAAGCAAAACGGTGCCTTTTGCCAGCCTATATAAGTCAAAATATTTTTTTTAAATCATTTTCTCACCTCTTCTAAAAAAGACAAAAAAGGCTCTCAACTCTCTCCTCCCCTGATTTTCGACCTATCTCCGGCGCCAGACCATCGTGACAGTCATCGGTCGCTGGCGACGGCACTACCATCCACTGTGGTCGGAGTTCATAAAAAACTACCAACTTGAGCGCTCTAACGCTCAAAGTCCAGATCTCAGGCTATTTTCCATGAAAACTCAACCAAAAAAGAAAAAAAGACAAAGAAACATTTCGGGTTTTCTTCCATTTCACCGAAGAGAACCGTTCATCACCGGAAACAGCAACCTCCCCCACTTGCGGTGCAGCAATGGGGTCCTGAAAAGGTAAGCTTTCCTTCCCTTTTCCTATTATACATTGAAAATTTTCTGGCTTTTTATAGCCGAAAGAAAATAAAGAAAACAAATACAACATTTGCTCGTTTTTTGTTGTTTTGCTGTCGTACTTTTTGTCCTTGCAAGTATATGGCGTGGCGTGCTGAGAGGTACGGAGATGCGCTGGAGGCTGTATGTGCGAGCAACAGCGCGCCTAACAGTTAGGGTTTTCACTCTTTAGCTGAAAATGTTTGGTTTTGGGCCCTTTGGGCCTGTTTCTATTGTTGGGCCATCGGGTATTGTATTTTTGGACTAAGTTTTATTATTTATATTTGGGCTTGTATTGGATTTGATATTGGTTGTAAATGGACTGGACCTTAATGGGTTTTATTATTTATTTGTTTGTTTTGTTTTTGGTTGGTTTTGTCTGGACCGAGGCGAATTGGGCCTGTTTCACATGACATTAATTACATCATTGTCGTCATTATTATCATCAATTTATTATTAAAGCTGCTTCATCACCATTTGATAATGGTATCTACCATTATTTTGTTCTTATATTATTATTTTACGATAGTCAGTTCAATTTTTTTATCTATGTTTTTAATTTTTTATGTAGTTATTTTATTTTATTATAGTTATTACCATGTTAACCATTATGCTTAGATATATTTTTCATTCCCGCATTATGCTCAATCGCATGTCATATCAAGTGATGCATTCATTTTTAAATAACTCATGAGAAGAAATTAAAATCAAGGCGATATTTTTTATTTTAGGGATTCAATAAATTGTCCTCTTAACTTTAGGGGTACGATTTTTCCTTGAACTAAAATAATTGAATATCACATCCTATTTAAAATAATAATAATAATAATAATAAATAAATAAGATTGTAAGATTGGGGCTATAATTAAACGGAGAGCGTCGTTATTTTTGAGAATTCGAGATTTTGTGCCCTAACTTACGTGACATGATTTTTCGTCTTGATCAACTCAAAATGAGAACACATCCTCATTTAAATTTCAATTTAGATCAACTTTCTTTCAATACCATCAAATAACAAGATGCAAAGAGGGATTGTATTTTAAATTTCCTTCAAATTTTCAATTTTAGACATCAAAACATCAAATAATCAACTAGGTACCAATTTTGGGCATTATGAGAGAACTAATCCTTCCTCATACGTAACCGACTCCCAAACCTATTTTCTTAGATTTTGTAGGCCAAAAATCATTGTTTTGGTAAACCTAACCTTTTATGATTAAATTTTGAGGTGATTCAATTAGACCTAAATAAAAAGGATTGGTGGTGACTCTATTTTCATTTTTTTCAATAAAAAGTCGATTTCCAAAAAAAAAAATAAGTTTCGACAACAAAGAGAAACAAAACTGCAAAAAAGATCAAATTACACAATGTGTAAAATGTTGAGAGTTAAACTTTTTAGCATAAAAACTAAATTGCCATAATGTATAAATGTTAAGGACTAAAATTATTATTATACCAGTATTAAAAACGTGTTTCATGGAATTAAATTTTATAGATAATTTAGTATTGTAATTGAGCCCTCAAAATTAAATATCAAGATTTATTTCAAAATACTGCTTAGGTTAATAACGTTTGTAAAGGTGTTTCTTTTGGGGCGATATTGGCAACTTTTTCTACCTAATTTTTTTTACTCTCATAATTTTTGAATTTTGATTTGTTAAGATGTAAACGCACCGTATTTTAAGATTATATCACATCATTATCTCTTAATAAAATTAGAGATAGGTAACTAAATTGGGAAAAACTGTCAATTTTGAAATTAATGTTTTAAAAAAAAAGTTTAATGACCAAGGTAAGAAAAATTGTCAATTTCAAAGCCTAAATGTTACTCTCTCTTTTTCGATATTGATGTAAAGTGTAATGTTTAAAGACATATAATATGGTTAAAGTACTTAGGAGGTTTTTAGATTATAGGTGTAGAGGCCCAAATTTGCCCGGGCCCAATATAACAAAACCAAAATAGTCCAAATTTACAAAAAAAATTGTCTAAAGTCCATTTACAAAGTTTAGAAGCCTAACAAACCCAATCCAAACTTAACAAAAAAAACCTAGCCCACCTAGCCCAAAAATTAAATCAGAAACAGAAACCTAGGGTTTCTACCTAGCCTCCAGCGTTGTTTCCCCCTTTACACACCTCGAGTGTGCCGTACCCCTTCCATGTGCACCCTCAGCACACACATCGCCCGAGGACTGACCACCTTTGCCCCATCCCATCGCCTTCGCTGTCACCTGCAAACAAGCAAAGAAGAGGACAACAAGAAACGAAAGCCAAAACAGTAGCAAAAACATTGTATCTCATTAGGCTATAAAGCCACTTCAAAAATAGGATGTAAAAGGGGGGGATTTTGGAAAAAAAAAAAGATCATTGTATTAAATACAATAAAAAAGAAATAAAAAGAAAAAAAAAAAGCGATTTTGCTAGAGGTGATTTTCATATCATTTTTTTTCTTTTTCTTCGATTTTTCTAGGGTTTATTTCATTGATTCCTTCTTATATATATATAGATATCTATCGAAATATAAAAAAGAAAAAGGAGGAAAGAGATACCTTTCTCGAGTCGCTTGAAAAGAGAAATTTTCTGGGACGACGGCCGACGACGGCGGAGCCCACGACAGCCACTGACCGGAGTTCGTTAGGAATAGGGAAAGAGGGAGAGAGTTGAGAGGTTTTTTTGCAGTTTTTTTAAAAAAGAAATGGGCTGAAATGAAGATTTTAAAAAAAATGGGGTTTATATAAGGCACCAAAACGGCGCCATTTTGGGATGGCTTAAAATGCCCCAAAACGATGCCATATAAGACAACCCGATTTCGACCCGCTCCAGAGGGTGGGGATCCGAGTGTTTTCATTATTTTTGGGATATTTACACCCCAAGTCCCTCCGACTTTTCACCTTCATTTAATTCAATCCTATTCATTTCTTTTATTTTTTTAATGTCGTCCCATAACTTTCGCACCTATTTCATTTTGGCCCATATCAAAACGATGCACTCTGGGGGCGGGGAATATTTTCCATTCAGTCCCTCTTTGTCCGCGCGCATTACATTTTGACCCTTCCCTTTTATTTTATTTCCGATTTGCCTCTGAATTCCTGTTTTAAAATTCAAATTCGTCCCACTTTATTGTTTTTGCTATTTTATTAATTATTTTAATGTCATTATTGTTCTAATTATATTTTCTTTTCACACCTATTATTATATTATCATATCATTATATCATTAATTGAATATATTATTACTATAATTATTATATTTCGAATATTTTCTTACTCAAATACTATTATTTATCTATTTTTATTTACCTATTTAGATCTCTATCATTATTGTATTTCTATGAATTGTATTTCTATATCATTATTTTATTATTATTTTATATATTATTATATACATAGTTTATGTTAAAATTGTTTTTATTGTATATATATCATCGATTTCATATTGCCTTATATATATATATATATTTTCTTTTAAATCAATTTATATATATATAAATATATATATATATATATTTCTTTTCAAATCTATTAAGAATATAGTTTATTTCTTAAAAAAATTATACTTTTTTATCCCTTTTATATATTATTTATATTAAATTCTATGGTACATATATTTTCAACTTTAAATGACATGTTTTGTTTTTAAAATATTTTGTACGTTATTTGATCCAAACTCCTCTTTCATAACATCTATTTTAATAATCATTCATGTATTATTAATTTTTATTTTATATATGTATATTGTTTGAATTTTTGCATGTATTATTCATTTGCAAATTTTTCATATAGTTTTCACATTGATTTGTATCATATTGGCTCCTACATATTGTTTTGTATATTATGTATTGTTTAAGTTTTCATGTTACTTCATATATTATTGTTGCATATTGTTTATTGTCCTTTGTATTATCATTTCAATTGTTGTTCATCTATGTTCGAAAATTCATTATATTTTATTCTAATATGTTTCTTTGATTAGTTATATTTTAGTTTCTATTATTCGATTATTAATGTTTTTAAAATAGGATATGAGTTCATTGTTATTGTGTGTTTGCTAATTTGTTTTTTTTTTTTTGTTGTCAATACTATTTTCATTCACTAAGTATAGTCCATTATTCATGTATATTGTCTCATGCTTATAATTTTGCCTTTCATTCACGAGTGTCACATTACATTTATAATCTTCAACTTATTGGTCCAAAATTAATTATTCCACTTTATTTCAAGTCAAATTAATGTATTTTGAGTCGACTTTATAAAACGAATGCAATGTTTGATGTTTAGAAATTCGAGGGATCGTGCCCTAATGTGTTGGGTTTCGATCTTTTATTTGTCTAAATAATCAGATTTCCCTTTTAAATTTCGTCCGCGTTTTCTAAGCTTTAAAACAAAAGCGATGGTTGATGTTTGGGAATTTGGAAATCGTGCCCTAATGTATTGGGTTTCGATTTTCTATTTATCCAAATAATCAAACATCCCTTTAAAATTCCATCTGCATTTTTCTTCAAAAAAAGGGCAATGTTCAATATTTGAAAATTCGAGAAATCGTACCCTACCGTGCTGGATTTCGATTTTTTTTGGACTAAATATCTGGATATCCTTTTATAATTTTTAACCTAAGCACTTTTGGAAGTCAAAAATCAATCGTGTTTTCAAAGGTATGAAGAATAGTGTCCAATTGTACTGGATGTGATGCTACATACCTTTAAAACGAGAGAATTTTGACGACCAACTTGAACCACTCAAATGTTTTTAGAAGGAACCATCTTTCATTTTTTTTTTAATTTTAGACATAAGGGCAACACTTAATCAATTCGGTACCAATTTTGGGTGTAGTGAGGTGCTAATCCTTCCTCATACGTAACCGGCTCCCGAACCCATTTTGTTTACGTAGACCAAAATCGATTTAATAAAAATGTTTTATTAGGTGGTCCAATCACACCTAAACAAAAAGATTGGTGGCAACTCCACACTTTGTTTTAAAAGTCGATCATCGTTTTTTTCAAAAATAAAAAAATGGTTTCGACAATAAGGATTAGATAGAATTAATCCCTCTATTATTAAGTGAATCAATTTAGTCCCTATATTATTAAAAATCATATAGATCTAAATTATAATAGAGGTAACATTTACTTTATAAAAAATTGTATTGAATATTATTTTTTAATTGCAGTTCAAATCTAAACAAAAAATTCATTTAGAGAACAATAAAACTATAAAAATATGAACTTTGTTAAATAATAAATAATATTTCTTTAAACATTAAATACTAACTCTCTTCCAATTTAATTATAAATATTAAATTAATCCTTTTAATAATAGCATAACTAATTTGAGCTAGAGATTCCTATCGTATACAATGGGATGGGAAGGGATGGGTTGCACTAAAGGCCAATAGAAAAATAAATAAAAAAGCAAATATTAAACCGATCATAATAGTAGTAACTAGTAAGCAGGAGTCACGTGAGCCTAACTCTCTGGCATGAACACGATCCTTCCCAACCAAACTTACAAAAAGGTGCAATTCCCACCCTGGTGGTTAGCCCACCTTCCGGCCCCTACCTGATCGGTTGACAGCTTATTACACGCCACAAAACTTCACCGCCCTCAACCTCAAGTTAATATTATAGATTGTCGTGACCCAATGCTCTGGCATTGACCTCAAACTTATATAACATAAAATGGATTTACATTGAACGCATAATATTTGTATGTATACATCTACATTTACTGTCATGAACCCTATAAAAAATATACACTCGATTCAGTAATTAATGCATAATGTTTTTAGCCGATATGTTTGGATCATCGTCAAGACAACAAATCTCGAAAACCTCCATTGTACCCTAGCCAACGACATCTTGCATGTTAGTAGAATCTCGTATAATTAAAGCGCATATACAAATGCATTGAGCTCTAATTTATGGGCATGCCCCAAATGGCGGCATGAGCTGCTGGGGAATCTTGGAATTTTTTTGTCTACTTGTCATTTCTTTACTTCCCCTAATAATACTCCACTGGGGTCTCCGGACAGCTTCCATCTGCTACAACTTGTCTACGAAACGGTGGAGGTATATATGGTGGGGTTGTGCATCTTAGCAATGCCCAATTGACCCCATGGAAGAACGGATGGTGCTTGATGGCTGATGCACCCATTGTCGACCCTAACCGCCTTGCAGGATCCTTGACCAGTAGCTGGTGAATAAGATCCTTAGCCGCCGTGGGAATTGTTGGTTCTTTGGGGAAATCAAGGGCTCGAGCCACAATATTAGCTAGGGTTAGCTCATGATCGACGCCCTTAAATGGTGTTACCCCATAAAACAGTTCATACGTAAAAATCCCCAGTGTCCACCAGTCCACAGGGCTACCATGGCCCTCCCCGGATACAATTTCTGGTGCCAAATACTCATGAGTCCCAACAAAAGACATGGAACGGACATCCATTGGTTCAGCCACAAACTCAGGCCCACCACGGTGGCTAGACTTCTTTTTGCGTTTGCGTTTTGGGTGGAAACATGACACTGCAGGTACTATGCAATTAGGTATAATGCATGAAGAGGATATAAAAGGAGGTTGATGTATAGGATAGATGTTTTGGGGAGCTGGAAGCAGTGGTTTTTTATTAGAAATAATCTTGGGTGTTGACCTAGATTCATCGCACTTTAATGAGAGGTCAAAGTCCGTGAGCATAATGTGACCATCTGATCGAACGAGCACATTTTCAGGCTTTAGATCGCGATAAACAATCCCTAACATATGAAGGTACTCTAACGCTACCACCATCTCTGATGCATAGAACCTGCAGACACCAATAATAAAAGCTTGTATTAAGATCAACAACCAACCAACGAAGCAATCAACAACTTATAATTTAATCAGCTTCATCATTATCTCCTAACACTACAATCTCAAGCAAGGGTCCCACCTACCTTGCTTCCACCTCTCCAACATTATGCATGCTATGTATAAGGGGCCAGCGTGTCTCATTTTCTAGCTCCCCTCAGAATCTTATCATGCACCTAGATGTTCCCTGGTTGTCTTAAAAAAAAGTATGAAACATATCTGTATCTGATGCGTTTACAGTGGAATACTTATAAAATATAGCCGATAAATATCCAGTAACAAGGAGAAAGATCTAAAGAGAAGCAAAAAAAAAAAAAAAAACAGGGTCTACCATCATCACAGCTTAAACATAGAATTCAGATTTTTACGGATTCAAGCCAAAGAGAAAAAAAAGCCTTCCCCTTTGTTCACTACTGATGACAAACATATAGAGCCTAACTACTCAGTAATCACTGCCAGTATCGTATCTGCCGAAAGTGGAACTTTTGATCATGAAGATCATATAAAAAGACATAATACTAGTATAAGATGCGCAACTTGCTCTAGTGGTGATTTTATTCTCATAAATTTCTCAGACCCAACATGGCATTATAATTCATGCAACCATTTTTCCTCAAAACTTAGCGATATGTCCATTCGAATCATTTGATTAAGTTTTGCAGTAAAATAAAGGAAAATGTGATTAGTACATTGTTAAAAGGGAATTAAGTCAAAGTCTAGAAAGATAATAGTGGATCCGTGGAAGTGGTTGTAGTCATAGTACAAGCTTGACAATGCATCATATGATGGGAACATCATCATACCACTCCACTGCTGGGTAATCAGAATCTCAAGTACTTCCAACTCTTTAAAAAGTTCACCAATGAGCATTGGAATTCATTAAATAACAAAAAGAAAGGAACAAGAAGTGCATTTATTGGCTCTTGTACCCAAAAACTAAAAGGGTGTAGCGAGCATTGATGCAATATTTTAAGGCTAATTTACCAATTAGCTTGAAAATTACTTTGAAAAAGTCTTTCATTTGATAATATTTATAATTACTGGAAAAAAATACTTTTTAAAAAATAAAATATCAATTTCAAAACACGATGTTATAAGATGAAAGGTTTAATGGAGAAAATAAAAAAAGGTAACTTTCAAAAGCTTTCAGATTAAAATCAAATCATTGAAAGATAAAAAATTTCATTTTTGAAATCAACGTTTAGGTTAAACGTAAAAAATGCCTTAGGCACTAGACTCCGTAACTGTACTTAAATATGCGTCTCCAACCTAATGACATAGCTGCTAAAGAGGTCAAATCTCTACTACGTTCTGACCACAATAGCGCAACCCATCCCGGATCTACCCCTCCATCAAACAAAATTACGAAATGAAAAAAAAAATTGAAATTGATTTCAACCGTGACACTGTGATTAATTTTAGTTTAGTTTTAATTCAAATATCTTCCATTAGATTCTTGGTCGACGGATTAAAAAATCATAGTAATTATCGAAATTAAGTTCAATTCTATTATGTATATTAAAAAATCAAAACCGTAATTTTCCTTAAACCGGACCAAACTTTATCATCGCTATATATGACCTGATTTACAGCGAGAAATAGTCTACTGGGCCCTCCCTACCCTGACAATCCTACCAGATTTTGAGCATTTCTCTCGATACATCACGTCAAAAATAAAGCAGAGTTAAAAAAAATGACGTTAACGGTTGGCAGGGAGGATATACCTGACGGCGGATTCTGGGAAACGTTTGAGAGGTTGATGTTGGCGGAGGACGTGAAGATCGCCGCCTGGACAGAACTCTGTTAACAAACAGAGCCATTTAGGGGAATCGATAGCGGCGTAAAGCGAGGGTAAGAAAGGATGGTCCAACAATTTGAGTATTTCCACCTCAGTCCTTGCTCGCCCTTCTTTACTCCTGGACGCTAGCTCTTTCTTGTCCATCACCTTTGCTGCAAAAAGGACTTCGCTCTTGCTGCTGCTTTTACTGTTGCTGTTGTTTTTGTTTGTGTCAGCGGCATTGGAGCTGGAAGGTGGTGCATGAGACTTGAGTTCGGCTAAGTAGACAGAGCCTATATCGCCGGACCCGAGGCGAAGGGAGAACCGGAGGTCGGCGAGGGAGAGCGTGCATGAGCGTAGGGACTTGGAAGAGAATGAACCGTGAGCGGAGGGAGCGAGAGAGGAAGGACCGGAGTTGGAGGCGGAGCCTGAGCTGGTGCTGCGGTTTACAGTGGCGCTGGAAAATGAGGTGAAGCTTACGCTTTGGAGATCGTCGGCTAAGTCGTCGAGCCACGGCTCCATTGGTTTTTTACGGTGAGAAGCAAAAAAGAGATGGAGGGAGGGCAGGAGATAAATGGACAGAGTGGGAGAGAGAGAGCTGCGTTTGAATGTTTGATAAAAGGGCAGATGGGTCGGGTCAGGCCCCAGATGAATTGGATTTTGATTCTTCTTCTCCTCTGGAAGTGGGCTCCCTGTAAAGGAGCGTTACGGATTAAATCAATGAATTGGTAAAAGTCCATTCTATGATTTTATATATTTATTCGTGCATTGGAAATTAAGCAAAGAAAAATAGCATTTTCTATTTTTTCCCTTAATTAGAATAAGGAAATGTTAAATGCTGACCCCATTAATTCATGAATAAACTTAGACTAAAAGCATTTAGCTTTTCCTGAAATAAAGATTTTTTAATTATAAAAGTAGACAACGGTAATGCTGATCCCATTAGTTCATCCATAAACCGAAAAGCATTAATGAAAAGTGACTTTTGCTATAAAAAAATCACTTTAAAAATAATTATGTTTCTGTAATATATTCAAGCTGATTTAAGTTCAAAAATTATTTTATATAATAATCTAATAGATTTCAATTTTAGTACATATATTTTATTTCATTTATAAACATACTTTCCTCCTAATTAATTAATTAAATTACTTAGTGTTTATTATAAATTTAATTAAGTTACATCTATTTTATTATTGATTATTTATACTTGGTCAATGATCAATTGAAACAATAAAAAGCATATGTTTTACATTTGAAAGAGAATAATCTAATAAATATAGAATGTTAAAGTAATTAGATAAGATCGCATGTATATAAAATCTTTTTTGTTAATTTTATTAATAATCGTAATACCAAAATTTTTTTGGACTAACATACTATATGATGATTTGATTTTAAGTTCTTTAATTGTTTAGAGAAATTTTTTAAAGTGTTACTAATAACTTTTATGATAATTAATAGATTTTTAAATTTTCAAATTATGCAGTTATTATAATTTTAGTTTGCTTCAGGAAATTATATTAAAGAATGAATAATTTTACAAGCAAAACGTTCTATTGCGATATTATTTGTTGCACAAAAAAAAAAACTTTACAAGATATTAAAACTTGGTAGAAAGAATTTAATTTAATTTTAAAGCCATAAACGGCCAGGGTCTCCTATCTCACTGGAGTTGGAGAGAGCTACGAAGAAGGTGAGAAACAGGGAGCAAGGTGACCTTTCAGATTCTGAATTGATGGAAACTGGAGAATCGAAAAAAAAAAAAACTTTATACAAGTGTTAATAAGGATACAGAAGAGGCGTAAGATCAAGAACCGATTTTGAGGAAGTGAATATTGTGATATAGGAAGGAGATTACAAAATATCTTATGGGGGTCGATACCCATCAATCAACTTTTCTGAGAAAGTGCACGAATAGATTGATCGCAATATGGCCAACACGCTGGTGATTAGGTTGTTGGGCAGGAGCATTGGTTATAGTACTATGTTGAATAGAGTGAATGGTATGCTGAAATGTATTGATGATAATATTGAAATGTGTTACATGGTTATAATGTATATTGATTCGGTGTTACTTTAATAACAATTTTGAATATCGTCGAATTAGTTGGCATGCCTTAGGTTGAGAATCATCGTTGTCAAGTCACTCGGGATGGTAAAATTGTAAGAACAGCGAAAATTGTCGTTGTTGGGCTATTTGGGATGATAGAATTTTGGATTGAAAAATCATCGGTGTCGGGTCATCCGGGATGGTAGAGTACTGAAATAGAGTAAATTATCGTTGCCGAGCCATTCGAGATTGTATAGTGAAAATCATTATTATCGAGTTACTTGAGATGAAAATCAAAGTATATGATGATATGGAATATTGATGAATTGGTATATTGTGTTTGTATGTGTGTTACAATAGATAAGGTGAACGAACTTCTATATGAATTAGTTGATAACGAGCCCTAAGGGCTGAACTATTACGAAAGAGTCTTGTAAATGATTTAAAGATAGATAGTTAATAAATAAGTGGAACTGATTTATCATTGACATTATATACCTCGTGACAATTACTAATGCATATGTTATTATGTTTTAATTCATGGATTTATCATTGAACGACTTCGCTTAGTGTATGGTTTGTTTTCTCCATGCGCAAGTATAGTTGACGTGCGAGAGTGCTAGCAATAGGTTCAACATCCAAGAAACGATCCCCGACTCATCAAAGTTCGTACAATTTCTATTATGTTCCAAGTTTGGCATGTACTTAAATTGAGCCATTTTAGTATTTAACTATGTTTATATGTACTTATGGTTATGGTTTAAAAGATTAATGTATAAGTCTGGTTAATTGAATATGGCTTGTAAATAGAATTAGATTTGGTTTCAAATCTAGTTAAATTGGTGTGATAAGTTATAATGCTAATGATCTTAATGAAATAGCTAGAAATGTGCATGATTTGGTAGGTAGTTAGCTTATAGTTGAAAAGGTGTTAGCTTAGTTTTTGGTTGAGGTTTTGGTGTGTATAAATTGATGTTATTTGTTGGATATATTGGTTGAACATAATATGAATGTGTTTAGAATTTATTTGGAAAATTACAGGTTGTTAAATAAGGAGAAATTACAAAAACAGTATGTGACATCGCGACGTCAGACGTATCTCGTCTCAACATTAGATGTATCATGTCATGACGAGAAATGACCTATAATGACATGGCGAAATGACGAACCCCGTCATCTAAATGAGACCAATACAATAACGTCACGACGTCGAGTGGCCTGATGTCATGATGTGACAAACTATTTGTCAACATCACTATGATACAAACTTGTTTCGGTGATGATTCAAGTCGTTTAGATTGCCCAATCGTGAATTTGAGTAAGTTATTCTTCGTTTCAAAACAAGATAAGTTTAAACAAAAATAGGCCGAAGAAAGAAGGAAATGAGTTTTAAAAATAGGATAGCAAAGTGGTTAAAACAAAGAAAATGGATAATTTACTAAGGCCGAAAAAGAACCAACAATATTAGATTGTTGACCCGAATCTCAAATGGCTCTTAGGTGTTTTACGGTTTAAGGAAAACAACAAAGGATAAACCTTGACCCACTATCAATTAGTGATAGGAACCGAAGGTATACGAATGCCACACTTGAAAGTGATAAGTTCGGTTAACAATGGAAAGGATAGATGCCACAAGCAATGCTTGATAAGTCAGATCAGCTCCAAAAGAACAAAGAGAATTGGATAACTCACAAAACTCAAGTTTAACATAAATACAACAAAAAGGTTCTCTTACAATAGACTGCTTACAACTATTTATAGTGTTAAAAGAGGCTAGCCGAATAGTCACTTTTATTTAGCTTAATGAGCTGAAATGAAAAGTCACAACTTTTGAAATTCTAGCCTAAGTAACTATTCCTTTAAGACGATTCAATTCTTCAATTTAGCTGATTTCAATTCACTTGAATGCTTTAAGAAAACTTTTGAAATCTCCTTGGTCAACCGAATAGACACCAATAACTTGGATGGAAATTAAGCTCATGAAGTGATCATTTAATCAACAATTGGTTATGGAAGATGGAAAAGGTTGCTGCCTAATTTAAGGATGTGTAATGCTCCCTTTAATTGATGATAACAACTCCTTTTAATGAAGAATAATGTTCCCCCTTGTATGTAACCGAAATTCACTTGAAAAGTCATATTAATCAATTTGTAACAGCCCTTGAATGTAACAGTTTGAGCTGAAAAGGCACCTGCAATTAAACACATTAAAACAAACATATTAAACACATTTGAACACTTATTAAACACAAAACACATTAAACACTTAACTTAAATAAATAAACTCAAACACATGCATCAATAAATTATTCCAGCAACTAAATTATTTAAGATAAGTATTTATTCTAACAACTCAATTAACTAAAATGCTTAAATGCATGGTTTAAAATACAAACTTAATAAACAAATAAGTTATTTAATGCAAGACTTAATTTAATAATGCAGACTTAAACTAACATGAAAGTTACATAATGCAAGTCATTATTTATGATGCATACTTAACTAACATGAAAGTTACATAATGCATTACTTTATTAAATGCAAAACACACAAAGTGCAAGTCAAATTAAAATATGCAAACTTATTAATTTAAATAAAACTTTATTAAATTAAAAAGTCCTTAAAAACATTGGCCTAATAATCAATCAGGCCTATGAGATGTTTCATCTTGCACTTGGCCCTTCAACTTTAGGTCAATCTCGATGGTGTCGAGTTGCGTCATAACATGATGCGACCGGGTTCGCATCACACTATGTGCAAAAGATGATGTCACGACGTTAACCCTATGTTTTGAAACTTTTAGAATTTAGTCCTGATTTGATCTCGGGTTAACTTTAGAGCTTTCGTAATCTCGTATAAGACCGAAAAATGATTATTTATTGTATTGTTTACTTATAACTCTTATGTTGGCATGATTAATGATATAAACTGTATTTAATTTTATCATAGTTGCTTCGACAACGAATACGACACCTTATAACTTGAACCAGACAATCGAGTTAGGTATGGGGTGTTTTACGCATCATCAAATTTAATTCTCATACCAAGTAGTTTAGTAAAAAAAAAACTTAAAACTCATTCAAATGTTCGGCTATAGAAGTCCCTTCCTTGTAACTCAATGCCATCATTCTTTTAAGCATGAACAGCTTGTTATTGTCGAACTTTGAAACATACAAGATTTCAAGCTTGTTCCATAATTTACTCGCATGTGTCTCTGGTGTAAAGCCTTCACAAAAAGCAGATATTTCATCTTGTTCCACCAAAGTTGATAATTTGTGTCATTTAGCATAATCATCTTACTAGTGTTAATTTTCATGATTATTGAACACGAGAACCAAGCTGCACAATTTCACTCTCAATAAATCAATTCAGTAATTATGGCAAACCCAATAATAAAATATATCAACAATCGATGCAAATCAACCACAATATCACAAAGAAAAATAATAATTCGAGACACAACTTTTACTTGGAAAGTCCTTTTTAAGTAAATGGTAAAAATCACGGGACTTTGAAAGTCCACAAAAAAATCAAAGTCATGCCGCAAGATAAAAAACAAATCATAATAAAGAGTATACAATTCAAATAGAACTATCGCTAAATAATCTCAAACAAACTTAAATTGAGAATACTACTAAAAAGGGGATGACTTTAAAAAAAATTCAAATCTACTAGCTACCATTAAAAATCAACTCCGTCGAACGCCGAAGGAGCCTCCTATCGAAGAAAATACAAAAAAAACTTATCGATGTAAAAAATATATATGTTGTTAGAATTAAATGACCTGAATCCTTATTTAAATAAAATACAGTGGTAAAATAAAATAGAAGTAAAATCCATATAGAACTACACTTATTTTATTTTATTTTAGAATAAGGTTTTTTAAACCTTATTAAACTTCATATATTTTATATTGATTAGAATAAGGTGTTTCAATCTTACTAGAATATGGCTTTACAAGCCTATAAATAGACATAGTCTATTCCTCTTGTAATTAAATTCGAATTCGACAAAGTAAATTTTCTTCTTCTCTGCCCGTGGTTTTTTTCAAAAGGGTTTCCACGTAAAATCTGTGTGTTCTTTATTTTATTTTATTTTATTTTTGTAAATTGGTATCAGAGCTTCCGGGTAGTTCATCACGATCACGGTGATAGCATCTTTGAATTATAAAATTTCGCTATTGGATCGCCACACTAGATTTGCGTTGTGGCAGATTAAGATGCAAGTAGTTCTTACGCAAATGGATCCGGAGGATGCCCTGCTAGGGATAGATAAGATGCCTTCGACATTAACAGATGAAGAGAATAAGCGTAAGGATCGAAAGGCGTTAACACAATTACATCTGCATTTGTCCAACAAAATTTTGTAGGATGTGATGAAGGAGAAGACTGCCGCTGCATTATAGAAGAGGCTGGAACAAATATGTATGTCGAAAAATCTAACAAGCAAGTTGCATATAAAGCAGCATTTTTATGCTCATCATTTGGAGGAATGTGCGTTTGTACACACACACTTGACAGTGTTTAAAGAAATTCTCTCAAACTTGGAGGTCATAGAGGTTCAGTATGATGAGGAAGATCTAGTGTTGATTCTACTTTGTTCGCTGCCCCCGTTTTATTCAACCTTTCGAGACACGATTTTATATAGCCGCGAGTCTCTTACAGTTGATGAGGTTTATGATTCTTTGACCTCGTATGATAAGATGAAGTATCTTATGGTTAAGCCCGACTCTCAGGGAGAGGGTTTCATTGTTCGTAGAAGGCAAGATCGGAATGCTGATGATGGTCATAGAAGGATACAGGAACGAAATCCTCGTGGTAAATCTAAAGGTAGATCGAAGTCTTCAAACAGAAGTAAAACTTGTAACTTCTACAAGAAGAAAGGGTACATTAAATCTGAGTGTTATAAGCTACAGAAAAAGATTAAAAGGGAGGTTGTGAATCAAAAGGGAAAACAACCAGAAAATTTCGGTGAAGCTGATGTTGTAGAAGACTACAGCGATGGTGAACTTCTAGTCACTTCTATCAATGATTTTAAAGTAAGTGAGGAGTAGATACTTGATTCAGGCTGCACATTCCACATGAGTCTTAATCGGGATTGGTTTATAACTTACGAAACAGTGTCTGAAGGTGTTGTTTTGATGGGAAATAATACTTTATGTAAAATCGTAAGTGTTGGAACAATTAAAGTTAAGATGTTTGATGGAGTTGTCAGAACATTTAGTGACATACAACATGTTCCAGAATTGAAGAGAAATATAATTTCGTTAAATACTCTTGATTTAAGAGGGTATAGATAGACAGCTGAAAGTGGAGTTTTAAAGATTTCCAAAGGTTCCATTGTTGTGATGAAAGGGAAGAGAAAGATTACCAAGTTATATATTTTGCAGGGTTCTACAGTTACTGGTGATGCAGCTGTCATTTTCTCTTCCTTGTCAGATGATGATATTACTAAACTTTGGCATATGCGCCTAGGGCATATGAGTGAGAATAGCATGGCAGAATTGAGCAAAAGAGGACTTCTTGATAGGCAAGGATTTTGCAAATTGAAGTTTTGTGAGCACTGTATTTTTAGGAAGTAAAAGAGAGTTCGATTCACCAGAGGAATCCATAACACGAAGGGAACGTTGGAGTATATTAATTCTGATCTGTGAGGGCCATCCAGAGTGTCTTCGAGAGGTGGACCTAATGATATGCTAACTTTTATTGATGATTTTTCCAGAAAAGTTTGGGCGTTCTTCCTAAAGCAGAAAAGTGATGTGTTTTCTGCATTTAAGTCTTGGAAAATTATGATTGAAAAATAGAAGGAAAACAAATAAAATACCTCTGCACAGATAATGGCTTAGAGTTCTGTTCTGATGAGTTTAATAGATTGTGCAAGTCAGAAGGGATCGTGAGACACTTACTAGTTCGTCATACTCTACAGCAAAACGGCGTTGCAGAACAAATGAACAGAATGATCATAGAGAAGGTTCGATGTATGTTGTCAAATGCCAACTTAACGAAGTTTTTTTGGGTAGAAGCAACCTCTATTGCATGTTTTTTGATCAACCGATCTCCATCCGTTGCTATTAAGAAAAAGACTCCACAAGAGGTATGGTCTAGTAATCCTGCTAATTATTCTGACTTAAAGATCTTTAGGTTTCCTGCATATGCTCATATTGATAATGGAAAATTAGAACCGAGATCCATTAAATGTGTTTTTCTTGGTTATAAAGCTGGTGTAAAAGGGTATAAGTTATGGTGTCCTGAAAATAGAAAAGTTATGATTAGCAGAGATGTTGTTTTTGATGAAACTACTATGCTACCTACCTAACTTATCTCTTAAAGACTCTTCCAATAAAGAAAATCAAAAGTAGGTGGAGTATCAGATTAATACAGAGTCGACTCCTCAAGCTAGTACAAAAATTGAGAATAGAGTTGTTTTTTCACCGCAATACTCTATCGCCAAAAACAGAATTAGAAGAGAAATTAAACCTCTAAAGAAGTATGTCGAGGCTGATCTATTTGCTTATGCTTTAAATGTGGCTGAAGATATAAATGCGAATCAAGAGCCATCTAATTATTCTGAGGCGGTTAGTTGTGAAGACTCAGAAAAGTGGATGTTTGCTATGCAAGAGGAGATGGAATCACTCCATAAAAATAGAACATGGAATCTTGTGAAACTTCCTAAAGGTAAAAAGGTTGTTCATTGTAAATGTATGTTTAAAAAGAAAGAAGGGACTCTAGGAGTTGAAGAACCTAGATATAAAGCAAAGCTTGTTGCAAATGGTTACAGCCAAATTCCAGGAGTGGACTTCATAGATGTGTTCTCCCAAGTTGTTAAGCATAGTTCGGATTCAAGCTTTGCTTGGTATTGTGGCCATGCATGATTTATAGCTTGAATAGTTAGATGTAAAAATTTCATTTCTGCATGGAGAACTTGAGGAGAACATTTATATGCAACAACCAGTGGGTTTTATAGTCTTAGAAAAATAGGACTATGTTTGCTTGCTGAAAAAGTCTCTTTACGGTTTGAAACAATCACCAAGATAGTTGTATAATAGGTTTGATTCATTTATGACTTCTCATGCTTTCAAAAGAAGTAGTTTTGATAGTTGTGTTTACTTTAAGAAAAAAAGTGATGGTTCTTTCGTGTACCTACTTTTTTATGTTGATGACATGTTGATAGCAGCAAAAGATAAATGAGAGATAAGAAAGGTCAAAGCCCAACTAAGTGAAGAATTTGAGATGAAAGATTTAAGACCAGCAAAGAAGATACTTGGTATGGAGATTCTCAAAGATAGAAAAACAAGTAAATTGTACCTAAGTCAGAAGGGATACATTGAGAAAGTTCTTTACAAGTTCAATATGTAGAGTGCTAAGCCTATTAGTACTCCTTTAGCAGCCCATTTCAGACTTTCATCGGCTTTGTCTCCACAATCAGATGATGAGATTGAGTACATGTCACATGTTCCATACTCTAGTGCAATGGGACCTCTCATATATGCTATGGTTTGTTCACGTCTAGATTTATCATATACAGTTAGTGCAGTTAGCAGATACATGACGAATCCCAGTAAAGAACACTGGAAAGCAGTTCAGTGGATTTTAAAATACTTATGAGGTACTACTGATGTCTGCTTACAGTTTGGAAGAACTAGACATGGAGTCATTGGGTATGTTGATGCTGATTTGCTGGAGACCTTGATAGAAGAAGATCTCTCACAGGTTATGTCTTTACAATTGGAGGTTGTGCAATTAGTTGGAAAGCCACTTTGCAAACTACAGTCTCTTTGTCTACCACTGAAGCTGAGTACATGGCGATTACTGAGGCTTGTAAAGAAGCTATTTGGTTGAAGGGACTCTATAGTGAACTTAATGAAGACCTTCAAATCAGTAAAGTATTTTGTGACAGTCAGAGGGAAATCTTCCTTACAAAAGATCAAATGTTTCATGAGAGAACAAAACACATTGATGTTCGGTATCATTTTGTTCGTGATATTATTGCTCGTGGTGATATTGTTGTGAGCAAAATTAGTACTCATGAAAATCCTGCATATATGATGACTAAGTCACTTCCTATAACCAAGTTTGAGCATTGCTTAGACTTGGTTGGTGTTCATTGTTGAAGTTAAACCCTTAAGGGGTTTTATAGAAGAGGTGAAGAACTTGTTCGTTGAGAGTTCACGATGAAGAACTTATTCATTGAGAATTCGTGTCAAGGTGGAGATTGTTAGAATTAAATGACCCGAATCCTTATTTAAATAAAATACAGTGGTAAAATAAAATAGAAGTAAAATCCATATAGAACTACACTTCTTTTATTTTATTTTAGAATAAGGTTTTTTAAACCTTATTAAACTCCATTTATTTTATATTGATTAGAATAATGTGTTTCAATCTTACTAGAATATGGCTTTACAAGATTATAAATAGACATAGCCTATTCCTTTTGTAATTAAATTCGAATTCGACATAGTGAATTTTCTTCTCCTCTGCCCGTGGTTTTTTTTCCGAAAGGGTTTCCACGTAAAATCTGTGTGTTCTTTATTTTATTTTATTTTATTTTCACATATGTTGTAAATTAAATGGATGTCTATAATCCCCTTAAGCATATTAAAGAAAAGAGATAAAACTCATTACTTCATTTATAATCGGAGATCATTAAATGGAGTAATTAAGAAAACTTAGTTCATTAAATACATTTATTAATTAAATGTAAAGGAGCTTATAAATAGCATATTGTAAGTAGAAATACGACAATGAAAAATTATCTCATATTTTCATCCACTTTTATTTATTATTTTATTAATTTTTCTATAACACGTTATCGATCGAGCTTCTACGAGTTCATAGTGAAGTTCACGTCATTTTGGCTTTATATAATTTGCCCGTATAACTTTCGTTAAACTATATAGGATATACATATTTTCATAATTCTTTTATTTTATTTTCTAGATGAAATATTTGCTTTGGGTAACATTCGCACATTTATTTTTACAACTAAAACCTAATAATGATAATATACATGTTTTTTAAAAAGAAATTTCAACTAATGTAATTTGTGTTAAGTTATTATTATGACTATTCCTCTCTATGTTAATATTTGACATACATATTATTATTTAGAAAATTAGGTATATATAATTGAATTATTTTACGATTGAGAATACTTATTATTTTACTAATATTTTTATTTTAATCCAAGTGATTATAATGTCAAATCTTGCCAAACTTGAATTTGCGGCCTTAGACATCTCAGGCAAGAATTATTTGTCATGAGTGTTAGATGTTGAAATTTACCTAGATGCTAAATGTTTAGGAAATACTATATTAGTAGATAAAGAAGCATTTAATCAAGACAAGGCAAAAGCAATGATTTTCATCCGTCATCATCTACATAAAGGGTTAAAAGTGGAATATCTCACTGTGAAAGACCCTCTTGATTTGTGAAAAAATTTGAAAGAACGATTTGACCATCAGAAAACTGTGATACTCCCTAAAGCTCGTTATGATTGGATGCACTTACGGTTGTAAGATTTTAAGACTGTAAGTGAATACAATTCAGAACTTTTCAAAATTAGTTCTCAACTAAAATTATGTGGAGAAAACATAACTGATGAGGACTTGTTAGAGAAAACATTTTCAACCTTTCATGCTACTAATGTGCTCCTGTAGCGGCAATACCTTGAAAAAGGTTTTAAAAGGTATTCTGAATTGATTTCATGCCTTTTGGTGGCAGAACAAAATAATGAGCTGTTGATGAAAATTCATGAAATTCGTCCCACTGGTTCTGCACCATTCCCTAAAGTAAATATAACAGTACACAATAATTATGAAAATAGAAAATATAGAGGTCGCAGCCGTGGTCGTGGACGTAATGGGGGACATGGTAGAGGACGTATTAGTAATCGTTATCATGGTGGTCATAACAATGATACTTCTAACTACCAGAAAAAGAATAACAATGAAAGACAAGAAAGAAGTGGTCAAAATAATCTTTCAAAGATTGTTGAGAATACATGCTACCGATGTGGTATGAAGGGACATTGGTCACGTACCTGTCGTACGTCTGAGCATTTAGTGAAACTTTATCAAGCATCCATTAAAAGGAAGGGAAAACACATGGAGACAAATTTTATATCCCAAAATAATGAAATGGAGGCAAAAGATGAAGATATTCACTATAATACTAAAACTGAACATGCCTACGAGGGTGATATATTTAATCACCTTAATAATATAACTCACCTAGATGTGGCAGCTTTCTTTGAGAATCATTAGAAAAATTGATGTTATTTTGACATTTTTATGTTGTTTTAAGTATATTTTATTTTCTTGCATAAAGAATAATTTATATACTTAATAAATATTTGCAATGTTTCTCATATTATATTTTGTTTGTTTTTATGAAGAATATGAATATTCAACAAAATTTCGATGAGCCCAAAATCAATGGAGACATGTGTCTTGCAGATAGTACTACAACACATGCGATACTCAAAGATAAAAAATATTTTTCTCATTTGACAATGAGTAATGCCCATGTTAATACAATATCGGGTAGTTCAAAACTTATTGAAAGCTTTGGAAGAGCTATTATATTATTACCTAAAGGTACAAAATTTGTCATTGATGATGCTTTATATTCCACTAAGTCTCAAAGAAATTTATTGAGTTTTAAAGATATTCGTCTTAATGGATATCATATTGAGACTATGAATGAGAAAAATGTTGAATATCTATATATTACAAATGTTGAATGTGGAAAGAAATATATTTTGGAAAGGCTACCCGCTTTTTCATCAGGTTTATATTATACACATATTAGTGCAATTCAGTCACATGTTACTACAAACCAAAAGTCTGTAGATCCACATACTTTTACAATTTAGCATGACCGATTAGGCCATCCTAGATCTATTATGATGCGAAGAATCATCGAGAATTTAATTGGACACCCATTAAAGAACCAAAATATTCTTGAATTCAAGGATTTATCTTATGTCGCTTGTTCTCAAGGAAAATTGATTATTAGACCATCACCAGCTAAAGTTGAGATTGAATCTCCCGCATTTCTGGAACGTATTCAAGGTGATATATGTGGGCCCATTCATCCACCATATGGACCATTTAGATATTTTATGGTATTAATAAATGCATCTAGTAGGTGGCCATATGTGTGCTTATTATCGACTCGCAACCTGGCGTTTACGAGACTACTTGCTCAAATAATTTGATTAAGAGCACAATTTCCAGATTATGCAATCAAAACTATTCGTCTTGATAATGCTGGTGAGTTTACATCCCAAGCTTTTAATGATTATTGTATGTCAATTGGGATAAAAGTTGAATATCCTGTAGCTCATGTTCATACACAAAATGGTTTAGCTGAATCGTTTATCAAATGCCTCTAACTAATAGCTCGACCATTGCTTATAAGAACAAAACTCCCTGTTATAGCATGGGGATATGCTATTTTGCATAGAACAGTACTTGTGCACTTAAGGGCAACAAGTTATAATTAGTACTCCCCATTACAATTGGCTTTTGGTCAGGAGCCAAATATTTCTCATCTTAGAATTTTTGGATGTGTAGTATATGTTCCAATTGCTCCATTACAACGCACAAAGATGGGCCTTCAAAAAATGTTGCGAATTTATGTTGGTTATGAATCTCCTTCTATAATTAAATATGTTGAACCATTAACTGGAGATTTATTTACTGCATGATTTATTGATTGTCATTTTGATGAAACAACATTCCCAACATTAGGAGGAGAGAAAATACAACTTGTAGAAGCCCAAATTACCCGGGCCCAACTAAACCTACCCAATCAGCCCACATCCACCAAATTACCAACCCCATACCCCAAGTACCCAAAGCCCAAAATTATAATCCAATAACCCAATTCCAAACAAACCCTGACCAACCCCATACCCTAAGTACCCAAAGCCCAAAATTATAATCCAATAACCCAATTCCAAACAAACCCTGACCCACACCCATATAGCCCAAGCTCTTAGCCCAACTAGCCTAATTTAGGGTTTTAAAAAAATTGAAACCCTAAGTGCCGCTAACGTCCCATCCACCAGCACCATCCCCTGGCACCACTTGCCCCACAGTCACCTCCACTGGCCATCAACTGACTTGTAAAATCAAGCAAACACGCAAGCAATAGGATTAGGGCATTGTAAATGGCTATAAAAAAACCAAATCTAAAACCTTTTTTCTTCTTCAGCAATTCCTGGGAAAATACAAAAAAAGTATTCGATTTTTTTTTAGCAAAAATAGCTATTCCAATAATATCAAAGTAAGAGAGTAGCATCAAATCAAACCCAATATCAGAGATCGAAGAACCGAACATACAAAAACCTAAGGTGATTTTAACTTTCTTTTCGTTTTTGTTTTCTGGTCCATTCTTCTCGTATATATAAATATAATAAAAACCTAAAAAAATAAAAAAGAGAAAGAAAACAATACTTTTTGAGATTCCGGCCACCGTGCGACGGTGGCCGGCGATGGGCCTGCGGCGGAGCTCCTCGATCCCCTGACCGAGATTTGGGTTGACCCAAAGAGAAGAGGAGAGCTCTCTCCTGTTTTTTTTTTTTTAAACCTGGTGGAAATGATTTTTTTTGGAAATTTTTAGGCTTTTATAGCCTACCAAAACGGCACCGTTTTCGTGCCCAGGCCCAGACCCAAAACGACACCGTTTGGCATAAAGACCCGATCTGTCTGACTCGACCCAAGGAGGATCCGCGTGTTTTCTATGAAAGGGCTAATTGCACTTCTAGCCCTTCCGCATTTTTATGATTTTACAATCCAATTTGTTGTTATATTCAATTTGGCCCAGCAATTTATTTCGGTTTCTGATTTAGTCCCCTTGATACTGCGTGTTTTGGGGCAAATGGGTTTTTTGTGCTTTTGGTCATTCCCCTGTTTTTCGCTCGTTTAAATTGGTCCCCTTCCCTTCTTTTTATTTCAATTTCGCCCCAAGCCTTTTGTTTTTTATTCGATTCGGTCCTTTTTTAATTACTTTATTATTAAAATTAATTTCTTTAGTATTATTATTTTTAGTAGTACTATACATGTACATATACATTATCATTATTGTTACTATTACTATTATTAATCTTCGTATTATTATTATTTCTTTATTTTTATATTATATTATATTATTAGTTTTTACCATTATTAGTATTAGTTTTAGCTTCAATTAATATTTTTAATGGCATATATATATATATACTTTTATGTAACATTATTAATAATTATTTTTAAATATTATCATTATTTTAATACATGTATATATATTAGGTGTATATTCTTTTAATAGATATTATGTATATATTTTTTATATATATTATTTTTAACTTTACATTATGTATATATTTTTAATATCATATTATTCGTATATTTTATTATATTGTGTATATATTTTTAATAATTATATTATGTATGTATTTTAACACTATATTACATACATACTTTTAATATTATTATTATTATGATTATTTTATATTTAGTTATATTTTTAAATATCTCGTTTTTACTATTATATGTATATATTATTATTATTATTATTATTATTGTAACACCCCGAATTTGGGCCTAGAAGTATTGGGCCTTGAGTGGGGGTCCGTAAGGAGGTTGTATATAGGTATTTAATTGTGCAATGAAATGACACAATTAAATGTCCGCTTTAATGGTTAATGGCCCGAGAAGTGTTAGAGAAATCTTGGGTTCAAACTTGGGCTTTAGCAAAATTTTGGTATTAAGTGAAAAACCTGGATTCTTGGATGAGGGTTTTAAATTATTGTGTTAAATAAATGACACAAGGAAGCTTGTAGTCTAGTGGTTGTGGCATCATTAAGGTTGTATGGGAGCCTGGGTTCAAGCCTTGGCTCTTGCAATTTATTTTGGGTTTTTTAAAGGGAACCTGGACTTTGGCCTTTAGACCTTATAATTAATTGGGGATAAAATATGACACAAAAAGCCTTGTGGCTTAGTGGCAAGTAGCGTGTGGAGCATTTAAGGGGAGGCATAGGTTCGAATCCCATGGCAAGCAAAGAGCATTTATTTTGCTAAAAGGGGGCGGCAAGAGTTGGTGTTGAATTTAAACTCTGATGTTGGAGGGATCCCACATCGGGAAGCTAACATAAGAGTGGATACAAAGCTGGCTTTAAATAGAGGGAACCATGAGGAGAGTAAAGGCACCTTTCTTGGTCGATCCCTTTCATTGTATGGCGTGCTCGTTTGGGTTGGGCGTCGGCTAAGAGTGCTCGGAGTATGGATTAACTCTAGTCTCCTATCAGGTGTGTATTTCTTACTACTCTAGCTATAGGATGGCTACTTCGGGCCGCGATGGGTCGAAAGGGGTCATGTGGGCCTAATGGGCCTCTGAGCCCAATTGGATAAGTTGTTTGATTGTGTAGTAAATATTGGGCTAGGCTAGGTGAATCTAATATTTGTGGCTAGATTTGGGCTAAAAGGACCACACGAGCGTGGGGCCCATTTAATGAGAATGGGCTTTAGAGCCATTAGTATTGTTATCCATGTTTAGAATACTTTAGTTTACTAAAATTACCGAAATACCCTTAGTTTGTAAAAATCTTTGAAATACCTCGATTTGTAAAATTATCGAATACCTTCGACTTGTAAAATTACCATTTTACCCCGATTTACATAATTACCATTTTACCCCGCTTTACCCTAAACTACGAATTATCGTTTTACCTCGATTTACAGAATTATCATTTTACCGTCGATTTATAGAGTTACTATTTTACCCTTGATTTACAGAATTACTATTTTACCCTCGATTTACAAAATTACAGAAATACCCTCAATTTGTAAAATTACCAAAATACCCCTAGTTTGTAAAATTACCAAAATACCACTGGTTTGTGAAATTACCAAAATACCCTCAATTTGTAAAATTACCAAAATACCCTCGATTTACAAAGTTACGAAATACCTTGACTTTCTAAAATTATAGAAATACCATTGGTTTACAAAATTACTGAAATACCCTTGGTTTGTAGATTTACCAAAACACCCTTGTAGGATGAAATGACTAAAATATCCCTATTAGGTAAAAAGACCGTAAAGCCCTTGTAGGGTAAAGTGACCGTAAAGCCCCTGTAAGGTAAAGTGACCGTAATACCCCTGTATGGTAAAATGACGAATATGCCCTTATGTTTCGTATGACTGATGTTCTTAGGATTTACATATATTGATATTGGATTAGTTAAGTTTGAGTGACAGGTGGTGGTTATCGTAGGCGATTGATTTTGGAAACGTTTCAACTTCAACCCGTAATGTGTGTACTAACCTTCGTAATAGCTTAGATTAATATTTCTTTGAAAAGTCAAAGCTTCATATTTTAGTGATTCGGAATTAATATTTAGATCTATTTTCTACGACGTTTAAGTTGGATTCACAACGGATATGGGGTAGGAAGGTATTTGGAACGTTCTTCAACGAGTAGATCTCTTGGTAAGTATTCGAACCTTCTTTCCATTTGTATCTTGTGGTTTAAGAAAAGTGAAAACCCTCTCGTCGACTAAGGCTAAAAGGGTTTTTGGTGTTATTTGGTTTGTTGGTGCTAGTGAGGATTAAAGGCTACCGATCGAGGAGTGTGTGAAAAGCTTGGATCATTGGAGTGACTAAATCTAGTCATCAACTTCGGCAAAGGTAAGATTCCTAAGGCCATTATGGATGGTGGCCGAATGTGTAAGTATTAGTATTAGATGATTTGAGGTTTGGTTCAATTAATGGGAAGCTGATTTATTAATGATGGATTATAGGAGAAATCGTGTAGGAGATCTCGTCGAGGAATATCGCCAAACAGGTGTGTAACGAACCCTTTTTCATCGCTTAAAGCGATAAAATGTTAAAAGTCAAATGCTTAAATCTTGGCATTTCGAGGACTTGTGAGCAAGCGAACGCTCACTAGTTAGTTAGAATCGATGAGACGATGATCGAGAACAATGGAAATGGTGAGAATGTGATTTTTGGAGTTCTTGGTAAGTTGGGCCTCGAGGGGCCGAAGTGGGTCCCATTGGGCTTTCGGGTCCATTTGGGTAAAATTGGTAGAAAACGGAAATATGTTAAATTGCATGTTAAGACTGTTAATACTGTTATGGATATAGGCTAAATGGGCCTAGATGACAAAATCGGCTGAGTAGGGCCATTAGGGGTTTTAGGCCCAATAACTCGATTTCGCTAAAAATGGGCCAGGATCATTGTTTGCACCTATGAATTGTTTGTAACCATTAATGGACATGGAAACCCTAATTTTTGGTAAAATTACAAGATTACCCCTATAACATGAAAATGACCGTTTTGCCCCTAGGTAAAAATGACCATTATACCCCTAGGGTTTATGTATGATTTTAATACATGGGATTTTGATAAACATGGTATGTATGATATACACATGACATGTATGATATGCACATGATATGTATGATATGCACATGATGTAATCATAAATGCATTGGGTTGGGTTTTATATGAATGGAGGAAGTGAAAAAGGCTTATGCCCGATTATTAAAGGGCTTATGCCCCGATTATCAAAAGGGCTTATGCCCTGCTTATCAAAAGGGCTTATGCCCGCTTATTAAAGGGCTTATGCCCCGTTATTAAAAGGGCTTTTGCCCCATTATTAAAAGAGGCTAGGCCTCAGATATATGATAAAGCAATATCTTTGCCGTGGAGAGTTATGGCGGGGTGGGTCGAGTTAATCCCACATGGTGTCTTTGGTTGGTATGGGTGGAGAGTAGCGAAGGTGGGTTGAGTAGTCTCCCCAAATGGGTTGCATTCTTTCATTGACATTATATGTGATATTGAAATGGGCCTATGGGCCATACCATTTCTGATAAAAAGGCTTGACCCGAGAATATGAAATTTGAAAAGGCTTTGGCCCAGTGTTATGAAATATGAAAGGGGCTATGGCCCAGTACATGTTTGAGATTGGATTTGGGCTTAGACCCAATAGGCCATTATTGTTTTGAGCTCTGAAAGGGGCTTGTTGCACACTGAGTTTCCAAACTCACCCCCTTTCCTTAACCTTGCAGGTGAGCCTTGATGTGGGGACTTGGGCCGGAGGGGATTCAGAGTAGCCACGGTGATCGTCTTTGGACTTTTAAATAAGCGTTGGTTTTCATTAAATTTCCTTTATTATTTATTTTTGGTTTGTAATAAGGCCATTTTTAACTTTTCTTTTATTTCTTTTCGGGATTATTTTATTTTCAATAATTTTAAAATTGGTTGATAATTATTCAAATGGGCTAGACTTAGGACGTGTTTTCAAAACGATAATTGTTTTTAAAATATCTCAACGCCACGATTAATTGATTTATCAAAGACGTCCACTTAAACAAATTTAAACTTAGTATAACAAAGTGTGGCTATGGTTGTGGGCATGTCTAGGATTGGATCCCATCAAAGAGCTTGGTACTTAAGTAGCCTTCATGGCTCACCTCCTCTGTCTCGGATACCTACCTGGTGCCCAGCTTCCATACACTTTGTTAACTCAACAATATATATGGTTTTAAAACACTAAAACGGAACGTGGGTTTTCAACTCCAATGTGGCACGTCAGATTCGGCCATAACGTCTGGGCCGGGTTTGGGGTGTTACAATTATTATTATTATTATTATTATTATTATTATTATTATTATTATTATTATTATTATTATTATTATTATTATTGTTATATTCATTATTAATATTATTAGTACTAGTATTGATATTCACTTAATATTTATATATGTATATACATGTACATATTTATGTAGTGTGTTAATAGTTTCTTCTATATTATTATCATTTCTAATATATGTATATATCGTATATATTTTTATATATATATTATGTATATATTTTAATATTATTAGTTATATTTTTTATATATATTATTTCGTGTATATATTTTTATATTATCCTTATTGTTATTATTAATATTAGTATATGTTTTATTATATGTATACATCTTTAATATATATGTATGTCTTTATGTAATATTATTAATAGTTTTTTTAACATTATTATTACTTCTAATATGTATATACTATTATATTATGTATACATTTTATATATATATTACGTATATATGTCTTTTAATATTGTATTTTTATATATCATATATATATTTGAATACTATTTTTTTACATATTATCTTATGTATATATTTAATACTATATTATGTATGTATTTTTAAGCCATATTATGTACATATTTTTAATACTATATATATACTTTGTAATACTATTATTATGTTTATATTTTAATATATGTACGTATGTATATTGGTAACATTATTAGTGTTTTTAATATCATGTTTCCATCATTTTACTAACTTTTATTATATGTATATATATATTCATTTATTTCGTGTTTAATACTACTATTATGTTTAATATCGCATGCATTGTTATTGTTTTTAATATTATTGTCGTATTTATTATTTGCTTCTATGTATTTCTAATTCTTTTATTTGTGTTCTTACCCATTCTGTATCAGTTTGCTTTTCTTATTATATTATTAGCATATTATTATTCTTATTATTATTTTCATTTTATTGTAAATATTGTTTTTATTTTTATCCTAATACTCTTATATTATATGTTAATATTTTTCATTCATTATATCATTGTTTGCACTGTTCATTTATTTATGAATTTTTATTTTAAAAATATTTTATTCATTTTTTTTAATTTCAATAAATAAGGCAACGTGCCGATTTAACATTAAGTCGTTGATTTCATCCCTATGATGGGTGAATATTATCGGCTCCTGTTAAAAACAGAACGTCTTTCTCAAAAGAAATCGAAATTATAAAAATTCTTGTGTTTTGATCGGATCATGATTAAATGTTACATTGAACTCGCATTTTCGAAAATTAAGACAACACATGTTTAACGAGATACCAATTTTAGGCGTCGCGAGGGTGCTAATACCTTCCTCGTGTGTAACTGACTCCCGAACCCTATTTTTTCTCTGGCTTTTGACGTAGACCTAAATTCGGCCTTCATTTTTGTTCAAGAATAAATTTTCTTTTCTAAAAAGATGATTTATTAGATGTCCGATCACACCTAGGAAAAGATTGGTGGCGACTCTTTTTTAATAAAATCGAAAGTCGGTTTTCAAATTTTCAATAAATTGCCTCAATTAGCGGCCAAAGCGAAATTTTTACGTCGTTACAACTGGCGACTCCACTGGGGACTTATTTTTGAGAGTCTAGTCGAATTAAACGCGTGTTGTCAAAATTTTCGAATTTCCTTGTTCAAATTAATATTTAGTCATGATCCTCAAATTTTGTTTTCAAAAATCATGTATTTGTATCATGTTGTAAATTTTTTTTTTCTAACTTGTTTTATCCTTTTGCTTTTTAGCTCTAAGTATTTATAGTTTTAGCTTCTTTTAGTTTTAAATAAAGACTAAAAGTTTCGTGAGTTTCTCCCCACACACCGAGCACTTGCATTTTTGCATAACATAAGCTCTCTACCCGGGCTCCGTCCTCTTAAGTGGAAGTAAACAGTATGCCTTCGTGAGTTAACTCGTACCTCCGCACAGGCTAGTGAATATTTCCAGGTTATATACGACTTATGCTTTCGTGAGTTAACTTGTCCCTCCGCATAGGCATAAATGAATGTAATCCCTCGAATTGAACTTGTGAGCCTGTGATGGGCTACGACCGAGGCTTCGTACTAGTCTTAGTAGACGATAGTGCGAACAATTCGAGTACCTATCTAGAACTGAAACCGCATATAGTGAACCATACGAGCCACCTAACAAGAGCCTTGCCAAACCTCCGTCTGTTAATAATCACCAAAATAACTACACGGGAGAAACTCCTCATGCCTTTCATTTCCTTTACATTTACACTGTTTATACAAAAGAATTGAACCGGGTAGCTTAATTTGTTAAAGTTTCCATAGTTTTTCTCAATCTATATTTGTTGTGATTACTAACCAAGGTTGTTTGTCTTTATTTTTATTTTTCATCACGCATCGTAGGCATCTTGATTAGGAAGGTGTTGATTAGAGATTGGTTGCCAAAAATGGGTTTCTGATGGAGGAGTCAATTACGCAAGTAATCGAGAAAAATGTCGTGGTTCGAAACTGGTCTTTGAAAACCCAGAAAGTAAAAGGGGACAGTTTAACGGAAGGATGTATATCCAATCTTCCCGAACATGTAACTTCAAACGTTCGTTAGAATAACCTGAAGACTTGACTCAAATTTGGAAACAGTGGGACTTAGATACTAGAGGGATTTTCACAGAAAAGTACGGGGATATAGCTCACTTGATCGCCGTCAATGTAGACGAACATTTAATTCAAGCCATGGTTCGATTCTGGGACCAAGCGTACCAATGTTTCACTTTCAATCATGAGATATGACTCCGACCATAGAAGAATATGCTACTTTGCTTCGTGTTGATAATGTACAGTTCAACAAGATATATGTGAAAGAGCTTAAGCCAATGACCTTCAAGAAAAAGCTAGTAAGGTTGACCGGAATGACCGATATATAGGCTGAAAAATAGATTAAAAAAAAAAGAATGAAGTTAGTTGTGTTCCGTGGTTTTCTCTGCGAGACTTAGTTCAAAAAAATCTAGATATTGCGAAAAGAATGGATTTGTTTGCTTTGGCCATTTACGAATTGATCGTCTTCCCAAAGGTCTTGGGGCATATAGAAGTCGCGGTAGTGGATTTCTTCGAAAGGTTAGGGCAAGGGATCAACCCCGTCCCAACTATATTGGCCAAGACTTTTAGATCTCTGAGTAGTTGCAGGAGAAAAGGGGAAGGACGTTTTATCGGATGCGCGCAGTTACTCAATGTCTGGATTCTGAGCCATTTCTGGAAAGTAGAGCGCATACCTTTCCACATGTTCTCAAAAATATTCGCCCCATTAAAGGTTTGCTTTGAGAAAGATTGGCCAAAAGATGTCACTTAGCAGTACTGGGTTTCGGTTTTTCAACACCTACGCGCTGAAGAGATAACCTAGAGAGCACCATGGATTTGTCCTTCAGTTCTGATATATAAATGCGGAAGCCAAGATTGGGTGCTTCTACTCGGATTATGGGGAGGGGTTGGATATGCTCCATTAATGGTTCAAAGGCAGTTTGCTTCACGACAATTCATACCCGCCACCGAAGGGTTGGCACAGTCAGAGTTTGCATTTACAGGTGAAGGCTACATGAAAAGAGTCCTAGATACTGCAAAGGCTTAGAAAGAAGTTCACCTAATGGATTTAGCTCTCTATGCTGATACTATCATTCAAGATTATGACATATGGAGAAAACGACGAGTGAATAGTCAACAAGTCTCATCGACGAATTACACTTTCCAGAATCCTTTCTCAGAAGAAATGCCATCCGAGCTGGAAGTAACAAGACACGAATTTGAATGTGAAAAGGCTAAGTTGTTACGGGATATCAGTTCTCTTCAAGAGGAAAACTACCAACTAAAGATCGATGTTCAGATTGAAAAGTCCCAAACTGTGAAAATCCAAAGAGAAGCTGAGATCGTGAGAAATGACTTAAGGGACCTTCATTTGGAAAAAAAGAAATTAAGAAGCACTATAAAAAATAGTGGTTTGGGCAAGTCGTCAGTAGAATAGAAGGAAGAAATTAGCAATATCAAAGGTGGGATGGAATTCTGGAAAGGGAAAGCAAAGAAAGAAAAGGAAAAAGCTACGCGTGCTATGATAGAGTTAAGGAAGAAGAATGTTGAATATGAAACTGTGTCTGCAGAACTAATGACTAGTCAGTCTAAACATCAAGAGCTAAGAAGGAAAGTACGAGATTTAGAAAATACACTGCAAGCTCAACAACAACAGTGAGATACTCTTCTAAAGGCTCTAGAAGAAAAGAATGATCAGTACGACAGTGTAACACCCCAAACCCAGCCTAGACGTTATGACCGGATCCGACGTGCCACATTAAAGCGTTAAAACATTTTTCCATTCTTAGTCCAGAAAATCGTACTTGATGTTCAAAGGATTAATTCATTAAGAGTTAAATTGAATGGAAGCTGTGCACCAGGTAGGAAACCAGAAAAGAGGAGGTGAGTCCATCGGACTGCTTAAGTACCAAGCTCTTTCGGATCCAATCCTAGACATGCACCCCGCCATTGCCACACTCTAACATCGTGTATTTCTTTAGGTTACCATTGTAATTATGTTCATTTTAAAATAAAACATATTTAATTTTGGAAAACGTTATCATAATAGAAGCCTTGTTTGAGATCGTGCTACTTTGAAATCAATTTATGATTTTTGAAAACGAACCCTAGATCTAGCCCATTTTGATAGTTAATATAAATTAAGTTCACCATAATAAAATATAAACCAAACCCATAAAAAAATAATAGAGCAGCCTTATTACATAATAAAACCCAAATCATCAAAGTAAATGAAAAATAGAGTCCAATTCACCAGAAGAAAATCATATTGCAGAACGAGTGGCCACTCCGAATCCCTCGTAGCTCCAAGCCCACTATGGTTGGGGATTACCTGCATGGATGAAGATAGGGGATGAGTTTGGGGAAACTCAGTGTGTAAAATTATCCCAACCATAGCCCATATCAGCTCAAACCCGAAATGTAATAAATTGGCCTTAGCCTGAGCAGATATCTGAAATTAAGCCCATAGGCCCATAACAGATTAGATCAGATATTTCATGTATATGTAAAACCCAACCCATAACCAACCACATACACCCCCTTACCAACCTTTCACCATGTGGGGAGACTACTCGACCCACCCAACCACTACACGCCTCAGAAATATGCAGCTCCTATGGTTGGGGATTACCTGCATGAATGAAGATAGGGGATGAGTTTGGGGAAACTCAGTGTGTAAAATTATCCCAACCATAGCCCATATCAGCTCAAACCCCAGAAACAGAATAAATTGGCCTTAGCCCAGAACAGTATACAAAATTAAGCCCATAGGCCCATAATAGATTAGATCAGATATTTCATGTATATGTAGAACCCAACCCATAACCAACCACATACACCCCCTTACCAACCTTTCACCATGTGGGGAGACTACTCGACCCACCCAACCACTACACGCCTCAGAAATATGCACTCATTGCCGAGCGTAATGTGACCGAGTCACGGATCTGAGATAATCATGGCAGAGCCACCAGAACAGATATATGTGACAGAGCCACCAGATCAGATAATTTGTGGCATAGCCACCAGGACGCTTCCTCCATAATATAACCCATGTCCCCATGCAACAGATTCACAATCATGGCATACATCATACAGAATCAGGTCATCATGCTTTTTTTTTTGTCAAAAATAACCCTAAGGGTATAATGGTCAATTTACATCTAGGGGTATAATGGTAATTTTACATGCATAAGGGTATTTCAGTAATTATCACCTATGGCTAGGGTTTCATGCTCGTTTTAGCGTTCACCAAGTATTTGGAAGCACTTACCACGTCTTTTAACCAAAGTGGTCCTGTTGGCCCATTGGCCCAGTTTCGGCCCATTAAGCCCAAAACGTCATAATGTACAAAATATCGCATTCTACAGTCTTAACACTTGAATTTACCAAATAAATTAATCAGTCTTTCTTACGAGCATTCGCACACTCGCAAGCCCCCAAAATACCGACTTTTCAGCATTTCGGCATTTCGACTTTTCGGCTTTTGCCGATCTAGTCTATGAGAGGGTATCAGTTACACACCTGATTTGTGACGATATGCTGACAAGATCCACACACGAACTGCCTACAAATAGATTACTAACACGTTAATCTAACTACTAAAACGAACTATAACTAACCTCTTACCACATTCGACCCAAAGCACTTTGGCACTAGCGAACCTACCTTTGCCGAAACTAGCGATTGAGTTTAGATTCAGTCGTTTCCCCTTGTCCAAGCCTTTGATCAGCAGCCTTTGAATCGCACTATCATCATAATAAACAATTGTCACAATCCTTTAGAGCCTTAAAGCCCAATCGACAGCCTCCCTAAGCCTTTAGGGATTTCGACTTTTTTAAATCCCGAAATAAAGAATAGATTCGAAAACTTACCACCAGTTTCTTCAGCCAACGATTTCACTTAAGCTCTTATTTGATTCTGATGTAGATCTAACCCTCAAATCCTAGCAGAAGTTGATCCTTTAATGATCTAAGAATTCGGCTATGCCCCTAAAATATGGGGTTTTCGGCTTTTAGTACAGTGATGAAGAGATGAGGGTTTTTGTAGTGGTTTTGTCGACAGAGGTTTGGGGCTCAGAGAAAGAAAGAGTTGATCACAAAGGATGAAGAAAGACGAAAAAGATATGAATAGGTTTGCTAGGAGAATTCGGCACAGACAATATGAACCTTCGGGTTTTCGACTTTTGTGATATTCGGCTGTAAGGCTTAAAAGTAAAAAGAATAAGGAAGTGGTGAAGAGTAAAGTGGTAGAAGAATTCGGCTATAGAGAAAGAAGAGGAGAAGGTAGATGGAGAGAAAAAATAAAGAAAAGAGGAGAAGGAAGGATGGTCAGAGAATCAGCATAACACACCCAAATGTCGAAATTCCCACTACTACAATACCTAGCCGAATTTCCCATGCTAAAGTCCCTTGGCCGGCCACCTCTTGCTCCTTGATCAGCTCCTAGATTTCCTGCCTTATCTTTATCCTTATCCAATCCCCTTTTCATCTTAAAATCTCCCTAACAGAGTTCCCCCTTGAGTTCCATCACCTCCCCTTTTTGTGCACAAAAAATAAACACCTTATTTGCTTGTCTTGCGGCTCGAACCTGGGCTCTTTCTACACTTCTACACACCACTTTTATAGCCTTCCTAGTGGCGCCACATGCCACTTTTCCACTTGCTTCCTTAAGCCTTATTTTACCCAAATAATATTTAAGACCCCTGTTAACCAGAGACCCCTTTTCCCTTATGGATTAAAATTAATTAAACCCCGGAATTAATCTTAAACTTGGGCCTTCTAGAGGCCCACTAACATACTTAGACTTACGCCAAGCAGTTAAGACACAAAAATTCCAAAATTCACCAAAATTAACAGAAGTCCCGAAAATTGGGGCGTTACAGACAGAGACACTCGCACTTATGAAAGAGCTCTCCAAGAAAAAGAAATGCAACTTGGCTTTTTGATCAATGAAATTCGCAAGGCGTCTATGCAAGTTGTGCAGTTATCAGATGAAGTCGAGGCTCTCAGTTGCCAATTCCCTCCGAGTCAAAGATCAAGCATATCAGAATTCTTAGAACAAGCGAAGAAACAAGGCAATGTGGCTAGAAAATTTGTGTAACGATTGAATCAAAAATAGTGAAAGGTTTTGTAATAGACTATTTTGATTAATGAAATGCCTAAGTAGGGACATCTTGAAATCGACACCAAATTCTTGCACATTCATTCATGACTAATATTCATTTGTCAATTATTCATTCATCCATTCATTGCATGAACATGTCCCATAATCATTCACTGAGGTTAAAATCGTATAATCCGCAGTTGTGACTCTACAAGTCTGGAATCACGCCATTCCTATAGGACGCGCCGAAAAGCTAGAATTATGGAAGCCGAGTTCAATGAGAGGATTGAAATGATGGAAAGGACCCAAAGAGAATTGCAAGAGCAGTTGACCAATTTACAACAGGAAGCAAGAGATTTGATGTTAAGATCTCGAGAGGAATCGCTCGAGCAAAGAGATCAGATGGCCAAAATGATGGAGATGATGACAGCTTTGGTCAAAGGAAAAAGACCTATACAGAGCCCTGACACTAGGGAGCCTCAGCCAAGAATTAATCATGATCAGGATTCGTTCTATCCCCCAAGATTCACTCCACCCCATGTACATGCAACGCAAAGAGAATATCCTCAAAGGGAACCTGCAAGCCTCGAGCAACGAACTGTACCATCTGCTCATCTAGGGCAAGGTACATTCGTATCAAACCCAAGAGCTAATCCTGCTGATCCCAATGTTCCAGATTTGGATGATCCGGTAGAAATAGCCAGAGAATTGAAAGGATGGAAAGGACCCAAAGAGAATTGAAAGAGCAGTTGACCAAGTCACAACAGGAAGCAAGAGATTTAATGTTAAGATCTCGAGAGGAATCGCTCGAGCAAAGAGATCAGATGGAGATGATGACAGCTTTGGTCAAAGGAAAGGGACCTATGCAGAGCCCTGACACTATGGAGCCTCAGCCAAGAACTAATCATGATCATGATCCGCTCTATCCCCCAGGATTCACTCCATCTCACGCACATGTAATGCAAAGAGAACGTCCTCAAGGAGAACCTGCAAGCGTGGAGCAACGACCCGTACCCCCTGCTCATTTAGGGTAAGGTATATTCGTATCGAACCCCGGAGTTAATCCTGTCGATCCCAATGTTCCAGATTTGGATGATCCGTTAGAAATAGTCAGGTTGAAAATAGATGATCATGATGTTCAGGATAAGTATAGGAGTTTGGAAGAAAGACTCAAAGCGATAGAAGGTACTGAAGCCTTCTCTGCATTGAGTGCCAAAGAGCTCAGTTTGGTGCCCGATCTGGTTCTACCTCTGAAATTCAAAGTACCAGATTTTGAAAAATACGATGGCACGAGATGTCCAAAAGCGCATCTTATCATGTTCTGCCGGAAGATGACTGTTTACATGAATAAAGATAAATTGCTAATACACTATTTCCAAGATAGCTTGGTCGGATCGGCCCTTCATCATAGAAAGACTTGGCATCAGCATTTTGCGAACAATACAAGCATGTATTCGACATGGTGTCTGATCGGCTAACTCTGCAGATGATGGAAAAGAAGCCAATAGAGACTTTTAGGCAATACGCGTAAAGATGGAAGGATATCTTAGCCCAAGTAGAACCCTCATTGACCAAAACTGAAATAACGGTCCTCTTCATCAACACTTTGAAAGCACCATTTTATGATAAATTGGTAGGAAGTGCCACGAAAGACTTCGCAGATATTGTATTATCCGGGGAACTTATAGAAAATGCCATCAAAAGTGGAATAATGGAAGGTTCTGAGAGCTCGAAAAAGGCAGCACTTGTAAAGAAAAAAGAGGCAGAAGCCTATATGGTGGGAACTGAGAATCACTACACTTCTAATCTGTATCCAACCCAGTCACGACCTCGATATCGCCCACCTCCAAACTTCTATTATCCTCCCCAAAACCCTTACTATCAAGCACCACCTCATTACCCTTCTTACCCCGTCTACGCCACAAATAACCAAAAACCAGTCACTATGTTCCCACAGAATACCATGCCAGCTCAAAGCCAACGTAAAGATGAACAAAGACAGACAAGATCCAACCCTAAAAAACCCCAGTTCATCCTAATTCCCGTGTCATACGGAGAGCTGTACCCAAAACTGTTGGGAAAACAATTAATATCCCCACATTATATGGCACTCTTGAAGCCTCCATACCCAAAATGGTACGATCCTAATGCCAATTGCATGTACCACGTCGAAAACCAGGGGCATTCTCCAGAAAATTGTCTGGCATTTAAAAGGAGGGTTTAAGGCCTCATTGATGCAGGCATCTTACGATTTGATGGTACTAGCAATACAACTGGAAATCTGCTCCCTAACCATACTGAAAGGAATGTGAGCGCGGTGGCCGAGGAAGACAAGTGGCGAACCAAAAGCTGCGTTTCTGAAATAAAGAGACCTTTACAGAAGATATGGAAGGTGATGGTTGAAAAGAGTCTATTCTGTCGCCCCTACAAAATCTTTAAAGAATGAAGTATAAAAGGTCACTATTTTTGTGACTTCCATGGTACTGAAGGGTATGACATTCAGTCTTGTGAGGAATTTAGAAAGTTACTTCAAGACATGATGGACAACAAGGAGATTGGGATCTTTAACCAAGAGGCCGATGAGGGAGAAGTATGCACTTTTGACAATCAATCATCAAGTTTCCCTTATAGTGTCGATCAACCATTGGTGATTTATAACGATGCAAAAAAGGAACAAGTGAAATCGAAAATAATAATTAAAATACCATCTCCTTTCCCTTACAAAGGCAACAAGACGGTATCATGGAAATACGATGTCAACATTATCACATTTGAAGGTGAAAAATCCAAAGTCATGACTGGAAGTGTTGGAGAAGTAGGACATTTTACTCCCAGCGGGAGATGCTATTCTAAAATGGTTGAACCAACAAAAAAGATAAGTGACTCGAACCAGAAAGGAAAGGCACCGATGCATGAGGCCGAGGTCGAACTTGAGACTCCGTCCGAACAAGAAGTTAAAAGGCCTGTGAATGAAAAAGAAGTACATGAATTCTTGAAGTTCATCAAGCATAGTGAATATAACATCGTGGAACAGTTAAGCAAACAACCAGCACGACTCTCGATATTATCCCTACTATTGAATTCAGAACCATATAAGAATGCTTTGCTGAAAGTGTTAAATCAAGCTCACGTGGCAAGCAATATATCTGTCAAAAAGCTTGATAGGTGGGTGAATAACCTGAATGCAGATAATTTTATTTCTTTCAGTGATGATGAAATACCACCAAATGGTAGGGGCTCCGTAAAAGCATTGCACATCACAACCCGTTGCAAGGGTTACATAATACCGAATGTACTCATTAATAAAAGGTTTACACTCAATGTCATACCTTTGGCCACATTTTCTAGAGTTCCAATTGATCTGTCTTATCTAAGGCCTTGTCACTCCACAGTAAGAGCATTCGATGAGACAAGACGAGAAGTCATGGGAAAAATCAAAATTCCTCTAGAAGTGGGCCCCTATATATATGACATCGAGTTTCAGGTCATGGACATCACGCCCTCATATAATTGCCTTTTAAGAAGGCCTTGGATCCACTCTGTCGGGGTAGTTCCTTCATCTCTCCATCAAAAAGTAAAGTTTATCATGGATAGTCTTTTGGTCACTATCGTGGGTGAGGAGGACATTGTCGCATCTATCTCAACTGATACACCATACATCGAAGTAAGTAAGGATACAGTAGAGTGTTCCTTTCGTTCCTTCGAATTAATCAATTCTACGTTTGTTGCTAAAGGAAATAAAATTCCCGTGCCCAAGTTGTCAAGGAATACCCAGATGAGAATTGAGTTGACTGTGGGAAAGGGAGCCCGAGCAAGAAAAGGTTTAGGAAGATATCAGCAAGGGATAGTTAGAGCTCTGAAACTAGTACTCATAAGGCTCGATATGGTTTAGGGTTCCATCCAGATACGTGACAAAGAAGAAAACAGTTGCAGAAAGATCGAGAAAGGCAGATTGCAAGAGCCTTAGGCCGAGAATTAGAATGGGAGCCCATAATGTACCCTCCTTTGTCAAAAACATTTACATCTGCAGGAATGATATACCCCGGACAAGATAATCCTCGAAGCACGCTGTTATTAATTGAAAGGGGTCTTCAGAATGTCAGCATAAATGTCATTGACAAAAGAGATGATGCAATTAAAGATGTTTCAATGATACGCCATTGTCCTCCTGGATTCATTTTGAACAATTGGACTGCTGTTGATCTCCTTGTAATTTCTAAGTCTTCTCTAGAGTAATGCTCAATGTTAACACTCTTCTTTTTGTGTGTCCCTAAGTAATAGTAGGGATTCTTTTGTCAGAGCTTATGATTTGCTCTTTATCATTTAAATGAACATTAATGGAGATGCATTTTGTCATGGTCTTTTCATTCTCATTAACTTCATACTTTTTCCCTCTTCTCACAGCCTGTCGTTGCATATATCTCACATCTTTCTATTATACTTGTTGGTCCCAATACTTTGATGCTCCTCTATAGTTTTCTTTTCCATTCAACTTTCAGGTGCTTAGATATCAACGATATGAACAAACCCGTTACAAATCTTGAAATCGATTTCGAGAAAGCTATTTGTTTAGTAGAGTTCGAAGCTGAGGAAAATCTTGAAGACTATGTCTTGCCTCTAGACTTACTAAGAATGGTAGAAAAAGAAGTTAAACAGATTCTACCTCATCAAGAGTCTGTTGAGATAGTAAACTTAGGAAATGAAGAAAAAAGGTAAGAAGTGAAGATTGGGACCTCCATTTCAGATAACACCAAACATGATTTGATCACTTTGCTTCATGAGTACAAAGATGTATTTGCATGGTCGTATCAGGACATGCCAGGATTGGATGAGGATGTAGTGGTCCATAGACTCCCATTGAAACCAGAATGCAAACCTATTCAACAGAAGCTAAGATAAATGAGACCTGAAATGTTGTTAAAGATAAAAGAAGAAGTCAAGAAACAATTCGATGTTGGCTTCCTACAAGTCTCTAAATACCCACAATGGGTAGCTAACATAGTCCCAGTACCGAAGAAAGACGGCAAGGTACGAATGTGTGTGGATTATCGCGATCTGAATCGAGCAAGTCCTAAAGATAACTTTCCTTTGCCACACATCAATACATTGGTAGATAATATAGCCAAGCATTCATTGTTTTCGTTCATGGATGGATTCTAGGGTTATAATCAATTAAACCTTATCGAAGAAAAATGTTTAAAGGCAATTTGTCACGGATCGATGTACCAGAAGAGAATGATCGCGGCCATGACAAGAAAGTACGGATATGAGAATTCCACGAAGGAGAACTCGTGTTGAGAAAAATTGTCCCAACACAAAAAGACCTGCGAGGAAAATGTGCACCAAATTGGGAAGGACCGTACGTCGTGAAGAAGGCTTTCTCAGGTGGAGCTTTAATTCTCACTGAGATAGATAGGAAAGAGTTACATAACCCAGTGAACTCAGATGCTGTAAAGAAATATTATGCCTAAAAAAAAAAAAGATCAAGGTGAAAACCCGAAAAGGGCATCTTGATTAACACAAAAGATTAGGATGAAAACCCGAAAGGGCGTTCTAATGAAGAAAACACTGGGCTTGAAAAGTAAGGCATTTTGAATGGTGGGTCAAACAACGAGACTACAGTATTTGAAGCATTTCTGAAAACTCGAGATCTTCTACGCAAGAAGCCATGCTTGAAAAGATTCTTGATTAAGAAACGTGGAAGAGTTTATGCGTTGAAAATCTAAGCATTTGTATCCGCTGAATGCGATCCCCTTTCTTTTTATTACACTTTTTACTATTCTTGGTTAACTTTCTTTGTTTGTCACCTTTGAAATAAATAAATGGAGGTATCCCTTTTGTACCTACCGGACCATTTTCATGCATCTCATTATGTGGTTTATTTAAATGATAAATAGTGAAATGACATACTCTAGACAAAAGAAATGTTGAGCATTACTCGGGTAAGAATTTGATAAGTACAAGAGTCTCAAAGTAAGGACAAAGTTCAACCAGGGCCAAAAGAGTGATATCTGAGAAACGTTGATTACTCGTGAAGCTTGAGGAAGGATACAGGGCCTAAAGAGAAAGTCAAAAGCCGAAGTAATGAACGCAGATCATCACAAAAATTGTGACGAAAAAAGACATACGACAAACATACCTAAGGCGCATAGCATAATTATGTAGGCATAAAGACATTTAAGACAAACATGTGCATATCATGATAACATCATACATGACATATACAGGTATTCCAATAGAGCAAGAGGATGAGATGATAGCTGTACTGAATCAAAGGAAAAGACACCTGAATTCCACCAGATGACATGTTTTGGTATTCTGGTTTTTATTTCTGTTTCAAAAATCAACTCATATTGTGAGAGGTGAGTTGAGCCTCAAGACATGCTGAGGTATTTTCAATTTCTGTTTTTCAATTTTTGTTCATCAGAATCAACTCATATTGTGAGAAATGAGTTGAGCCTCGGGACACGCTAAGGTATTTTCAATTTTTGTTTTTCAAAAAAAAAAAAACAAGCTCATATTGCGAGAAGTGAGTTAAGCCTCAGGACACGCTGAGGTATTTTCAATTTCTGTTTTTCAATTTATGTTCCAAAAAAATCAAGCTCATATTGCGAGAGGTGAGTTGAGCCTCAGGACACGCTGAGGTATTTTCAATTTCCTTTTTTCAATTTATGTTTCAAAAAAATCAAGCTCATATTGCGAGAGGTCAGTTGAGCCTCAGGACACGCTAAGGTATTTTCAATTTCCGTTTTTCAATTTATGTTTCAAAAATCAACTCATATTGCGAAAGGTAAGTTGAGCCTCGGGACACGCTGAGGTATTTTCAGTTTTTCTTTTTCAAATTCTATTTTTATCAAAAGTCAGCTCATATTGCGAGAGATGAGTTGAGCCTCAGGACACGCTGAGGTATTTTCAGTTTCTGTTTTTCAAATTCTATTTTTATCAAAAGTCAGCTCATATTAGGAGAGGTGAGTTGAGCCTCGGGTCACATGCCGAGGATAAAGATTGGAGTTAATCGAAGACACAGATTTTGCCTCCTTGAAGTTGTAGTGAAGCAGGTTGAAGTTACAAGTCTTATCTCCTTGAAGTTGTAGCAGAGCCCTGAAGTTACAGTGGAGCTGATCGAAGTTGCAGTGGAGCACATTGAAGTTGCAGATCTTATCTTCCTGAAGATACAGCAGAAGAGCAGATCACAACGAATTTTATATCCCTGAAGATACTAGTAGATTGAAGCTACAAGTCATAGCTCTAAAGTCGCGATGAATTGAACCAAAGCTACAAGATGCGGTGGATTAGAATGAGACTACTTGGAAAAGAGGAGCTCCAAAGCAAGTCAAGACTCGGCAAGACCAGACAAATTTGGTCTTCCTTGAAAGTCTTTGCTCTATTTCCGTTGCACGACAATGAGCAAAGAGGGGCAGCTGTAGAAGCCCAAATTCCTGGGCCCAACTAAACCTACCCAATCAGCCCACATCCCTCGAATTACCAACCCCATACCCCAAGTACCCAAAGCCCAAATTTTAATCCAATAACCCAATTCCAAACAAACCCTAACCAACCCTATACCCCAAGTACCCAAAGCCCAAATTTTAATCCAATAACCCAATTCCAAACAAACCCTGACCCACACCCACATAGCCCAAGCTCTTTGCCCAACTAGCCTAATTTAGGGTTTCAGAAAAATTAAAATCCTAAGCCTCGCCAACGTCCCATTGACCATCACCATCCCCTGGCGCCACCTGCCCCACAATCACCTCCGCCGGCTATCAACTGACCTGCAAAATCAAGCAAACACGCAAGCAATAGGATTAGGGCATTGTAAATGGCTATAAAAAAGCCAAATCTAAAACCTTTTTTCTTCTTCGGCAATTCTTGGGAAAATACAAAAAAAGCATTCGATTTTTTTTTAGCAAAAATAGCGATTCCAATAATATCAAAGTAAGAGAGTAGCATCAAATCAAACCCAATATCAGAGATCAAAGAACCGAAAATAAAAAACCTAAGGTGATTTTAACTTTCTTTTCGTTTTTGTTTTTTGGTCCATTCTTCTCGTATATATAAATATATTAAAAACCTAAAAAAAAAAAGAGAAAGAAAAAAGTACCTTTAGAGATTCCGGCCACCGTCGCACGGTGGCCGGCGATGGGCTTGCGGCAGAGCTCCTCGGTCCCCTGACCGAGATTTGGGTTGACCCAGAAAGAAGAGGAGAGCTCTCTCCTTTTTTTTTTTAAAACCTGGTGGAAATGATTTTTTTTGGAAATTTTTAGGCTTTTATAGCCTACCAAAACGGCACCGTTTTCGTGCCTAGGCCCAGACCCAAAAACGACGCCGTTTGGCATGAAGACCCGATCCGTCCGACCCGACCCAAGGAGGATCCGCGTGTTTTCTATGGAAGGGCTAATTGCACTTCTAGCCCTTCCGCATTTTTATGATTTTACAATCCAGTTTGTTGTTATATTCAATTTGGCCCAGCAATTTATTTCGGTTTCTGATTTAGTCCCCTGGATACTGCGCGTTTTGGGGAAAATGGGTTTTTTGTGCTTTTGGTCCTTCCCCTGTTTTTCGCTCGTTTAAATTGGTCCCCTTCCCTTCTTTTTATTTCAATTTCGCCCCAAGCCTTTTGTTTTTAATTCAATTCAATCCTTTTTAATTACTTTATTATTAAAATTAAATATTTTAGTATTATTGTTATTATTAGTACTATTCATGTACATATACATTATCATTATTGTTACTATTACTATTATTAATCTTCGTATTATTATTATTTCTTTATTTTTATTTTATATTATATTATATTATTAGTTTTTACCATTATTAGTATTAGTTTTAGCTTCAATTAATATTTTTAACGGCATATATATATACCTTTATGTAACATTATTAATAATTATTTTTTAATATTATCATTATTTTAATACATATATATATTAGGTGTATATTCTTTTAATAGATATTATGTATATATTTTTTATATATTATTTTAACTTTACATTATGTATATATTTTAATATCATATTATTCAGTATATTTTATTATATTGTGTATATATTTTAATAATTATATTATGTATTTATTTTTAACACTATATTACATACATACTTTTAATATTATTATTATTATTTTATATTTAGTTATATTTTTAAATATCTAGTTTTTTACTATTATATGCATATATATTATTATTATTATTGTTATATTCATTATTAATATTATTAGTACTAGTATTGATATTCACTTAATATTTATATATGTATATACATGTACATATTTATGTAGTGTGTTAATAGTTTCTTCTATATTATTATCATTTCTAATATATGTATATATCGTATATATTTATATATATATATATATTATGTATATATTTTTAATATGTCCAAGAAAACCAACTTCTCGTAACCAGAACTCACTTTTGCTGAACTTGGCATACAACTGATTATCTCTAAGAATTTGTAAAACTGTTCTCAAATGCTCTGCATGCTCAGTCTCATCATAAGAATAAATCAAAATATCATCAATGAACACAACTACAAACTTATCTAAGTACGGTCTGAAAATTCGGTTCATTAAGTCCATGAAAATGGCAGGAGCATTAGTCAAGCCAAATGGCATCACAAGGAACTCATAATGACCATACCTAGTCCGGAAAGCAGTCTTCAAGAATCTGACTCTTTAACTCGCAACTGATAGTATCCAGATCTCAAATCTATCTTGGAAAACACAGTAGCTCCCTTCAATTGATCAAACAGATCATCAATTCTGGGCAATGGATACTTGTTCTTTACTGTTACCTTGTTAAGTTGCTGATAATCTATGCACAATCTCATCGACCCGTCTTTCTTTTTCACAAATAGCACTGGTGCACCCCATGGTGAACTACTGGTCTTACAAAGCCTTTATCTGTTAATTCTTGCAACTGAGCTTTCAATTCTTTCAATTCCAACGAGCCATTCTATAAGGAGCAATAGAAATGGGCGTGGTACCGGAATCAACTCAATACCAAACTCAACTTCTCTAACAGAGGCAAACCGGTAGTTCTTCCGAAACATATCGGAAACTCACATACCACAAGTCTTGATTCAATTTTCAATTCGGATCTTTAGTGTTCAACACAAAAGCAAGATAAGCTTCATACCCTTTTCTCAAACATTTACGAGCAAACATAACGAAATTATGGAAATAAACTATCGACTCTTCCGAATTAACCCAAGAATTTCACCATTTTCACACTTCAACTCAATGAATTTCTTTCCACAATTCACTATCACATCATGTGTAGTCAACCAATCCATACCAAGAATCACATCAAACTCATCAAATGGCAATAGCATGAGATCGATCAGAAAACAGTAGCCTCTAATCATTAAAGGACAATTTCTACATACTTTATCTACTAATACATGCTTGCCTAATGGATTCGATACTTTAATCACAAATTCTGTAGATTCTATAGGCATACTTATACTAGGCATCAATTTCATACAAACATAAGAATGAGTCGAACCCGGATCAATCAGAGCAATGACATTAATATCATGTAGAGAAAAATGTACCCGTAATCACATTAGGGGTGGATGCCTCTTCGCGTGCACGAATAGCATAAGTCCTTGCAGGGGCTCTAACATCTGGTCTCACAGCTGAATCTCTAAAGGTACCTCTGTTACTTGCTCCTACTCCCGGTTGCCTCGGTGATCTGCCTCTAGTAAGAGCATTTCCGGATCTAGCACTCTGTGTTACCTCTCAGCTAGCCACTTCTGGACATTCTCGTACAAAATGATCTGGAGCACCACATTTATAGCAAACATTTTCGCTTTGCGACAAGGACCATAATGAAGTCTACCACACCGTGGACACCACGATCTACCATGTCGACATTACCTACACTCGTAGTCGAGGTGGTCTGAGCCTTCGGATCCTTAAATCTTCTACCTCTATTCTGACTAGATTGCCCTGCCGAAAAACTAGATCTGGTAGAAAACTCTTTGGGCCTCTTGGATGTAGCCTGAAATGATCTACTCATCTGTCTTTTCTTTGTATCTTGTGTCTTTGTCTCAACTTTGCCTTTTCTTTTTAACAGCTCCTCTGCCTTACAGGCTCTCTCAACTAAAATAACGAACTCTTTTATTTCTAGGACACCCACTGACAGTCGGATATCATCATTTAACCCATCCTCAAACCTTTTACACATGATAGCCTCTATGGACACACATTCTTGAGCATATTTACTAAGCCTGACAAATTCACGCTCATAATCGGTCACCGTCATATTGCCTTGTTTCAATTCCAGGAATTCCTTTCTCTTCTGGTCAATAAACCTCTGACTGATGTACTTTTTACGAAATTCTTCCTAAAAAAATCCCAAGTGACCCTCTCTTTCGGTACAACTGATACAAGTGTCTTCCAGCAGTAGTAGGCTGAGTCTCTAAGAAGTGATACTACACATTTCATACATTCCTCGGGTGTACAAGATAATTCGTCAAAGACTCTGATAGTATTTTCTAACCAAAATTTTGCTCTTTTTGCATCATCATCTTTTGTTGCTCGGAACTCTTCTGCCCCTTGTTTCCTGATTCTATCAACTGGTGGCTTTTCTCTTACCACTGTACCTGTGACTGAGGAAGCTTGAGCTACATGGGTAGCCTGAGAATCATGAGGGGGTGGAGGTCTAGCTGCTGGATTCGTACGAACGAACTCGACCAACAAATCATTCAAAGCTCGGAAGAGAGCTTCTCGAGTCACTCCTCTCTGATCAACTATTACTGGCCTATTCTCAGATGGCGCTGCCCTTTCTACGGGAGCAAGCGCATTACTTTCTACATCATCATCACCAGCTCGCCCGGGATCCATTACTATAAAACAAAATATTTAAAAATCGTCAGGAGTCGTCACACTATCAAAATACAAGTATGGCATGTATAGCTAGACTTTTTCTCACACTAACTGTTTCGAGAACAGACTAAACCTGCTCTGATACCAATAAATGTTACACCCCCACGCCCGAAACCGTCAACGGAGTCAAGCTTGAGGTGTTACTAAACTTATCTTACCTTTTAAACAACTCTAAACCACTTATTTTAATTTTTGAAATAAACTATTTTTCTGCATCATGGTTGCTTAAAAATTCATTTCTCGAGTTTAAAAACTCGAAATTAAGATCCGTAAATTTTTCCTGAAACTAGAATCATATATCTATCTACTAATTGTTTTTATAGAATTTTTTACTTGGCCAATTAGTACAGTTTATTAGTTAAAGTTTCCCCTGTTTCAAAACTCGACTGCACTGACCTCTTCTTACTATGAACCATATTTCTTCCTGTAAAAAATTCATATGACTAACCGATTGTTTCTCTTAAAACTAGACTCAACAAGGATTCTAACCATATAAAGTAAACCTTCTAATTAGTTTTGTACAATTTATGGTGAATTTCCAAAGTTGAAATAGGGGATCCAGAAATTGCTCTGACCCTGTTTCACTAAAACTTAGATATCTCATAAAATATAATACCTTTACCTTTTTTGCTTATTCCATAAGAAAATAGACATAATAAGATTTAATTTCATATATTATTCATCTTCAAAATATGTTTCTAAAATTTTTAGTGATTTTTCAAAGTTACATCATTTCTGTTACTTGAATCTGTTTTTTACGTTACTTTCACATTTTTCATAATTTTCATGTGATAATCACCATTCAATCATACATATTAATAAACATGTATATCATCGGCCATTTTATTAGCTAATCACTAGCAAGTATTTACACATCATTCATTTTTCATATTATACCAAAAGTAGCTAAGTTTCTATACATGCTATACCCAAAACAAAACGTCTAATTATATCGAGTTATTTCTTTGATAGTGTGATCGGCCTCCGATGTTTCCTTCGATCCCCGAGTGGCTAGATAAGTACTATAAGAAGAAGAAAATAAAGAGATTAAGCACTAGGCTTAGTAAGCTTACAAGCAAATAAATCACAACATTCAACATAATGGATAATTATGCATAATATCATCTAACATCATAAATTTCTTTACTTCTCAATTTCTATCTTCTTCTTTATTCCCTTACCTTCTTTCTTACCTAACCTTTCCTTTTTCATAAATATAATCTACTTTTCCTTTTCTGTTAATTCACTGTAATTTAACTCGTACCCTGACCCGTTGAACCACTCGAAATACTAAGGATACTAGGGTCGTTCCTGTCTTTCAATATCCTGCCAATGCCATGTCTTTGACATGGATTTACATGAATTATTCTGCTCCAATGCCATATATAATATGGACTTACATGGCTCAATCCTGTCTCCAAAGCCATATTTCTAATATGGACTTACATGGCTCATTTCATTACATCTGTCAACCCTAATATCCTAACATTCCTAGGGTTCAACCGGCTTTCTAACACTTTTCCTCTGTCACTTCACCTTAAATTCGACTTTAAATATTTTCATAACATAAATATATAAATGCTAGAAATTGACAATAATAATGTAAAATAAAAAGAATATTGCATTTATTTACTGTAACTTACCTTGATACAAAATGTGACTAAACTTTACAATTTAGTCCTTTACTTTTTATTTTCCCTGATCTACTCCCGAATTTCGTTCTTCTTGATCTATAATAGCAAATTTAACTTATTTAATATTCACATTTATTAAAACAGTCCGTGACCCAAACTTTGGCAAAATTATATTTTTACCCCTAAACTTTCACATATTTGCACTTTTGCCCCAAAGCTCGTAAATTAAACTTCATCCTATTTTCTTATGTTTTATGACATGCTGATCATTTTTCCCTTCTATGGAAATATCAAAATCACACTCTAACATATACTTATGACTATTGGTATTTTTTTTCCGATTTAAGCCATTTTACTCGTTTTCACTTAAAACCGAGTAGCATAAGTTGTTTAACATAATTTAAAACCTCATATTCTATCATAAAACACCAAAATACACAAATTTCAGCTATGGGTATTTTTCCAAATATGAACCCTAGGTTGAATTATTGCTAGAATAAGCTTAATCAAGTTCTGGGACTCCAAAACGTAAAGATCATTAAAAGCGGGCTTAGAATCACTTACTATGAGGCTTGAAAGTTGAAGAAACCCCAGCTATGGAGGAGAGAAAAATCGGCAGAAACTAATTGAGAAGATGACCATTTTGTGTTATTTTTCCCTTTTTAATTCATTTAATATTCAAATGACCAAATTGCCCTCCTTACTAAACTTTCAAAAATTCCTTCCATGTCCTAATTTTTGTCCATGAACTTAAAATTGGTCAATTTGTTATTTAAACCCTCCTAATTAATATTCCAAAGCAATTTCATACTAAAAACTTCTAGAATGCAAGTTTTGCAAATTATTCGATTTAGTCCCTAACCTCAACTTAAGCACTTTATGCATAGAATTTCATCACGAAATTTTCACACAATCATGCAATCATACCATGAACCTCAAAATAATAATAAAATAAATTTTTCTACCTCGGATTTATGGTTTCGCAACCACTGTTCTGTTTAGGCCCTATTTTGGGATGTTACAATGTATGTATATAGGTAACATTATTAGTGTTTTTAATATCATGTTTCCATCATTTTACTAACTTTTATTATATGTATATATATATTCATTGTTTTTATTTTGTGTTTAATACTATTACTACGTTTAATATCGCATGCATTGTTATTGTTTTTAATATTATTGTCGTATTTATTATTTGCTTGATGTATTTCTAATTCTTTTATTTGTGTTCTTACCCATTACATACAGTTTGCTTTTCTTATTATATTATTAGCATATTATTATTTTATTATTATTTTCTTTTTATTGTAAATATTGTTTTTGGTTTTATCCTAATGTTCTTATATTATATGTTAATATTTTTCATTCATTATATCATTGTTTGCACTGTTCATTTATTTATGAATTTTATTTTAAAAAATATTTTATTCATTTTTTAAATTTCAATAAATAAGGCAACGTGCCAATTTAACATTAAGTCGTTGATTTCATCGCTATGATGGGTGAATATCATTGGCTCGTGTTAAAAACGGAACGTCTTTCTCAAAAGAAATCGAAATTATAAAAATTCTCGTGTTTTGATCGGATCATGATTAAATGTTACGTTGAACTCGCATTTTCGAAAATTAAGACAACACATGTTTAACGAGATACCAATTTTGGGCGTCGTGAGGGTGCTAATACCTTCCTCGTGCGTAACCAACTCCCGAACCCTATTTTTTCTCTGGCTTTTGACGTAGACCTAAATTCGACCTTTATTTTTGTTCAAGAATAAATTTTATTTTCTAAAAAGATGATTTATTAGGTGTCCAATCACACCTAGGAAAAGATCGGTGGCGACTCTTTTTTAGTAAAATCAAAAGTCAGTTTTCAAATTTTCAAGAAATCGCCTCAATTAGCGACCAAAGCGAAATTTTTACGTCGCTACACAACTGGTCAAAGAAATTACATGGAATGGATCATCATTATCTCAATTAGACCCTCGCACAAGTCTATGTGAACAAGAAGTTCAAAGGATCACACATTTGCAAAACATTGCCAATCAACTACCAGATTCATTTACTGACCTAAAGAGAATTACAAAATCTCACATACCAGCTGAAAATGCTCCAATACGAATTGATATCCCAATAGGGTATATTGTTAGTGCAAAATAAAGTAATACATGGAATGGATCATCATTATCTCAATTAGATCCTCACACAAGTCTATGTGAACAAGAAGTTCAAAGGATCACACATTTGCAAAACATTGCCAATCAACTACCAGATTCATTTACTGACCTAAAGAGAATTAAAAAATCTCACATACTAGCTGAAAATTCTCCAATACGAATTGATATCCCAATAGGGTATATTGTTAGTGCAAAATAAAGTAACACATGGAATGGATCATCATTATCTCAATTAGATCCCCGCACAAGTCTATGTGAACAAGAAGTTCAAAGGATCACACATTTGCAAAACATTGCCAATCAACTACCAGATTTATTTACTGACCTAAAGAGAATTACAAAATCTCACATACCAGCTAAAAATGCTCCAATACGAATTGATATCCCAATAGGGTATATTGTTAGTTCAAAATAAAGTAATACACGCCTGAAGTGTGGAAGGCCAATCGGTTCCAGAGATAAAAATCCTCGTAAAAGGAAAGGAACAATTTTTCAAGATAGTAATATTATGGAGGCAAGTGCCCAAGAAGAGGCCAAAGATATAACTAATCAAAAAAACCCCAGAAGAGGTTCAGGCACCTGAAAATGGTGATAACGAATAAATCTCAATAAGTTATGTTACTTTAGGAAAAAGATGGAACCGAAAAAATATAGTTGCCGACAACAATTTTTCTTATAATGTTGCTATTGAAAAAACAAAAGAAAACGTGGATCCTGAGCCTAAATCTATTGAGGAATGTAGAAATAGAAAAGATTGGTCAAAATGAAAAGACGCAATTCAAGCATAATTAATTTCACTTTCTAAACGTGAGGTTTTTGGACCTATAGTCCAAACACCTAAATATGTAAAGCCGGTAAGATATAAATGGATATTTGTGCGAAAATGAAATGAGAAAAATTAAGTCGTAACATATAAATCACGACTTGTAGAACAAAGATTTTCGCAAAGGCCCGACATTGATTATGAAGAGACATATTCTCCTGTGGTGGATGCAATCACGTTTAGATACCTTATTAGTCTGGCAGTACATGAAAAACTTGACATGCGTTTAATGGATGTTGTTACAGCCTATTTGTATGGTACACTTGATAATGAAATTTATATGAAAATCCCAGAAGGATTTAAAATCCTTGAAGGATATAGAGTTTCCCGGGAAAATTGCTCAATGAGATTAAAGAAAAGTTTATATGGATTAAAACAATCTGGACATATGTGGTACAATCATCTTAGTGAATATTTGTTAAAAGAAGGTTATAAAAACGATCCAATCTACCCATGTGTTTTTATAAAAAGGTTTAAATCAAACCTTGTGATAATTTCTATTTATGTTGATGATCTCAACATTATTGGAACTCCTGAAGAGCTTCAAAATGCAGTAAATTATTTAAAGAAAGAATTTGAGATGAAAGATCTTAGAAAAATAAAATTTTATCTTGGCCTGCAGATCAAGCATTTAAAAGATGGAATTCATGTCCAGTAGTCAACTTATACAAAAAAGATCTTAAATAAATTTTATATAGATAAAGCACATCCATTGAGTACCCTGATAGTTGTACGACCGTTAGATGTGAATAAAGATCAATTTCATCCTTGTGAGAATGATGAAGAGTTTCTTGGTCTTGAAGTACCATATCTAAGTGCCATAGGAGCATTGATGTATCTTGCAAGTAACACAAGACTTGATATAACTTTTGCTGAAACTTGTTAGCCAGATTTAGTTCTTCTCCAACATGTAGACATTAGAATGAAATTAAACATGTATTTAGATATCTTAGAGGGACCATTGATATGGGTTTATTTTATTCAAATGATTCAAAATCACTATTAGTTGGTTATGCTGATGCTGGATATTTATCGGATCCATATAAAGGTCGATTTCAAACGGGATATTTATTTACATGTGGAGGTACTACCATATCATAGCGTTCGACAAAGCAAACATTAGTTGTTGCCTCTTCAAATCATGCCGAAATAATTGCAATGCATGAAGCAAACCGAAAGTGTGCTTGGCTAAGGCTATTAACCCAACATATCCAGAAGATATGTAATTTGCCTTTACCGAAAAATATGCCAACTATCTTATACGAAGATAATGCAGCATGTATAAGTCAATTAAAGGGTGGTTATATCAAAGGTGACAGAACGAAACATATTTCACCAAAATTATTCTTCACTCGTGATCTTGAGAAGAAAGGTGACATAGAAGTTCAACAAATTCGTTCTAGCGATAATTTAGCAGATCTTTTTACCAAGGCATTGCCAACTTCAACATTTGAATGACTACGAAACAAGGTTGGAATACGTCGACTCAAATATATAATGTGATGTCGTCATTAGGGGGAGTCTAAAACATGTTGTACTCTTTTCCTTTTAACTAAGGTTTTGTCCCACTAGGTTTTCCTGGTAAAGGATTTTAACGAGCAACTTGTAATAGGAGATTGTGTACTATTTTTCCTTCATTAGGTTTTTATCCCACAGGGTTTTTCCTAATAACGGTTTTAATGAGGCATATTTTTATTTAAAAAGACATCCAAGAGAGAGTGTTGTAAATTAAATGGATGTCTATAACCTCCTTAAGCATATTAAAGAAAAGAGATAAAACTCATTACTTTATTTATAATCAAGAGATCATTAAATGGAGTAATTAAGAAAACTTAGTTCATTAAATACATTTATTAATTAAATGTAAAACAGCTTATAAATAATACATTATAAGTGAAAATAATACAATAAAAAATTATCACGTATTTTCATTCACTTTTATTTATTGTTTTATTAATTTTTCTATAACAATATATCATTTCTTTCTCTTTTGACTTGCAACACACTTTTCACCATAAGAAAAGTTGCTGGCCCACACATGTGTATATATATATATATATATAGGGCACACAAACAGATAGTGGGACCCTTGGGGCCATGCCCATCAAGTTTGTAAGTTGAAAAGCTTGAATTGTCCATTAATGAATGGTTTGATTAGCAGGAATAGATCTTCCCTTATTATTTACAAATATGTATCCTGATACATTAATATTTGTTGTTGTTGGGTGAAAACATTAAGTATGAGAAGGTGAATGTTACCCAAAATGCAGCAACCAGCTGGCATATGATTATTGTATCAATCAACAATTAATGTAGCCAAAGTTGGGTAGCTTACTTAACTTCACTAATTAATTTCACCATTTTATTGTAATTGCTTTTCATGCAAGGCTGTCTCTTCCCCTTTTCTATGCAATTTTGACTTCTTTCTTCTTTCTATTTATTAATTAAAATATATTAAATCATTTATGGTAAAAGAAATTAAAATATTGAAATTAAATCATTATATATATATATATATACACATACAAGATAAAAAATGTATATATATGTTTACACCATACCTTAAAAATGCCCAACTAACATACAATCGCAGTCCTTATCCTCCTATGTATCTTTATATATTGTTATAGGAAAATGTGGTTTTAATACATAATTAAAATTTTAATCTATTTTTAAGCTTTTTAGTTTAACATTGTATTTAAAATTAGTTTTAAAACATGAATACTTTTTTTTATAATTGATGTTATTTTAAAATTTTAAAAGTAATGAAATATTATTTATATATTCGTTATTTAATATATTATGTATTTTTAATAATAATAATTTATATTTATATATTTTAAATTAGGTAAACGATATAAATAGTTACCAAACTTTCAAAAAAATTATTTTAGGCATTCAATTTTTTTTAATTTAAATACTCATATTAAATAGTTTGATCATTTTAATCACTTTTATTAAATTGATAAACATAAATCTAACCTGGGATTTTTTCTAAAATTTTTATTTTCCACGTCATTTAGGTAAAATAAAAAATTATCATTTTTAAACAACAGAATCCCTTCAATGGCGCTTTCATTCATGAACCCCCAACAAACAATATCCCATTTGATCTCCTAATCCCAGAGCTAAACCCATCACCAAGAGCTAACCTTGTAGCAAAGTTCAACCCTTTTCTTAAAGGAACATCGAGTTGACCTACTGAGTTATCTCCTCTGCAAAGTAACTCATCATCTGAGTTAACCCACAAACATGGTTCCCCTCAGTTTCAATGTTCACCATTGTCATGTTCCTGAATTACCCTTCTATGGTTTCCACCATTGAGTTACTTCCGCATAAACATAATTTTCTTTGATTTCAATGTTCACCATTGACATATTCCTGAATCGCCTTTTTATGGTTTCCACCACTGAATTACTTCCCCACAAACATGGTTTCCCTCAATTTCAATGTTCACCATTGACATGTTCCCAAATTGCATTTTATTTAACAAATGAATTATCCCAATTATTACACAGTCGAATCAAATTATATCATCACGAACTACGAACTAAGAACTAGTACAAAGTAAAATATAATTTAATAGCATTTTAGTTTTAGATATTAAATTAAATAAAAAATAAAAAAGTATTATATAAAAAGAAAATAACTATTTATTTTAAAGGAAAATGAAAGGTCTAATTTGCTTGATAGGTCTAAGTTTTACCTATTTATATAAAAATATAAGTAACTATTTATTTAAAAGATGAAAAATCTAGTTTGCCATTATTTGTAAAAAATTAATCTATTCATATTTTTATTTGGTAGGGTAAAAAATAGAAAGATCGAAAATATATGTTTTCTTTTTATTGATGTGCATGATAGATAGATGGAAAATTGAAAGAAAAAAGAGAATTCATCTTTCCATTTTTTCTTTGGTAGAGTTTAAAAGTAAGAAGAAAGAAAATAATATCTTCCAAGACGCATAATTTGAATTTACTTGTATCTCTCTTTTTCTATTATTATTATTCCAATTTGAAAAGATTTATTTTTATGTATTAAAATAAAAATGATCAACTCCCAGTGTTGTCTTTCCTCTATTTGATCTTTTCTATCAAACACACTCAAATTTTATTTTATTTTCACTTTTCTACTCTCCCTTCCTACTTCTAAGGGTTGAAAATATATACATATTTTTTGCTCAATGGAAATATATATCAATATAGATATAATTGGAGTTTGTATGTATTAAACTAGAAAGCGGATATAACAAGCTGACAGCAGACCTAACTGCCAAAACACAGCTATGTTACGTATAGTGACTATATAGTATATAATCCAAGGTATGAACATAGCTTGCTAGGTAGTGCCAAAACAGCAACCCTGTGGTCCTACTCGGTTTTCTTTCAACACATGCAAAAAGCTGAATACTTCATAGGAACCTTTGCAGAATCTTCAATATAAGCTTAGCTCATATGATGAAGGGCTGTTTAAACCCTTTACGGCCGCGTTTCCTCCTTGGGTTGGCGCTGAGCATGCAAGAAAACGCATTTACAAGTTCAGAGTCCTCCTCAGTTATAAGAACCTTTGCTGCACTAGGGTTAGCAAGGAGAAGCTTTGCCACAAGGTATCCAGCAATAGACCATGTTTGAAACAACCGTGACTGCTTTCCGATAAACCTCGCTCTTCTAGTGTCATAGTATTCTGGCCACTTGTCTCTAGATAAGCGTCTCTCAGCAAGCATGACAGCTTTTTCAGCAATCTCTGGTCTGTTCATCTTCATGCATGCCACAGTGAGCTGGAACAGCACCATGGTTATGTTAATTACAAGAAACAACTCTAATGGAGAATTAAGATCGGAAGGCATCTCAATCAATTCGCAACTGTATGGGTGTAAAACTTTTCACAACTCAAGATGAAAGTACAATGAAAGATATGAACGTAAATCAGTAAATGTGTCGAGCTGTTTAATCAGCTGGTAGAGTTTTCTTAGTTTGGAAAGAATAAACTAACCTGCCAAAGCAAAGTTGGCCAAGAACCTCCATTGTGGTATGACCAGGCACTGCAATAAAAAAAAATAATCTTTAAGTATGGCTGGAAGAACTAGGAATGTATTGCCATAGTTAATTACTGAGAAGAAAGAAAAAGCGTAATCATATGGGTGAAGGCAATACGTGTTCTTGGGGTCACTTCCTGTGATAATTCGCCATTCCTGGCCCTCAAGAGCAGGATAACATATTTTCAATGGCATATCAGCCACCAACTCCGACCATTTTTCTTCAACAAGATCCAATATGGCATGTGATTGATCAACTGTTGCAAGGCCGCCAACAATAGACCATAAGTTTCCAAGTGAAAAGAAACGGAAATCCATGTGAGCTGGCTGCAGGTTTCCAATCAAATAACCTCCCCTAGAAGGCATAAATTCCACTAACCAGGAAGGGATTTGATCAGGGTAGATGTTGAACTTATTAACCGCATCATATGAATACTCCTCTGTCTTGTAACGGTAAATTTCATTAAGCTTTTTCATGTCAATCCAGTAATATTCTCTGATGTGAAATGATAATGCAACTAAACGATTGTTAAGAGCTCTTATAAGGTCAGCTGAACCATCTTCAGGAGCAAGCATCTCACGTGCACAGAGTAATGCCGAATAAAAGAGTGCCTGCAAGAACACAAATCATTTTATGCAAATGGATGCCTTTATATCTCTACTTAACAATGAACATGCCAACTATCATTAAACTTCAGTTTCTATAAGATAAAAGCAACTATAAACCTGAAAAATATTATAGAGTACTAACGGATAAAGATGTTTCTTCTCACTTAAAGGAGGAGAGGAGGAGGTCCACAGTTTAAAACAATGTTGCCTCAAGATTAACAATGTTGCACTACAGAGAGGGTACAGATTTGCCTCCAATTTTGAAGCTACCAAGAACATATTCCTCAAAAGAGCAACTTAATCAAAGGTCCACATCAAACATTTTAAAAAGTACTAAACCTGTATTTCCAGAGGATGACCATGAATTCCCATGCGACGATCTATCATGCAAGAACCATCTGTCACTAACAAAGTTGGAAACATGTCAAAGCCATCAGCGAGACAGAGCTTCAAGATCATTTTAATCCCAGTTTGCACATCAACCCTCTCTTGCACTGAAAGATCTCCGGTGCATTTTCCATAAGCTCGTAAAAGTATAATCCACCATAGTCCTGGACGTGAGATAAAAATTTGAATCATTAATCTCTTGGGTTAACTACAAATTGAGGTATACCAAGATGTATGTCAGAGAGAGAATACAACGCAACATTCTCTTACCAGAATCAACCGGAGCAACACGACCGATTGCAGCTTCACCAAAATCAGGGTCTAATACATCTTCAGTCACAGAATTGTCACCATCAAGTGGAACAGTACGCACTTTGAAACTGGCAGGCATCAGCCCTTGACCAGGACTATGACAATCCATGGTTTTCTCCCAGCTCTGTTGATAAAGATTTAAAAAGAAAAACAGTAAATCAATTGAAACGTATCAATTCATGCTCCAAACTAGTAATCCAATTGTAATGCTTGATCAGAGAAATAAGATGGGCATTATATTACCTGCAACTGAAGAGTGTGCAGAATGAAATTCCGAACAATATCATATTCTCCCTTCAATAGAAAAGCTATCCCTGAAGGTATGAAGTCACGGATAAAGACTTGATCATAGTTTAGAATGCTTGAGCTGCTCGTATCGCTTGCAGCAATTGTTCCAATCGGATTACCACAATAATAAACAACAGACTCCTTTAGCAAATCCCATGCTTCTTCCTCAATCCCTTTCCTACCACCTACTGTCCCGCCCCCATTTGTGTCACCACTGGCAACCCCTTCCCCATCGGATTGCAACAGTTCATTCAACTCTTGAACATTACTCACATTAGTCTTACCATTTATAGAAAGTGATGCGGGTCTTCCATCATCTGCGGTTAATCCACTAACCCTATCAGCCCTTTGGCATTTGCAGCTCAAGAGACATGATCTTTTTGTTAGGTTCGTTCTATCAGTACTACAAAAACTGATACTCCTAAATCCACACCTCTTTATTCCATTTCCCAATGTTCTTAAACTATGATGGAATTGTACTAACCCTAAATTTCGTTGTTTTCCAAAATTTGAACTAGAGTTGGATAAAAGCATATGATTTAAACACAAAAATGCTTCTGACAGCGCCATCAATCTTGAACCCTAAACTGAATTCAGTTAATTTCTTCAACCAACTACCTATTTGACACAAAAAAAAAACCAAAATTATCGATTAATGAATAAAATAATAAGATTATGGATATTCAGTTCCCTGTGAAGCTAAAGAAAGTGGGGATCAAACTCACCTCTGTACAATCAAAGGATATTTATCAGTTTGGTTGAGGCAAAAGGAAGGACCATCCCCAGATTTTTTTTATCTCGGGAAAAGACAGGTTCTTGGATGAGGTATGTAGTTTTCTCGGTATCCAAACAACTTTGCTCGTTCTCGCCTTGTTAGGAAATCTAGGATGGACCAGAATGGAGACAACTCAAAACGGCGCCGTATTGTCTAATTCTAATGCCCAATTGGTCGGGTAGGGGGATAATCTGGTGAATATCGATTGGGTCACAAATAAAAAGATAAAACCAAAATTAGGGGAGAATTGGATAACGTTCTTCTTTTTCCTGAAAAATGATGAATAATTATGAGTTGCGGCAATGAGGTTTGCACGTGTGGCATTTTATGGGGACTGAAATGGGGGCCTTTCCAGTGACACATTGTTGAATTATGTTGGTTTAAAAATAGAAATTTTTAATCATTTCTCTGATATTTAATTATTATTAAATAAATTAATAATAAATATATTTTTAAAAGAATTAAAATCATATTTTAAATCTGAATAATCCTGTGCACTCAGATTTTAACAATTAAATTTTTTCTATTAATATACTACAACACAAAATGATAAATTATTAAACTTTTTCTAAATGTACATATAATTTTTTTCAGTATCGGTAATAGCTCGTTTTGATATATTTTTTAATTTATTATTATTTTTATATATTTATAGTCTTAATTTTTATTTTTAATAAAAACATATTACATATAAATATTTACATAGTAGAATTGGATTTATATAAAATAAAAATCTTAAAATTATTCATTAGATTAAATAACTTAATTTAATGATTATATTTTTTAATGTAATTATAAAAATAAAATGATTAAAATAAAACATACTAAAATTGATTTAAAATGGTAAATTACATCCATGATCACTTTAAAATCGGATTTATCTTATTTTGATCACTCTAAATTTTATTTTATTTTAATCACTCTAATTAAGTTAATTAGTCACTTATATTGAATGACACATTAGCCAATTAAGTAATTTATATATGAACTTTTGACTAAAGCTAAGGATCTCTCTATAATTAGTTTATTTTTTCCTCTTCCTCTTCTCTCTTCCCTCTATTCAGCACCTTATTATTATTATTTTTTTAAAAAGGTAGCTAAAAGGTAGAAGTTGAATTGGAAAAGAAGCTTTGTAACGCCCTCACGCCCGAAACCATCGCCAGAGTCGAGCTTGAGGTGTTACTAAACATAAATCATTAATTAAACAATTCATACAATTTATCTTAAAATTTCCAGACAAGCTGGCTAACTGCATCACAGTCGCTTAAAAATTCATATCTCGAGTTAAAAAACTCGAAATCCAATTCCGTAAATTTTTCCTGAAACTAGACTCATATATCTATCTACTAAATTTTTTCTAGAATTTTTGGTCAGGCCAATTAGTACAGTTTATTGGTTAAAGTCTCCCCTATTTTAGGGTTCGACTACTGTAACCCCTGTGTATTACAAATCAAATATCTCCCTGTACAGAGTCTCAATGATTATGCCGTTTGTTTCTCATAAAACTAGACTCAATAAGGATTTCATACATGTAAGGTAAAACTCCTAATTGTTTTTGTACAATTTATGGTAAATTTTTAAAGTCAGAACAGGGGATACAGAGATCGCTCTGACCCTGTTCCACCAAAATTTAAATATCTCATAAAATATAACTCATTTACCTGTTTCGTTTCTTCCATATGAAAATAGACTCATCAAACTTCGATTCCATAACTTATTCATCATTTAATTCTATTTTTATTGATTTTTCAAATTCACGTCACTGCTGTTGTATGACACTGTTTTATAGCCAATTTCACCATTTTATGGTTTTCCATGGAGTAGGTAATACATTAAGTATACATAACACTAAATATAAATTTTGATTAGCCATTCCAATAGCTAATCATCAACAAGCATTTCCACATCACTCATTCACCATATCATAAGATTCTATACACAAAAAGATTATAATGCTATACATGCCATATTCCCAAAATATGCAAGCCACTATACCGAGATGGTCCGTTGATAGTGTGAGCGTGCTTCCGACCGTCCTGATCTCCAAGCCGGCTTGTCAAAACTACAAGGAATGGAAGGGAGGGAGTAAGCATAAATGCTTAGTAAGTTCACATGTAAATAGCAAGTAACATAACCATGCAATAATACGAAGTCCACATTTGCATAATATCACCAAAGCATTCGTATCATATTTCTCATTCACCACACTTACCAACACGTCACATTCGTTTTAGGTACTCACCTTATCCACTTAAGATTTACCCGTTGAACACATCGGAATATGATTCAAATACACGGATTTCATGCACATAAGTGCCACATTTGTAACCAAGCTATCTAGTACGCATAGTAGTCTGCACTTAGTACTACACATGCGACCAATTATTCGGTACACGTAGTAGCCTGCACTTAATACTACACACGTGACCAATTATCCGGTACACGTAGTAGCCTACACTTAGTACTACACACGTGACCAATTATCCGGTACACGTAGTAGCCTGCACTTAGTACTACACACGTGATCGAAGTCATTGAGTACGCATAGTAGCCTGCACTTATTGATCATATAATCATGTTAACATGTATTTTTACTTAATCGATTTCCCCGTTGAACTCTTCGGAATAATAAAGCAATTCATATTTAACAAGTAGCACACATAGTTTGCACATTACTCAATAATAACCACAAAGCATAATATTTCATGATATTAATCATCATATCATATAAATAACATTAAATTACTTAAAATGACAATTATGTTACTACATTTACACCTAAACTTACCTCGTATGCGAAAATGGTCATTTTTACCATTTTGTCCACAACTTGGTATTTTGCCGATTTTAGCCCGAATTTTGATTTTCCTTACTCTATCATTTCAAATATAGCCTAATTAGGACTGATATTATTCAAATCAACCCAAAATCATATTTTGGAAAATTACAATTTTGCCCCTAAACTTTTACATAATTACACTTTTTCCCCTAGGCTCGGGAATTAAACTTCATCCTATTTTCTTATGTTTTATGACATGCTGATTATTTTTCCCTTCTATGGCAACATCAAATTCTCACTTTAACATGTACTTATGACTATTAGGTATTTTTACCGATTAAGCCCTTTTACTCGTTTTCACTTAAAACCGAGTAGCACAAGTTGTTTAACATAATTTAAAACCTCATATTCTATCATAAAACACCAAAATACACAAATTTTACCTATGGGTATTTTTCCAATTATGAACCCTAGGTTGAATTATTGCTAGCATAAGCTAAATTGAGCTACCGGAATTTCAAAAACATAAAAATCATTAAAAACGGGGCTTGAAATCACTTACTATGAAGCTTGAAAGTTGAAGAAACCCTAGCTATGGTGGAGAGAAAAATTTTGCAGCAACTTATGGAGAAGATGACCATTTTTGTGTTATTTTTCCCATTTTATTTCATTTAATATCAAAATGACCAAAATACCCTTCCTTACTAAACTTTCAAAAATTCCATCCATGTCCAAATTTTTGTCCATAAACTTAGAAATTGGTCAAATTGCTATTTAAGACCTCCTCATTAATATTCCAAAGCAACTTCATACTAAAAACTTCTAGAATGCAAGTTTTGCAAATTACTCGATTTAGTCCCTAATCTCAACGTAAGCACTTTATGCATAGAATTTTGTCACGAAATTTTCACACAATCATGCAATCATATCATAGACCTCAAAAAAAATTATAAAATAATTATTTCTATCGCGAATTTGTGGTCTCAAAACCACTATTCCAATTAGGCCCTAATTCGGGATATTACAACTTTCAAACTCAAACAAAAGAAAAAGAAAAACAAAAGAAAAAAGAGAATGTGCATTTGAGCTCTACTGGTATGAAGGATAAATGGAAAGTTTTGGTTGTAGAAAATCCGGCAAGCAAAGTGAAGAAGACTTCTCTTGTAACACCCTAACCCTTATCCGTCGTCGGAACAGGGTTACGGAGCATTACCTAACATTTCAGAATAAATACAAACATTTCACAATTCAATAAGCATACATGTTAAAATCAAATCGGGACTCAATTGGAAACTCAGAAAATTTTTCGCGAAATTTCAAAATTTTTCCTAAGTGCAGAGCTCACACTCCCATGTGGTCAAGGGACACGCTCGTGTGACCCTATGACATGCCTGTGCTTCAGGCAGTATCCTACCCCGTGTAACTCCCTGACTTACCTCACATGGCCAAGCCACATGTCTATGTGTTAGACAGTGTGGTCAATTTATTTTTCGAAAATTAGGTGCAGTTTTCCCACGACCAGGACACATGCCTGTGTACTAGGCCATGTTCCTTACACGGCTAAGACACATGCCCCACTACAGGAGAACAGACTTTTAGCAGCGTTTTTTTTTGCCTTTAGCTACGTTTTTAAGCGCCGCTATAGCAAGCGCCGAAAAATTTGTGGCGTTTATTTAAAAAAATACCGCTAAAAACCATGACTTTTAGCGGCGCTTTTTTTACAAACGCCGCTAAAGACCATGACCTTTAGCAGCGCTTTCCTAAAAACGCCGCTAAAAACCATGACTTTTAGCGGCACTTTTTTTACAAACGCTATTAAAGACCATGACCTTTAGCGGCGCTTTTCTCACAAAGCTAAAAATCATGAACTTTAAAAAATTATTTTATTTTAATTAAATAATATTTATTTTTATGTTAAATATTATATTATGTTTAATTTTTGAAATTTGAACTTTAAACTATATACTTTAAAGGATAAATAAAAATATTAATTAAATTAAATTTTCCATTAAAATTTAAACTTCAAAATTAAATATAAAAATTAATAAATTAAATTTAATAGATAAACACTGATTCAATATGTAATTTAATACATAAAAAACACACACACACACAGACACACAAAGTATTACAATTTCTAAGCCAGATGCAAGGACTGCACGCTGTTGTCACCAAAGGTTACATGCTTCAAAATATTTAGAACTTCAAATCTGATTCAGTCCTGTTGATCTGAACTCAACAAAAAACGCAATCCTTTTCCAGAGAAGGACCTATAAAACACAACAGAAACTAAGCACTCAGCATAACAACATTGAATAAACCAAGAAAACAAATATATTTCATGATTAAAATCCGATTAACCAAATGATTGAGAAGATAAAAAGAAACTCAGAACTGAACTTTATATGCATACAATGCCTCACACCAAGATCATATAAGGATCAAATATCTTGGTCAATTGCTATAGGCTTAACGTACAAAAATGAACCTTCTCTTCAATATCATCATCATGATATATGCTTTATAATTCTCTGCCACTATATATCGGAGCAAATTTGTGGATCAGTTGTATCAGAAACAATGAAACAAATATCATATTCTTACAACTATCAGAATTGGTACCACATGAACTATAAGCAGACAAATATTACATGGATACCATGATTTCTGAACTAAAAACCAAATTATATGGTTCCCTATAGATAAGCAGTGTTGGACTGCCCGACATTAAGGTAATGCTATTAAATGATGAAACCTACGTTACATGATACTAGATTTATACATTTAGTAGTACTCCATAATTAGAGTTGTGGAAAAGAGAACAGGTGCTGAACAAAAAGGAGTATGATTTTTATTACCTATTGGCAGGTAAGGAAACAATTCGCAAAGCCTGAGTAGCAAGCACCATTTGTTGTGCTTGTAAACGAAAAATGGCTTTCCCATCATCATCTTCATACCAGCTCCCAAACACTGTACGCATTATCACATCTTCCGTAAGTCTCTGAAACCATTCGCAAACTTCAATTTCAATCTCCCCGGATCTGCTCCTCCCCCATTTCTCTACCATTTCACTCACACTTTGTACTACCATCGGCACCAGTAGCTACAATCATAAAAACAATAATTCTTTAGAGAAAACCTGTCTGTACCAAATCAGCAACAACCTCATGATGATCACTCTGAACCTACAAGAAAAATCAATAAACATGATTTACCATAGCACCCTAAATATGCAGGAAAAAATAGGTTTCTTATCTTGAGTCATAGGGTTTCAAAAAAGCATCACAGAAGGAACAGTTTGAAACTTCTAAAAGCCTGATACAGATAGTGTATTCTATGCAATGCTCGTACCTAGACAAAAGCAATGCTTATTGAAATAGAATAATGACTAACAATAAAAGAAGCATAATTCGAAAAATCATTATTTATTGCCTGGTTTGATTAATGTTTATGAAGTAAGATTACCGTCTGGTGTTCGGTGCTCTAAGTATCTTGATAGCCCAGATGACACCATTGCAAGCAGAACATCATTAATGGTCTGCAAATTTGCTTAAGGTCAAAAAATTCCAACATTTATACATGAACTTGAAATACAAAAGGTAAATTTTAGTTAATTGATTGGATCGAGAATCAAAAGTTTTAATTAAAAATTTTAAAAATATATAATCTGTTTAATCAAAACCGGATGACTAGGGAACTGGTGGCATTACCGGTACCGATAGCTATGGAACAGATATTCGTATTCTAGTTACTTACTGTATTTGGAATAGCCCTTTTAACCTCCTTCATGTCTTCAAGTAAGAACTTAGCGGTGGCCAATTTCCTCGGCCAGAGTTCGACGCCATCTCCGCCTGATATCACTGTTTTCCGGTCGCACACAAACAAGCTCCTCACCACAAACTCCAGCACAAACACCAAAGTGTAACGGACCATCTTAAAACCCCCCAGAGAAGACTTAACAACCAGAACCTGTCCCTTCTTTTCCCGCTCTTAATTCCCTCAGTCTTAATGGGAGGAACCGCCGCGGGAACATCTACCTTCCCGCTTCCAGCCATCAACATGGACATCAACGAAAACCCATCCCCTAAAGCATGATGAATCCTGAAAACGACACAATTGTGCGCCTTTAAGAGGTGTAGTTCCCAGAAAGGCTTGTCCATACTCAACGGACTGCCCACCGATAAATCCGCTACGTACTGATTCACCGCCGCTTCACCATCACCATCATCATCGTCAAAACCTTGGTTAAAGTCAACATCGGTTCCAAATTTGCAGTAGATATTAATTTCAATATTATTTGAATCTAAAAAAGAAATAGAATCTACACGTAAACTAGTGGTTTTTCACCATTTGTGAGCCAAAAAACTCCAAGTAAGTACCTGAAAAATACTCTTGATTCTTTCTTGCAAGTAGATCAAAACCGAAATTAAGAACAGAATAATGAATATAAGAATTGAATTTTTTCAAAGCCAAAGGGAAAGGGAAAGAGACAGGGAAAGGGGAAGGGATCGTATGGGTTCCAAGGTAAACCGATGAAAACGGCGTGTGTGAAAAGAGAGTTTTGAGGATACCAATTTTAGGGGAGAAATTTAGGGTTTCGAAGGGAGGGGGAATTTGGAAATAAAAAGGCGCCATTTTTTAAAGTAAAATGATTGTTTGTGGCGTTTTTATTAAAAAACGCCACTAATTTCTATTTTATATATTTGTATTTTTATATTTTATTTTTATTTATTATCAATATTTTTATTTACTTATCATTTTTTAAATATAATATTTAAATATATCAAATGGTTTAGATTAAATATTTTTGAAAATAAAAGTATTAATATCTAAACCATTAACCCTTAACCTTAAGTCATAAAACATGAACCCTAAACTTTTACCCCTTAACCTTTAACCCTTACCCCCTATCATCTAAACTTCAAACGATTAAAGTTTAGCATATATTTTTATAATTTTGAAACAATTAAATCAAAAATTTCCATTATTTAAAGGGATGAAGTGCAATTTTACTTTTAAAATTTTAAAAATTTCAAAAATCGAAATGGAAATTTTTTCATTTTAGAAGGGCAAAGACCCTTTCAACCCCTACTTATGCCCCTAAATATATATTAATTATAGGGTTTAGGATTTAATTGAATATGATTCACTTGAGATTAAGATACTATCCATGGCCATTAAACTTTAAATCATAAAACCTTAAATCATAGACCTTAAATCTTAAATATTAAACCCTAAATCCAAAAATAAATTTAATCAATATTAAGTATTGCTTCCGTAATTTATTATGAACATAAGCTTTTACATTAATATCTATGTATATACACATCAACATCCATATGATGTTTTTTAGGATTTAGGGTTTTAAGGGTTATAGATTAATGTTTAGGGGTTTTTTGGGTTTAGGGGTTTAGGGTTTTAAGGGTTATATAGACTAGTGTCTATGACTTTTTTGAGGGTTTAAAGTTTTAGGGGTTATATGACTTTTAGCGGCGTTTTACCAAAAACGCCGCTATTGCTCTGTCTTTTAACGGCACTTTGCCAAAAACGCCGCTATTGCTCTGTCTTTTAGCGGCGCTTTGCCAAAAACGCCGCTATTGCTCTGTCTTTTAGCGGTGCTTTTCCAAAAACGCCGCTATTGCTCTGTCTTTTAGCGGCGCTTTTCCAATAACGCCGCTATTGCTCTGTTTTTTAGCGGCGCTTTGCCAAAAACGCCGCTATTGCTCTATTTTTAGCGGCGCTTTGCCAAAAACGCCGCTAAAGCCCTATTTTCCTGTAGTGCCCGTGTCTCTGCCCATGTGGCAAAACCTGAGCATTCTGTTTTGAAAAAAATTAAATTGCAGGGGACGCACAGCCTATCCACATGCCCATGTGTAAGCCGTGTGTCTCACACAGTCTGGTCACACGCCCCTGTGCCAAGCCGTGTGGACTCAAAATAAGCCTTCAACCTCAAATTTTACCAACCCTGCAAACTTAAACCTAAGCAATTCAACAACCAATTATTCAATCAATTCAAAACACAATTAAATACATCCAAATCATGCCAAATAATCAACTTAATTAAGCTAACTAATGTTCATTCATAAACTTTTCATATGTTTTATCCAAATCAATCTAAATTTGCATATAACAAATTCATTCATACTTTAACCAAAATATGTCATTTTGTCACCTTAACAAACACTTGACTTATATTTATGTATATAAAGCCAACCATTATCATAATACAACATCATTTATAATCATTTTTCAAAATAACAAACATAACATCCTAGGTACATGCTACTTACCAAAAAGAAATGTACTTCACCACAATGGGTTCGGGATCGGCCTTGGATGCTGATTCAACGTTCGAACTTTAACCTAACCTGCGCATAGAAAATAAATCGTACGCTAAGTATAAACTCAGTAGTATTTCTATAATCCGAATACTTTAAATAAATAACATTGTATAAAATATACACTTTAATCATAGATAAACATTAACTAATCAATAAATCTATTCATCTATTATTGCTTTCATTTCTCATCAATTGCTTTCTCACTTTGATTCACATATCAATTGGGAATAACAATACTCTTTTCATGAACTCTTAGTCCATGTATCACTATTGTACAATCCAAATTAATATCCAATTTCAAATTCACATTCATTGTCATTCAATATCAATCTTATTACCAATTTATTTATTTACCCCTATTAACAAGACTCGACTTTGGCGGATACACGGATCCAACTAAAACACACCAGTATGGCACCCAATGCCTCATTGGATAATTTGAAGTAATAAGTTGACACTCAGTGTCTCATCGACCTTGCCGAAGTAAGTTGGCACCCGGTACCTCATTGAATTTATCCAAAGTAATAATATGACACCCAGTGTCTCATCGACTCGTTATCGAAGTATCCCTGAACACTTCCAATCCTATGGCATGCCAAATATATCCGATGCAGCCCGATACAGTTAATAGGGTTTCCAAATCATTTTTCGATTTCCAATCAATACATATTTCAATTCAAATAATCACATAGATTGATAATTCAATTCAACTTAATTCAATTCAATTTTCATATTTCAATACAATCAATACCCAATATCCACATTCACATTAATCACAAATTCACTTACATTCAATTCAATATCAACAATACCAATACTCACCTTAGTTTCACTTACCATGTATATTAAATAATAAATACAATAAATAATTATTAGATTCGGATTATAGAAATACAAACAGTAATTTCCGAGCTAATCCTCATTGACTTTGTCTTTTCCTTTACTAGCCGAGGTCTTCGGCTCAACGTTTGCTACGAATTAAAATAATTGAAAATCATCAATACAACACAATTTAACATTGAATATTTCAATTTATACACAACTTTTACCTAAATTCCAATTTAGTCCTTAAATCAAAACTAACTCTTTTTCTTATAAAACTAATTCCATATATCAATTCAATTTCCACTTCAATCTAATTTCAACTCCTTAATTTTCACCAAAAAACCCTAATTTCAAAATTCTCTCAATTTAGCCCCTATTACTCAAAACTTATAATTTAATTTACAATTCAATCCATATTTCTATTCTAACTTAAAATTCTATCAATTTAATCTCTAATTCTTCAATTTATTCAACATGAACAACTTCTAAACATTTACTAACTTTTAAAATTTCAACATAAATCAAGAAATATTTTGTCCTAGATTCCAAAAACTAAAAAATTACAAAAAAATGAGCTAAATTAACTTACCACTTAAGCTTGGAACCTTAAAAACCCTAATTTTCCTTTTCTTTGTCTTTCCCTTTTTCTTTCCTCTGTTTTGTTTCACTTCTCTGTTCTACTCTTTCTTTATTTTCTTTATTTTATTTGTTTTACTCATTTAATTATAATAGTAAAATAATATAATAATAATAATAATAAAATATTATTTTCTTAAATAATAAGTAAATATATATATATGTATTACAAATATATGTATGTATTTATTACACATATATTTTACAATTACCATACACTTGTATATATTTTTTACTATTCAAGTTTACATATGGTTTATTTACTAATTTAGTCCCTTCACTTTTTCTTTAATCTATAATTAAATTTTTACCCTTTATTCAATTTAGTTCTTATACATAATTAATCTTAATTCAAGTTAATTCACCTAACCAAAACCTAATTAACCACACAACTAACCTCATAAATATTTTTAATAAATATTTACAAGTCTATTTTACGAAAATAGAGACCCAAAAATACACTTTTTGATTACCCGACTACCGTTATTACATATCTCATGTATTCATAACCTTACATTATGTAGGCAAGGATGAGAGTGCAGGATAGAAGAAAAATTGTTCCACCTTGGGTGGTCTTTTCTCAGCGCCAGAAGTGAGTTATATTTATGTCTCATTCTTCAGATTAACTAAACGAGGTAAATTATTATTTTCGGTTAAGTCAAATCTCAGATGCAAATTATTTTATATCTTTCATCTATACGATGGCATAGCCAGCATCAGAGTAAAAAAAAGCAAGTATTGAGCCAACTCTTTACAGGTTAGTGTTTACTCCTGCCACGGTTGCTCCACTACTTTCAGGTTAGTGTTTTTATTTTTTCATTTTACAACATTATTTGCTTTCTGTATGTTGAGTAACTTTTTTCCTACATAGTTTGATGATGTTGCACATATTGTCCAACCTCCGTAGGTGTTTCCATCGTGTGAAAAGAGATGAAAAACAAAAGCAAAAGCAGGGTGCCGAACAGAGATGAGAAAGGAATAAAAATTTTGGACTAATTATAAAGAGAACCCTAGTTAGTTTTAGCCAAAAGTTGTAATGGATTTCACTTGAGATCTATCATCAAATCACACATGAATACATAATGTTCATAATTGTCTCTGAAAAATAAAATAAAAAATATTTGTAATGCCATGCATACGTAGTATTGATTAATTGTGATAATAAGAACAAGGGATCATCTTAGCTATTTACCATGCAAGGGAAGAATAGTACTATATAGTAGGTAGGATGACAATAATATTATTGAATAACGAATAATGCTAAAAACCAAAGAAGCGCCTACAAGCTTCATTGATCTTGTTTCCCATATTATCAGACTCCTTTGTTGAATGGGCCACCATGATTGTATTTTCATCGTCTGCAACTGGAACTGTGTCATATTGATGATCTATTCTGCAATAAACAACATCGTTGGCTGCAGAAGCTGATGAGGCTATCTTTGAAAAGGCTCTCTTCATGGCCTTCCCAATCCCTGATGATGATGATGATGATGATGAACGTTGTTTCTCATCCTCCAAATCAGCTCTCATTGAAAATGTTTTCTCAATCACTTCGCCATCGGAACATGCTGATGATGATAAATGTCCCAAAGGGTTTTGCCTCAATACAACCCTGATAAGCTCTTCATCTTTATCTTCATGACCTTGATGAAGAAATGAATCATGGAGATTACCTAGATCAGTGTTTATGGTATTAACACTGATCTGGATCCCCTGTTTTAAGTCTTGGAATTTGTAGCTTGGGACGGACATGGGTGTTTTGAGGAGGAAATATGAAAACAATAGTCTTTCATCTGAGGCCTTTATGTATAGAAGAATATGTTGTAATTAAAGCCTTGCAACTGACCCCATGCGGTTTGATGAAAGAAAAACTCATCATGAAAAACACTGCAATTAACTGATATTGAAATGCATTCATGAATCATAACTTCTGTATAGACAATGACCTGCTTCTGCAAGGATATGGAAAACATGTTTCTACAGTTCATTCAACATCTCAATGGCTTTGTAACTAGATTTCTCCAGAAAACAAGCAATATCCCAGCAAATTGGCTTTGTAACTAGAAGCTTTGAAGAAAAAAAAAATACATTACATGATATCCATGTACAAATAGGAAGTGTAAGCCTTAGGTACTAACAATAACATACCAGCTAAAGGCAATATGTTCATCAGCGGGCTACCCCTTGAAGACAAGGCTAGAATTTAAACTTGCAGAGCATAAAAAAATGCTAAACATCCTATTTCATCAAATCCTTCAGAGCTTGTGGTGAAACACTACATAAAACCAAAATCATTTTTGAAACCAACATATGAACAATTTATAGTGTGGTTCCTTCCACAATTTTTTCTTTGATGAGGTGTCAGCCAAATTTGGATTCAGGCAGATCCTACAAAATACAAGTTAATACCTAACAAAAAAATGCTAAGAGTAACTTCACATGTCCATGTTATGATCATTATCGTTGTCACCATCGTAATATTCATCATCACGCTGGATTTGCTTGTCTTGGGTGTGCTCTGTAAAGAAAAATGCAAAGGAGGTGTATTAGATGCAGAAAGAAAAAGATTTCACCAGAAACCAAATGGCAACAAGTGTGCTTGAAGGCACAGCATGATGCCACAGCTCTAGGCTACACGTTATTTACTTACGATCCATGCGCTCATCAGGATTATGCTCATCTTCATCAAAATCAGGAATATAAAAATCAGGTGGAACCTGCAACACAGATAATAGCCATTAGACCACCGATATTTTGACAAGTAGTCTGGCTTGTCCAGATTCAGATTTAATTGGAAACTAGTTGTTTGCTATTCACCTCCTGCATCTGTACACCTGGAGCATGTTGGATGCTACGAAGGTTTTCCAGCACTTGCATCTTGATCGTACTAAGATATGACTTGCTATTCAAATTCTCCTGCATAATCAACCGAAACACGAAAGCTTATGAGGGTTCTGTCTTCTTTAACATCATTGTGGCACGATACTAACTATATCGAGACCATATCAGCCGCCAATCAATTGACGAAATAAGTCCTTGAATGAACTTCAATTGTGCAAAATAACGTACTATGTGCCCATTTGGAATATTCAACAAGCAATCTGGTGCAAAATATTTGATATACTCATTTTCTGGGATTTCTGCACAAGTCAAACTTTTAAGTAAGTTTCTCAATCTTCCAACCAGTGGAACATGTTAACAGCAGCTGTCTATCGAAAACATACCCACACACAGTGAAGAACGAACCAAAGACCTTTAAAATCTATCAACCAGCTTATTTCAATATCAAGCAGATATACAGATGCAGCAATCAACATAACATTCACATAACGAAAAACATCCTAGGATATCAGCAGAGGTAATCAATGAGTTTAACATATATGTTTAGATACTTTAAAAAAATAATTTAGCTAACCCAATTCTAACGACAAGTTGAATGGGAAAAATACCAATTTCATGATAGCATGTCAAGAAAATAAGTGAGGATAGTCTTAGCATACCATTAGGAAGTTCTGTATCTAAAAGAACTCCTGTTTCAACAGTCCAGCAACGTGCAACATTTTCTTTAGTATATCCTCCGCCTCCGGTAACCTGTAGGACAAACGATTCCTCTGTTTACTTTAAATACAAATTATTTACAGCAGTTAAAAGGTAGTCAAACAAACAACATACCAGTAAAGGTAGGTTGAATTTCTTCACAATTTTAACACATTCAGCATGTCCTGCAAATAACATCAACAGCTCCAACATTCATCAACAATTTAAGGGGGAAAAACAGTCCTTACTTTACAAGTCAATTTGAGTACCATCAATTGAGAGATTGAAACAGCCCAAGCGATCCCCAGCAAGAGAATCTGCTCCACATTGAAGAACTATTGCACCTGGTCGATACATTTCAACAACCTTGGAAATAATCTACAAAAAGTTTGTATTTGCACATAATGATTTAAATGATACAGCGGTATAGAAAAAGCAATTACCTTTCTATTATATGTTTTTATTTCGAGTACTTACTATCTTAAACAATCTAGTGAAGCTAGTGTCATCAATTCCATCTTTGAGTGGGACATTTATGGCGTAATACTTTCCTTCTCTTTCTCCTATGTCCTTCAATACAACTTGTATCAGTAGTTCATTCCAATATCAATTTGGTGTAATACTAGCATTTCTTGATAAAAACTATCCAGAGAAAAAGATGTTAGAAGTGATGTAGATAATAAATTTCTTGATTATACAAAATTGAAATCAAATAGGTAAAATAACAGGAAGGACGCAACTACACTAGTTCTCTTTCTCCAATAAATAAGTTTAACTTGAAAAGTTTATATGCTAGGAAATGTTCTCCCCTAAATTCAAAAAGAAAAAGCATGAAAGAAAGACTAGCACCATCAACAAGTATAGCTCCTAAATAAGAGCATATGTAAAACAATATCATGGGTAATTTGCTTCTTGAGACATTGTACTTAGAAAAAGCTGTAATTTAAAAGCTTCAATAAGCAACAAACCGGTTTATGAAGACTAATAATGCCAGAGTGCCGCATCCTATTAGCAGGGGATATATATAATGCATTGAGAACAGTTAAAACACTTAAAAAGTGAAAAACTTAAAACAAGAATCAGAGTTGGAAAAATCAACATACTCAGCTGTTAAACAATGTAGTCAAAGCAACTATAAGATGAAGCTTGTGAACAAATATATTAACAATAAAATTTACCAGTGACACCAAAAAAAAAAAAAAAAAAACAAGTTACCTACTGTTACTGCTAAAACATTTAACAGCAATAAAAAGCAAAGAATTGAGAATAACCTTCACATCACCAGTTCCAGGAAAGAACATATCGCCAAACTTGTGAAAACTAACAGTCATCACCCTGTCATAATAGAATTTCAACAAGTTGATTAGAGACTGCATTTATCAACCTTAATTTTTAAAAGTGCAACATTTGAAATGGCATTTCAGAGATGCATGAAGATGCTAAGCCTCTTACTGGTATCATAAAATAAGTAAAGCTGATCTAATTTTAAACCTTACAAATGGTTATATGAACATAACCCCCCCCCCCCCCAAGTGGATAATTCTTCTAACAGTAAATCACCCAAAAAGCAGCATTTTTGCCTCCTTTTCTGAGCTTCAAACTTTTGAAATGATGTCTAATCCAGCTCCTATGCTAAATTCACAATCCAATAACAAAAGCAAACTACCTGTCAGTGAAATAAAAGGCTTCTTCAACCCCATCACCATGATGTACATCGATATCAATATACAAAACACGGGCATGATACTTCAGAAGCTCCAAGATTCCCAAAACCAAGTCATTGATGTAACAAAAGCCAGATGCCTCACACTTCTTGGCATGATGTAAACCACCAGCCCAATTTATTGCAATATCACATAACTGATTGTTTAATCTTCTTGCAGCATCTGCCAGCCATGACAATCAATTACAACTGAAAATGCACAAATCAAATTAAGAGAAACAGCCCAACATATCAGAATTTACCTATTGTCCCACCAGCATAAATTTGACAAAATTCAAACAAGTTTTCAAACACAGGGCAGTCTTCTCCAAGATTGTCTGGGAAGAAGAAAATAGAAAAAGATGGAAATCAAACTCCAAACCCATATACATCAGAAAAAGCATAACCTAATCCTTTCTCCATATGATATTTGCATGTTCATTGGAACGGGTAAAATGCAGATGACAATTTTGATAGAGAATTTCTAAGAGGGGAAAGAATAAGAAAATAGAGGAGGGAGATGAAAGTTAAAATTTTGAACCCTGTTCATACATGTCTTAACCATCAAATACGTGCCTTCTTTTAACATGACTAACTACTGCCTAAAACTGCTAACTAACTCATACTTTGGACTATTGCTAACATGTCCTTATACATTATTTGGCCTGAAATATTATTGAAACCAGATAATATAACCAAGTCAAACTACAGCATATAAGCATGAAAAAAGCAAACAGCTCTGTCAAATGGAGAGAACTGAAATGAGAAATGAAACCATATCACTGCCAGAAACAGTACATGATCGCTATCACTTGCACCAATAGTATGTTCTTAAAACTTCTGTAACCATCAATATTGAACAAGGCAGTCCATAGAACTTCTTTTCAAAACTTAGACTAGATCAAGCATTAAACTAACTATACAATTAGTTACAGTGTATCAACTTGAATCTAGGCTTAACCCATTAGTTTAACAATTAGAGAGAATTAATAAGAATAAACTAGTTCGATAGCACAATATATAATATTAATTCGAGAAAGGAAAAAGAAAATGTTACACATACATCTGGCCAATTCATTCGAGAACAAATGCTGCGTATCTGGCGTAATTCGATGCAAAAACTCGACATAATCAGCTGAATGGAACTGAGCGAGTTCAACGGGGTAAGCCTTGTGGGGACGCTACATTTACCATTCACCAAAGGGAACAAATCGTCAGAAAAAGAAGAGAAAGAAATTTAGGCCAGTAAAATTAGAAAAAGTTAGGAGTACTTGAGAAACTGACATAAATTTCCATCTTTTTATGGAGGTCATAGGCAAGGACCAAATGGTGAGTCATACAAAGCCGGTGAGGTTTCATTGGATGATTAGGTCCAAAGTATACGCTCCCTACATCTCCTGCCAAACAACCGAAAAATAGTTAAATTTGGAAAAAAAAAAATTGTTGGGGGGGGGGGAGACCAAAGTTAGGGTTTTCAAAGATTTAGGGAAAACAAGGAGATTATAAATAAAGATTTTAAATTGAAATAAACAAATTAAAAGCAAAAGAGATAGAGAAAAATAAAAAAGGGGGTTATAAATTGTGAAAATGAGAGGAGAGGAAGAAGAGTGAAGAAGGAGAAGATGATACCGTCGTAAAAGTAGGATATTTTTTCCTTGGAACGCATTTTGGCAACTAATGAGAAAAGAAAAGGAAGAGCGGAAGAGAGGAAAACTGGAAGTCTTTGGCTACAAAGAGTCCGCCATTGTTAAAGCTCCTGAGGAGAGTTGCAGAGATAGAGAGGGAGAGAAGAGGAGAAATAATTGCGTGCCTCTCAGGTGTACTACATAATGAATCGGATGCAAGACGCTCGCGTAAACGATGACGTTAATCTCACATTTAATAACATTACCCTGTTTTTAGTATTAGAGTCGTTTCGACCAGAGGTTTTCATGCCCGGGCCAAGCCATGATCCAGTTTTAAAAAGTTTTTCTGGTTTAGATTGGGTTTGGTCTTGTTTATTTAAAAAATAATAGAATATCCCAATATTATATTTTATATATTATGATTAAACTTAGATAAATATATGTTTAAACTATTTAATTTAAATTTACACAAACTTGAGGTCAAATAATCTTTATTTAAATTCGGTATGGATTGAGGAGTAGAACAAATAATTCTTTTTAATATTTTTTTATTTATTAAATTATTCTAAATTGGATAGAAAATTAATATTAGTTAACTTTGTTGACATAATATATATATGAATTGTCGCATTAATAATTAATTAATTTTTAAATTAAAATTATAAAAATATTATAATAATATAATAATATTTTTAAAATCTAAATTAAATGTAAGTAATATGTTATTGAATGAAATATATATATATATATATATATATACACAACAATGTTAATTAAATAATTAAGGAAAATAGAATATAGTGATGGATGAATTTTGGATAGCTTGCGGACAAAACGACTTTAAACGAACATTCTTTTCCCATCCAAGAACATACACATAAATTCTTGTAAGAAAGTTTGAATCATTATTCTTATAAACACCCATTAACAGTCCATTCAATTTTAAAAATATCGATATATTTTTAGCACTATTATTGGGATTTTTATACTTAAGGATTAAACCATTTGTAATTCAGATATTGTATATAGAAATACATACATAAGGATTAAACTATAATTGATTTTGAAATTTTAAAAAAAAACAAAAAAAACATAGAAACAATCTTGTGTTAAAAAGCTTACTTTTTTTTTTTTTGTCATTGCGTTTCTTTTAAATGAAGATGCTCTTTCCATTCAGCCTTAAAGTATAAATTATTGTGCTTATTTTTCTTTGTTGGAAATTTTGAAAGGTTACTGGATTCAATTGTGAATAAGTTTAATACACAGGTAGTAAATATTAAAAGTTTAATCCACACCACAACAAATTTATACCTCAATTCCCATTGAGTAAGTTGTTGATTTTAATATTTTTTCTATTAACTCACTCAATTTTTGAATTTTTTTTAACCTTTTACTTTTATGTTTTGTTAATTTAGATGATGGTTGTGTATGACCGTTGCGCACAAAACGTCTCATAGGGGTCAACTTATTAAATAGGGTTCATTTGACTCACATAAATTGGCTCGATTTATTAAACCTATGAAGAAGCTCATTTACTTAAACCCTTGATGGTTCGGTAAAAACAATCTAGCCAAACTAGAGTTACCAAAGTAAATAGGGTAAATCATAAAGGAATAAGATTATATAGAGTTTAAATTTCTTAGAACTCTCAATTGTAAATAAGCTCCAATCTTGACCATCAATATAACTCAATTTGTATTGTTGATTTGGGGGGACTCAATTATAAATATAGGTTTCTCCATTCATTTGTATTAATCTCATTATATTAAGTTATTCGTGAGTTAAGTATATGTAATAGCCAATTTTGGCCCAAACTAATAAAACCAAAATAAACCCACCAAATAATTTAAAAGTCCAAATTTCAAGTCCATTTACAACATGTGTAGCCCAAAATTAAAACCAGACCCATTACACATCAATTAACCCAAACCCACTACCCAAATTTTAGCCCAAAACAGCCCAAACAAACTAAACCCTAGCCCTTTGCAAAGAAGAGAAAACAGCAGCAGCCCTAGCCCCCAAGCATGCTGCTGCCAAACTGTTGGCCTCCCCTCGGCCACCACGCCTCTGTCATGGCCGTTTCACACGCCTCTGAGGGCCGTCTGACACCTATAACAAATTAAATGCCACAAAAGCAGCAAAAAAAAAAAGCAGAAACGACAAAGGAAATAGAAATAGAGAGTCATTTGAATCGGCTTTTAAAAGGCCAAAATACACCTTTGTAAGTTTTTTTACAGACACTCACAAAAACAAGATTAATCAAAAGGAATAGAAATTTCGAAGGTGAATATTTTGTTTGCGTTTCAATTCCGATCTTTGTATTTTATTTTGTTTTTTATTTCTTTATTTATGAGACAATAATAAAAGGAAAAAATAATAAAAAAGGTACCTCCGATTTACTATTTGGGGTGTGCTCCGGCATTTCTCTCGCCGATCCAAAGGTCGCCGAATCCCTGGGGTCTGGCCATTGGTTGTGATGGAAAGAAAGGAGTCGAAGGGCCCCTCCTTTCTTGCGGCGCTGCAGGTCGGGGAGGTTCGGTCCTCGAACCCGCTTTAAAAGAGGGTCGAAAGAGCCCGCCTCGACAAGATGTCGGTCGCCGTCAGGGCGTGGGCGTGAGGACCACGAGAATCCATGGTCGGCCATGGAGGAGGCTAAAGGGGGGAGAGAACTTTTAATTTTTTTAAAGGGGAAACATGACTGCTGAGTAGGGTTTTCTTTTTAAAAAATTTTTGCTTTTGTATTAGTTGCAAAACGGCGCCGTTTAGGGCCTGTCTCAGTGGCCCTAAAACGACGTCGTATATGGCTACCCGGATTCGACCCAACCCCCATAGGCCAGGATCCGCGCGTTTTGCATCCATTGGGAATTTTGTGCGGCGAGTCCCTCCACGTTTTCGCTGCGTTTAATTCACACCTTTTCCTTTTTAAAATTTTGCCTGAAAATTTGTGTTTTACTACATTTAAATCCTGCATTGAAATGTCATGCATAGGGGTCGGGGGTAATTGCCCAGTTAACCCCCACTCTTTGGCGCGTGTTTCATTCCGGTCCCTGATACTTTTCTATTATTATAATTTATACCTTTTCTTTTACTTTGATTTTAATTTAATCATTTCCCCCTTTTATTTCAAACTGTTTATTATATTTTGTTATATGTCCTATTTACAATTTATTTAGATGTTATATTTTATTCACTTCAAACTTTATATGATACTTGTAAATTTGTCATTTGTTTTTTTTTTAAAACTGTTTTATTGTTGTTTATTCCAAGTTTTACATATCAATCTTTTTAAATATCTACGTATGTTATTTGTTTTATTTTTACGTTCATAAACTGCTTATTTTTTTACACATTTCTTTATTTTGTATGTCTTCCACATGATATTTTTAAATTATTTTTATTGATCAATTATGAATAATTTATACCATTTTATCTTATGTAAAAATATTATTCATAAACATTACTATAAATTGTTACAATTTATTTTAAAGTACTAAATAGCTTTAAATAAATAATACACATGTCTTTCAAAATTCTATTTATTCATTTTAAACATTCTATTTATTATTCATTATATGTTTTATTATCCATTTTACACTTATGTACATATATGTGTATTATTTGTTCTAAAATTTATATATATATCATCCTTTTTAAATTGTTTTATGCATCATTGATTTTAGAAAAATTCATTTTTTACTTTATTTATTTTAAACTTATTTATTATCATTTTAAATAGCTTTTATGCTTTATTTATTTTGATTCGCTTTATCTTGTTTTTTTTTATTTGTTATCTATATTTTTATTATTCCTCGATTGCTAATGTTAGTGTGTAAATAATGTAGGTTGAATCATTATTGTCATTGTATCTACCATAATATGTTCGCTTGTATTTTCACATTATCGTCGTACATTTGCGTGATGCTATTCATGTATTATCGTCCACATGCATTATTATATCGTATTTCATATCATTGCTTCATGAATTAAACTCCAATACATTTATCCAATAAATCGCTTTATTTTAACCTAAACAAATAACATACATCATTCAAATGTCGTATTCGCTACTATTCAAAAACAAAATTTCAAAATAAGGTAATGTTTCGCGTCTTGGAATATCGAAGAATTGTGCCTTAACTTACAGGGTTTCGGTTCTCTCTTTGTGTAACGACCCGAATTTTACCGTTACCGAAAAAGTGTATTTTTGGGTCTCTATTTTTGAAAAACGGATTCGTAAATATTTATTAAAAATATTTACGAAGTAAAATGAGTGGTTAATTAGAGTTTAATTAAGTGAATTTAATTTAATTAAGAGTAATTAAGAAAAAGGACTAAATTGAATAAAGGATGAAAGTTAAATTGTAGATTAAAAGAAAATGAAGAGGACCAAAATGGCAATTATACCTCCGATTTACTATTTGGGGTGTGCTCCGGCATTTCTCTCGCCGATCCAAAGGTCGCCGAATCCCTGGGGTCTGGCCATTGGTTGTGATGGAAAGAAAGGAGTCGAAGGGCCCCTCCTTTCTTGCGGCGCTGCAGGTCGGGGAGGTTCGGTCCTCGAACCCGTTTAAAAGAGGGTCGAAAGAGCCCGCCTCGCACAGTATCGGTCGCCGTTCGTGGCGTGGGCGTGGAGGACCACTGAGGAATCCATGGTCGGCCATGGAGGAGGCTAAAGGGGGGAGAGAACTTTTAATTTTTTTAAAGGGGAAACATGACTGCTGAGTAGGGTTTTCTTTTTAAAAAATTTTTGCTTTATTAGTTGCAAACGCGCGCCGCTTTAGGGCCTGTCTCAGTGGCCCTAAAACGACGTCGTATATGGCTACCCGGATTCGACCCAACCCCCATAGGCCAGGATCCGCGCGTTTTGCATCCATTGGGAATTTTGTGCGGCGAGTCCCTCCACGTTTTCGCTGCGTTTAATTCACACCTTTTCCTTTTTAAAATTTTGCCTGAAAATTTGTGTTTTACTACATTTAAATCCTGCATTGAAATGCTGCGCATAGGGGGTCGGGGGTAATTGCCCAGTTAACCCCCACTCTTTGGCGCGTGTTTCATTCCGGTCCCTGATACTTTTCTATTATTATAATTTATACCTTTTCTTTTACTTTGATTTTAATTTAATCATTTCCCCTTTTATTTCAAACTGTTTATTATATTTTGTTATATGTCCTATTTACAATTTATTTAGATGTTATATTTTATTCAGCTTCAAACTTTATATGATACTTGTAAATTTGTCATTTGTTTTTTTTTTAAAACTGCTTTTATTGTTGTTTATTCCAAGTTTTACATATCAATCTTTTTAAATATCTACGTATGTTATTTGTTTTATTTTTACGTTCATAAACTGCTTTATTTTTTTACACATTTCTTTATTTTGTATGTCTTCCACATGATATTTTTAAATTATTTTTATTGATCAATTATGAATAATTTATACCATTTTATCTTATGTAAAAATATTATTCATAAACATTACTATAAATTGTTACAATTTATTTTAAAGTACTAAATAGCTTTAAATAAATAATACACATGTCTTTCAAAATTCTATTTATTCATTTTAAACATTCTATTTATTATTCATTATATGTTTTATTATCCATTTTACACTTATGTACATATATGTGTATTATTTGTTCTAAAATTTATATATATATCATCCTTTTTAAATTGTTTTATGCATCATTGATTTTAGAAAAATTCATTTTTTACTTTATTTATTTTTAAACTTATTTATTATCATTTTAAATAGCTTTTATGCTTTATTTATTTTGATTCGCTTTATACTGTTTTTTTTATTTGTTATCTATATTTTTATTATTCCTCGATTGCTAATGTTAGTGTGTAAATAATGTAGGTTGAATCATTATTGTCATTGTATCTACCATAATATGTTCGCTTGTATTTTCACATTATCGTCAGTACATTTGCGTGATGCTATTCATGTATTATCGTCCACATGCATTATTATATCGTATTTCATATCATTGCTTCATGAATTAAACTCCAATACATTTATCCAATAAATCGCTTTATTTTAACCTAAACAAATAACATACATCATTCAAATGTCGATTCGCTACTATTCAAAAACAAAATTTCAAAATAAGGTAATGTTTCGCCTTGGAATATCAAGAATTGTGCCTTAACTTACGGGGTTTCGGTTCTCTCTTTGTGTAACGACCGAATTTTACCGTTACCGAAAAAGTGTATTTTTGGGTCTCTATTTTTGAAAAACGGATTCGTAAATATTTATTAAAAATATTTACGAAGTAAAATGAGTGGTTAATTAGAGTTTAATTAAGTGAATTTAATTTAATTAAGAGTAATTAAGAAAAGGACTAAATTGAATAAAGGATGAAAGTTAAATTGTAGATTAAAAGAAAATGAAGAGGACCAAAATGGCAATTATGCCATTTGTCCTAAGTGAGGCGGCATAAACATAAAAATTTGATATTTTGATGTGTTAAAATATATATTAAATTATTATTATTAAAAGTAAAGTAAATAAAAAGGAAATAAAGGAAAGAAACAAAAGAATAAAAAGAAGGAAGGAAACAGAATAGCAGGAAACGAAACAGAGAAGAAACAGGGGAGAAAGAAAGAAAGAAAAGAAAAAGGAAAAATAAGGTTTTAAAGGTTCCAAGTTAATTTGTCAATGTGGTACCGGAAATCTCGGCTAAGAAAGGACAAGACAAAGTCAACAGGAGTTAGCTCGAAAATTACGAAAATTACGGTTTGTATTTCTATAATCCAAACTTAGTTATTATTTGTTATATTTATATACATATTGCAATTGTTAGTGTTAGAATTATGATGTTTTACAATTGGAATGGATTGATTTTGGTATGCGATGAATTTATTGAATTTATATTGATTGAAATTATTTGATTGAATTTATATTGATTGAATTATATAATATACATGATTTATGTAGAAATTTGAATATTGAATGAATGTTATATTGAAAAATATATTGATTGGAAATATGAGGAAATTGATATGAATATATGAGATTGTGATATTTGAATATTTGATATTGAAAAGTGAATTGAATTGTATTGAATTATGAATTAATGTGAATAATTGAAATATATTGTTGAATTGAATGAAATTGTATGAATTGTGAAAATGGGTGAATATATGTGATTATCGAATGGTATATTGATGAAAGAATTATTAAATTGAGAAAGTGAATGAAATACCCTATTAACTAGTCGGCCGAGTCGGATATAATTGGCATGCCATAGGATCCGGAAGTGTACGGATTTGCCTTTATCGATCGAGCACTTTATGTGTCGATTTCAGGCACCTCGTGTGTCGTATCGTGCACCTCGTGTGTCGTTTTAGGCACTTTATGTATCGATATCTTGATCAGGTACTATGTACGCTTTTAGGCACAATGTGCCGTCTTGGTGTGTTTGGGTTGAGTCCGTGTATCCGTCAAAGTCCGGTTTGTTAATAGGGTAAATAAGTGAAAGATAAATCGAATAAATTTGATTGATCAAGCTATTGGAATGAAACGAGAAATTGAATTGAAAATTGAAAATTTAGATATGAATTGAAAATATGAACCAAAGGTTCATGAAATGATTGAGTTCGAATTGATGATATATGATGCCACTTGATGAATTGAAATGTGATTTGAGATATATGAATCGTATGTATATACCGAAAGCTATCGTGATAGTAAGTTGATACGATATAAATGAAATTGACTGTTATTGAAATGAATTAAAATGGAATATGATTGATAAGTATATAGTTGAATATAATTTAATGATATTGAATTGTAAGTAAATTAAGGAAAGCTATACCGAATAGTAAGTGAAAGAACGGAGTAAATAGTAATGGATTTATTTAAGAATTGAACAATTATGTTATTGTGTTTATTATATGAACTGTATAAAATTTATATGGTAAGTAGTTGAAATTTATCTATGAATAAATAATTGAATAATTGTAATTATTATTATGATCTTAAGTATTTGTTATATTATTAATTGTTCGGATTATAGAAATACCACCGAGTATACCATACTCATCGTGCACGTTTGTTTCGCATGCAGTTAAGTAAAGATAGTACGTTGAATCAAGATCCCAAGATGATCCCGAATTCATTAAGGTAAAGTATGTTGAGTATTGATAATGGCATGTACCTAGGACGTTTTATGGGAGTCATTTAGGTTATAGAAGTATTGATGAAATGAGTAAATTATGGTTGGCAACGGTATGTAGTATGAATTTTGAAATTTACTAAGAATTCGTAGTGATTCTAAATTAGTCCCGAATTGAATTTACTGTTCATATTGGACTGCGAGAGCCCATTAAAGGGACGACATCTTAAAACTAGGATGTGTGTGAATATTTATTTTAATTAATGACCGGAATTGGACTGTACTGACTGGTAATGTCTCGTAACCCTGTTCTGGTGACGGTATAGGGTTAGGGGACGTTACACTTTGATTCTAAAATAGCTAAATATCCTTTTGATTTTTAAAATACACGGAATTTCAATTAAAATTAAAGACGACCTTGTGCTTGGAAGTTCATAGTATTGCGTCCTAACTTACGAGATTTGATACTCCGATATCTCGAGATAAGGAAATCTTTAACAATCATTTTGAGCTAATTCAAGAATTTTAAAATAGAAGTTAACGAAAAAGGATCGTATTTCAAATCCATTCCTGATTTTCAATTTTCGACATTAAGACACCAACTAGTCAATTCGGTACCAATTTTTTGGCGTGTCGATGGTGCTAATCCTTCCTCCCACGTAACCGACTCCCGAACTTGTTCTCTTGAATTTCGTAGGCCAAAATGCCGTTTTAGTAAAGTAAAATTGTTTTATTAAAACGAAGGTGATCCGATCACACCAAATAAAGATCTGTGGCGACTCCCGTTTTAGTTTTCGTTTTCAAACAAAGTCGATGCCCGTTTTCAAAAAAATGGTCTCGATAGTATATATTAAGAGCATTTACTCAAATAATTGGTGTGCATTGCTTCTTGTGGCTTTTTAGCTTTCTTGTTGATCATTTTGCTTTAAATTGCTCCTACTATATTATTTTGGTGCCTTAAGGAATTTTTGTGAGAATTCTTAATTTCAAGACTAAAGTTCTAAATTCATAACAATTGCACTATATATAATACCTGTGCATTTTTCATTTTCAAATTTAAAGGGTAAAAGTTAAGCTACAAGGAATGTTTATAACAAAAATTCCTCGAGTAATATTGAATGTGTAATTCTATCAATACAACGGAAAGAGAAACTCAGGAAATGGAAATTTAAGAAAACTAAGAAGCAACAAATGAAAAGAGAAAGAATGATCAGCATTTTCTTGATTCCAAGAAAACCAAGGTTTTCAACTTACAATTGCTTATTTATAAAGCTCACTTAGCATCATCATTCTTTGATTATATTTTTTATGTGCATTTATAGATGTGTTATATATATTGTGCCTATGTTTTTGAAGGTTTATAAAGATGATTTATTTTCTAATTTTGTATGACTAAAAGAGGGAAAATTACTAAGGAGTATACATAAAACCGTAGTGAACTTGATTAGAAAGGATTGTTTGAAACTGTGATTTCACGTTATTTTTATTCCTTTCCAATAGGAGAATAACAAGTCAGATTTTTCCTCATGGTTTTTAGTATTTTTAGTTGGATTTGAATTTTCTAAGGGGGAAAAAGCTGAAAAAAAAAAATCTTATTTGTTATTCTCCAATTAAAAAAGGATAGGGATGGTATGAAATCACAGTTTCATACAATCCTTTCTCGAACTCGATTTCCTTTCATCATGTTCTCTTCATTGGCTTTTATAAAACACACCCAATTATCACATATAATATATTTGTTAAAGAATAATTGATGATATTTGCATAAATTAGCTATGTAGGTGGGCTTAGCTAACAAGAGGCAAAAAAGGACACAAATCTTTTACCTTCAGAACCAAAGATGAAGATGGAAAGTTAGATAAGTGAAATCTTTTACCTTCAACAGCTATTGATCTATAGAATGGAAATGGTGAAACGTTATTCTTCTCAAAAAAAGGTCATCTTAAGTTGTATATGATCCCATGGTAGCACTTCTATAAAACAAACATTGTAATGCTTCTTGTTTACATTATTAAAAATGGAAATGAAAAGAGGCTGCCTATTCTGCCGCCGCTTTCTTCTTTTTGCCTATTTTCACTTCCAATTTGTTTTACATTTTAGACAAATAAATTCCTCTTAAGTTTGACAGAAACAATAGTTGCTCTATGAAAAGTCGGCTCTCATTTTTATATTTTTAAAATTTTAAAAACACAATTTCAAATGAAAATAGGGACCATACATTTTCTTGTAATAGAAATACAAGAAATAAAATAAAAATTTCTTACAGAAATGAACTACAACTAAGGTCAAGCATTGAATATCTTAAAAATCATTTAAAATAATTATTTTGCATTTATATAGATTTGAATCAATGAAATAAAATTTTCTAATGCTTCATTTACTTTCGGGAATAGGGATTTGTAAAATATAAATACCATCTAATATATCTACATTGTTTTTACTAAAATTTCAAACATTTTTAAACATTAAATCTCTTACTTTGGTTTGAATGTAAATAAATGTAGGAATTTTTATTTGATCTTTTATTATTTTTATTATGAGATAGTGAAATAGGGATGAAACTAGTTTGTGTTCTTGTACTAGATGTGTATATCAAATATATTTTCATATTTTAATTATTGAAAATATTTTATTTATTTATTGAATGTATTCTATAATTTTTAAAATAAAAATATTTCTCGTATCTTCATTTTTATCTTTCAAAAATCACTTTTAAATCTTCAAAGTGAGATATTTTCTTTAATTTTTTATTTTCCAAAAATAAAATAACCCTTATTTTCTAAATTCTCAAAACCTTTTTGTTTTCTTCTCTCACAAATCTTTTTCTTTTCAATTTTGAAATTTTAAATTTCTCAAGCAAATTTTCTTTTAAAATTTATCATTTACTTTGAAATCATTCGGGCCCAATTAAAGCAATAAAAAAGGGCAGTCAATCCTAAGCATTTCTATTTATATTTTAACTCAAAATTCAAAATAAATCGAAAGCTGACCAACTAAAGCCGTAAAGGACAATACAACTGTGTAAATTGGTGTCATAATGATATTTTGGTTACTTCAATTTTATAAAAAAATTATTTTAACTCTTTATTTAATTTTTTATCTCTTTTAACTCTTAAACTTATAATTTTGTCAAATTTAAAATAATTTTTTTCTAAAATCAGAATACCAAATAAATTAGTATTCATTTGATTAAACTCAATAACATATTAAATATTTAAATAGATATTAAAAATTGTTTAATGAATTTTTGTTGATATATTTAAACCATAGATTAAGGTGCCCAAAAGAGAAATGATGCACCCCTAAACCTAAAATTAAAAGCACAAAGCCAACCATATGATTCTGACAGTTTGCCTCACCTTCTAACCTTACTCCTAAAATTTTGTTGACAATTTCAGAAATTTAGTGAAAGACTTTTGAAATTTAGTCAATAATAGTGTAATAACACATAACTTAGGTTGCTTAAATTGTTATTGATATTAAAAGATTTTAGTAAATAATTTAAATATTAAATGTATTAATAAAATAAATATATTCATATCAAATACAAAATTACCACAACAGCTCAAATTCGGAAGTTAAAGCAATATATATATATATACTTCCAATAACATCTAGAAAAAAAAAATTGCATTTCAACCACTAACCTCCCTGGCACATGTGTTTTTATTTTAAAATAAAAAATAAAAATAAAGAAGTCCACGCTGTAAGGGTGATGATATAATGAAATAAAGGCAGCTAGCTACCTAGGCTGCTTTGACAGTCTCTCCAACTCTGTCTTGTCTCTTAAGGCTTTCCATCCCCATGTCTTGTGTAGGTGACCACTTCTTGTCCACTCCATAAAGTAAGACTTCTTCTCCAAGGAAAATGAAGATTTACCATTACTCTTTAGGACCCTTCAACCAATATATTTTTATATATGTTTTAATGACAGCTACATTATTTATAATAAATAATTTGCACTCTGGCATCCCCAATATCATTTGCGCACCAATAATCACACTAGCACGTATGCTATGCTATATAGATTTGAAAATATGGTACAAATATACGAAAGAATTATATTTTTATATTTATGTGTTAAATATAAGTATGGTATCCGAATTATATTTTATATTTATGTGTTAAATATAAGTATGGTATCTGAATAATTTAAGAAATATGGAGTGTTCTAGTTATATATTTTATTAAAAAAGTCAAATTTTGGGTAAAAGTATCATGAAAGTCACTATATATATTAAGAGTTAATATGACATGTCATGTATTACTATCTAATTATTTCATCAATTATACTAGTTTTTGGTAATATAAATAGATGAAACTTTTAACTGAACGACAAATTTACTCTTTCATTTAACTTTCAAGAATTAATTTACCTTTTTTATTATTAGAGGAAGAAAAATACAATCTAATTCTTAATACAGGTGACTCCATAATACTTTTACATTAAAACTTAATATTAGAAATGGGCCATGGAATAGAAGGCCTTGATTCCGTTATTAAAGCAATGCAATCTCAACTAAATTTTAATAATTTAATTTAATCCTTTAATCTCTTAGAAATTCAATTTAGACCATTTTAATACAAAATTTTAGTTTTATTTCACAATTTCTGGGATACAAGAGAGAAAGAGAATGACAGTTAATTGAAGTTGTCAATAGACCAACTTTCCACAAGAGGCCCATATAGATCCTCTTGCAATCCAAGCTTTAGAAAAAAAATACAGTTGGAAAGGTGTACAAGGAAGAATTGTACATGGTATCAACTTACTTCTAAGCTAAAATTTGAATTAAAAAAAAAAAAAGAAAAGAAAAGAAAAGAAGAAACTGTACAGATGCCAAGTAAATGACAGTGTGTGAAGAAAGGTGAACATAAAGTGAGTAGACAAAGTGGTCATTTCAATAACTTTATATAATACTGGTAATTTGTTTTGTGTTAAAGTAAGCTAGTTGGTATGATATCTTTAAAGCCAGCCTTGCATATAACCTACCTATAGCAGGGGAAAGAGAGCCATCATTGGAAAGAAAAAGGGCAAAAGGCAAAGAGAATTGGAAGAAGGAAAAGCAGCGTTGGGGTGGGGGACTAGTGGCATCAATGGCAACACCAAAGCAGATATGGGAACAACAGCAATCCCAGATGCAGCGCGTAAAGAACTCGGGAATCATCCTTACCAATGAAACTCCATTGAAAGATGACAAGGAAGAGGAAATGGCCAAATCCGCATTGGCTTTGTTTCGAGCCAAAGAAGAAGAGATTGAGAGGAAGAAGATGGAGGTGAGAGACAAGGTTCAGGCTTATATGGGACGCGTCGAAGAAGCTACTCGCCGCTTGTCTGACATTCGAGAAGTAAGTTATTACCAACAAATTTGCATAGTATGATAGTTCAGAAATTAAATAGCTAGCATCATGTAATAGATGAGAATCTGACAGATATATATTAATGTTGCAGGAGCTTGATGCCCTGATAGATCCAATGAGAAAGGACATTGCATTTCTGCGTAAGAAGATAGACACCGTTAACCGGGAGCTGAAACCATTGGGACAGAGCTGCCAGAAGAAGGTGCAAACATTATTTTCATTACTAATCATTAAAATGATTGTCAAAGTTGGCAATAGAGGGTATAATTAGTAATATATATACATATATGGTTCATAATTAGTTATTTTGATGATGATATATAATCATATCTCATTAATGCAACAAGATGAGGTAAAAGTACCATGAATGTAGCTGTATTAAGAGTAAGAATGTATTTTATTTCTCTATTAAAAAAAATAAGCAAATTAGTTGTTGTACATTATATCAAAGAGCAAACTGGTTTTTTTATTAAAAATTTCTTCTATTTTTACTAGTAAAAATTGGTTTCTATACGTTAATACGAGATATATGTAACATGTTATGTGTCATTATTTGGTTATTCTGTCGACCACCTTAATTTTCAACAATACAAATGAATGAAATTTTTAACAAAAAAATTTCAATTCGCGCTTTTTTAAGTAAAAAGAGTACAATATAATCTGATTTCTAATATATTGATTTTTGTGATACTTTTACCCTAAATAAGTATCTAAATGCTTTTAAAACTTCAACATCATAATCGTAAATCACAGGAAAGAGAGTACAAAGAAGCTCTTGAAGCCTTCAATGACAAGAACAAGGAGAAAACACAACTAGTCAGCAAATTAATGGAGGTGAATATTTTCTTCTTTTTTACTTTGGTTAAGCCTTGTTCATGACAAAATTTTCCAAGTAACATATTGCTTGTTTTCCTACTTGTATTTTTTTGCTGTGAAATGGGGGTTAGCTGGTGAGTGAAAGCGAGAGATTAAGGATGAAGAAGCTGGAGGAGCTGAGCAAAAGTATTGAAACACTTAGCTAAAAATGGTGCTGACTAAAACAACATACATGATGTGCTTTGCGTGTTGTAATTTGATTGATTGTGTCATATATTTTATTGTTTTACTGTCCATGTTTTTCAACTGGTTCTTCAATTAGGAAAGTAGCCACTGAGCAGGTGTCACCAAACATGTAACTTTTATTTGCTCCTCGTGTTTCTATCTAACTCAACCATAATAATTTGTCCAATAAATTTAAATATATATTAATATTATCACTTGCGTAAAACTTGCCGGATGGAAAACAAAAAGAATAATTGGATAAGGTGGGTTAGCATACAAAACCTCCTTACCCAACTCCTGCCACGAGGTGGCAAGGTCATAAATCAGCCATGAACGAAAGTGAGGTCTTGCCTATTTGCCCTTTTTTACTTTTTTGAGAAGGCACATTTCAAATGCATATTTTTCCATTTCTGAAAATATTTTTTAGTGGCATCAACGAATTATGGAATTCAAACTTTTTTATTTTCTCAAAATATTTATGTTGGATACATATATATATATATATATAGATAAAAAAAATTATCTATAATTTTGATCTGAGAAAATATTACACATTTAAATACGTTGGATTTCATATTTATTAAATGGTTGCTACAACCATGATTGTAGAGCTGATCATGGGCTGAGCGGCCCGGCCCGGCCCGAAGGCCCGCCTGAAAAATGGGAGGGTTTGGGTAAAAATATAGGCCCGAAAAATGGGCTTGGGCAAAAAATGAGGCCCGTTTAAAAAACGGGCAAGGCGTCAGTATGAGTTTTTGGCCCGAGCCCGGCCCAATTATATATTAATATATTTTTTATTTTTAATTATTTTAAATTTTAATATAACTATTTTTATTATATTGTTAATTTGTGTATTGTTTTAAGAATTGTTTTAGTATTATTTTTATTTGTTTTAATATTTATTTTATGTTTTTAAATATATTTGATTTATTATATTTTTAAATTTTTTATTTAATGAAATAAGGAAAAAATTAATATGGGCCGGGCCGGGCCAGCTCGGGCTTAGTAATTTCATTTCGGCGGACTTGGGCAAAATTTTAGGCCCATATTTCGGGCCGGGCCCGGACCTAGTAGACGGGCCTAAAATTTTATTTGGGCCCGGCCCGAACCCGACCCGGCCCGACCCATGATCACCTCTACATGATTGTAACTAGAAAGAGGAGACTGACATTCCTAAACCCGGATTGGTAACAAGCTAATTTCTATAATGGCATGACGAGGAGCGCATTCAAAACCTCTAAATATAATAATATAAATACAACTTGGTATTGTAAATAAACACTTGCATGCAAAAAGTAGGTTAGGTAATTAGCGACGTCGAACTCTGTTCTAGTGATTTATTATGTTTGTTGTTAGGTCAGCTTAGTTAACTTCGTTACTAATAAAATTATTCTTTATCATAATATTTGGTACTTGAATTTCACGCTTTTTTTTTATTTTGACGTTGAAATATTTTTTACTCAAATTTGTATTTAAACTTTCTTGAGTCCTAATTTGGTATCTAAATTTTTTAGGTTCAATTTAGTATCTAAATTTATTAAATGTTATACAAATTACACAAAACATTAACGGTGTTAAAATTTATTTGTTATGCTACAAAAATATTATTAGTATTAGAAGAAATTCATGTTAAAAAAATATTGATTTATGCTTAACTAATTAATATTAAATAAGAAAAAATTAAAATTCCAAATTAAAAGAAATTCATTATTTTATTAATAAAATATTTAATTAAATAAATAAAACTAAAAGTAATTGAACATATAAAATAAAATAAAAAATCATATCATCTCATCATATGTCGGTCATACATTGATTATTTTGCTTTCTCATAAATAAATAAAAACATTTTTAGTAAATTTGAGTAATTTGTAAAATGTTTGACAAGTATCAAATCAAACAAAAAAAATTATGTACTAGATTAGGAAAAATAGTCAAGTTCAAAAAACAAATTGAACCCCCAAAAAGATGAAGTACCAACTTAAGAAAAAATGTCAAGTTTATGTATCAAATTAGGAAAAAAGTGTTAAGTTGGGAGTATCAAATTGGACAAAAAAAAGTTTAGGTACCAAATTAGAAAACAAGTGTTAAATTCAAATACCAATGTTATAGTAAGCCATAAAAATAAAATCCCAAGGTGTAAAAGTAAGATATAATGCACTCTTAGAAAGAGGAGAATGCAGGTTCAAACTTTAGAGACAACATTATTGACAGGGACAAATACAAATCCCAAACATAAACCATAAACCAACATACAAAATTTAAAAAAAAAATGATTGTCGTTTGTCCTCCAAGTTAAAATTTTCATGCTAAAAAGATTAAATTGTATTACAAAATAATATGAGGGTCTAAAATTGTAATAAACTCACTTTATCTGAGAGAGACAGAAGCCATTGCCTATCCCTTTGTAAAAAAAAAAAAGAAGTTAAATTTTTAAGTTTTTAAAGAAAATAGTAAAAGAAAAATATATAATAAGAATAAAAGAGATATATAAATACTAAATATTAAACTAAAAATAAGTAAATTATATTGCAAATCACCTTAAATTAATGTCATTTTATTTTGATCACTCTAAAATATTTTTTATTAATTTAGTTATTCTAAATAAAACAATTACTTGAATTGGTCAATACCTTTAAAAATTAATTTCATCTACTAACAAATTGCTGAATTGGTATTTTTTTAACTTTTAACTAAAACTAAAAACCCCCGTTTTTACTTATTTATTATCCTTCTTCAATACCTCTACTTTCACCCTTCCAAAATGACTTGTTATTTCCTTTCCTCTCGCCCAGCTTCACTGTCACACAACACCCAAACCTTTCCTCAACTTCCTTGATTCATTCCATCTCCTTGCCCACTCAACTTGCTCAATTCGTCTGAGTCTTTTCCCCATCTGACTTGTTTAATTCTGACTTCAAGTGAAACTCCTATTTTAAATCTATAATTCAATTAGATTAAATTGATGTTATAGTATATATATCAGTCCAATCCAAACTCACTCCTACTTCATCTATAAATACCTTTAATCCATCCATAGAAGATGGGGTGAAGGGCTAGAAATGATTCAGACAATTGGGTCCATTAACTTTTGGAACTGAGGGTCATAAGTGCCGGAAACCTTATCTAGACGCGTACAATGATAAATTATAATATGGTTCCGGGGGTGTCGCACTAACCCATCCTGCTCCAATCAATTTACTTATGTGGACTCCCAATCCATAGACTCGTGTGTTACTTATTAAAATAAGCAAGGAAAAAGTCAAATGCTAACATCGTCACAAAAATATCAAAGCAAAAGTATTGGTCAGTCGCCAAGTGTCCATTCTCCCTCACTGCAGATTACCTCTCAGCCACAAATCTTAACACTACCACACTAAATTAATTATTATTGCACCCCGTCAATTTATGTACTATTCAAATATTATCCATTTTTTTATTATATTTAGTCATCTTAATTAAAAATTCAAATCCAGCCTCCAAATATTTAACACAGCAGAAGCCAATAATTTTCCGACTAGGTTTAATTAGAATTTCAAATATTAAATTAAAATGTTTCAATTTTTCAAATTTTATAATGATAAAATAATTTAATAAATGATTTGAGTTGAATAAATTTCAAGTAATTAATTATAACTCAAATTACATGATCAAGTAATAGTCGGAAAATCAATTATGATTTAATCAACAAAATCACCCAAACTAATTGGCCCAATACAGAAATTCAGCTTCAATAGTTTTAGTGTTCTATAAAAATTTAATTTTATTATGCTTAAATAAAATTATAAATATAATAAATTTATTTAATTCGATTTTATAAAATTTTGAATTAGTTCAATCAACAAAATAAAATTAATTAATTCTACTAATTCTATTATTTCTTTAATATTTATTTCAAGATTTATATTTAAATAAATCAATTAGTCACCTTCAAATTTAAATGTAATAATTTTTAAATAACTTGTAAATATACGTGACGATACACCAAGTAAAAAAAATCTTAATCCTGCAACCAAATTAAAATACTCAAAAATTCCCAACTATTAAGAAAACAATAAAAGAATAAATGATGGTCAAATACAAAAGAGAAAGCAACCCAACAATTTTAATATCCTTGACCGAGACGTTAAACATTAGTATTAATTATTTGCTGGCTTACAAGGAAAGATAGGTAGGCCATTTTTATCATTTTTAATCTCTCAATACCTATTATTTTATCAAATGCGCATCATCCAATCCATTTCGCCCCTTTCTATTTCTATAACTTCCATTTCTTTGCTTTTAACTGTATTTTTTATATTCTATCACACGATACACTATTATTTTGATTAATATAAATATTATTATCAATATAAAAAATATAAATTTAAATATGTTTAAAAATATTATAAATAATTTTAAATATTTTATAAAATAAATATAATTAAAACATATAATAAAATTATTAAACAAACTATATTCTTCCATCTAACTGTTAAAACCAGTGACAAGAATAAAATTAAAATATTTTACTTGATTTAATTTAATTTCAAATTTAATTAAGACATTATTAATCACGAAAAATATTATAGTGCTGGTTTTACGTCATATAATGGTGGCGCACTCGTATCAGACTTTTGTACATCTTTTATTCTTGCTCCCAGCCCTATACTTTTTTCCTTTATAAAAATACTCTCTCTGCCTAATTCCTCCACTCAAACCAAGCTCCAAAGTTTCGCTCTGCCCATTAAGTTTTTTTTCCTTCTGTCATCTCTCACTTTGATCATCTTGAGTTGAGTTTTAGTGTTGCAATCTTATTTCCAAATTAGTGTTTAAAGGCTGGCAATGACAAAGGTTTATCCCAATGCTAGTAGTTTTTCCGGTAGCGGTACCATCTCCGAGAGGCCGCCTAAGGTGTTAGCAGCAGCAGAATCCGAGGCAATTCTAACCGTATGGAAAAAATCCTTGCTCTTCAACTGCAATGGCTTCACAGTGTTTGGTAGTAAAGGTGATTTGGTGTTCAGGGTAGATAATTACATGGACGGTAACAAGGGTGAGATCCTTCTCATGGATGCCACTGGCAACCCTCTCCTTACCATCCGCCGCAAGGTACAGCGTCGCATTCACTTTTTTTTCTTTTTTTTTTTTTGCATATTTGGCTAATGTTTTCGATGAAATGATGATGATGATGTTTCAACGTTATTTGTTTTTGTTCAGAAAATGAGCCTGGGAGATAGCTGGTTGGTTTACAAAGGCGAAAGTACCTCAACGAATCCCCTACTTTGTGTAAGGAAATCGATGAACATCTTAAACAACAAGTGCTTGGCTTACGTTATACCCGGCGAAAACACTAGCAACCGAAGCAACAACGTCGTATACGAGATCGAAGGGTCGTATTCGCAAAGATCGTGTTCCGTATACGATGACAGGAGGAGATTAGCCGCAGAGATCAAGAAAAAAGAGGCCGTTCATGGAGGAGTTGCCTACGGAAACGACATCTTTCGCCTTGTTGTTCAGCCTGGTCATATCAGGACGGATTTTGCCATGGCTCTCGTCATCCTTCTTGATCAAATGTTCGGATCTTCAAGACGATAACCATCTTTAATTTCTTGCTTTTCTTTACTAAAACATTGTCTGTCTGTTTGTCTATCTATATATCGATATGAAAATCATAGCAACAATTTCCAAACTTGCAGCATCTGGTTATATATATATATATGTCTGGTTTTGATCATCTTCAAGCTGGTTTTTTCCGTTTTTGATAAAAAAACCAAGCACCCAATGGGGAATTTCTGTTTGTATATGATGGTAGGTCGAAAATGAAAATGCTGCAGCTGTGGTGTGAGGTTTTTCTTTGTAAAGGAACATTAAAAAATTCTTACAAGAATATCGAATAAGAGCTATAATTTCCGTATATATTATTTTTGCTTAAAATTTTTTGTACAATCAAAAAGGAATTTAGGAACATGGAAAAAGCATACTGACAAAGCTCATTTGGACCACTCAAACTTATATTAGTACGATGATACGGTCACACTTCAAAGGATATCTACCGTAAGGAATCCAAAATTCTCGAGAAACAAACAAACAAGTTCAGTGGGAAAAAGAAAGCGAAATCGTTAAGCAGATTGCTCACGGATGTCCATCATTTGGAGTTGTTAAAATTATTTTCTGGGTGAAGTCAAATGATTAGTTTTTGAATTACTTTATTAAATTTGTTCAGTTGATTAACTTTTTATATGTCTCGTCAAAAAGGCTGATGTATATAACTTCTTTTGCGGTGGATTGCATTTCAAGACTTTTCTTAGGATTGGATTTGCAGGCTCAGTTGCATTGATAGCAACATTACTTGTATTTCAAGATATTTTGCTATACTTAATTTAACAAAAGGTGTAGGCAAAGTAAAGAAGTAAGAGAACTTAAGCCTAATACTAAAATTGAAAGTATAAGGAATATTTATATTTGGTTTTTGGGTTGCTCCAAGGGGTTTTTAAAGATTATAATTCATTAGCAGATCGTCTAGCCATGTTCGCAATTTGATTTGTTTAGTGGCCAGTTTGCTAGCTCTGTAAGTTTACACAATTACTTATCATCTCAATTTGCTAGGTCTCTACTTGACACTTGAACAACAATAACTTTAAGATTGTTGATTTAGTGATACAATAATGAAAAGGTACGGAGAAGAGTGTGGCGGTTATCATAGAGGCCGGTTCACCCAATTGGGGTGGAGCGTCGGAAGTTATGAAAAGTAAAGGAAAGAAAAATGTTAAGGTTAAGGGTTGAAGGTGAGTTAGCAGAGTGTAGGATTAATATCTTTGAAGAATCCATCTTTTATTCATTGTTTCTGGAAATATTTATAAGTGAGGGTCTCATGTACGTAGGATGATGTTAACGTGTTGAACTTGTCATTTAATCATTATTACGGAATGTGTGGGGTGCATATCTTGAATAGGATGAGAATGTATGTGATGAGGCAAATCTTGTCATTCATTTTGACTTAATGGTATTAAACAATTGAACTTACATGATATTTGGTGATTAACAACATCACATTTCTTACAGAAGCTTAAGGATTTGGGTGATGAATGATTTGTGTTTGTCCGAATGGTTATGTCGGGATATGAACTTGTGAATGGTCTTTTGATTCGAAGTGACCTTTCGACTTGCTATATGTCCTTATACACATGAGATATAACAAGTATTAATTTAATAATAAATAGAATTAATCCACCCCAAGATGTGAGTCTTGGTTAGCTCGGTGCATCAAATTATAAAGTTAAATGTTAGATCAAATGTGTGATTGGATAAAAGTTAGAAAAGGTTATCAAGTTGGGTGGGAGATCCCTGGTGGTGGTGGTGTAATGAAGGAGGGTGAACATCCACGAAACAAATTGGAGAGGTACTCAAAACTTTAATAAAGTGGAGTATCTAGGGTTGGCAAGTTTATTTAGGTATTTTAGAAGTTTTAAAATTTTAAATTAATAAAATAAAATTATATTTTAATTTTTTAAAATTAATAAAAATTAATTTAATCTTTTAAAATTTATAAATATATAAGCTATTAAAATTATATTTTAATTTCCACGTCTAAAAAATATTTTTGGCTTCCCCTGACTTTAATATTCCTTCTTATGGTTTATGCTATGTTATTCAATTAATATTATTTTCAGAAAATATTTATAAGATATAATATTGTAAATATATGAAAAACATTATAAAAGATATTAAATATATAGTATAAAATAAGATCCACAAGTAAAACAAGAAACAATTTTACGTGATATTATAAAATTACAAAACCGGACATTTTCATAGCTTGATACATCATTTATTATAATATTAATATAATTATTTACTCCGTATGTAATACTTCATTTAATTTAGGAAAAGTATAAATATTTTTAGGGTAATCTATAAAATAGTCACTTTTGTTTGTCTCAGATTACATTTTAGTCACTTATGTTTGAAATGTTACGTTTTAGTCACTTATGTTACTATTTTGTTACGAAGTGATCACTCTACCGTTAAGTTCCGTTATCTCTCTAACGGTAATCCTACGTGGCAGTCCAACTAGATTTTAGATGTCAACTTGGATTTCTAAATGGGATAAAAATAGATTTTTAATTAACAAATTTAATTAATTAAAATTTTTAAACCTAAACCTTAACTAAAAAAACTGTTCACTCCTCTTTTTAATTTTTTTCAGTCTCTTCTTTTTTTCAATGTTTTTTTCCATTTGATTGGAAAAACTATTATTAAGATCAAAATAGCTGAAATCAAATTGATTGCTTCATAAAGATGGAGGTATGCCTTCTTTGCATTCCTCTATCTTTTTTATTCAATACTGAAAAATAAAAGATTGAATTTTTTATTATTTAATGAAAACCCTAAATTAAAATTCTTGATATGAATATTAACAACTAAAAGAATTTCAGATCAGAAAAAGGAGATACCCACAAAGAGATGTGAACAAACAAGCCAATTCAAATCAGAAAAAACCGGATTGAGAAACTAATTATTCAAGAACGTGAAGAATTGGAAAATACAATAATTAGGAACAAAAACGATTACCATCTTCTTATTTGTCAACAACCACTACATTTTAAGTTTTAGAACATAAATTTGTATGTGAATAAGACATACCTGGACTTTCCATTGAATTCTCTTTTGTTTTTGTATGTGAATACAAAATTTTGATGATAATAGCTTTTTTAGTCAATTGAAAAAGAAAACTAAAAAAAGGGGGAGATGAACGGTTTTTTAACTAAGATTTAGCGTTTAAAATTTTTAATTAATTAAATTTATTTAATAAAAAATCTATTCTCATCTCATTAGGAAATCCAAGTTGGCACTTAAAATCTAGTTAGACTGCCACGTAGGATTACCGTTAGGGAGATAACGGAACTTAACAAAAGAGTGATCATTTCGTAACAAAATAATAACATAACTGAATAAAATGTAACATTTCAAATATAAGTGACTAAAATGTAACCTGAAACAAACCAAAGTGACTATTTTTGTACTTTACCCATATTTTTATTTATATTTTAGAAAGAAATTCTAAATTTAAAATTCATTTTAAGTTTTTTTACAAAAGGAATTTACATTTATATTAAAATTTCCTTTAAAATTTTTATTAAAACAAAAACTATTTGTGACACATTATTTTTAATAAATTGAATAAATATATTATTTGTAAACTTTTATTATAGATTTTAATAATATCTGTTTTTGACACAATATTAAAACTACTTATAACTCATTTTTCAATCTATAAATAAAAAATAATATGTTTTAATACACTCGAATCCAAAAATTATCCATAAACTGCATATAGATTCTAGCTATCTGTTTACCTTAAACTATTAAGGATTAGGTTTATACCATATAAGTCCATCGATTGAATTATTATATAAAATAGTTGGTTAAATCAAATAAATTAAAAATTAAATAAATTAATTAAACTAATTGGATTAATCATTTGCTAAAAATAAATAATGATGAAGAAAATACATAAAAATTATAAAAAATGGAGTTAATTGATCCCGCACAAATACTTAAAATTAGGTATTATATAACAAAATAAATGGAAAAAGAGCAATAGTTATACGTGTACAGGCCCAAATTCGCCCGGCCCAATTGATGAAATTGAACCCAATCTTAAAAATCACCCAAACCCAAACTAAACCTAGCCCAAAAGCTCATAACTTTAACTTTCAGCAAAAAAAAAAAAAGAAACCCTAGCCTAAGAGCTGTCGCCGTTCCTCCTCGGGCGCACCACCCGCTCTTCGCCCCGAGGCTTGACTCCTCTGCTCCATCCCATCACCTCCTTCAAAGCTTGCAAAGAGAGCAAAAAAGAAACGAAAGTAGCAGCCATAACAGAGGCTGAAACAGTGATAGAACAGTAGCAAGGACAAGAGCATACAGAGAGCAGAACCTAGACATAAACAGTAACGAGGAATAATATTGTATTGTTATTTTTCGGCTATAAAGCCACTGAAAAACGGATGTAAAAAAGGGGGAGATTCAAAAAATATACGAAAATCAATCAAAAACGAAAATTTCAAAAGGTTATCTTTTGCCCTTAGTTTGGTTTCAAATTCTGTTTTCATCTTTTTTTTCTTTTTATTATTACATTCGAAAATCAAAAAGAAAAAGGGAGGGAATACCCTTACCGTTGATTTTTTTGGGGGCCGCCATCGTTGGTGTGCGCACAACGGAGCAGCTGCAAGGATGGGCTAACTCTTTTGCCCTAGCAGAGAAAGATTGAAAACCTATTTTGCTTCTTTTTATTTCAGCGCAAGCTAGGCTTTGAAAACCTAGCAGAGGAAAAGAAGAAAAAATGGGGAGGTAGGCTCTGTAAATTTTTTAAAAAAGAAAAAGGAAAGGGGTGAAGTAAAAAATAAGCAAAATTTGTTTATAAAACAGAAGCGAACGGCGTTTGGGAAGGAGGGGCCTGTGCATTTCCATTAAATGGGATATTTATCCCCTGGCCCTTCCGTGTTTCTTAGATCATTTAATTTAGTTCTTTATTTTTTTTTTAAATTTGACCCCTTAACTTTATTTTCTATTCAATTCGGTCTTTTGGTTCGTCAAAGAGACTTGTGCGCTTAGTGGTGTGGGATATTTTCCCTATGAACCTCTGCCTGTTTAAGCGCGTTTCATGTGAGTTCTTGTTGACTTTTTGTTATTGAGGATTAATACCCGATATTTTTATTTTGATTTCAATTGAACCCTTGACCCATTTTATTTTAAACTGTTTATATATTAATATGTTGTTTTATTTATTATCTATTTTAGATTTTATATATTATTTAATTTAAATTATATCACATGGTATTTTAAAATTGGTTATATTATTTATTTATACATGTATATATATATTCCCTTTTAAAAACTGTTTTATATTTGTTTCAAGTTTTATATATATACTATTCATTTTTAACGTATATATGTACATATTATCCTTTTATACATTCATCTTCAAATCTTTTTTAAATTTTTTTAAATATTATATCTTAAACTTTGTATATATTACTTTAACTTGTCTTTTTTTATTATATATTTTAGGTATATTACTTTATTTATTTATTTGCTCATTTGTTGCATAATAATTATTTTAAATTAATTTATATCATTTACTTAGATTGCTTTTATAGCATCTATTTTAAACTTGTTTTTCTTTAAGTATTGTTTGTTTAGAATTTTTCTATTATTTATTTTCTATTATTTGTCTTATTATTATTATTATTATACTTATTTTTATTTTATTGTATTGTACTTTCTTTTTACCATTAACTATTATTATTTACATATTTTTATTGTATATTTTATTATTAATATGTTTTTACTATTAGTATTTTCAATATTATTACATTTTATTGTTATATTTGTTATTATTATTTTATTACAACTATTATTTAGTATCATTATTATTATGGCTTTTACTATATTTTTATCTTTTGTACCTACTGTTTATTATTCTTTCCTTTTTTTATACTGAAATTTTATACTTATTCTTTATTAATCTATTATTTCTTTTACTTTTATAATCATCAAATTTAATATTGTATTATGTATCTTATTTATTTGTTTATTTTTCATATTCTTTTTAATTTTGTTTTTCTTATTTTCAAATCTTTATTTAAAACTTATATTTGTTTATTTTACTTATACTTTTCTAATTAGTTTGTTCTTTTTTACTTTGATATCTTTGTTCATATTATTGTCATTTATATCATTGTATTTTATTATAATCTTGTTGAGCATATTAGCACATGTCATTAGTTCTTTTACATTTTACAAGTTCGAATAAATTTTTACTCGACATACTAAGTTTGTTTTTTAAAATATTCGATATTTCATATTTAGGGATTCGAGAGAATCGTGCCCTAACTTACTGGGTTTCGATTTTTCTCATTTAACCTAAACGATGGAATACTCTTGTAAAATTAATATGAGTTTTGAACGAAATGCTTATTCTTAGAGATTCGAGGTGTTGTGCCTTAGTTTACTGGACATGACATTTTGTTACCGCGAGATAAGATTTTTGTAAACAAAAGCAATATTCAGTATTTGGAAATTCGAGAAATCGTACCCTAACTTACTAGGTTTCGATTTTTCTCATTTACTCTAAGTAATCGAATATCTTTTTGAATTTTAAATAAAAAGCATGCTTGTTCTTAAAGGTTCTAGATGTCGTATCCTAACTTACTGGACGTGACATTTTATTGCTTCGAGACAGGAGTAGCTTTCAACACTTCATTTCAATTTATTCAAGCCTTTTAAATAAAAAGGGATTGTATTTTAAAATTCTTCCAAATTTTCAAACATTCGACACAAAGACGTTAATTAATCAATTAGGTACCAATTGGCGTGATTTAGGTGCTAACCCTTCCTCAAGATGTAATCGATTTCGAATCCGTTCTCTCAATTTTCAGAGACCAAAATGTTGTTTTAGTAAACTAAAATGTTTTATTAAAATGACCAAACTTCTCGGTGATCCGATCACACCTAAACAAAAAAGATTGGTGGCGACTCCCAATTTTCATTTTCTTTTCAAAACCAAAGTCAATCCCCGTTGTCGAAACCATCCCTTTTTCAAATATTTTAAAATTTAATGAAAACGGGGGGAATCGACTTTTTGAAAATAAAATATGGAATATGGGAGTCGCCACCGATCCTCTTATTTTGGTGAGATCGGATCACCTAAGAATTTGGTTATTTTAATAAAACATTTTTGATTTACTAAAATAACGATTTTGGTCTACGAATTTTTGAGAAAACGGGTTCAGGAGTCGGTTACGCATGAGGAAGGATTAGCACCCTCACTACGTCCAAAATTGGTACCAAATCGATTAAATGCTGTCCTTTTGTAAAACGTTTTTGAAATGTGGTTCCTTTTTGATAACATTTGAATAACCCGAGTTGGTTGCCAAAAATCTTCTTGTTTCGACGTCTGAAAACTTTTAATTTGAAAATCACAAAAGGATGCTTACTATTTAGTTCAACGGAGAACCGAAACCCAGCACAGTAGGGCACGATTCCTCGAATTTCCAAACATTGACCCATTGCCTCGCCTTAGAAAATACGAGTGAAATCCCGAAGAGATACTCGATTATTTTGAACAAACGGGAGATTGCAACCCAGCACGATAGGGCACTATTCCCCGAATTGCCAAACATCAAACATTTCTTTCGTTTTTTTAGAGTTTTTAGAAAATGGGAGTGAAATTCGGAAGGGTTATCTGATTATTTTGAGCAAACGAGAAATTGCAACCCAACACATTAGGGAACGATTCCGCGAATTGCTAAATATCAAACCTTATCTTTGTTTTAAAGAGTTCTTAAAAGGCATGAGCGAAATTTTGAAGGGATACTCGATTATTTTGAGCAAACGCGAAATTGCAACCCAACACGTTAGGGCACGATTCCGCGAATTGCCAAATATCGAATCTCGCCTTCGTTTTAAAGAGTTTTTAAAAAAATTGTGAAACTAGCTCAAAATGCATTAATTTGATTTGAAATAAGACGAAATTGATCACAAAATTTGGGTTTTATAAAACCACATTTCAAAAATTAAGCGAAAAACGATGAATGGGGTAATATGTGTATGCATAAAATCGACTAACGAACCCTAAAAAAATATAACTAACCTAAAGAACATAATCCGATTACAATCATGCATGGGGAATAATTAACATGGCAATATAAAACAATGAACAAATAAATAATGCAACGATAATATGCATGGCATAATGTAATATGACTACTACTAAATACACAAAGCAAAATGCAAACTGAAGAAATAATATGGTATAAAATTATTTTAAAATAGCGATGAATGAATGGATACATAAAATGTAGGTTGACAAATTTGCATGAAAACTAGGGATAGCTATATGATTTTTGGAATAGATATTATAGAATAAAAAATTGAATCAAATTACGTGTAAAATATTTTAAAACACAATTACATTTAAAAATTAACAAACTACATGATGATTTAAATAATATAATATAAAAAATGATAACGAAGATATATGACAAAACATAATACACAAAATAGATTTATGAAACATATGTACATGCAATTTTATTTAAAAACATGAGATCAATAATAAGATATACATATAAATTTTTAAAATAGTTTAATACATACATAATTATTAAAATATATGTTATAGAATAAATATTTTAATCAAATAACATACATAATATTGAAGAATATCAACTTAAAATGACGATTTCCATAAAAAATTAAAATATGTACCAAAAATGAAAAGATTACAAAAATGTATAATAAAACATAATCTTAGAAACATAATGAATTTACACATCATATATATATATACATATAACCTTAAAAGTAATTATTCAGTAAAACATATAATACATATAAAATTAACTTGGTTTTATTAGAAGTTATATGATAAATTTAAAAGCATATCTATATGTAAGGAAAACCATATGTGAAAAATACGGGTTTAGTAGTATATGGATTAAATATGGTATCGACAAATGCATATTCATGTAATGATAATAGCTTAAAAATATTACGTAAGACTATATAAAAACACAAGAATCCATTTAAAAGAAATTATGTGCATAAACATAAGGTTAATAATGTGCATAAAACAAAATGAACTTTATCATAAAGTACATATATGTATACATATATATAATGGTAATATATACAAGGATATCTATAAAGCATCATGTAAAAATGTTGTAATGGCATGGCATAAAAAGCAAGCAATACAATAGCGATTTAAAAAAGAGAAACAAAATAACAGCATTAAAATAATCTACAATGTAAAACGAAAATGAAAGTGTCGAATGTGCCTTTGAAACAAAAATGAATCATAAAATGAAAAATAAAAATAAAAGGGACTTAATTAAAAATTAAACTAAAACACGAAGGGGTGACTTGAAAATAAATCATTAATGATAAAAGGGGCAATAGGTAAAGTGAGCAAATGCGCAGGGGCTTAAACTGGAAATATTCCAGGCTCCTAAAACGCAACACACCAGCGCGGACTAAAATGCAAACGCGCGCAAATTACTGGGCAGATTTAAAAAAATAAAGAATATTAGACTCGGTCTAATTAAACACCAGCGCAAAAGGAAGGGACTAGATGCGAATTTTCCCTTTACCACGGCAAACGCGCGGATCCTGAGGGTATGAGCCGGATCGGGTCGGGCTTGGTCTGTACGGCACCGTTTTAGAGCTATCAAAGCATGCTCAAACGACGTCGTTCGTGATTTGCTATAAAAACCCATTTAATCCTACTCAGTCGAACCCTAGCCTCCTTCTTCCACTCTTTGCTGCCCTCTTCGTCTAGCCGAACCCTAAAGCCCCGTTTCAAACACCCAAACCGCCATCGAGAAGGCATTTCGTGCTTCTGGCTTCGGCACATCGTTCTTTGGCCACAAAATCCTCTCCTTTTAACTTCGATTTCGACGAAGCAAGGGAGGATCGACGGCCTAGCAGCGAGGTAAACCCCTTTTCGTTCTCTCTTTATGTTTCTTTTATTATTGATTTCAAAATAAAAAGAAAAAAAGGCGTAAAAATAAAAAAAAAGGGAACCACCTTTTGAAGAATATTCAACTTCTCTGTATTCGATTGCTATTGTATGTATATTATCTCTATTTTCGTGTTTTTGTTGCGTATTTTCGCGTAACCCATTACAAGTGATTCTCTTTTGGCTTTATAACCGAGAGAAGAAGAGAAAAGAAAAAAATGAAAATAAAATATACAATTTTTTTTGTCTGTTGTTTTCTTGCACGTATTTGCTGTTGTGGTTTGTCCCTTTCTTTGCAGGTACAGGTGCGCTGGCGTGTGTACGGGAGCTGAGCTGGCGTACGGAGGCTTGGCGTGGTCGCTGGAAGCGTTGTACGGAGTCTGGAGTTGGGGCTCGTCTGTGGTTGTGGCGTGAAAGTGAGGAGGAAGCTCTAGGGTTTTTTCTCAAAATACTGGGCCTAACGGGCTAGTAATTGATATTGGGCTGTAGGGCATTGATTAATGGACTATTTTGTTTATGTAATTGGACTGTAATGGACTGTGAGTTTTTATTTATTTATTTGTATATATTTTATATATGTTTGGGGTTTTTAACAGGCCCGGGCCAAAATTGGTCACTACACCAGTTTTTTTCAAAAAAATAGTTTCGATAATACGTATGACTTCCAATAGAGATACCATCGCCCATACGATATCAATTACCTTCGAATTTATCCAACAAATATGAGGGGCTCCAGTCCAACTTATGGCGGCATAAATAGGATAGGATTTGTATTGGGCTCCGTTTGTTAGGATGCGACAAACGTCAAGCCCACCAAAAAGCTACGTTCTTATCTGACCTTTGCAAATTGCCTGCCAAGAGAGGGAGAGAGCAGAGACTTTGGAGAGAGATGGACAACAGCAGCGAGTCGCCTGCTACAACCCTAAATTCAAACAATGGAGGAGAGCCCATAATGGAAGAACATAAACCAAAGCTGGTAGTAATAATGGGTCCAACTGGCTCTGGAAAATCACGTTTAGCCATCGATTTAGCCACCCATTTTCCTATCGAAATCATCAACGCTGATTCCATGCAAGTCTATCAGGGTCTTGATGTCCTCACCAATAAAGTCCCCCTCTATGAACAAAATGGTATTGCCTTCATATATCTCTCTGTCCATATATATATTTTGTATTTTCGTTTGGAGAAAACTTTTGTTGATAACTTACCTAATTTTTGTAGGAGTGCCACATCATCTTTTGGGTACTGTTAGGTCAGATGTGGAATTCACGGCTAAAAAGTTCAGGGATTCTGCTATTCCTGTGAGTTCTGCTTCCTTTTGATTGTTTCCTTATGTCTTTTCTTTTACATGTATGGATGCATGTGTTTTTTCCCCTAGCTTTTAATTATGCCTTGTTCCTTTTGGTACTTGCTTATTTTGTTTGCTCAAAACTCAAAACTTTGCAATGAAGTAAATGGTTGAAACGAAATTCATAATTGATTAATAATGGATAATCAACTACTATAACTCATTTGCTAACTTAATTGCTATAAGAGGGATCTCATCCATTTTTTTTATTTGAACAAATTTAAGGTTTTTTTTAAAAAAAAAAAAAAACTTCAGAATTATGTTTCCTTTTGTATCTGGTGGAAAGTCCTAGAGCACTTTTGCTCGCTTGTCTATAACTTAAAAAGTGATACAATTCCTTGAGACTTAAGGTTGACAAAGCTCACATAACTGGTTTTATTTGTATGGCAATTATTCATGTTAAATACTTTTCTATGTTATTGTTTGCTGTCATTAATTCTCTACTTAATTTGTGCTATTTTACTTTCAGATTATTAGTGACATATTATCTCGCAACCGTTTGCCAGTCATTGTTGGAGGCACCAATTACTATATTCAGGTAAGCTTTTTTTTTTTTTTTTCAGATTAGTCCTCTTTAGCAAACTCTGGTGGAGTTTCTACCACTAGTATAGTAAGCCTTCTTGTGTATGAAGGCAGTTTTAGTACTTTTGACTACCAATATGCTAGAATCAAGTGTTTCTTTAATAAACATATATTTTTCTCAATACTTATTGTTTATTCTGTGCTGAGGCTTCTTGTATTTCATCTAACAAATTTAATGCTCAACAATGTTCTTCCTGGAAGGGCAAACATTTTCTATCATAATATCTTTTTCGTTGTTTTCTAGCACTCAAATTAATCATTTATGTCCAGTTCCAAGGATGCTCTCATCTCTCTATGTCTGCCTGTCTGACTGTCTTTGTTCATTTCTTTCGTGTAGTTGTCTCTTCCTATTTATTTAGAGTCCAAGCAAATTAACTTTTAGTCTCCTGCACTCAGTTATGAAATTTATATTTAAACCCTTGTTTGCAGGCAGTTGTGAGTTCGTTCCTTCTTGATGAATCAGTAGAAGATATGTCTGAAACCTACTCAAGGGACCATCCTGGTATGTAGGAATCCATGTGCTTTGGATCATTCCAAGTTACTAGTCTAGTGACATTGTTTGAATTGTCACAGGAACTGAGCAGACCAATCATATGCCTGACATCCTTGGAGACAGTTGCAATTATAACTATGATCTTCTTAAAGAACTTGATCCAGTTGCAGCAAACAGAATTCATCCAAATAATCATAGAAAAGTAAGAATCAAATTTTGATGTATATGGTATGCTTACCTACCTATAATTGCTGTATATCTTATACCTACCTATAAAAGCACAAGTTGATAATGAATTATATTTTTGGCTGCTTGGATTTAGCAGTATATTTTGCCACAGCAGTTATTGATTGAAAGCTTGATTTCTTACTTGTTTCAGTTTAACTCAGCTAGTTAGATGTAACTCAATGCTCAAGAGTCCTACTGTGAACCTTGTTAGAGAAACCTGAAGTTGAGACCAGCTTAGGGCTTGCTTGTAACTCTGTAGCTTTAGCTATACAAAGCACAAGTCGATAAAACATTGCTTTGTTAATGGAAGGTTTCGAAATTTTTAACTAAGATATAACCATGCAAACATTCATGACATTTGTTCAACTTGCAGATTAATCTATATCTTAGTCTTTATGCTCGTTCTGGTGTTCTTCCCAGCAAACTTTATCAGGGAAAGGCTGCAGAGGTTGGTGGTCCTTGATTCATGTTTATGCTTCTTGTTTACTTGTACCTACTACAAAGTTTAACTTTATCTTCTTTGTCTTTTGAATTCTTTTACAACACATCTATTGCTGTTTTGATTTAGCAAGACCAAACAGAAACCATTGAGATCAAACTAATATTTCTTGAGAGGGAGATGGCACTTAGTTGACCTACTTGCTTTTGAATTTAAATTTTGCATGTGGCAGGGCAGAACTGGGGCCGAGTTGATAATTCTAGTTATCGTTGCTGTTTTATATGCATCGATGCTGCCTTACCTGTGCTGGACCAGTATGTGGAACACAGGGTAGACTGCATGATAGATGCTGGTTTGCTCGATGAAGTGTATGACATTTACAATCCAAATGCAAATTATACTCTGGGTTTGCGACAGGCCATAGGTGTTCGAGAATTTGAGAATTTTCTTCAAGCTTACTTTTCTGACAGGATGGATGATGAGATGAGTGATTCTTCTGATGAAACTCTTCTAAAGCTGTCAACAAGGATTGATGATAAATTGTTCAAAGAAAATATTAGGGGAATACTAATTTCCTCTTGTGATAACCCCCAAAAAGTTATGCTAGAAGAAGCCATTGACAAAGTAAAAGCAAACACCCGGAGACTTGTTCGTCGTCAAGTAAGTCTATCTTGTCGCATTATTCATGCTTTTGGTTGACCTGAATCACTGTTGGAACCTAAAATAGAAATCAGTTGTTTCTGGAACTCAAATAAGTCCATACCCTGAATCAATTAAGATGGAGGCATGTAGCAGTTTGGTGGCTCTATGTAAAATGTGTGTAAGTTATTAACATGTAAAATGGTTGTTTTGCAGAAAAGGAGGGTCAATCAACTTCAGACATTGTTTGGATGGAATATTAGTTATGTTGATGCAACAGAATATATATCAAGTACACTCTTGCAGCCGATCCCATTTCATATATTTACTTTTTCAGCGAGAATATTATCTTCTCTGTTATTGGGTGAATCATCATTATGAATAACCGTGTCTCTATATTTCAGAGAAATCAGATGAGTGTTGGGCAGTGCAAGTGGTTGGACCTGCTGTGAAAATGATTAGATCATTCCTCAATAAAGATGATAGTAACGGGCGAACTCTGGATGGTGAAAGTAAAACTTCAACGGATACAGTCCAGAGGGACTTGTGGACTCAATACGTATGCAAGGTCGGTTACAACTGAAACAAATCTGTCTGTATAATTTTCATTCGCCTTTGCATGTTAGAATCTGCTGGCTGCAAAGATTAAGGTTCCAGTTTTTGATAAAATTGACCTTATTATTCTATTAACAGGCCTGCGGAGATAGGATACTAAGAGGAGCCCATGAGTGGGAACAGCATAAACAGGGTCGTGGGCATCGAAAACGAATGTTGAGCCTTCGAAAGTCTCAAAGTTCCTCACCGGCGTAGATCAGCAAGAGGAGCATCTGAGTTTGTAGCATTTACTCTTTTCCAACAGGATACCATTGTAGCCTATTAATTTGTGATTCCAAGAACCAAAATTGTAGATTCTCATGTTTTACATGAATCTGATTTATGTGGGTAGTTAGTCATTTTAGTGTTATAGCTTAAGCTTCAGTACCTTTCTGGTCTTTTTCAGGACATACATTCAGGTTCCAGAGCTCTGTTCAAATTATCTGATTGTTTGCTTCGCATTGCTCATGTTTTTCATGCATGGGTCCTTTGAACAAATAGGTAGGTCGAGAAATTGATTAACCAACAATCATTCAAACCGAGTTATTTAGACTATTTATGAACCGAGATTACTCAAAATCGAATTTAATTTTGTTTTTTTATTTAATATTTATGTTCTAAAAATAAAATTATAGTAACATAGCCTTTCACATCAAATGTATAGGCAACAGAAAATCCTAGAAGATGTTAAACCTACTTGACTTTGTTTATTTCACATTAACCGATGAGACGTGATTAGGTTAATTAGGCTGCCTTAATCAAAGATGGTCCCATCCAAATAATCCTGTCTGCCATTCTACTATAGCAGCAAAAACAGCTGGTTCAAAACATCCAACAATTTTCATCAACATACACTTTACATGGAGATTTCATCTTTGGGTTCTAATTTTGTGAATTTTAATCTTTTTACTTCTTTAGATTCATTTTTTAACTAGCTAGGATATTGCAAAAAGGGTGTTTAAAGGAAAAGCACTGGACAAAAGATGACTGAAAAACGAAAATGGAGGTCCATGTGAAAAGAAATTAAAAATAAAAGGTGAAAGAAAAAGGGCCATTTCTTCCCATTGTAATCACGAGCATGTCATAATTAACCAAAAGGAGACTTAAGCAGGTTCTTTGTTTTTAAACCTTCTTATCTCCTCTGATCATCAAAAGACACCATCTCCCATTAATTTGATTCACATCATCTGAAAGGGACAAACAAAGCAAAAGCAACAATGGAAGAGATCCTGCAAATATTCAAGAAACTCAAGCTTCAATATTTGCTCCTTTCCCACATGCTCCTTTTTACCACCACCACAGCCCTAAAAACAGCTCCCACACTCCACTGTGGTAACCTTCAGCTTCAAACACCTTTCTTGGCTCAAAATTCCACCACCTTCTCCCCATTAAATCTCATGACCAGATGCAAATCTCAGAAGCTATATTTTAGGACCTCTCTGGGTCTTTTCCCCATCTCTTCCGTTGATTACACAAGTAAAACACTAACAGTGTCTCACACTACTTGTTCTTCTTCAGAGCATTTTGTATCCCCAGCACTCCTTTCAGCTGGTTTCCCTTCTCCTCCTCAGCCCAATTCACTCCTCCTCTTCAACTGCTCACACAAAACCCACCCCACCGCAGCGTCTTTTATCCACAACTGCACTCGCTTCCACATGTGTGGAGAGGCTGCTTCTGAAGTTCAACTGCCCTTTTCATGTCTAGTTGTTAAAGATATTGAAAAGCTTGACCCTGGATTTCATCCTAAAGATTTGAGTTGCTCAGGTTACAGGAGGGTTTATAGAAGGTCTTTAAGTGAGGAAGACTATGAAGGAGTTGATTTGGGGACAAGGATTTCATTCGACATTCCTGACCATGTACCTGATATGTGTAATGAATGTAAGAAGCCTAATGGCAATTGTGGTGTTGGGTTGAAGTGCATTTGTCATGCTAAAGATTGCAGTAAGTACCCCCCTCCCCCTCAATGTTTCTATTTGATCTATATAGCATTATTCTTTTTGTCTTAAAATGTTTTGATTAATTTAATGGTGTTTTCGCAGAAGACAAGGTCCTTTCAGCTGCCACATCACTCGACACCGGTATAAATTTCCTATTTCCCTTACTTTCCATCATTGTTCAGATGAATTTCCGGATGATTTGAGCAGTTCCAGAACATGAAATGCGGAGAACAAACACGTATCTTTTTGCTCTTCTTCCTCTTGTTTTATATGTATTCTTATTTTTCTACAGAACGGGTCTTATGTTTCTTGTCATCTCTCAATGCACATATACATAAAGCTAGTTTGGGCGCCCTTTATGAAATGATCTTGATGGAAGCAAACCTTATACCTTTATAAGTACATGGTTATGTAGTGAGAACCACATGCTTCATCAATTGGCCAAAGTAGTTAGCATTTAATCTCTCGTGGTTTTATGTAACATAAGCTATGTAGCTCAAAAAATGCAGGACAAGGTTTTGCATTCATTGCTCTACGTCCAAAAAGTTCAGTAAAAAGATGTGAAGATGATATGATGTTAATCAATCATGGAGAAACCATCCATTGTTGTTTTACTTGGTTGACTTGAATAGGATAGCTTTCATCCAAAATTTGTCAACAAATTAAATCTTCTTTTGAATGAAGATGATTGATTGTCATCATAATTCAAAATGCACACTTTACAACTTAGTTCTGGACATTTCCTCTTAGCTGGAAGTAAATGTATCTGTCCTGAAACCAACTTTGTGATTGCTTTTGTGAGTAGTGATTTTAAGGTTTGAACTTTAAGGTGATTATGAACAATTAAATAGCTAGCTTGTACAACAACACATTTGGTTCATGTTTATCGAACTTTTCATATTTTTTAAAGTATTTGTGTTCGACGCATGTTGCAAACACATGAAAAATCTAAAAAAAAATCTAATTATACTCGTGTCATATGCATATTTATATCTAAGACTCACACTTAATCTGATGAACATAACACTTGATTGCATTTGATCTTTTCTGCGGTGCTCCCTCAAAGGATAGTAAAACAAAATTAATATCCATACAAATAATGATCAAGATTATAAAAACTACATTGATGGAAAATAATTGAACAAAAACAAAAGTAGAGATGATGGCTATTTTGTGAGGGATATTTGACGACCTTAAAGCAACTCTGAAACAAAAGGAGAAATGGAGTGGGTGCATCCATTTCCTTTTGAAATAAAGCTTCAAGTTTTGAATGATGAAGGGTCAGTTTCATTAGGTGAAATGAGAGTATTGATATAATATTAAATATAACAAATATGATGGTTAAAAAAACTGAGATGTTGTCAGCTTTGAGTATATGTTAATAAATTTATGTTTACAGGCTAAGCAGAGAGCACTTTCCAACTAGCAAAGATAAAGCCCATGAAATCTATTTCCATTCCAGGCCATGGGTGACTCAATGGACCCTTCAACCTGTAAAACTCACTGAAAAAGCTGACATGGCCATAAAGCAGAACCAGGAATGGGTTATAATTTTGAAAAATAAAGAACATGGTTTTGGTGAGAATAAGGCTGCCCCTGCTTTAATCACTAAGGCATCTTTCCAAGGGCCTGAACCGGCCCCCTTACATCCTCAATGCTCCATTCTTTTGAAGTTTAAACTCTGCATCACCTTAGTTGTCACCAATCTTCATTTTTTTTTCTAAATAAGTTTTAAGGAAAGAAACCATAGAGAAAGTAGAGAGGAAAGCACTGTGTTGTCAAATTCTTAATTATACTTTTGCAGTTAAAGCTGCGATTCAAAGAGACAGAAAGAAAATAACATGGGAAGATGGGTTTTTAAGGTTTGAAGGATACTTCCTCACTTATACTTCCCGTTGGTTTTTCATTCATCATGTTGCAAATGCTTAGTTTCCGACAACTTTTTTGCTTTAGCAGTTAATGTTTTGCCAAACCAAGACATTAAATTACATAAATTTAATTACTTTCATCTCCATCCCTCACTCTTAAAAATGTACTTATCAGAATTTTTTTTTCCTTTTTCGTTTTAACACAACTTCATTGTCTTGGACCCTATGAGCAGTTTTTGGACGTCTAGAGTCCAGCTGGATAACATATTTCAAATGCTTATGTGATGATTAACATCAACTATAAATGTCTGAACAACCCAATAGTCCATCAGATTTTTAGTTTCCACTGTTGCCGGATTAAAATGAAGAATGTAATCCTAAAGGGTTCGCATGGCTTCTTCTGCATAGATATAGGGTTGACAAGATTTTATATGTCGCCTTATTGGTAAGGAATCGACTCATAAGTTAATGTGCTAGTTGACCATTGTTCTGGATAGAACCTTTGATAAAGACAAATACCAGCTTCTTACATGTTTCTACAAACTCATGGATAAAATCTATATTTGAGTCACAGTGGCACCTAAAATTTCCATGTAATTATTGTATTACAAGAATTATTGGTTGAATATCTAGTTCCATTGCAAGATTCTTTTGGCAATTTCAAAATTTGGCGACATGCAGCGAGTTGCGAGGAAGAGGGGATTGAGAAGACTATTGGGAAAGTGTAACAATATGGTCATTTCTGCCTTGCCTCTCAAGGTTGATGGATGGTATTGGGAAAGTGTAACAATATGGTCATTTGTGCCTTGCCTCTCAAGGTTGATGGATGGTACTTGTAAACTCTTCATATGGATAACATGAAGCCACTTGTCTCACTAAGTGAGACTTACAAAGTCATTGGTGAGCTTTTACACATATATTTAGAAGTTACGAAGTATCTTATTATCATAAGTTATCTTAGTTAAATTTTAATGTGACTGGATAAGGTCCACATATAAAACATGTAAAAGACAAGTTTTAATAACCATATAAGATAGGGTGTAACTTTCTTGATGAAAAGTTTTTTATGACAAATCTTTTTAATCAAAGTGATTTATACGATAAAATTTTTGAAGCGAGGTGAATTTATACAAAATAATATTTAAGTTAGAATAGAGTAACTAGGCTTGTAGTTTGGTGAATAATTACAAGTAAAAAAAATGAAGAAGTTGAAAAGGTCAACCTTTCAACAAATTTGAATTTTAGTGATTATTTTTTTCAAATGGATATTAAGTTAGTCCAAAATTGATCTTCTTTTGATGAAAGCCATGAAGGACACAACGGCCAATGATGTTGATTTTAATGGCTTTTTATTATTTATCAAATTTATGGCGTGTTTCCAGCAAAAAAAAAACAATTATGAGGTATTTTTTATTTGAAATTATCATTAAATTTTAACCACTACAACTAAAAATAAAAAAATTACACCTATAAATTGTAGGAATGTTAGCTTCAAAGTGATGCCCTTTTTTGGTAAAGATGTAAAATATATATATTTATTTTATATTCAAAATAATTTGTACTTAAATTAATAAAATATTAATTTAATGATAAAAAAAGAAATTTTGAAAATGTTTAAGTTTGATGTTTTAACCCACCATATTCATTTTAGTTTATTCTCATTCAAGTAAAAATATTATTTGTTTTGTTGATTGAGTTTTAACTCGATTAGCATAAATATTATTGTTAATATAGGAGGACGTGAGTTCGAGTGTCTTGAAATGTATCATCCTTTTATTTATATATTAGGAGTTAAAAAAATAGATAAAATCAAAATCTATAATAAAATTATTAAAAAATAATTCATTTTAGAAAACCTAAAATAAATAAAAGTTGAAATAATGGAACCAATATTTAATGCATGATCTAAGGTAAGGTAGTTTCATACAAAAATGAGAAATGATTCGAAGTACAGAAACCAATCAACCTTATTCACTTGTAGTGTGTGTGCTTAATGTGCTAAAAAGAAAAATTAAAAAAAGGTATAGAAAAGGGAATTGAAAAATAGGGGGGAATATTTTTTAAGTGTATTTTAGTAAAAGTAAAAGTGGGAGAAAAAATAGAAATGATGATAATTCTTAATATAGTTTGACTTTTTTTATTGTGGTATTTGTGTTGTTTTGGTTCAAAATGATATTTGTATTTGAAAAAATTATAAATTTTGGTATCTAAAAGTAATTGCATTAACTCTTTAGTATTTAATTAATAATTTAGGGTTAATTTAATGAAAGTTAATTGTTAATATCATTAGCTAATTATAAAATTCAAACTTTAAAACTCAAATTAACTACTAAAAAGTTAACATTGTTATCTTTAGATACCAAAATATATAATTTTTGTTATGTATATGTATCGATTGGAGTAAAATTAATACAAGTACCATATTTAAAAAAGTGTCAAACTCAAATATCAAATTATATATTAAGTTTTTATTATATTAATACATAAAATAAATCATTTTAGATTAAAACGAGAAAAATAAAAGATACAAGTAAGCGTCCGCATTTATGTATTTTTTTTATATTTTTATTTTTTCTTCTTATTTTAACTCTATCATGCGATGAATGGAAATAAATAAATTTAAATTTTCTTCCAATTTTTATATCTTCCTTACCAAACAAATTTTTCTAAATTTAAAAATATTTTCTTATCTTTTTATTTTTTTTAATTTTCAAAATTTTAAATTTTCTTTCTATTTTTCAAACAAATTAGAGTTGACTTTCTCATAGTTTGAATTTTGAAAGAGGAATTGTAATTTGAGGTCCATAAAAAATTACAAAATTGATATTGAGATTTAAAATATTACCTTAAATCAATAAAAAATTGAATATAGATATTAAAATTTGAATATCAAATTTACTAAATATTAATTTTTAAAATTGATTGTACTACACTCGAAATATTTTACTAACTTTACAATAATTCCCAACAACTACAATAATAAGATTGATATAAAGCAATATATAGTGAAGCAGTCTGCACAGTGCACACCCCCAATAATTGACATATCTTTTCACCCAATTGCCATTTTTGTGTTTTGGCTGTTCGGAAACCTCCCTCCAACATTCTCTTTCGTGTGCCATAAAGCAAGTTTGTCTTTACTTTGCAACATTGATTCATAGTGTTGGCCACCCCAATTTATGTTTCTTTGCTTTTCACATCATTCATCTTTTGAGATTTAAGGTTATATATAATGAATGTTCATAAAAGTTACCATGTTTTTTTTTTTGTTTTATCTTGTCTAATTCTGAGTTAATACACAACATTAATGCTAGTCTTTGTGTAGATATCATCTGAACCCATAGTTATATCTTTGGCATGAATAATGTCAGAATTATGAACTGTCTTGAATTCAAAATCTTTGTTTGAAATGGTCCACTACCATGGCTCTCTCAAACTAGGAGAGCTTTGCCACCCGTTTAGGAGTTTGACGCTGTCCGGTGTAACTATCGAATATCGGAGAGTCGCGTATAAAAATAAAAGTTACATTTTTGGAAAATAAATGGAATGGACATGCATCAAATGGACGACTACTTTTAGCATCACACGTTGTGCAAGGCCATTCAAATTAATCCAGAAATCTTAGTTGTCTTCATTTAAATTTCACATGTAGAAATGGAAGGGGTGGAGCCAAAGAATTAATGTTACTCTTTTAGCAAGGAAACATATACCTTTGCAATCCTTGGTTACTGAGGGTCCAATGAAGAGCCTTAATATGGGTACTTAATGGCATCTCCCTTGAGAAAGTTTTGGTTCTTGCTTGTGGACCAAATATTAATTCCGAAGGACCAAGGGGACCATGGACTGCTATTCTTTTATGATAGAAGGTGCGAAGCATGGGCAAGTTCAAGCAAGCCATGCGCATGTTCGCGGTTGTTTTCATAGCCATCCAAAGCAAGCTAGAGTTATGATCCACTATATGCCTAATAAACCAGAAAATTTTGTATAATTAACTACCTTATAAAAAGCAAATTCAAATGGAAATATTCTATGGTCAAATTGTTAGTAAACAGTAGCAGGAGATTCCCCACTTTATTTTGTCCTTTTAAAGGCAAAAGCTAGCAATCTTCCTTGTTATCTTTCAATATATCCAAATGCTTTTACCAAATCTTCATTGATACCCTTCCAAAGAAAAAAAGAGAAAAGCTTGTTTTGAGATGTCTTTTCTTTTACAGTTTCAATTATTTGAACCTCACAACATTATCATTACGAGCATTATGTTCACTGTAATTAATTATCCAAATCTTTTTTACCACAGCAACAAAACCAACTTTTAATTAAAGCTACACTCCACATTCTGCAACACAGAAACTAAAATATTCTGCAGCTCAAGTTATTTTCTTTTCTCTTATGATCAAAGAATTCAAGTATCTATTCCTTTCAAGGAAAGGGGGGAAAAATTGAGATGAAAAAGGAAGAAATTTGGACAAAAAAACTGAAAATCTAAAACAAAATAAACAAACATGAACAAACTGATCCGTTTCTTTATGTGTTCTTACAGGCATGAATCAACAAGGAGAATTCAACTCTGTCTTGGTCTTTCTGCACCAACTTCTCCTCCAACCAAAGCCGGCTATCCAAACCACTTCTTGTCCTAAATAAGAACACAGCTGAACCAGTAACAGGATTGAAGAACCAGTCATAGGCATCCCACATCAGATCAACTAACAATCCATCAACAAATATCGTCTGGTTTCCTCTAAAATTCCATTGCAGCCTCTTTACTCGAATCACCGTCTTCTTATCGATACAAACCGATAAAACCGGGTACTTCAGGCCTTCATGTTCACCACTGCATCTGATTAGAATATCATGTACAATGCCTGTATCACAGAATTGAGCCTTCGTGGAATACAGCGTAGTGCCAGAACAATGTTCTTGCCTGGAAATGAGGGAGACTTTAGCAACTGGGGTTGCATTTTTGAACTTCTTGGTGACCGTTTCTTCAGCCATATCGCCTAAAACAAGGCCTATCTCGGAATCAACCATGACTAAAACATAGAACCCATCAACAGGTTCGGGTCCCGTATCATACTTAGCAGTGGAAAGATCCCAGAAGACTTCGATCTTGGAATGATCGGATTCGATCACTTTGTTGCCTTTCTTCTTCCTGAAGAATCTCAAGTTGGTGTTGAGCTTGAAAGATGTTGAAGGGTCATCACCGATGTTAATGCTTAGGCCTTGACCGGTGTGGTTCTTGCACCAAGTGACTCGGATCAAAAGCTGCTTCTGGGTTGAAAGAATGAGCCTGTAAACACCCGTGACTGCATTTTGGACTGATGGGGCTAGGCTTGGAGCGATGCAAGCATTGCTCGAATAGCTGGAACATGAAGAATGTGAAACATTTACTGCGTTCTCACTGAAACAAGAAACAATGTCTCTCATTGTATATATCGAAAACTGCAAAAGAAAAAAATGGGTTCCGATTTCGAGAGGAAAGATCTAAAGCTTTGGAGAGATTTATGTAAAGAAGAAATTTATATTATGGAAATAAGAGGAAGACAGGCAGCAGCAGCAAGGAAATTTAGTTCCATATGCATGTGTATTAAATAAATATGAATCTCTCTATTTGACCCTTTTATATAATCTACAATAATATAATCAAAGTAAAGAAGCAGGAGAGTGATGCAAGAGAAACTTCAAGCTTGCTTTGCCAGTTCATCACATATATTAAAAATTGCTAAAGAAGAAATGAAAAAGGCAGAAAGTGAAGTTGGACCTGGTCTGAAATACCACCAATCTTGTTGTGCTTTTAATTCCTTACCCTTGGCTTCTGTGATTATCAATACTTAATAAAATTCCAGTTACATATATTTAAAAATAACCACAAAATTATAAAAAAGTTTATTTCAAATTTTCAAAATAAGAGTTTGCAATTTAGGCACTTATGTTACTCAATTCGATCATTTTATTCACTCTCGTTAAAATTATAAATGGTAAACTGACATAAATTTTTCTCGCAATATCATCTATTTCTTCAAAAAATACAAAAAACAAAATTAATATATCATTTTCCCAAAATGGTGATTCCCCCTAAATCAATCAAACTCATTAGCTTATAACTATTTTAGAATTGGCACCGAAACTAATCTCAATTTTGGTTCGGCAACTAAACAATCTTCTTTTATCATAATAGAATTTAATGAATAATAATGACATGGATTTTACATGGAAAATCAAAATTTAAAAGAAAAATTTATGTTAGCTTGACATTTATGATTTTAACGGGAGTGATTAAAATAATTAAATTATGTAAGGTGAAAAATTAAATTGTAAATTTTTTCTTGTAGGTGTCTAAAATGTTTTATTTATTATTATAATTGAGTGGCTATCTATTTACTGAAATAAGAAAGATATTTTAACTATAACTATATCACTAATCTAATTAAAATTAATTATGATAAAATTAAAGAAAAACAAATTTACATAAAATAAAAATGAGATTTAAAAGTTTAGGAAGATAAATAGGGGAGGTGGTAAGAGTGAAAATAAAGTTTAGGGGAGAGTGAAAGGCAAGGAGGATGTGGAAAGATAGCATGCTGGTAATATGGAAAAGGAAATTGTGTAATTCTGATATAATGCATTTAATAGGCAAAAAAAAATATAAATAAGGAAATTAAATTTGTATGGGTTTTTAAAATTGAAAGTAGATTTTGTACTAAAAATAATATTTGATGTGGGATTGATAGATCCACAAAATGAGTAGTAAATTTAGGGTTAATGCATGATGAAAAAACTCTATCCCTTTAGTTATTGTCCCTCTAGATTATAAATTAAAATACTTAACTAACTGTGTGACTATTTTTAATTAAAGCTGTAGCTGTAACATCCTTTAATATCAGAGAAATACAAAAATAAATAAAAAGCATGTGGTTACAGTTAAGAAGCAACATTGAAATCAATGCACAAGCACCCATGAAGTTAGGGCTTTGGCTTTTAGGTGAAGACTCAACACTCTTTCTCCTCTAATTCCCCACTCATACACTAAAACATCTTTTTACCTTCTAATATACAATTAAATATTTTAGAATTAAAAAAATTATCACCCCATCTATTGAATCTTAATAACTCTAGTACTTAAAAAGGCTAAAATTAAAGCTTTGTTGAAATATGGATTAAAGTAGATGCAAATAGCCAAATGGAAATAACCTATAATTTGAGTGCTTTAAAAAGTAAAAGAAATGAAAAGGGAGGTGAGAGACAAAGGGCTGTTTAGAACATGCATTTGGGTTTTATGTTATCATTAGGTTCTTAAACAAACATATTTATTTGTTGTAATGAAAGACAAAAGTGTTTTTCTTAAAAAAGAATGGGTTTATGGATACATCTTGCATTGAATAAGAAATAAGAAATTGTCATGAAAATATAGAACAATTCAACAAAAGTTTTTTTTTTTTTGCTAAGTAGTTAGGTTCAAAGTTTGAGGATTAATTAAGAAGGGGGGCATGCCATACTTTGTGGTTATGGACCCCAAGAAACGGAGCGGCCTTAGGTCATCTTCCCCATTTTGCGCAAATAAATGAATACTGAATCTGCTCAAGAAATAGAAACAAAGGTTAATGGTTTTTTCTTTAGAATGGATTTCATATTTGATACGCTATTCTTACTGTATAAAACAACATTTTAAACTTAAATCATCAACTAATATGTTTGGAAAATTATATAAAAAAATTGAATGTAACTGTTTATAATTCTTACATTTTCTTAAAATTAAAGAGTGTAATTGAGTTGCTCCAATTATACTTAATTTTGTGAAACTCACTAATTACAGTGACCATCTAAACATACCATGCATGTATAATTATAAATAATTACACCCAAATTCAATTACTAATTATTTTTTCGTATCCACCCTATATTTCAATCAAAACTAAAACTTTAAAATATAGAAGAATACCTTCTATTACTTAAGCAATCTTACAATTGTAGGAGCTGCAATAGAGATAGAGAGGTCAATTGACCCCAATTTTGTAAAAGAATAATTTTTGTAACCCCTAACCCTTTTTCGTTGTCGAAACAAGATTATAGAGCATTATCAGACTTTTCAGATCAAAAACAGACATTACATATTATTTAACATACATGTCATAAATCAATTATATTGTCCTTTATATATGTCCTTGAGGCCCAAAATATATGTTAGAAATAAATCGGGACTAAACCGGGTACTCAGAAATTTTTTCCGAAAATATCAAAAAAATTTTAAAAAATAGAGGACACACACTCGTGTGACCAGGCTGTGTGTCTCACACGATCAAGAGACATGCCTGTGTCTCAGACCATGTGAACATTCGAAATAGGGACACACAGCCGTGTCCTAACCCGTGTCCAAATTTAGGTGCTTACTGACTTGAGTCACACGGCCAAGCTACACGCCTATGTGCTAGGCCGTGTGAGCATATTGACTTGCAATATTAAGATGCAGGGATCAAACAGCCAAGTCACACACCCGTGTGCTATGCCGTGTGTCACACACGGTTGAGACACACACCCGTGTCTCTGCACGTATAAAAATAGCTGAGAATTCTGTTTTGAAATTTTAAAGTTGCAGGGAACACACGGTCAAACCACACGCCCATGGGTTAGCCGTGTGGACTCAAAATGAACCTTAAACATCAAGTTTACCATTCCCTACAATCTTGAATACTAAACAACTCAAAATCAATTGTTCAACCAATTTGAAACAAAATCAAATATCTTCAAAACATGTCAAAATAATCAACCTAGATGTCTAACCAATGTACCCTCATAGGTATCACAATCATATTATCAAAACATATTAATTTAAACATCATTCAAATCAAATTTGTAAAGTTACCAAATTCAACCTAATTTTGCCTATATCATGTTCATTTATGCAATAATTTTAAACATGCCATATTATAACCTTAATATAACACATACTTATATATATAACCAACCAATATTAACTTATAATCTTATTTACAGTCAATCCATGAAATAGTTAACAATTAGATGCCCTAGGTATATACCGACAGAAAAAGGAATAACATCACCACATTTGAGTTCTGGACCGTTGTTGGATATTGAATCGGCAGTCAAACCTTAAATACTTAACCTGCACACGAAAAACAAAACCGTACGCTGAGTATAAACTCAATGGTATTTCTATAATCCAAATATTTAAAAGTAAGATAATCATACGGTCATAACATACTCAATTCTCATCATTTGCTATCTCAAATAGCTTTTCACGATATGATACACAATTTATATGTCTCATTTCCATTTAATTACCCCTATTATCTTACTTTTAAATATCACTTCATTTAATTACCCCAATTAACATGATTTGGACTTGGACGGATACACAAATCCAACCAAAATACAACAGTTTCGTAACTAGCACCTTATCGGATAATTCGAAGCAATAAGTTGTCATCCAGTGTCTTATCGGCTAAACCGAAGTAAATTGGCACCCAGTGCCTCATCGAATTAATCCGAAGTAATAAATTGACACTCAGAGTCTCATTGACTCGAAGTCAAAGTAATCCCTGAACTCTTCCAATCCTATGGCATACCATCTATATCCGACTCAGCCCGATACAGTTAATAGGGTTTCTATTCACAATTCAAATGCAACAATATCCAATATTCAAATTTCACATTATTCACATATTCATATAATTTCAATTAAATATCAAAATGCTAAATACTCACCTCAATCACTTACCATAAACATTTAATAAAAATACAACAATTAATAATTAAATTCAGATTATAGAAATACAAATCATAATTTCCGAGCTATTCCTTGTTGACTTTATCTTTTCCCTTCTTAGTTGAGGGTTACCGTACAATGTTAGCTACAAAATTAAAACAATTAAAATTCATCAATACATTACAATTCAATTTCACATTGAATATTTCAATTTTTATTCAGCATTTTTGCCTAAATTCCAATTTAGTCCCTAAACTAAGACTAACTTTATTTCTTCATATTCTATATTTTCATTCTATTTCCACTTTAAACTAGATTTAACTCTCTAATTTCACTTAAATCCCTAAATTTTAAAATTTTCACATTTTAGTCCCTAATACTCAAAATTTATAATTTATTCTACAATTCAGTTCTTTTTCATTTCTAGCTTAAAATCTATCAATTTAATCCATAATACTCAAATTATTCTATATAAACAACATTTAAAAATTCAAAAATTTCTAAAAATTCAACATAGGTTGGGTAGTATTTAATACCGGGATTTCAAAAACCCTAACTTTTCTCCTTCTTTCTTTCTCTTTTTCTTTTCCTTCTCTCCTTCTCTGTTTCGTTTCTTTCTCTCCTTCTTTTTCTTTTTTTTTTCTTTTAGTTAATTATTATAATATAATATAATATATATACTTAACGTTTAAGTTTTATTATAATATAATATTATATATTAACTTTAAGTTTTATAATAAATACACTTATGCCGCCTCATTAAATATAATTGGAATAATTGTTTATTTAGCCCCTTCAATTATTCTTTAATCTATAATTTAACTTTCACTCTTTATGCAATTTAGTCCTCATACATAATTACTCTTATTTCATGCAAATTCACCTAACCAAAACCTAATTAACTACACAATTAGCTTTGTAAATATTTTTAATAAATGTTTAAGAGTTCGTTTTTTGAAAACGGAGTCCCAGAAATATACTTTCTAACACCCGTGACTATTAGGTCATTATAATTCTCTCCCTTAATAAATTTCGTCCCCGAATTTACCTGAAAAAGAGGTGAGGGTACTGAGATCTCATTGTTTCTTCCGATTCCTAAGTCGCTTCCTCAACACTATGACTACGCCACAACACTTTCATTAACGGAACTCGTTTATTACGCAATTCTTTTACTTCTCATGCTAAAATCTCAACCGACTCTTCTTCATATGACAAATCAGGTCGAAGTTTAATATCCTCTGTCAAAATAACATGAGATGAGTCTGATCGATATCTTCTGAGTATTGAAACGTGAAAAATATCATGTATTTTTTGTAATTCTGCAAGCAAGGCCAAACGATATGCAACTGGTCCCACTATTTCTGTGATCTCATACGGTCCAATAAATCGAGGAGTCAGTTTCCCTTTTCGACCAAATCTCAAAATTTTCTTCCAAGGCGAGACTTTAAGAAATACCTTATCGCCAACAGAGTATTTAATATCTTGACGTTTCAAATTTGAATATGATTTTTGTCTGTCAAAAGCCGTCTTCAGTCAGTCTCAAATTTTTTTTAACAATGTCTTCTGTTTTTTTAATTAATTCCGGCCCAATCATTTTTCTTTCATTCAATTCCACTCAAAAAACAGGTGATCGACATCTACGACCATATAAAGCTTTATACGGAGCCATTTGAATACTCTTGGAAACTGTTGTTGTATACAAATTCAGCCAAGGTAAGTAACATTACCAACCTGATTCAAAATCAATAACATAAGTACGAAGCATATCTTCCAAATTCTGAATAACACGCTCAGATTGTCTGTCAGTCTGCGGATGAAAAGCTATGCTAAAATTAAGTCACGTACCGAAAGATTCATGCAACTGTTTCCAAAATCTCGAAGTAAACCGCAGATCCCGATCAGAAATTATCGACATAGGAACACCGTATAATTTAACAATTTCTTGAATATAAACTTCAGCAAGCTCTTTAAGTGACTAATCAGTCCTAATTGTAATAAAATGAGTTGATTTCGTAAGTCGATCAACAATCACCCAAACAACATTTTTCTTATCGATAATGGTAACCCCATTACAAAATCCTTCGTGATACAATCCCATTTCGATTCAGGAATAGTAATATGTTGAAGTAATCCAGTAGGAACCTGATGTTCTGCCTTAACTCGCTAACAAGTTAAGTATTTAGTCACATAATCGACCATATCTCTTTTCGTTCCTGGCCACCAATAAGATTCTCGCAGATTACGATACATTTTCGTTCCTCTAGGATGTAAAGTAAAAGGACTATCATAAGCTTCATAAAGTATTAATTCTTTCAATTAAAAAACATGTGGAACATAGATTCGGTTAAAAAATCTCAAGTAATCATAATCATCAGTGCTGAAATTTTCTAACATACTATTCTTAACCATATCTCTTTTCTTCACTAATTTGTCATCTTTTAATTGTGCTGACATGATCCGATCAAACATCACCAGTTTAATTTTTAATTCAGCCAATAGACTTCTATCATTACTGATATTGAGCTGAACAAACATTACTTGCAATTCAATTACTACTTTTTTACTTAATGCATTAGCTACAACATTAGCTTTACCAGGATGATAATCAATAACATAATCAAAAGCTTTCAGAAGTTCTATATAACGACGCTATCTCAAATTTAACTCCTTTTGAGATAGAAGATACTTGAGACTCTTATGATTGGTATAAATATAACATGTTTCACCATACAAGTAGTGTCTCCATATCTTTAGAGCAAAAACCACCGCAGCTAGCTCTAAATCATGCATAGGATAATTGCGTTCATGTGTTTTTAGTTGATGAGACGTATAAGCAATCACTTTCTAGTCTTGCATCAAAACACAACTAAGACCGCTCAAGGAAGCATCACTATGCACAACAAAATCTTTTCTCGATTCTGGTAAAGTCAAAACCGGCGCTTCAGTCAACATTTGCTTCAGTTTCTCAAAACTTTCTTGGCACTGATCGTCTCAAACAAATTGAACATTTTTATGCAGCAACTTTTTCATCAACAAGGCTATTTTGGAAAATCCATTTACAGATCTTTGATAATAATCAGCCAATCCAAGGAAACTACGGACCTCTGATACATTCCTTGGTGCTTTCCATTGAACAATTGCCTCAATCTTTTTGGATCAACTCTAATTCCATCTTCCGAAACAACATGACCCAACCATGCATTGGGGTGGGAATTATGTTTAAGGAGGAAGTGTGGGCAGTTTAATTTATCTGCCGTTTCTGGTGCCTCAGCCACATACATATCTGTTTTTGGCAGATTATTGCCTAATGATCTGGCAACTAGGCTTTAATTATTCTAAACTGTGACATACAGTCACCTAGCGGTGTGTAAGGTTGGATGGGTATTTAATACTCTCTATGGTGTGTATGGATGGTCGGAGATGGTGAGTAGTGATTGGGGGTAGGACTTTAAATCTGTATTTGATATGTTTTGATTATGATTCTGATAATGAGATATGTTATGTAACGACCCAAATTTTAAGGTCATTGAAAAAATGAGTTTTTAGGTTTTCGATTTTGAAAATTAGATTCATAAATATTTATTAGAAATATTTACGAAGTTAAGTGAGAGGTTAATTAGATTTTAATTAAGTAAATTTAGCTTAATTAGGGTTAATTAAGTATATGGATTAAATTGAATAAAGTGTGAAAGTTTAATTATAAACTATAGAAAAGCCAAGGGATTAAATTAGCAAATAAGCCTATAAGACAAGTGTGTGGTAAGTATAAATACATGTGTATTATTTTAATTGGTACAAATGTATGTATATATATGTAAGTAAATGAGTAAATAGTAATATAAAGTAAAGTATATTATATTATATAATAATAACATATTGATTAAATAAAAGAAATAAAACATAAAAAAGAAAGAAAGAAGGCACAATTAGCAGGGAAACAAAGAAGGAAAAAGGGGAAAGAAAAAAAATGGAAAATTAGGGTTTTAAGATTTCAAGCTTGATTGGTAATTCAATTTAATCCATTTTCTTGTAATTTTGGTGTCTATGGAATCCTAGGAAGAAATACTATTTGAATTATGTTGAAATCTAGGAAGATAGTAAATTTTTATATATTGATTAAGTTGAATGAATGGAAGAAATATGGGTTTAATTCATAGGAATTCAAGTTAGAAGTGGGAGAATGATTGAATTGTAAAAGAAAATATAAGTTTTGTAATAGTAAGGATTGAATTGAGAGGATTTTATAATTGATGTTTTATATTGAATATGAAGAGTTGAAACTTGTTTAAAGTAGGTATAAAATGAAATTTATAAGGTTATTTGAAGAAAAAGAATGGTTATGGTGGTAGGACCTAATTGGAAATATAGTAAAAGTTACATGGAAAATTAAAGAGTGTGTTATTAAATAACATATATTGATAATTTTAAATGTTAAATTTTATGTAGCCAACGTGGCACTGGAAACGTCATCGAAAAAAGGAAAGGAGAAAGTGAACGAGGATATCGAATAAATCCGAGAATTTCGGTTTATATTTCTATAAACTATGCTTAATGATTTAATACAATGTAATTGTTATTTTTAATAGTTAGAATGTATAAAAAATGATATGAAGGAAACTGTTACTACTTTTGTATTGAAATGAAATGATTTGAATACCCTATTAACAGTGTAGGGCTAGTCGGATATAATTGGAATGCCATAGGATTGGAAGTGTTCAGGGATATTCCGACTGTGTGTCGATGAGACACTATATGTGTCGACTACTGTGACTGTTCCAAATTCATTCCGAAGAGGTACTTCTTAGTTGATTATGACTATTACTGTTACTGTTACTGTTACCTTACGGTGTATCTTGGTTTCGGCCGATGAAACACTGTATTTTATCCCCGGTGTGTGGGTTGGATCCTCGTATCCGTTTAAGTCCGAGTGATATTAATAGGGGTGAATGAAAGTAATGAAGACAAATACTGACTGCTACTGTTATATGATTATTAAAATGTATCGAATGATATGAAATATATATTTAAGGAATTGCTTAATTACATTTAAGAGCTATAAGATGAAGATAAGAGATTAAGCTATTAAGGTTCTGAAAGTAAATGTTTTGAGTTACAATACATATATACGGCTTATTATTGTTCTAAGCATTAGTTTATAGAAATACCACTGAGTGTATACCCAGCGTACGATTTGTTTTCCGTGCGCAGGATTAGGTATGAAAGAAAGTTAAGGACTCAGCATCCAAGCCAATCCCGAACTCAAAGTGGTGAAGTACCTTTCATTTGGTAAAATGGCATGTACCTAGGCTGATAAGATTTTATTTTGTAAATAATAAGAATGAGCATGAAAGTTGTTGAAGCATGGTTTGAAATATGCATATTTTGGAAGTTAAACTTACATGAGTTTGACTAGCATGATAATGTAGTATAATTTCGATATGAATTGTGGTACATAATCCTTAAGATGTATTGAAGTGAATGAATGAATATTTGCTAAGTTTGAATGACATAATGAATGATATTTGATTTAAGAATTATTAGTAAATGTTTGGGTGTGAATTTGATGTGTTTAGCATGTGAAAATAGCTTAAAAATTGTCAAAAATCATGTTTTCACACGGCCAAGTCACAAGGGCGTGTGTTCAGGCCGTGTGGCTCTCTGTTTATGTCACACGGGCTGTTCCCAAGGTCGTGTGTGCAAGTCAGATTTGCCCACGGCCTGGCCCCACGGCCATGGGAATCCCACGAGCTGGCCATACGGCCATGTCCCAAGCCACACGGGCATGTGCCCCTATCTTTAAGGAAAAATTTTCAAAGTTGCCAGTTTAGTCCCGAACCACTTCTAAAACATGTATTGGGCCCCGTAGGCCCATATTAGGGACTTTATGATGAAATTTGAAAAGAATTGATCTGGAATGTAAAATTTATGACTCGGTTTTGTATAAATGCTAGTGTATATGTCCGGTAATGCCTCGTAACCTTATTCTGGTGACGATTTGGGGTTAGGGGGTGTTACATGTTTTTATTTTAATTTTGGTATATGTTACACACTGAGCTTGTAAGCTCATTTTCTATTTGTTTGATTCTCAAGTAATCCTCAAACTTAGGCGAGTCAGTGCTATAGGAGCTCGGTTAAACAATTCTCCGTTGAATATGCTATTTTAATTGGACTTATTCTATTTCGGACTGTTTTTGGACTTTTTGGGCTATCCTTTTAAAGTTTGAATTTTTTTTTTGTTTTTAATTGTTTAAACGTTTTTGGATGGTTTTAAGTTTATTTGCATAACGTTGGACTTTTCAATAATAAACCGTGTTTTTCAAAACCAAAATTTACTAAAAATTCCGCTGTAACTTAAATGTTTTATAAGTAAATAAAAAAAAATTACAAAGATAGTTAGGAAAATATTTTTCCCAAATAAACTCGGATTTTATTTAGCAAAAGCTAGAGTTTTCTATACAAGTGCCAAATGATTTCTAGATTTTCAAAATAGACTGTTGTAATTTCTCTACAATAAGTTATTTCCAAAGTAATTAAATTAAAATTTTCTTTATCCAAGTATCTATTCGAAGATTTAATTCGAATGAATTACTATTGATTTAATACTAATATGATACTTGGTTTTATGAAAACTTTTATACTTTTATACTCCTAAAATTTATATTTTTAGTTACTATTTTAATAGTTTTATAATAGTTTATACTTAACCATATTATATGTTGTTTCACTATGGGCTAATGTTATACATGAATTTTTAGATATTTTAACTTTTTATAAATTGATTTCACAATTAAAATTTTATGGGTTCGCATCTTATATTAGTTTTATTTTTACAGTCTCATTATAAGTTTTGGTTATATATATATTTTAAATATAATGTCTAAAACTATTCATAGTCCCTCCCATAGGGGTGTAGTTAGGGGCTGGTAGGACATCGACTCCTCTAAAATGAAAATTTTTCATTTATGTTCTTTAAAATTTTTAAAATTTTAAATTAGTAAAGGTAAAATTACACTTTCATCTCCCTAAAAATAATAAAAATTTGATTTAATCCTTTAAAATTATAAAGATATAGACTATTAAAATGATGAAATTACATTTTTACTATCGTAAAAATTAAAATTCAATTTCATCCCCTAACAAAATTTTCTAACTTCGCTCTTAACTCCCAACTCATAAATAAAAAAATAATATACTTTATTGTACTTGAACTCATGTCTTTCTATATTCATTTTACTCTAATTTTTAATCACAAATTTACTCGAATATTACCTTAGTTAGTGATGTGAGAGTTCTGACAAATTGACTCCAATTTATAATCACTTTAATTCATTTTACTTTAACAAAAATAAAATAATAACAATAATAATGTTTGATGACGCACATCACCATTACCCTGTCTAAATATTCTTTTAAGCTTTTGTCATCTTTTTTCATTTCGATTAAACATCGAGTAGTATCGCAAAGGCATAAGGTTTTATTTATTCTGCAAGCACAAAGCTCTTACATATAATCATCCTTCTCGCAACAAATGTAAACCCTAATTGTTTTTGTTTCCAGGCCAATGTTTGCATAGTTGGGTGTTGTGAAGGTTATATAGATCCAGCACATGCCTACCCACATTCTAAATTTTACTAGTTTGACTTGGTTTTATTACTCTGCTAGACAAAGGAAAAATCCCAGAAGAAACAAAGCACAGGCCAGCTCATGGATTAATAAAAATCTTTTGAGGGAATGAATCTATACTTTGTTTACTAACTGTATATTGTGTCAGGCATGTTGCAACTTGGATACTTTAATTCAAGGTTAGACTTTAGAAATAATCAGATTTTAATTTTAACAATACCAAACGTTCCTTTCTTGTCAAATTCCCGGTGACATCATTGGATGTTGCATATACCAAATTTAATAATTTTGGTAACTTGTCATATAAATACTTTTAAAAATATTCCAATATTCCTTTCATACACACCAAATGATTATAAGAAAAAAAGGGTTTTCAGATCTCTAAATTGGCACATTGTTCATAATTAGAGAGCAAATAAAAGCATTTCTAACTAATAATTTAAGCAATGGTCATTTGCTGCACTAAAGGACAAGTTATTTTGTCCCACTTCAAATTTATGACAAGTTAATCACAAAATAATATTTGTTTTAAATTATAATAATTGACCATTTTTTCATCATTTATTGTGCACTAAGTGAAATTCTTATATGCATTAATCTTAAATAAATTGTTGTTTGATACTTGCAAGTTACCAAAATTCTTATTGTATTAAAAATGTCGGGTCAGCCATCGAAAGTTTTTCATGTTTCAAATCTTTATACTTTTTTTTTTATATATTTAGAATTTACACCTTCATTTTTATTTCTAATAATTAATCTTTATATTTTCAGATTTAAAAATACAAGTTCAATTATCAATATTATTTTATTTGATTAAAATCTATTACAATACCATTTGTATTATATAGCTACTAAATGAGTATTTTTTATTTTAAAATATCATATCAATAAATTTAATAAAAAATTAACAATATTAATAATTTAAATTGAATTTTGAATCTAAAAATAAAACTTAAATTTTGTATCTAACTTTTAAAAATCCGGTCATAATCTCTTCCATGTCATTCTTCTTCCAGCACGTAATTCTTCATTTAAAATAAAAAATAAAAAATAACATTAAGGAGGGTTTATTAATTAAGAGGCATGTGCAGGTTTCAGTTTTTCCAAGCTTAGCTTTGGGGAAATTGTTGACATTTCCATGCACATTTGGATATCTATTTTTATAAAAATGTTTACCTAGTCTCCTTGACTGAGTATTACATACATTATTTCCACGTATCTCAATATAGTTGCCTTCTTTACAATTACATATATATTGGACTATACATTGAGTAAATTCTCTGAAAAATTAAGACTCAATTATGATTCACGTAAACCTTCTACATTAATACTCTGCTTTCACCTGTAAAATCACAGTGCTTACTTGTAGAGATGAGCTCCGTAAAGGATGAAATTCTCCGGCCTATAATCCTTGTTTCCCAAGATTGCATTCTGAGTGACGCTACAACAAATGTTACCCAAATTTACTCCTTAATATTTTTTTTATATATTTATGAGATAGTTTTTAATATTTATTTATTTTTATCATTTTGATGTCAAATTTTTTTTGAATTATTAAGTTTCAACTTTCAAAATGCAGTTAAATTGCTTTTTTTCTTTTTTGGATAAAAAAAATAATTGAACTCTTAAAATTTTAACAATATTGATGCAACAATCCGTATGATTGTTCACATATACTCAATTGCTAATGTGGATATTTTTTAAAATTTTTATGAACTTCTTAAAAAATTATGAATTACATGTGTCACTTTAGATGGCATGTTAGTGTCGTTAAAATCTTAATAATTTAGTCAATTATTTTCATAAAAATAATTTTATTAAAATTTGAATGTTGAGGCCAAAGTGATAATTGAGATAAATAACACGAGCTAAATTTATCATTATTCCTACATTCATATATATATATATATATTGAAGTTACAAGCAAGTACAAATAATACTAACATCCAAATAAGTATCACCAAAATTAAATATTATAAAACACAACTAGACTGATAATTGTAATATATTTGGACAAGACCTATGCATGATAAAACTTTTAAAATAAAATTTGAACTGAGAACCCACAAACTTGTTTGATTAGAATCAATAAAATTAAAGTTATTGGAAATTAAATATTTCAATAATTTAATTTTTAAGCATTTGATAATAATATTAAAATTCATTTAATTCGATTGAGTCTTAGGTCAATTGGCATCGACATTGTTGCCAATGCAAGAGGATGTGGGTTCGAGTGCACTGAAGCGCATTATCCTCCTATTTAAGGGTTAGGAAGGGGTTGTAGATATTATGATAATAACCTATAATGAAATTAATCTTAAAAAAATCATTTAATTAATTGATTTAAAAAGTATTGAAAAATAGCTATATTAGGATTGAATTTTTTTAGTTAATTGTTAATTTATTTTTATCTTAACATTACATTATCTATTAAATAAAAAATCAAATCATAATAATTTTACTTTTATTATTAGTTTGAATATGGTATATATATTATTTTTATGATTTTTCATTCAATATTTAATTTAAAAATACTGTATTTTTAAAATTTTAATCTAATTATAATATATTTATATTATCATTTAGGTCTTGTTTAGCATTACTTCTTAAACTAATTTTTTATTCTATAACCGCAATCAAGCATTGGAAACAAGATTATTAATAAGGACGGTCATAAATTCCGAACACAATAATAAAACTAAAAGAAAAGTCAAACAAAAAAATTGAAAATTCTGAATTTTCGCTTTCTACAAGCCAAGTTGGGTGGCATATAGCTTTGACATTAAAGCTCTAAATGTGATATATGTATTAAAAGTGAAATTTATAAATAATTTTTCTTAATTGTATTTAAAAATTTATATTACATATATCATAATATCAACATTCAATTACTATATTTTTATATTTTTATTACAATTAATAACATTATAAGGTATGGGGAAAGAATGGTAATTTACATTTAAGTCAATTACTCCATCACGTACGGAATTTTTATTTATTTATTCGAGTTATGTATATATATATATATGTGATTTAATTATAATTTATATATTAAAAAATTATAAGTAATTTATATAAAATACTTAAATTAATTTAAAAATAATATTTCATATATCATAATATTCACTATCATTTAAATTAATTAATTTATTAATGTACAACATCAATTTTAAAATACATGTTACTCTTTTATAGTAATCTGAAATATTAAATCACACATTTCAAGGAAGCACTTCCTCGAAATATGTTAAGCAGAAGTTTTATAGGTTACCTTCACCCTTATTTCTCAATATTTATTAAAAAGAGATAGTATGGATAGATATTTAAAGACAAGAAAAACAAAGAATCTAAAGAATTTACATTGAAAGATCCTATAATCATAATCCATTTGGGTTCATTTTCAATCAGGCCAGTATGATACATGAGGTTGCAAAATACAAGAATGAGACAGGCAAGCTTTTCAGTCCATTATTCTGAAAGTGAAGTCGCTGACGGCTTTGCATCAATTGCAGATTCGAAAGATGAACAATCTTACAATTCCCAACCACTAGTAAAAATAAAAAATCAAAGGAAAAACTGTCGATATTAATGTTAAGGTAAATAAAAATAGGGGTGTGATTGTTCCTTTTATTTTTCCCTTTACTGAGCTCCGCTTGTCGTAACATGTATGGGGTTTTGCAAGGGCGGCATTGATGCTGTTAGGTAGGACTGGAGTGGACAGGTATAATTCAATATTGGCATGGAGTAGAAGAAGCCCTTGCTTTTGCAACTGTTTCTATTATGAGTAGCCCTTTCTTTATATCCCTTTCGTGGAGCCCCTATGCTTTGCCAGGTATGTCATCGCTGTCCACCACTTCCCACAATCTTAATCATAATCATATAACTGCCTCTCTTTTAAACCTCTACCACTACAATCATTTATCTTTTAAGTTCAAACTTCATCATTATAGAATCAAGATTCAAGCCCAAACTCCAATAGTTCAAGTTATTAAACGGGTTGAATTATAGTATTTTAATGTTTTATTTGAATAAACTAATTTAGTCGATTCAAATAATAGAGTTTATAGTTGAACATGAAAATTAATTTTGTTTTTATTGGAAAAATGAGCCAATTTATTATGAAAAAAATATGGAGAAGGAAAGAAGGCATGATTCAGACTGAAATGGTCAGTAACAAAACAATCAGAATTTTTCAATCAATATGGAAAGGTCATGGATGTCTACATTTCATACAACGGAAAGAGAAAATATTTTTGAACAACCTTTACTTTCATCAGATACGAATTGGAGTCGAAGATATGTAGACAACCGTCAAGAAAGGTGACAAGGGGAAAGTGGAGGGCTACACTATCAGTAAAAGCATTTGTGTGTCGAATGATGAGGATTTGAGGCATGAGATACTTTGGAAGGCTCATAGTGATAAAATGTATCATGATTTGCAAGAAATGTATTGGAGGCTTGGGATAAAGAAAGATGTTGTCGAGCATATTATAAAGTGTTTAACTTGTCACTGAGTCAAAGTCGAGCATTATGTTCTATCGAGATAGCTTTAGTTGATTGTAATTCCTAAATGGAAGTAAGAGTGAGTTGCCATGAATTTTGTAATTGAATTGCCACTTACCCCAAGGAAGAAGAATTATATTTGAGTGATTATGGATTGGTTGACAAAGTCTGCTCATTTCTTGTCAATTCATACGAATTCATTTCTTGAAAAGCTTGTTGAGTTGTACATCACTGACATTGAGAGATTGCATAGTATGCCTATGTCGGTTGTCTCAAATAATGATCCTCGTTTTATTTTGAGATTTTGGAAGATATTGCATGAATCTTTGGGAGCGAAGCTAAATTTTAGAACAACATGTCATCCACTGACAAATAGTTAGTTGGAGCGAGTTAGTTAGATATTAAAAGTTATGTTACGGGCTTGAATTATTGACTTTGGGAATAGTTGAGAGCGATAGTTTCCTTTGGTCGAGTATTCAGATGGCTCTAGATGAGGCATTATATTGTCGAAGGTGTCGCACCCCTTTGAGTTAAATAAAGTTTGGTGAAAAGAAGCGTAACGCCCCCACGCCCGAAACCGTCACCGGAGTCAAGCTTGAGGTGTTACTAAACTTATCTTACCTTTTAAACAACTCTAAACCACTTATTTTAATTTTCGGAATAAACTATTTTTCTGCATCATGGTTGCTTAAAAATTCATTTCTCGAGTTTCAAAACTCGAAACTAAGATCCGTAAATTTTTCCTGAAACTAAACTCATATATCTATCTACTAATTTTTTTTCTAGAATTTTTGACTTAGCCAATTAGTACAGTTTATTAGTTAAAGTTACCCCTGTTTCAGAATTCGACTGCACTGGCCTCTACTTACTACGAACCACTTTTCTCTCTGTTCAAAAATCATATGACTTTACCGTTTGTTTCTATTAAAACTAGATTCAATAAGGATTCTAACAATATAAAGTACACCACCTAATTTTTTTTTTTTAAAATTTATGGTGAATTTCTAAAGTTGGAACAGGGGATCCAGAAATCGCTCTGTCCCTATTTCACCAAAACTCAGATATCTTATAAAATACAAAACCTTTACCTGTTTTGCTTATTCCATATGAAAATAGACACAATGAGCTTTAATTTCATATATTATTCACCAACAACCCATGTCTCTACAATTTCTTGTGATTTTTCAAAATCACATTATTTCTGATACTTGAATCTGTTTTTAAGTTACTTTTACATTTTTCTTAGTTTTCATGTGATAGTTACTACTTAATCATACATACTATTAAACATGTATATCATCAGCCATTCTATTAGTTAATCACTAGAAAGTATTTACACATCATTCATTGATCATATCATATCAAAAGAAACCAAGTTCCTATACATGCCATACACAAAACGAAACGTCTAACTATACCAATGTGATTTCTTTGATAGTGTGATCGGTTTCCGATAAAAACTATAAGAAAAAGAAAATAAAGAGAGTAAGTACTAGGCTTAGTAAGCTTACAAGCAAATAAATTACAACATTCAACATAATGAATAAATATACATAATGTCACCTAGCCTCATAAACTTTCTTTACATTCTCATTTTCTACCTTCTTCTTTACTCACTTACCTTCTTTCTTACCTGACCTTTCACTATTCATAAATATAATCTACCTTCCCTTTTTGCTGATAATTCACTGTAATTTAACATGTACAATGACCTGTTGAACCACTCGGAATACTAAGGATACTAGGGTCGTTCCTGTCTATCAATATCCTGCCAATGCCATGTCTTCGACATGGACTTACATGAATTATTCCTGTCTCCAATGCCATATACTCATTCCTGTCTCCAAAGCTATATATCTGATATGGACTTACATGGCTCATTTCTGTCCTGTCCTGTCCTGTCAACCCCAATATCCTAACATTCCTAAGGTTCAAACGGGGCTTCCTAATGCTTTTTCTCTGTCACTTCGCCTTTAATTCGACTTTAAATATTCTCAAAAAAATAAGTATATAAATGTTGGAAGTTGATAATAATAATGTAAAATAAAAGAATATTGCATTTATTTACTATAAACTTACCTCGATACAAAATGTGACTAAACTTTACAATTTAGTCCTTTACTTTTTCTTTTCCCCGATCTACTCCCGAATTTCGCTCTTCTTGATCTATAATAGCAAATTTAACTTATTTAATATTCACATTTATCAAAACAGTCCTTGACCCAAACTTTGGCAAAATTATATTTTTGCCCCTAAACTTTCACATATTTGCACTTTTGGCCCAAGGCTCGTAATTTAAACTTCATCCTATTTTCTTATGTTTTATGACATTCTGATCATTTTTCCTTTCTATGACAACATCAAATTCACACTCTAACATGTACTTATGACTATTAGGTATTTTTACCGATTAAGCCCTTTTACTCGTTTTCACTTAAAACCGAGTAGCACAAGTTGTCTAACATAATTTAAAACCTTATATTCTATCATAAAACATCAAAATAAACACTTTTCACCTATGGGTATTTTTCCAAATATGAACCCTAACTTAAATTATTGCTAGCATAAGCTTTATCGAGCTACCGGGACTCCGAAAACGTAAAGAACATTAAAAACGGGGCTTGGAATCACTTACTATGGAGCTTGAAAGCTTGAAACAAATCCTAGCTATGGAGAACCCTTGAAATTTCGTGCTAATGAAGAAGATGATGAATTTTGTGTTATTTTTCCCTTTTTATTTCATTTAATATCCAAATGACCAAAATGCCCTTCCTTATTAAACTTTCAAAAATTCCATCCATGTCCTATTTTGTCCATCAAATTAGAAATCTAAATGTAACGCCCCCTAATCCTATACCGTCATCGGAATAGGGTTACGAGACATTACCAGTCAGTACAGTCCAATTTCGGTCATTAATTAAAATAAATATTTAAACACATCCTAGTTTTAAGATGTCGTCCCTTTAATGGGCCCTCGCGGTCCAATATGAACAGTAAATTCAATTCGGGACTAATTTAGAATCACTACGAATTTTTAGTAAATTTCAAAATTTATACTACATACCGTTGCCAACCATAAATTACTCATTTCATGAGTACATCTACAACCTAAATGACTCTCATAAAACATCCTAGGTACATGCCATTACCAATAATTAACACACTTTACCTTAATGAATTCGGGATCGAACTGGGATGCTGATTCAACGTTCATCCTTTATTCAATTTAGTCATTTTTCCTAATTACTCTTAATTAAACTAAATTACTTTACAATTTGATCCTATTATCAATTCTAGCTTGAAATTTACTCAATTAAACCCTTAACTTAAATATTTAAATGAGAGTATGGATGAAATTTGAATAGAAATAAAGTATGAATTAAGATAGAAAAGTAAGTGAATTTAGTTAGAATTAAATTGAAATTAAAGTAAATCAACATTTTGTACTAAGACTATTTTGGACAGCAGCAGTAGTCTAAGTTTGAAAAATCACCAAAAATTGTAGAAATTGAATTAGAGGATGAATAAAATATGAAATTAAATATTATTGAGTCTAGTTTCTTATAGAAGAAACGATATAAGCAATTGAATTGTAAATTATGAGATATAATGAATTTTGTGAGACAAGGTCAGAATGAATTCAGGTTCCCTGTTCTGACTTTGGAAAATCACCAAAATTGAATAAAAATAATTATAGGCTTAAAGTTATATGTTTAGAATCCCTAATGAGTCTATTTTCATTAGAAATCAACGAGAATGTTATCCGAGTTCTGTACTGTGAGATAATTAATTTTAGTGAAGAAGGGACGAAACTGTCAGACAGCAGAATAGGGGTGAATTTAAAGAATAAACTGTACTTAATGGCTAAACCAAAATTCTGAAAATTTTATTGTAAGAAGATTTGTGAGTCTAGTTTCAGGAAAAATTAGTGGATCTTAATTTAGAATTCTATAACTGAAGATATGAATTAGTAATGTATTAATGATTATGAATTGTATTAATTTCGTAGTCAATGTGGTACCAGAAATCTCGGCTAAGAAAGGACAAGACAAAGTCAACGGGAGTTAGCTCGAAAATTACGGTTTGTATTTTTATAATCCGAACCTAATACTTAATTGTTGAATTTGTTTCTTAATATGTATATTAAGTGTTTTGAAGTAAGAATTATTGTGTTTTGCAAATGAAATGGATTGATATAGTATGTGATGAATTTATTGAATTTATATTGATTGAATTGGCGATATATATATAGATATATATATTGAATATTGAATATATATTGATTATTTGAATTGAATTGAATATTTTTATTTAAACCCTCCTAATTAATATTCCAAAGCAATTTCATACTAAAAACTTCTAGAATGCAAGTTTTGCAAATTATTCGATTTAGTCTCAAATCTCAACTTAAGCACTTTATGCATAGAATTTTATCATGAAATTTTCACACAACCATGAAATCATATCATGAACCTCAAAATAATAATAAAATAAATTTTTCTACCTCGGATTTGTGGTTTCGCAACCACTATTCCGTTTAGGCCCTATTTCGGGATGTTACAAGAAGTTGGTTGGTCCAAAGTTGATTCAAGAGACAGTGGATAAGGTTTTGTTGATTTGAGATAGACTTAAAAGTAGCTTCAGATAGGCAAATTTATATACATTTTTAAAAAGGAAAGAGATTGAGAATATATGGTGTGGAAGACAATGTGTTTTTAGAGGTTACATCGTGGAAAAAGGTGTTCAAGTCTGGTAAGAAAGGAAAATTGAGTTTGTGTTTCATTGGCCCTACAAAGTTTTGGAGAGGATTAGTTATGTTGCTTACCATTTGTCTTTATCATCGGAATTGAGTCGCATTCATAACATGATTCATGTATTGATGCTTCAAAGGTATAAATAATCTGTCGCATGTTATATTAGTTGAGTCAATTGAGGTATTGCCAGACTTATCGTATAAAGAAAAACTAATGGTGATCTTAACTTGAGAGGTGAAAATGCTGAGTAATAAGCAAATTTCATTGATGAGAGTGTTGTGAGGAAGCCATACTGTTGAAGAAGCTACTTGGGAACTAAAGGAAAGTATGTGCCAGCAGTGTTCGTATCTCTTTTCATGTAAGCTTCGCGGGTGAATTTTCTTAAATAGGGAAGAGTTGTAATGCCCCAAAATTTTCTAGTATCAAGAAGGTCGATTTTGAGTAGATTTTGTGAATGAACTATTTTGGGAAACCAAACTAAGAGTTTTCTAACAATGAGGTTTGGGTTGATTTGTGAGTTTTAACTAGTGAATATTTGGTATAATTATTATCTTTTAATTTGTGTTAATTAGTGGTAGTGTGTGAAGGACTTAATCACAAGAGAAGTAAAATTCTTGGGGTCAATGTGAAAATAAATAAAAGTTAAAATTTGAGTCATGGGGGGCCTTAAAGGGTAGTTTTACCAAGGTCTCAAAATTTTCTCCATTCTGTCTTCCATTTTTAAAATATTGATTATTGATTTGAATTGTTGAATCTTCCATATTTTTCTAGCAAATCTTTTAATATTTTAAGCATCAAAATTTGATTTCTCATTTTTCTTCTTTTTTTTCTCTACTTTTGAAAGAATAATGAAGTGATAAGAAATTTTTGGCATGCGCATTGATTCCTTGAAATACAACAAGGTAAAGATGATTTATAAATTATTTCCTAATTTTCTATTCATGAATTCCAATGATTTTTCTCATTTTCAAAACATTGTTCATATTAGAATGAGAAAGTGATGATTCTAAAATTTCTTGTTGCTTCCAAGTTAGATTACTGATGTTAATAACTTTATAATGTTAGATTTAATTAAAGTTTTGAGTTTAGTTCTTGGAAGTTGTCATTGTTCAGTACTCAAAAGACGGTAAGGAGGGTTTGTGTTGCCAGCCAAAAAAAAAATGATGTTTTAAGATGAGTTTTAAATTCTTAATTATGAATTTAAGGTTAGTTTTGAGTTTCAATAAGTTTTGAATAGAGTTTTTGAGAGTGGGCTTAGAAGTGTGAAAGGGTTTTGCTTGATCGGATTGCATGATTTTGTTAAGTTTTATGGGTTCTGATTGATGTTATTTGTTGCTCTAACTTAATTTTTTTTATATATCAATAATGATTTTTGAAAAAATAATCAGTTTGCTTTTTGTTCAAATTGATGTTCAAACACAAGTTTGAACAAGATAGTGGATAAAGATAATAAACAGTAAAAGTAAAGAGAGATATAAGCACATGATATCTGTTAATGCGGTTAGGAAACAATTTTACTCTGCAGAGCCTCGTTCAGTTAATGATTTGGTCAACAATGATCTAGTAACTTATTAACTAAAGTCTAATCTACCTTACACAAGAAATAATTGTAGCACCAGTAAATAACCCCGACTTATTACAACTACTCACCCAAATACCACACTCAAAACAGTTTTGAGTCACTCCAATAATACCAGTGCAAAATAAAAGAGTAAATCAATAGCAAAGATGCAAGCAATACCAACACAAGCACTCTCCAAAAGATGCATAGGCACTATATCGCAACTTCCTTTAGCAAATTTTGTGTAGATAAATTCATCCTTTTAATTGCATAATAATATAAACCTCCTGTAGTGACGTAAAAATTTTGGTTTCGGGTCGCTAATTGTGGCGATTAAAAACTTGGAATTTGAAATTTGATTTTAGATTAAACCGGGAGTCGCCATCGATCTTTTTACTAGGTGTGATCGGACACCTATTAAATTTTTTTTAAAAAACGAAAAAGGCCGAGTTAAGGTCTACGTTAAAAAGCCGAGAAAAATTAGGGTTCGGAGTCGGTTCGCGCAAGGAAGGTATTAGCACCTCGCGACGCCCAAAATTGGTATCTCATAAACACGTGTTGTCTTGGTTTTCAAAATACGAAGTTTAACGTAAAATTTAATCGTAATCCGATTAAAAGACGAAATTTTGGTTTATTCCGGTTTTGAGAAGGGTATGTAGCTTTAACACGAGCCAATTGACGTTCACCCAACATAGCGATGAACTCGATGACTTAATGTTAAATCGGCATATTGCCTTGATTATTGAAATTAATTAGCAAAACGTGAATGGGATGTTGAAAATAATGTGAAACAAGATTGATATGCAAGAAGAATAAATAAATGGAAGAGCTATAAATATATTTGAAACAAATAACAAGTATGACAGAATATTGAAGGAAAACACTAATAATGCATGCAAGATTAAATGTGATATAGTATTGAATACAAGAACACAAAGAGAATACGATGAATATACACATGAAAATAATTAAGAGTATATATGTAAAATATGTATATATAAATATTAGTGGTATTAGCAAGATGTATAAGATAATAAAAATATATAACTAGTAATGTTAAACATATATTCATAATATTTACATATGTACATAAAATAAATATTGAGGAACACATGCATCTAAAGAACATATATATGCCAATATATATAACGATGTTATGAAAGGAACGAAACAAATAATGCATAAGATTAAAACGAAGTTTTGAAAAAGAATTATTACCTATATACATATATAATAATAAAAATGGATACATGAAATGACTTGAGAAATATACGTATGAATTTAGTATACAAGACTAACAATTAAATAGAATCATATACATGCATCGGTGTTAGAATGTATATACATACATAATAATAATATTGGAACACCTATTAATAATATTACGTAGATATATACATATACGTGTAATAATGATGAAAATAATAATAATAATAGTGAAAATAAGTAAGATAATAATACATATGATAGTAAAAAGGTAATACTATATGAAATGTGTATATATATATATAATAATATATATAGGCTAATATGAATAATGATAATAATCTTGATAATAATAATAAAATACGAAAAAGTATATATAATATAATAATAATATTAAAATACAATAATTAAAAATAATATTATACATAAATATATACAACATTCACATATAAGAGAAAACGATACTAATATATAGTAATAATAATAATAATAAGAATAATAAAAAACATGGATATTTAAGAATAAAAAAAAAAAAAGGGACTAAAATTAAATCAAAACAAAGTTATGGGGCTAATTTAAAAAGAAATAAAAGAAAGGATCGATTTGAACGTGCAAAGAAATGTGGAGGGTCGGACAAGAATAATCCCATTTCCTCAAAATGCGCAGCATGTAGGGACCAGATTGCAAAGAACGCTAAATATCGGGGCCAAATTAAAAGCAAGAAAAATCGATTGCAAACACCTGAAAAAGCGGAAGGGCTGATTGAGCAAATAGCCCTTCCGCGTTAAAACACGCGATCTGGCGAGTTAGGGTCGGGTCGACCGATCCAAGGCCTAAACGGCGTCGTTTAGCTTAGGGGGGTCCAAAACAGTGCGTTTGGACCCCTATATAAACCAAATTTTTTGTTTTTCATTTGAAATGTAAGAAAGGAGAAAAAAAAGAAAGGAGGGAGAGAAAAGGGAACGGGAAAGAAGAGAGGGAGGGGAGCTCCGGCCATGGGGCCGGCCACCGACGGCCACGCCGAGGTCCGCCGGCGCCGGCAAGGCCAGCCACCAGACGCATGGCGGAAAAGGTAATTTTCTAAATTTTTTGCTTTTTATTTATTTTTATATTTATGTTATATGTTTATATATATAAATATAAATAAAATGGATTGAATGTATGAACGAAACGAAATAAAATGTAAAACGATGACTTAGATCCCTTTGCTTTCGATTTCAATACCTTGGGCCTCTGATTAGTATGGTAGTCGTGTTTTTGTGTATCCGAAATTGCTATTCGCTTTTGTTGTTTTTGAATCGAATGTACTCTTTTGTTTAAAATGTATTGCTGCATTCAAAATTTTTCCCCCCTCCTTACTTCTTGATTTGGGTTTTATAACCCTTTTACACTTATTTTAATTATTCTTGTCATGCTTTTTTGCCTTGGTCTTTGCAGTGCAGAGGCATGGTGGTGGCAGATGGTATGGGGTGGTCGGGGTAGTCTTGAGTTGTCGAAGCATGGGCAATATTGGGCTTATATACCGCCCTCTTTGCTCATTGTCGTAACTAAAATAGAGCAAAGACACAAAGAAAGACCAATTTTGCCCTATCTTGCCAATTGTTGACTTCTTTGGCGCTCTTCTTTTCCGGGAAGTCTCTTTCTAGTCCACCGCATCCTGTGGCTTTGGTTCAGCTCATTGCATCTTCTGATGTGGGCTTTGTAGTTTCAATCTACTTCAACGTAGTTTCAAGGATATGAGATTTGTGGCTTCCCTTTGCTTCACTGTGACTTCAATTTTCTCTTCTTCAGTGAGATAAGGTTTATGGTCTTCTCTTCTGCCACTTCGAAAGGTAAGATTTGATATTCTCGATTAGCTCGCTACAACTTCGGGGAGACCAGACTTGCGCTTTAACTCGCTTCACCGCACTTGTGGTATCCAAATCTGTGTCTTCCATCACCCAATCAGTATTCTTTGCTTGGCATGTGATCCTCTCGCAACATGAGTTGATTTTCAAACAACAAAATTAAGAGTACCTCAACGTGACCTAAAGCTTGACTCACTCTCGCAATATGAGCTGATTTTTTGAACAGAGGAATTGAAAAGCGAAATTGAAAGTACCTCAACGTGCCCCGAGGCTCAACTCACCTCTCGCAATATGGGTTGATTTTTTGAAAAACAAAAAGGTACAACTCACCTCTCGCAATATGAGTTGATTTTTAAAAAACAGGAATTGGAAAGTAGAAATTGAAAATACCTCAGCATGCCCCGAGGCTCAACTCACCTCTCACAATATGAGTTGATTTTTGAAACAACAGAATCAAAATACCTCAACAGGACTCGAGGCTTGACTCACCTCTCACAATATGAGTCAAATTTTGAAACATAAATTAAAAATACCTCAACAGTGACCGAGGCTCAACTCACCTCTCGCAATATGAGCTGATTTTCTTGGAAAACATGAATTAAAAAGCAGAAATTGAAAATACCTCAGCGTGCCTTGAGGCTCAACTCACTTCTCGCAATATGAGTTGATTTTTGAAAAAAACAAAAGTTGAAAGGCTCAACTCACCTCTCGCAATATGGGTTGATTTATTTGAAAAAAATATAAATTGAAAGGCTCAACTCACCTCTCGCAATATGAGTTGATTTTTAAAAAACAGGAATTAAGAAGCAGAAATTGAAAATAGCTCAGCACGTGAGCCAAGGCTCAACTCATCTCTCGCAATATGAGTTGATTTTTGAAAAAACAGAAATTAAAAGGCTTAACTCACCTTTCGCAAGATGAATCAATTTTCTAAACATAAACTAAAAATACCTCAGCGTGCCCCGAGGCTCAACTCACCTCTCGCAATATAAGTTGATTTTGGAACATAAATTAAAATTACCTCAACGTCTTGAGGCTCAACTCACCTCTCGCAATATGAGCTGATTTTCTTGGAAAACATGAATTAAAAAGCGAATTGAAAATACCTCAACAGGTTCTCGAGGCTCAACTCACTTCTCGCAATATGAGTTGATTTTTGAAACATAAATTGAAATTACCTCAACGTGTCTTGAGGCTCAACTCATCTCTCTAATATGAGCTGATTTTCTTGGAAAACATGAACTAAAAGCAGAATTGAAAATACCTCAACGTGCCTCGAGGCTCAACTCACTTCTCAAATATGAGTTGATTTTGGAAAAACAAAATTGGAGGATGAAATTGAACATTAAAAATATCAAAACCTGCTGCTTGGTAGAATTCAAGTGTCTTTTCATTTGATTCAATGCGACTCTCATTCCGATTTCTTGCTCATTGAGTACCAGATATACCATGCATGATGTTATCATGTTATGCACATGTTTGTCTTAAATGCCTTTATGCCTATATGATTATGCAGCGCTTTTAAGTATGTTCGTCAGATGTCTTTTCTCGTCTCTATTCTTGTGATGGTCTGCATTCATTACTTGACTCTTTACTTCCTCTTTACGCCATGTACATGTCTTCAAGCTTCACGAGTAATCGACGCCCTCGATGTCACTCTTTTGTCCCCGATTGAACTTTGTTCCTACTTTGAGACTCTTGCGCTTATTAAATTTTCATCCGTAATGCTTAACCTTTCTTTTGTTTAGGGCATATCATTTCACCATTTATCATGTAAATAAACACCTAATGATATGCATGAAAATGGTCGTAGGGACAAAATGATATCTCATATTCCTTTATTTCAAATGTGGCAAACAAAGAAAGTTAACTAATGATAGTACAAATGTACAAAGAAGAGATTGTATTCAATGGATACAAATGTTTTAGATATTTGACACATGAACTCTTCACGCTCCTCAATCAAGAATCTTTTAGAGTCCTGCTCTTGCGAAGATTTCGAGCTTTCAAAGATGCTTCACATACTGCAGCCTCACTGCTTGTCGTCTGATTTAGAACGCCTTGCCTTGTAAACCTAATATTTGTTCCATTAGAACGCCTCTTGGGTTTTCATTCTAATCTTTTATGTTTAACCAAAGCGCCCTTTTCGGTTTTCGCTCGATCCTTCCTCCTTTTTTTTTTTAGATGCCCTTTTCGAGTTTTCATCTCAAGCATAATATTTCTTCACTTGATCCGAGTTCACTGGATTCGACAACTCTTTCCCATCCATCTCGGTAAGGATCAAAGCTCCTCCTAAGAATGCCTTTTTACGACGCACGGTCCTTCCCGCTTGGTGCCCATTTCCTCGCAGATCTTTTTGTATTGGGAGAATTTTTCTCAAAGACGAGTTCTCCTTCGTGGAATTCTCTTGGTCGTACCTTCTTCTCATGGGTCATGATCATTCTCTTTTGGTACATTTGCCCGTGACAAATTGCCTTTAGACGTTTTTCTTCAATGAGGTTCAACTGATCATATCTAGCTCGAATCCATTCTCGCTTTTCTAACTCGATTCCATCAATACTGCAGAGAGGGATCTCAACCTCGATGGGTAGCATGCTTCCATTCCGTAGACTAGAGAGAAAGGAGTTGCTCTCAGAGATGTTCGCACAGATGTGCGATATGCAAACAAAGCAAATGGAAGTTTCTCGTGCCAATCTTTATATGTCTCACCATTTTCCCAATGATCCTCTTGATGTTCTTGTTAGTCGCCTCAAAACCCTGCTCATCTTTAGGGCGATAGGGCGAGGAATTATGATGCTTTATTTTGAATTGCTCGCACATTTCTTTCATCATCTTATTGTTCAGATTCGTGGTATTATCTCAAATGATTCTTTCAGCAAACCATACCGCAAATGATTTTCTTTTTCAAAACTTGCAAACTGCAGTCTTCGTCACATTGGCAAACGAAGCGCTTCTATCCATTTTGTGAAGTAATCGATAACCACAAAATGAATCGATGTCCATTTGATGCTTTTGGAGAAATTGGCCTATAACATCCATGCCCCACATAGAAAAAGGCCACGGAGAAGTCATGACGTGAAGGGGCGAAGGGGCTACATGAATTTTATCGCCATAGATTTGACATTTGTGGCATTTTCTGGCAAAACTAATACAGTCGCTTTCCATCGTCAACCAAGAGTAACCGAGTCTCATAATCTTTCCGCCATATCGAAACCATTGGCATGTGTCCCATGATTCCTTCATGGACATCTTCAAGTATCTTTCTGGCTTCGACATCATCCACGCATCTCAAAAGTATTTGATCCTTTCCCCTTTTATATAGGATATCCCCATCAAGAACGAATCCTACTGCCATTCTTCTGATTGTTCTTTTGTCGTTCTCATTTGCTTGTTCGGGATAGCTTTGATTCTTGATATATTCTAAGATATCGTAGAACCATGGTCGTCTGTTTGCCTCTTTCTCAATGCTACAACAGTGTGCAGGGACCTCGTATATGCTCATTTTGAGGGCATTATTTCGCTTTTTACTTGCTTTGAACATTGAAGCCAAAGTGGCCAAGGCATCCGCCATTGGTTCTCTTCTCGTGGGAAGTAATGAAAAGTTATTTCTTTGAATTCCTTGATTAATCCACCACTAAATTGTCAGACTTAATCAATTTTGAGTCCCTCACTTCCCACTCTCCACGAATTTGGTAAATCACTAGGGTCGAGTCTCCATACACCTCCAAGATCTCGATGTTTCGCTCGATAGTCGCACGAAGCCCCATGATACAGCCTCATATTCTGCGATATTATTGGTACGAAGAAGTTCGATCTTGCGGTGAAAGGATAATGATTCCGTCTGGTGATACCAGATTACTCCAATTCCATGCCCTAACGCATTCGACGCACCATCAAAGCACATCTTCCATGACCTCTCTTTGATAACTCGGATTCTATTTCGAGATGCACATTAAGTCTTCGTCGGGAAATCAAATCTTAAAGGCTCATATTCTTCATTGTTCGAGTTGCTAGAAAATCAGCTATTAAGCTTCCTTTTATCGACTTCGACTTACATAGGCAATGTCATATTCGAGAGGAGAATCGCCATCGCGCCATTCTTCCCGATAGTGCCGGCGATTCCATCATGTATTTTATCGGGTCCACTTTGAAATCAACCATATCGTATGGTACAACATGTATTGTCTAAGTCTCCGAGCTACCCAAACCAGGCACAACAATATTTCTCAATGGACTAATATTTTGCCTCATGTTCGATGAACTTTTGCTTTGAGGTAGTAGATCGCTTTTCTTTCTTTCTTGACTCGTCGTGTTGCCCAAAGATGCAACCCATTGAACTTTCGAACACGTCAAATACAAAATCAATGGTCTTTCGGGAGTTGGCGGTACTAGCACCGGAGGATCGGATAAATATTGTTTTATCTTATCAAAGGCCACCGGCATTCCTCGCTCCATTCTCCGGGTTATGTTTTCAAGAAGCCAAAGATTGGGTCGCATTGGTTGGTAAGTTGAGCGATAAATCGGCGATGTAATTTAATCTCCCTAAGAATCCTCTAACTTCTTTTTGCGTTCATGAGGTGGTAATTCTTGGATGGCTTTTATTTTATCTGGGTCCACTTCGATACCTCTTTCAATCGACAATGAAGCCTAGCAACTTTCCCGAGGTAGCTCCAAATGTACATTTGGTCGGATTAAGCTTTAGTGAAACTTTCTCGACCTCTCGAACAACTTCTTGAGGTTCACCACATGCTCTTCTTCCCTGGATTTAGCAATCATGTCGCCAACATAGACCTCTATTTCTTTGTGTATCATGTCATGGAATAACGTTACCATAGCCCTCGATATGTTGCCCCAAAGATTCTTTAACCCGAATGGTATCACCTTGTAGCGAACGCCCCCACATTGTTATGAAGGTAGTTTTCTCCATATCCTCGGGGCCATCTTGATCCGATTATACCCGAGAATCCGTCCATGAAAGAAAACAATGAATGTTTTGTTGTGTTGTCCACCAATGTGTCAATATGTGGCAAGGAAAATTATCTTTTGGGCTTGCTCGATTCAGTCATGTAATCCACGCACATTCGTACTTTTCCATCTTTTTTGGTACCGGACTATGTTAGCCACCCATTACGGATATTTGGAGGCTTGTAGGAAGCCGCCAAACCGCTTTTGACTTCCTCTTTTATCTTCAACAACATTTCGGTCTCATCCGTCTTAATTTTTGCCGGATGGGCTTGCATTCGCTTTAATGGGAGCTTATGGACCACTAAATCTTTATCTAGCCCTGGCATGTCCTGGTATGACCATGCAAAAACATCTTTGTATTCGCGGAGTAAAGTGATCAAACTATGCCTGGTACTCTCTGAAATAGAAGTCCCAATCTTCACTTATTGTTTCCTCTCTTCAGTACCCAAATTTACTGTTTCTACAGATTCTTCATGAGGCAGAATCTGTTTATCCTCTTGCTCCATCATTCTTAACAATTCAGGAGACGAGACATAATCTTCAGCATTTTCTTCGGCTTCAAATTCTACTAAGCAAACAACCTTCTCAAAATCGATTTCAAGATTCATAACGGGCTTATTCATGTCGTCAATATCTGAGCACCTGAAAGTTGAAATGGAAAAGGAAGCTATAGGGGGACATCCAAGTATCGGAAACAACAAACAAAATGTTATGTCATGGTAATGAGGCAAATGTAAAGATAGGCTATGAAATGAGAAAATGATCATGAAATTAGTGATAACGCAAAAAAATCATGACAAAATGCATCTTCATCGATATTCATTTAAATGATAAAGAGCGAATGCAAGCTCTTACAAAAGACTTCTATTATATCTAATGACACAATAGAAGGTTAATGTTTAGCATTACTCTGAAGACTTATAAACTACAAGAAGCTCCTCAGTAGTCCAATTGTTCAACATAAAACCAGGAGGGCAAAGGCGTATCCTCGAGACATCTTTACTTGTACCAACTTCTTTGTCGATGACACTTATACCGACATTCCGAAACCCTTTCAATTAACCCCAAGATGTTTCGTGGATCATCTTGTCCAGGTACAACATTCCATGCAGATGTAAATATTTTTGACAAATGAGGGTACTCTATCGGTTCCCATTCGGTTCTCGGCCTAAAGTTCTTGCAATTCTTCTCTCTTGATCCTTCTTCCACTGTCTTCTTCTTTGACGCATGTCGTTGAAACCCCAAACCGTGTCGGGCCTTGTGGTGCATCGCCTTAAAGCCCTAACTATTCCTTGTAGATGTCTCCCTAAACCTCTTCTCGCACGAGCTCCTCTTCCTACATCAACTTGACACCCATTCGGTATTTTTCGACGCTTTGGCATCGAATTCTGTTTCCTTCAGTGATGAAAGTGGCATTGACGAATTCGAGGGATCGAAAGGAACATTCCACTGCGTCCTTGCTTACTTCCAGGTATGGCGCATCAGTAGAGATGGATGTGACGATGTCTTCTTCGCCTCGATCGTGACCAAACAGCCATCCATGATGAATTTCACCTTTTGATTGAGGATGATGGGATCGCTCCAATGAATGGATCCAAGGTCTTCCCAAAAGGCAATTATAAGAGGTGTAATGTCCATGACTTGGAACTCGACCTCATAGATGTAAGGCCCACTTCCAAAGGGATTTCGATCTTTCCCATGACTTCGCGCCGTCTCCGTCGAATGCCCTTACCATGGAATGACAGGGCCTTAAGTAGGACAAATCCATCGGATTCGGAAAGCGTGGCCAATGGCATGACGTTTAATCTCGACCCATTATCGATGAGTACGTTCGGTATTATGTAGCCCTTGCAATGAGTCGTGATATGCGCGCTTTCACCGAGCCTCTACCATTTGGCGATATCTCATCATCACTAAAAGAGATGAAATTGTCCGCATTCGATTGTTTACCCATCTATCAAGCTTTTCGACAGATATGTTGTTGGCCACATAAGCTTGATTTAACACCTTCAATAAAGCGTTCGATGTGGCTCAATTTAACAGAGAGATAGAACTCAGATTCGTCTTTGGTCGCTTGCTCAATTGTTCCACCACACTATACTCATTGTGCTTAATAAATTTCAAGAATTCTTGAGCTTCTTCCTTATTCACGTGCTTTTAGTTTCTTGCACGGGTGGAATTTCTTGCTCGACCTCGACTTCGTGCATCACTTGCTTTCCTTTTTGTTTCAAGTCGCTACTTTTCTTTATCGGTTCAACTTCTTTAGAATAGCACCGCCCATCGGGTAAAATAACCTACTTCCCCAATGTCTTCGATTGTGGCTTCAAGCTTTTCACCTTCGTGTAACGATGTTGACATCGTACTTCCACAATCTTGTTTTATTGTCCTTATAGGGAAAGGAGATGGTACTTCAATTATCATTTTGGTTTCACGGCTCCTTCTTCGTCATAATAGATTATTAACTATTGGTCGGCGCTATATGGGAAACCCGATGATTGATTGTCGAGGCACATATTTCTCCACCGGCCTCTTTGGCTTTACAAAAATCCCAATCTCCTTATTGTCCATCATACTTTGCAGTAAACTTCTGAATTCCTTACAGGACTGAATGTTATGCTCCCAATACCATGGAGCTTGCAAAAACTGTGACCTTTTGCATCTTCTCCTTTGGATACTCCGTTAAAACGACAGAGCAACCCTTTCTCACTTAGTATCTCTCAGATTCTCTGCAGAGGTGTTCGTACTTCAGAAACCCATCTTCTATTTTGTTGTTTATCCTCCTCTCCTACTGCGCTCACATTCCCTTTGGTGTGGTTTGGGAATGGATTCCCGGTCGTACTGCCAGTACCATCGAATCGCAAAATGCCCGCATCGATGAGCCCTTGAACTCTCCTTTTGAAAGCAAGACAATTCTTAGTAGAATGCCCCTGGTTCCCCGCATGGTATGCGCAACTAGCATTTGGATCGTACCATTTTGGGTATGGAGGTTTAAGGGGGGCCATGTAATGGGGAGATATCAATTGTTTCTCCAGAAGTTTTGGGTACAATTCCCCATATGATATAGGAATAGGGGTGAATTGCTGTCTCTCGGGATTGAGCTTTGTTGGTCTTGGTTCATTTCTGGGTTGGCTTTGAGTGGGTAGAGTGTTTTGTGGGAATGTGGTGATGGGCCTTTGGTTATTCATGGCGTATACAGGGTAGGAAGGAGGTGATGCTTGGTAGTAAGGGGTTTGAGGAGGATAATAGAAATTCGGGGGTGGATAATTTCGAGGTCGGGGTTGGTTAGGATACGAATTGGGAATGTAATGACTCCCAGTTCCCACCATGTGGGCTTCTGGCTCTTTCTTCCTTACGGGTGCTGCTTTTCTTGAGCCTTCTGATCCTTCCATTCTGCCGCTCTTGACGGCATTCTCTATGAGTTCACCAGATATTACAATATCCGAAAAATCCTTCAGTAGCACTTCCCACCACTTGTCATAGAACGGTGCTTTCGAGTATTGATGAAAAGGACTGTTATCTCAGTCTTAGTCAGTGGAGGCTCCACTTGGGCCGAGATATCTCTCTATCTTTGTGCATATTGTCTAAAGGATTCTGCTGGTTTCTTCTCCATCATTTGCAAGGTCATACGGTCTGGCACCATCTCCGATACATGCTTGTACTGATCGCAAAATGCTGACGCCAAGTCCTTCCAGGATCGAATCTTTTCTCTACTAAGTTGATTGTACCACGGAGAGTCGACCTGTTAGACTATCTTGAAAGCAATGTATGAGTAGTTTATCCTCGTTCACATAACCAGTCATTTTCCGACAAAACATGACCAGATGCGCCTTTGGACATCTTGCCCCATCATGCTTCTCAAAATCAGGCACTTTAAACTTTGGGGGCAAAATCAGATCGGGTACCAAACTGAGCTCTTTGGCACCTAGTGCGGAGAAGACTTCAGTGCCTTCTATCGCTTTGAGTCTTTCCTCTAGACATCCTATATTTTGCGTCATGGTTATCCGATTTCAACTTGGCTACCTCTCATTGGGTCATCCAGATCTGGAACTAGTGGATCGGCAGGACTAGCCCCCGGTTTGACGCGAATATTCCTTGCCCAAATTAGTGGGTGGAGCAGGTGGCATAGGTCGATGTTCCAAGCCAGTGGGTTCCCCTTGAGTATACCCTCTCTGTGTTGTATATGCAAGCGGTGGAGTGAATCCTGGGGGATAGAGTGGATCCTGATCGTGGTGAATTCTTGATCGAGATTCCTCAATGTCAGGGCTCCGCATGGGTCCTTTTCCTTTAACTAGAGCTGACATCATCTCCATCATCTTGGCCATTTGATCTCTTTGTTCGAGTGATTCCTCTCGAGATCTCACCATTAGGTCTCTCGTCTCTTGTTGCGATTTGGCCAGTTGCTCTTGTAATTCTTTTTGAGCCTTTTCCATCCTTTCAATTCTCTCATTGAATTCACTTCCATCACTCTAGCTTGTCGGCGCTTTTATCTTGATGACGTGGTTCCATCTTGTGGTATTACAAGCTGCGAATTATATATTTTGTCTTCAATGACCGAGTATGGGATATGCGATGTATGAATGAATGCATGAATGAATGCACGAATGTCAAAATGTTAATATGTTAATTATGCAAGGAATGTAAAAATTGGTGTTAATTTCAAGGTAGCCCCATATTTAGGCATTTCATTTATCAACATAGTCTATTACACAAAGTTTCCATTTTCAACGGTTGCACAAATTTCCTAGCCACATTGCCTTGTTTCTTTACTTGCTTTAAAAACTCGATATGTTCGATCTTTGGCTCGGAGGAATTGGCAACCGAGAACTTGACTTCATCGATAATTGAACAACTTGCATAGCCGCTTGCGAATTTCATTGATCAAGAAGTCAAGTTGCATTTCTCTTTCTTTGAGAGATCCTTCATACGCGTGAATGTCCCTATCGTACTGCTCACTCTTTTCTTCTAGAGCCTTCAGGAGGCTATCTAATTGTTGTTGATGAGATTGCAGCATATTTTCTAGATCTCGTGTTTTCCTTTTTAATTCTTGATGTTCAGACTGACTATTTGCCAATTCTGCAGTCGCTATTTCATACTCGGCGTTCTTCCTTCTTAACTCTATCAAAGCGCGTGCAGCCTTTTCCTCCTCTTTCTTTGCTTTTCCCTTCCAAAACTCTATTTCTCCCTTGATATTGCTAATTTCTTCCTTCCATTCTGCTGCCGGCTTGCCTAACCCGCTATTCTTTATAGTGTTTCTTAATTTCTTGTTTTCCAAATGAAGGTCCCTTAAGTCGTTTCTCACAATCTCGGCTTCTCTTTGTACTTTTTCAGTTCTGGATCTTTTAACCTGAACTTCAATCTTCAGTTGATAGTTTTCTTCTTGAAGGGCACTAAGGTCTCGAGACATCTTGGCCTTTTCTCGCTCGAATTCTTGTCTTGCCATTTCTAGCTCGACGGCATTTCCTTCGAGAAAGGATTCGGATGGGGTGGTTTGTTGTCGAGATTTGTCGACTATTTACCCGTTGCTTCCTCCATACGTTGTAATCTTGGGTAAGGGTATCAGCATACAAGGCTAATTCCATGAAATGAATTTCCTTCCAAGACTTTGCGGTGTCTCGGACTCTCTTCATATATCCTTCACCCGTGAAAGCGAACTCGAATCGTGCTAATCCTCCGATTCGGGGAGGAATTGTCGCAAGAAAATTGCCTTTGGACCAACAATGAGCATATCCAACTCCTCCCCATAACCCAAGTAAAGGTACCCAATCTTGGCTTCCACATTTGTATAGCGAATCAAGGACGGATCCGTGGTGCTCTCCATGTTATATCCTCTCGCGAAGGTTCGAAGATCGATACCCAATGTTGCTCAGTGACTTCCTTCGGCCATTCTTTCTTGAGGAAAGCTTCTAGCGGGGAGAATGTTTTAGAAAACATATGGAATGGAGTGCGCTCTACCTTCCAGGAGTGACTTAAAATCAAACATTGAGCAATCACAAGATCCGATAAATCGTCCCTCCCTTTTCTTCGACAACTACTCAGGGACCTGAAGGTCTCGGCTAGGATGGTTGGGACAGGGTTGATTCCTTGTTTTAACCTTTCGAAGAAATCAACTACTGCCACTTCGAGATGTCCGAGAATCTTTGGGAAAATAACCGGACCATAAATGGCCAGCGAATAGATTTACCCTTTTCAAATGTCGGGATGGTTCGAGTCAAATCTCGTAGGGAGGACCATGGAATGCAAATGGTTTCGTTCTTCTTCTTCATCTATTTTTCAGCCCATGCATCGGTCATGTCTGGGGTCTCACTAACTTTTTCTTGAAGGTCATCGGCTTAGGCTCCTTCACATATATTTTGCCGAATTGTACATTGTCGATCTGAGTAAAGCAAGATACTCTTTTATGGTTGAGTCATATCTTCTTGATTGAAGGTGAAACAACGATAAGTTGGGTCCCGAACCGAACCATGGCTTGAATCAACTGTTCGTCTACGGATGGTGATCGGTGAGCTATATCTCCATACCTCTCAGTGAAAATGTCTCTAGTGTCTGAACCCCACTGATTCCAAATTTGAACCAAATCTTCGAGGTTATTTTGGCGAACATTCGCAGTTATTTGTTCGGGCAAATTGGCAGCACACCTTTCCACAAGACTATCCCCCTTGTCCCTCTGAGTTTTTAGAGACCAGTCCCGAACCACGGCATTCTTCTCGGTGATTTGTGTAATTGACTCCTCCATCAGAAACCCGTTTTTTGGCAACCAACCTTTAATCAACACCTTCCTAATATGATGCCTATGATGCATGATGAAAATAAAAACAAACAAACTTGGTTAGTAAACACAACAAATATAATTTGAAAAATAAACTAAACTACCCGATCCAATTATTTTGCATAAATAGTGTAAATGAAAAGCATTTTCCCCTTGTACTTATTTTGGTGACTATAAGCGGACAGAGGTTCGGCATGGCTCTAATTGGATAGCTCGTATGGTTCATTATATGTAGTCTCGATTCTAGACAGGTACTCGAATTGCTCGTACTATCATCTGCTAAGATTAGCACGAAGCCTCGGTCATAACCCATCACAGGCTCACGAGTTCAATTCGAGGGATTACATTTACTTATGCCTATGCGGAGGGACAAGTTAACTCACGAAAGCATAAGTCATATGTAACCCGAAAGTATTCACTAGCCTGCATTTGAGGGACGAGTTAACTCACGAAGGCATAGTGTTTACTTTCACTTAAGCGGACGGAGCCGGGTAGAGAGCTCATGTTATGCGAAAATGCAAGTGCACGGTATGTGGGAAAAACTTCATAAACCTTTACGTCTTACTAAAAAACTAGACCAAAATTAAAACCATAAAATTGAAAACTAAAAACAACCAAATAAGTAAGTTAGAAGAACTATTTACAACACGATACAAATGCATGAATTTTGAAAACGAGATTTTGGATCACGACCAAATATTTACTTTGAACAAGGAAATTTTGACAACACGTGTTTAATTCGGACCACGACTCTCAAAAAGGTGTCCCGAGTGGAGTCGCCAATTGTAGCGACGTAAAAATTTTGGTTTCGGTCGCTAATTGTGGCGATTAAAACTTGGAATTTGAAATTTGATTTTAGATTAAACCGAGTCGCCATCGATCTTTTTACTAGGTGTGATCGGACACCTATTAAATTTTTTAAAAAACGAGAAAAGGCCGAGTTAAGGTCTACGTTAAAAAGCCGAGAAAAATTAGGGTTTGGGAGTCGGTTCGCATAAGGAAGGTATTAGCACCTCGCGACGCCCAAAATTGGTATCTCATAAACACGTGTTGTCTTGGTTTTCAAAAATACGAGTTTAACGTAAAATTTAATCGTAATCCGATTAAAAGACGAGAAATTTTGGTTTATTTCGGTTTTGAGAAGGGTATGTAGCTTTAACACGAGCCAATTGACGTTCACCCAACATAGCGATGAACTCGATGACTTAATGTTAAATCGGCATATTGCCTTGATTATTGAAATTAATTAGCAAAACGTGAATGGGATTTTGAAAATAATGTGAAACAAGATTGATATGCATAAGAATAAATAAATGGAAGAGCTATAAATATATTTGAAACAAATAACAAGTATGACAAGAATATTGAAGGAAAACACTAATAATGCATGCAAGATTAAATGTGATATAGTATTGAATACAAGAACACAAAGAGAATACGATAAATATACACATGAAAATAATTAAGAGTATATATGTAAAATATGTATATATAAATATTAGTGGTATTAGCAAGATGTATAAGATAATAAAAATATATAACTAGTAATGTTAAACATATATTCATAATATTTACATATGTACATAAAATAAATATTGAGGAACACATGCATCTAAAGAACATATATATGCCAATATATATAACGATGTTATGAAAGGAACTAAACAAATAATGCATAAGATTAAAACGAAGTTTTGAAAAAGAATTATTACCTATATACATATATAATAATAAAATGGATACATGAAATGACTTGAGAAATATACGTATGAATTTAGTATACAAGACTAACAATTAAATAGAATCATATACATGCATTGTGTTAGAATGTATATACATACATAATAATAATATTGGAACACCTATTAATAATATTACGTAGATATATACATATACGTGTAATAATGATGAAAATAATAATAATAATAGTGAAAATAAGTAAGATAATAATACATATGATAGTAAAAAGATAATACTATATGAAATGTGTATATATATATATAATAATATATATAGGCTAATATGAATAATGATAATAATACGATAATAATAATAAAATACGAAAAAGTATATATAATATAATAATAATATTAAAATACAATAATTAAAAATAATATTATACATAAATATATACAACATTCACATATAAGAGAAAAACGATACTAATATATAGTAATAATAATAATAATAAGAATAATAAAAACATGGATATTTAAGAATAAAAAAACAAAAAGGGACTAAAATTAAATCAAAAACAAAGTTATGGGGCTAATTTAAAAAGAAATAAAAGAAAGGATCGATTTGAACGTGCCGAAAAATGTGGAGGGTCGGACAAGAATAATCCCATTTCCTCAAAATGCTTGCAGATGTAGGGACCAGATTGCAAAGAACGCTAAATATCGGGGCCAAATTAAAAGCAAGAAAAATCAATTGCAAACACCGAAAAAGCGGAAGGGCTGATTGCAAAATAGCCCTTCGCGTTTAAAACACGCGGATCTGGCGGGTTAGGGTCGGTCGACCGATCCAAGGCCTAAACGGCGTCGTTTAGCTTCAAGGGGGTCCAAAGCAGTGCGTTTGGACCCCTATATAAACCAAATTTTTTGTTTTTCATTTGAAATGAAGAAAGGAGAAAAAAAAAAAAAGAGGGAGAGAAAAGGAACGGGAAAGAAGAGAGGGAGGGGAGCTCGGCCATGGGGGCAGCCACCGACGGCCATGAGAGGTCCTTGGCGCATGCCTTAAACACATGACGCATGGCGGAAAAGGTAATTTTCTAAATTTTTTGCTTTTTATTTATTTTTATATTTATGTTATATGTTTATATATATAAATATAAATAAAATGGATTGAATGTATGAACAAAACGAAATAAAAGCAAAAACGATGACTTAGATCCCTTTTGCTTTCGATTTCAATACCTTGGGCCTCCTGATTAGTATGGTAGTCGTGTTTTTGTGTATCTGAAATTGCTATTCTGCTTTTGTTGTTTTTTGAATCGAATGTACTCTTTTTGTTTAAAAATGTATTGCCTGCATTCAAAAATTTTTTCCCCCCTCCCTTACAGCTTCTGATTTGGGTTTTTATAACCCTTTTACACTTATTTTTAATTATTCTTGTCATGCTTTTTTTGCCTTGGTCTTTGCAGGTGCAGAGGCATGGTGGTGGCAGATGGTATGGGGGTGGTCGGGGGTAGTGCTGAGTTGTCAGAAGCATGGGCAATATTGGGCTTATACACCTCCAATATTTATCCAAAGATAAAGCCTTATGAGCCAAGTAAATTCATCAATTTAGTCCACAAGATAAAAGACTTAAAAGATAAGGATAAACTTTATTAGATAAGGCATGTTGATTTTCAAATTTCTTAAATCACCAAGTTTGATCACCATGGTTTAGCATGAGATAAAATAAGTTGTAAGAATCATTTACTTATGGTGAACATAAACATGAAGATAAAAGTAAAAAAAATATTAACATTCAACTCCACTATTTTGAGATCATGTCTAAGCTATTGTCCAAAGGTCTGTTTGGACATTTGTTTAAACATGGGAGTTAACAGACAGTAACAGTTCAAAGAATTGTTTGAACAAGGGTTAAAACATCAGCAGCCGACAACTATGGTTCCAACAAATTTGAAGTGAAAGAGATTGGTGAGAGTTCAAAAGCAGTGGAAAAGATCATGGAAGCTTGAGTGGTTTGTGTAATATCTAAATTGAGTTGTTTAGATTTAATTATGGTGAAAGCGTAATGATATGATTTCTTGATAACTTGCATGAAAAATTAAAAGTAAATAATGAGCATGATTAATAGTTGTCAGACCTTGTTGGATGCCTATAGTTGAATGCAAATTATGGAAGTTATTGTTTCTTTAAATAAGAAATTATGTTTAGTAGGTTAAACAACCCATTTAAATGATTTTAGATTTTAGATAATTTCGGAGCTATATTTAGCATGTCATTAGATATATATTTTTTTAAACTTGTTAATATTGTATTATGTCTGAGAAATTTGTTTTGAAGTGTTACACGCGACCTTAAAGATTTAGTTTATAATTTGTGTTCTAAACGCACTAAAAATTTATTCTCGCGTTATCTTTTTATATTTACTTACACATTACCTTTTAAAAGAATTGGTTGAATATATCCATTTATGCATTAAAATATGATAATGAGATTCGATTTTTTTTTGGAAAATCTTATGATAAGGTTTCAGACATGTTTATGTCTGGAAATTTTTATTTATACATTGATGCTTTAATGAGACTTGTAATATGCAATGAAGCTACTTAGTGTTTGTGTTCGAAGCATGATTAATTGGATTTGATAATATAATATAATGTGATTTAACCTTAATGATTAATTGGATAAAAAAACTTGTTGAAATCTGATATAACGGAATGAATAGATTAAATTTTAAGAGATTTTAATATAATAAATTATTTTTTGGATTTTAATATTTTAATATTTTTGAAATAATTTAAATTGATTTTTATAAAAAATATATTTTTGAATTTTAAAGAGTTTTGAATTTTTATATTTTTGGAAAATCTTAAAATATTTTATTATTTTAAAACTTTTAGGATTTTTATTAAAATTATGATTAAAGAATAAGAATCAAATTAAAAAAAATTATTCTATCTTTTTATAATTGTCAGATAAAATTGGAAAACAAGTACAAGAAAATCAATGAATTAAAATTAAAGTTTAGGACTAAAATTTAAAGTTTATTAAAGTACATGGACATTTGGTATATTTAAACTTTACGATTATATTTACTTTTAATACTTTTTAAAATTTTATATTAATTTATTGATGAGTTTAAATTCTAATTTATTTGAAGTACGTGTTTCTAATTGGACTTTAATTGAAACATAGTTGATGTCATGACGAGGAAGAGTTGATGCACGACAACGACGTCTTGACGATAAGAATTGCCACGTCCTGACGATGTGAAGAAGGATGTTCTGATGAGGCAAAATGCTTTGTCATGACGTGGCAACATGTTCCCTACTAAATCGAGTTTCTTCTCCTAGTTAAATTTTGTTAATTTTCCCCCTAACTCTGATTATTCCAAGGATGTTTTAGTAATATTTTCACAAGAATTTTAGGCTATAAATAGGGTTTTTAGTAACCCTAGATTGATAGATTTAACAGTATAATTAAGAGAGAGTTTTGTGGTAATTTCGAGAGAACTTTATATTTTTTTTGGATTCGGGTTTGTTTGTTTCTCCATATTGTACTCTTTTTCAATTTTTCTATTTTAGTGAATTTTTTTTTGTGATTTTTTATCCTCTTCAATTAGATTTTTTCACGTAAATATTTGTGTTCAATTTTTTTATTTTTTGTTATTATTAGTTGCATAGAATAAACTTTTTAAATTAGAAATAGAGAAATTAAAATTCAAAAAGAATGAGACTTATTTTGAACTTTAAAAATTGGAGCTGAGTTCATACTTACTCTTGCGTGAGATAGGCACGGTTAACCCATAAAAAAAAAAGTCCTTACATGTCAAGCCTAATGACACACTTGAAGGGTGCCAAACATTAAACTAGCTGTCCCTCACCTTCAAAGAACACTCAATTATATCACAATTTCCCTAAATTCGCAAATTCAACCATCTTGAACATTATAAAATGATATCAAAACATCCATGCCAAGTAAATAAATGGATAGGTTCCCTTAGCAAAATAAGTATAAAACAACCAAACATCAGCCACACCAGGCAGATAAATCAAGGAACATTAGCTACTGTAAAAAGCTGCCACAAATATAGATATAATTAATTATAAAAGTATCATTTTAAAGAAAAATTATAAACCATCTTTAAAGTGTAATTTTTGCACAAATAAAACTACGTACAAATCATCTTTACATAAAAAAGGATTTGTATATCTCTCTAACAAGTCATAAAGATTCATTCTCCGCTAGATGAGTTAAACTATCAATCCTAAATTCACATTGTAATGGCCAATTTTTGGCCCAGGCAAATAAACAAAAAAATAAAATCCAAATAACCAAATAAAGTCCATTTTACAAAAAACAAACAGCATGCCCAAACCCAAAACCAAATGACCCATTACATCAAACCCTAGCCCACTATCTTAAACTTTTTTTTCAGCAGACAAAACCCTAGTCCCCAAGGTGCAGCCGCCGCATGCCCCTCTGCCCTTGACCAGCGCCGCACGCTACCCTCGACCACCACGCGCACCGCTTTGTCGCACACATCTGACGTCTCTGACAACCACCTGCAACACGTAAACGAAGAAGCCAAGCAGAAGAAACAACATGCAAAAAGACAAAAAAAAATGAAAACTAACAGTTTATGAATTGGCTATAAGAGCCACGATTTTCATTTGTAATTTTTTTTACGAACATTAAGCAATCAAAAAGAAAAAATAGAAGCAAAAAATGGTTGATTTCGATTTCGATTTTCGTGTTCTTTTCTCTTTTTTTTTATATTTTTTTATCTTTTATTTTTAAATCTCTTTTAAACAAAAATAATAAGAGAAGGAGAGGGCTTACCCGAAATCCCTGTGATTGTGTTGCCGGAGACTCTGTCCGTTGTTGAAATCAGACCCAAAAGGAAGAGAGGAGAGACTTTCTTCCTCTCGATCGACGGGCTGACGGCGCGACGGCTAGGGTTCATAACCCTAGCAGAGAGTTGAGAAATAAAGGGGGAGAGGGTGTTTTGTTTTTTTCTTGAAAAATAAAAGAAGAAACGGCAGATTGAAAAAGAAGGAAGATTTTGGTTTTATTTCATCTTTGAAACGACGTCGTTTGGTGGGGTGGGGGTTTGCATATTCTCCCTAAAGGGGAAATTTGTGCGATTAGTCCTTTTCATTTGCAACTCCATTCAATCAGGCTCCATTTCCTGTTTTCTTTTATTTTTTTTTTAATTTTAACCCTTAGATTTCGTTTGGTTTTCGATTTGGTCCCTTGTGTTTGTTATAGCCCAATTTTGCCCCATGACCCATTTACACTAAACCCCATGACCCATTTACACCAAACCCAAAACCAATTTACATTAAACCCAAAACCCAACCCAAAACCCAATTGTATCAGCCCAATTGATTAACCCTAGCCCAAACCAACAAAAAATACAACAAAATCAATTAACCCTAGCCCCCCTAGCATTCGGCGATGAACCACCTGCCCACTTGCCAACCACCCTCTGCCACCACCACTGTGGTCACCATCCCTCTGCACCTGCAAGGAATTAAAATGAAAAGACAGTAAATAATAGAAAAAAAAACTTGTAAAAGATGGCTATAAAAGCCATTCAAAAAATCATGTAAAAGGGGTTGGATCTTGGAATCAATACAAAAATAATTTCAATATATACACAAGCAGTGATCTGAAGGAAGAAAAATACAAGAACAACACCAAAACAGATATCCCAAAAGCGAAAATCAAAATAAAAAATCAAAGGTGACTTTTTAGTTTATTTTGAATCGGTCTCATTCTTTTTTTTTATATATATATATATTTTTTCTTTTCTACTTATACTTATACATATACATATATTATAAAAATAAAAAAGAAGATTTAAAAAAAAAATCTTACCTTTGCGATTTTCGGCCACCGTGATAGAGATGCGACGGCGATGGTGGCTTTCCGGGCCGGATTCTGGACTTGGTCCAGAGAAAATAAACCTCTCTCTCCCTTTTTTTTCCCTCAACACGCAGAAATGATTTAGTTTTCAAAATTTTTTAACTTTTATAAGGGTCTGGAACGACATTGTTTTAGGCCCTGCACTTAAGCACTGAAACGGCGTCGTTTCATCATGGATCGGGTCGACCCGACCCTGCCCTCTAGGATCTGCGTGTTTTTTTGCAGAAGGGCTATTTGTGCTTTCGACCCTTTCGCTTTTTCATTATTTTGCAATTAAGTTCTTGTAATTTTTAAAATCGACCCCATAATTTCGTTGATATGACGTAGTTTTAAGGACTTGGGAATATTGTGCTTTTGGTCCTCTACAGTTTTGTGCGCGTTCTAATAAGCCCCTTCCTCTTTATTTCCCTTTTAAATCTGCCCCAGAATTTTGTCCTTCATTCAATTTTAGTCCTTTTGGTTTATTTTCATTTCTTTATTATTAAATTAATCTCATTATATTTACTATTATTTATATTATTCTTCTTATTATTATTAATAGTAGTATAAGTTTACTTATATATGTATATATATTTATGTAGCATTATTAATAGGTGTTTCTAACATTATTATTATTTCTAATATGTATATACTATGTAAATATTTTAGTACTATATTATGTATACATTATATATATATATATTACGATATCGTATCCTTTTAATAGTATATTATATATATATATTATTATGTATATGTCTTTAATGTTATTAGTTGTATATGTTTCTTATACTACTCCATGTATGTATTTTTTATATCATCTTATGTACGTATACAAATACTATGTTTTATATATATATAATATAAATTTTAATACCATATTATGTACGTATTATTATTATATCTATTTTTATCTCTATTATATTTAATGTTAATACTAGTACATACATTTTATTATATGGGTATATATATACTTTTATATATATAGCATTATTTTCATACATCATTATATTTATTATTATACCTATTATTTTCACTATTATCACTTATTATTTTATTTTAATATTATTGTGTATTATTTGGTGTATATACATCTTTTGTTATTATTATTATTATTATTATTATTATTATAATTATCATTATCGTTAGTATATGTTCTATTATATATATGTATATATCTTTAATAAGTATATTATGCACGTATTTTTAATACTATATTATATTCGTATTCTTAATATTATTATGTATATATATATTCGTACATAGTTTTATCCTTTGTATTACTTCATTTCAATATTTTTATTGTATTTGTTTTTCGTATTTCAATATTATTATTATTATTATATAGTAGTATATATTTTTATGTACATGCATATATTTATATATATATAGTATTATTTTTAATTACTTTATTATTTTTATTATTTTTATTGTTCCTCTTTTAATATTATTACTATTATTATCATCATTGTTAATATAGTGAATATTTTTGTTATGTATATATATATGTATATGTATTTATATAATAGTATTTTTAATTACCTTATTTTAATATTATTATTATATTATACACTTCCTTTTTATGTTTATTTCTTTATTACTAATTATTTTAACTTATTAATTATTATTATCATTATCGCTATCGTTATTACTTCACTATCATAATATAATGTATCATTAATATAACTTTTATTTTCATTATTTTTATTATTACTATTATTATTATTTTTATCTTGTATCATTATTTTGTTTCACATAATACGATCTATATTTATTCCATTATTATTTTATCATTTTTACTTAAATTATAAGTTCGTTTACATATTAGATAATATTTTTATTGTCATTATCATCGTCATTAACATACATATATACGTGTGTATTTTTCATGTGCATATTATTTTTACCATTACCACGAATACTATTCCTTTTATTATATTAGAACGTTATTTTTATTGTGAATATTGTTGTTATTTTTATGCTAATATTATATTTCAATGTTTTTCATTAATTGTATCATTGCTTGCATTGTTTACAATTTCCTATCGCAAATGATATTTTTTATGTTTTCTAATCAACTTCAAAAAAAAAAAAAAACAAATAAGGCAACGTACCGATTTAACATTAAGTCATCGGTTTCATCGCTATGTTGGGTGAATATCAATCGGCTTGTGTTAAAAACGGAACGTCCTTCTCAAAAGAAATTGAGATTGTAAAAATTCTTGTGTTTTCATCGGATCACGGTTAAACGTCAAATTGAATTCGTATTTGAAAATCAAGACAACACGTGTTTAATAAAGATACCGATTTTGGGCATCGCGAGGGTGCTAATACCTTCCTCGTGCGTAACCGACTCCCAAACCCTATTTTTCTCTGGATTTTTGATGTAGACCTAAATTCGGCCTTCATTTTTGTTCAAAAATAAATTTTCTTTCCTAAAAAGATGATTTATTAGGTGTCCGATCACACCTAGAAAAAGATCGGTGGTGACTCTCTTTTTAAAATCAAACCTCGGTCTTTAAACTTTCGATCAAACACCCTAATTAGTGAACGAAAGGAAATTTTTACGTCGCTACAGCTGGCGACTCCACTGGGGATCCTCTTTTGAGAATCGAGTCTAGAATTAAACGCGTGTTGTCAAAATTTTCAAAATTCCTTGTTCAAATTAATATTTAGTCGTGATCCAAAAATTGAGTTTTTAAAAAGTCATGCATTTGCATCGTGTTGTATATATTCTTCTAACTTGTTCTATTTCGTTGTTTTTCAGCTTTAAATTTTTATGGTTTTAGTTTTAGTTTAGTTTTTTTAAATAAAACGTACAGGTTTGTGAGTTTCTCCCCACACACCGTGCACTTGCATTTTTGCATAACATAAGCTCTCTGCTCGGGCTCTGTCTGCTTAAGTAGAAGTAAACGCTATGCCTTCGTGAGTTAACTCGTCCCTCCGCACAGGCTAGTGAATACTTCCGGGTTACATATGACTTATGCTTTCATGAGTTAACTTGTCCATCTGCATAGGCATAAGTAAATGTAATCCCTCGAATTGAACTCGTGAGCCTGTGATGGGCTACGACCGAGGCTTTGTACTAGTCTTAGTAGATGATAGTGCGAACAATTCGAGTACCTGTCTAGAACCGAAACAGCATATAGTGAACCGTACGAGCCACCTAACTAGAGCCATGCCGAACCTCTGTCTGTTAATAGTCACCAAAATAAGTACATGGGAGAAACGCCTCTTACCTTTTATTTCTTTGACATTTACACTTTTTATTTGGATTTTCTGTAATTTTTCTCTGTTCATATTTGTTGTACTAACCAAGGTTGTTTGTCTTTTATTTTTTATTTTTCATCACGCATCGTAGGCATCTTAATTAGGAGGCTGTTGATTAAAGATGCCTACGAGAAAAATAAAAAATAAAAGACAAACAACCTTCGAGTTGAAGATGTAACCTGGAGAGCACCGTGGATCCGTCCTTTGGTTCTGTTATACAAGGTTGGAAACCAAGATTGGGTGCCACTACTCGGATTATAGGGGGGAGTAGGTTATACTCCGTTATTGGCCCAGAGGCAGTTTTCTTCGCGATAATTCATACTCGCCACTGGAGGATTAGCACAGTCCGAATTTTCTTTCGCAGGCGAGGGTTATATGAAAAGGGTCCGAGATACGGCGAAGTCTCGGAAGAAAATTCATTTGATGGAATTGGCTCTATACGCTGATACTTTCACCCAGGATTATGATGTATGAAGAAAACAAAGAGTGAATAGTCAGCAAGTCTCATCAACGAATTTTACCTTCCGGAATCCTTTCTCGGAAAAAATGTCATCTGAGCTAGAAATGGCAAGACTGGAATTTGAACGAGAAAAAGCCAAGATGTCACGGGACCTTAGTGCTCTTCAAGAGAAAAATTACCAGTTGAAGATTGATGTTCAAATTGAAAGATCCAGAGCCGAGAAAGTTCAAAAAGAAGCTGAGATCGTAAGAAACGACTTAAGAGATCTTCATTTGAAAAATAAGAAATTAAGAGGCACTATAAAGAATAGTGGTCTGGGCAAGTCATCAGCGGAATAGAAAGAAGAATTAAGCAATATCAAAGGCGGGATGGAGTTCTGGAAAGGGAAAGCAAAGAAAGAAGAGGGAAAAGCTGCGCGGGCTATGTTAGAGCTAAGAAAGAAGAATGCAGAATACGAAACTGTGTCTACCGAATTAATAACTAGTCGATCTGAACGTCGAGAGTTGAGAGAGAAAATGCGGGAATTAGAAGAGACGCTGCAAGCTCATCAACAACAGTTAGATACTCTTCTAGAAGCCTTGCAAGAAAAGAACAGTCAGTATGACAGAGATACTTAAGCCTACGGAAGAACCCTTTATGAAAAGGACGAGAAACTGAGCTATTTGATCAATGAAATTCGTAAAGTAACCGTGCACGTGGTACAACTATCAAATGAAGTCGAAGTTCTCAGTTGCCAGTTCCCCTCGAGCCGAAGATCAAACATATCTGAATTCTTAGAACAAGTGAAGAAATATAGCGATATAGCCAGCAAGTTTGTATGATGACGATAAAATGTTTTGTAAAAGACTCTTTTGATAAATGAAATGCCTAAATAGGGGCTGTCTTGAAATTACTTGACATTTATTCATTCATTCATTTATTGCATGTACATATCACCCAAATCATTCACTAAGGCTAAAACCGTATAATCCACAGCTTTGACACTACAAGTCTGAAATCACGTCACTCATATAGAAAGCGGCGACAAGTTAGAGTGATGGAGGTTGAATTTAACGAAAGGATTGAGAGGATGAAAAGAATACAAAAGGAATTACAGGAACAGTTGGCAAAGTCACAACAAGAAACCAGAGATCTGATGGTGAGATCTCGAGAAGAATCGCTCGAACAAAGGGACCAAATGGCCAGGATGATGGAAATAATGTCGGCTCTGGTAAAAGGAAAGGGACCTATAAACCCTGACGTTGTAGAACCACAATCAATGGTTAACCTCGATCAAGACCCGCCCCATCCTCTAGGATTTACTCCACCACACACCCACGCAACATAAAGAGGGCACACTCAATGAGAACTTACAGGCCTGGAGCAACGACCTGCGCCACTTGCTAATCTGGGGTAAGGAATGTTCGTATCAAACCCGGGGGCTAGTCCTGCTAATCCACTCGTTCCAGATTTGGACGATCCAGCAAAGATAGCCAGGTTGAAATTGGATGATCACGATGCAAAGAAGAAATATATGAGCCTAAAGGAAAGGCTCAAGGCGATAGAATACACTGAAGTCTTCTCTGCACTGAGCGCTAAAGAGCTCAGTCTGGTACCCGATTTAGTTTTGCCTCTAAAGTTTAAGGTACCGGATTTTGAAAAGTACGATGGGACAAGATGCCCAAAAGCGCATCTCATCATGTTTTGCCGGAAGATGACCGGCTATGTGAATGAAGATAAGCTGCTCATACACTGCTTTTAGGATAGCTTAGTTGGATCAGCTCTTGGATGGTATAACCAGCTTAATAGAGAAAGGATCTGATCATGAAAAGATTTAGCGTCAGCATTCTGTGAACAGTACAAACACGTATCTGATATGGTGCCTGACTGAATGACTCTGCATATGATGGAGAAGAAACCAACGGAGACCTTCAGGCAATACGCCCAAAGGGGGAGAGATATCTCGGCCCAAGTGGAGCCTCCACTGACTAAGACTGAGATAACGGTCCTTTTCATCAACACGTTGAAAGCGCCATTCTATGACAAGTTAGTAGGAAGTTCCACAAAGGACTTTGGGGATATTGTGATATCCGGGGAACTTATTGAGAATGCCATCAAGAGTGGAAGGATGGAAAGTTCTGACAGTTCAAGAAAGGCAGCACCCGTAAAGAAAAGAGAGCCAGAAACTCATATGGTGGGAGCTGGAAGTCGCTATACTCCAAATCCATACTCAAACTAACCACGACCGTAATATCACTTATCCCCAAACGTCTATTTTCCTCCCCAAAAACCTTACTACCAAGCACCACCTCATTACCCTTTTTACCCAGTCTACGCCACAAATAACCAAAGATCAGCCACTACGTTTTCACAGAATACTATGCCAGCTCGAAGCCAACCTAAAGATGAACAAAGACCGACAAGATCCAATCCTGAAAAACCCCAGTTCACCCCAATTTCAGTGTCATACGGAGAGCTGTACCCAAAACTATTGGAAAAACAATTAATATCCCCACATTATATGGCACCTCTGAAGCCTCCCTACCCAAAATGATACGATCCTAATGCCAGTTGCATGTACCACGCCTGAAACCAGTGGCATTCTACAGAAAATTGTCTAGCCTTTAAAAGGAGGGTTCAAGTTCTTATCGATGCAGGCATCTTACGATTTTATGGTACTAGCTATACAACTGGAAATCCGCTCCCTAACCATAATGAAGAGAACTTGAGCGCGATAACCGATGAAGACAAGTGGCGAACCAAAAGCTGTGTTTCTGAAGTAAAGACACATTTACAGAAGATATGGAAGGTGGTGGTTGAAAAGGGGCTATTCTGTCGCCCTTACAGAATCTTTAAAGAAGGAAGTATAAAAGGTCAATGTTTTTGTAACTTCCATGATATTGAAGGGCATGACATTCAGTCTTGTGAGGAATTTAGAAAGTTACTTCAAGACATGATAGACAACAAGGAGATTGAGATCTTCAACAAACACTCTTCTTTTTGTGTGCCCCTAAGTAATAGTAGGGATTCTTTTGTAAGAGCTTATGATTTGCTCTTTATCATTTAAATGAACATTAATGGAGATGCATTTTGTCATGGTCTTTTCATTATCATTAAATTCATAATTTTTTCCCTCTTCTCACAGCCTGTCATTGCATATATCTCACATCATGCCATGCTTGTTGGTCCCAATGCTTTGATGTTCCTCTATAGTTTTCTTTTCCATTCAACTTTCAAGTGCTCAGATACCAACGATATGAACAAACCCGTTACAAATCTTGAAATCAATTTCGAGAAGGCTATTTGTTTAGGATAGTTCGAAGCTGAGGAAAATGTTGAAGACTATGTCTCGTCTCTTAACTTACTAAGAATGGTAGAACAAGCAGATAAACAGATTATACTTCATCAAGAATCTATTGAGATAGTAAACTTGGGAAATAAAGAAAAGAGGCAAGAAGTGAAGATTGGGACCTCCATTTCAGATAACACCAAACATGATTTGATCACTTTGCTTTATGAGTACAAAGATGTATTTGCATGGTCATATCAGGACATGCCAGGATTGGATGAGGATGTAGTGGTCCATAGACTCCCTTTGAAACCAGAATGCAAACCCATTCAACGAACCCTAGTGCTAGCCAGTTTAATAATCCCCAAAATAAAATTAATTAAAAATAGCGGCCTTATTACAACTTTAAGCATAATAAAAATAAAATAATCCAAATTAAAGGCTAAACTTATTTAAAATCGTCAATCAATCTTCATGGCCACTCTGAATCCCGACTCCAAGTCCACCAATTCTAGGGCTCACCGCAAGGATGAAAGAGGAATGGGGTGAGTTTGGGAAAACTCGATGTATACTGAAACCCATCCAAAGCCCAAATCAGCTCGAGCCCATTGGGCCTAAGCCCTATTCAGATATTGATTACGATGAGGTCAAGCCCTTTTGAATCTGATAGCAAGGCCTTAGCCCTTTTTACATAACAGTGTGGCCCATAGGCCCGATTCAATAGCATGAGTAACAACGGTAATAATGAATGCAAGCCCATCCGGGAGACTACTCAACCCACCAACCGCTACACCGCCTGCACCAACCCTACACACCATGTGGGAATATCTCAACCCACCCACCCTACACACACACCAGTTAAAGAACGCTCTCAAATTCGATCGATTGAGGCAAAGCCTCCAAGACGTGGTTGAACCACTTTCATACTTCCTCCATTAATACCCCAATCCCATGCAACAGATATTAATAAATGCATATCATGCAAAATATAGTAGTAATCAATCATGCGTTCACCAATTTAAACCCTAGGGGTATATTGGTAATTTTGCTATTTAGGGGTAATTTGGTAATTTTGCTCTTTAGGGTAATTTGATAATTTTGCTCTTTAGGGTAATTTCGTGATCTACGCTACTACACAAGCTAATTCATAATTTTTATCGGTTTTATGCAATTTGATTCTCCCATCTAACCGACAGAGCTACTTTGCCCACCTCTTGCCCATATTGGTAGTAAGCCCATTGGGCCCGCTTTTTAGCCCATCGAGGCCCTTTTTCCGAGTACGTTGATCGTCACACAAACTTACTTACCACTTTGCGGTGCTAGATCTAATAATTACTCTATGTCTTGAGAGCATTCGCATACTCACAAGCCTATGAAATGCTTGATTTTGGCATTTAAACTTTTTCGAATTGAACTAAAGAAGGGTGTTCTGTACACACACTTTTATGACGATCGCTATCGAGATCCCTTACGATGTCCTACAATTATTCATCACCATTTTTAGCATACAAGTTATGCTTAACAAACTCAAAATCCACCTACCTTATTCTACCAAAGAACCCTTATTGACCATAAGTTGCTTACCTTCACAGGTCCAATAATACGATTCAAGCTTATCCAAGTCGATACTCCAAGCCTCATTGCTCCTCCAAAGTTGTCTATATCACACAGTCCAAGTCAACACTTGCCCACAAGGGCAAAATAGTCATTAACACCCTAGGGGCAAAATGGTAATTTTACCCCACAAGGGTATTTCAGTAATTTTACCCTACAGGGGTATTTTAGTAATTTTTCAAACCATTGGTATTTTGGTAATTTTATAAACAAAGGGTATTTTAGTAATTTTACAAACCAAGGGTATTTTGGTGATTTTATAAACCAAGGGTATTTTGGTAATTCTGTAAATTGAGGGTAAAACGGTAATTCTGTAAATCGGGAGTACTTTGGTAATTTTACAAGTCGAGGGCATTTCAGTAATTGGTAAACTAAAGTATTCTAAACATGGATAACAATACGAATGGGCCTAAAGCCTATTCTAGACCCAAATGGGCCCACACGCTCGTGTGGCCCTTTTAGCCCAAACCTAGCCACAGATATTCGATTCACCTAGCCTAGTCCAATATTTACTACACAATCAAACAACTTATCCAATTGGGCAGTAGGCCCATTGGGACCACATGGCCCTTTCTACCCATCGCACCAAGTAGCAATCCAACAACAAGAGTAGTGATAAATACACACGATAGGAGACTGAAGTTAATCCGCTCCCAAGCACTTCTAGCCGATGCCCAACCCAAACGAGCTCGCCATAACGCGAAAGGGATCAGCCAAGAAAGGTACATTTGCTCTCCTCATAGTTCTCTCTATTTAAAACCAGCTTCACATCCACTCCTATGTTAGCTTACCGATGTGGGATCCCTTCATCATCAGAGTTTAAATTCAACACCAACTCTTGCCATCCCAACATAGCAAAATAATCAACCTTTGCATGCCAAGGGATTCGAACCAAAGTCCTCCTATATGCCAACTCACGCCATCACCACTAGGCCACCAACTCATTTGTGTCATAAATCCAACACATTAAACTTTAAAGCGCACCTACTTGCTTCTAGATTTATTGAAAAGAAAAACCAAAATATATTGCAAGAGCCAAGACTTGAACCTTGGACCCTTGCTTCCTCTATGGCGTCACTTCCTTGTCCCTAAGTGGCGTCACCTTGCCACTACACCACACTCCTTTTTGTGTCACAATTTCTCCAACAATATTCTTAAGGCCTACCTACTACACCGTGGTTTGATCTACCTTAAATTTTACTAGAGTCCGGTTTGAACCCAAGACTTCTCCAACACTTCTCGAAGACTAAAATAAGCCTTCATTAACAAAATTTACATGCACAACAAAATATTAAAAGCGCCTTCAACCGCTCCCATGCTCAAGGCCCAAAACTTCTAGGCCCAAATTCAGGGTGTTACATGTGCCCTAACTTACGGGGTTTTGATTTTCTCGTTGATTCTAAATAGCCAAATATCCTTTCGAGTTTTAAAAAAAAAAACACGAAATTCCAATTAAAATTAAAGACAAACTTGCGCTCGGGAGTTCATGGTATCGTGTCCTAACTTACGGGATGTGATACTCCGATATCTCAAGACGAGGAAATCTTTAGCAATTGTTTTGATCTAATTCAAGCCCCTTTAAAATCTACATTAATAAAAAGGATCGTATTTTAAATCCGTTCCCAGTTTCCAACTTACGACATTGAGACACTAACTAATCAATTCGGTATCAATTTTGGGCGTGACGAGGGTGCTAATCCTTCCTCGCACGTAACCGACTCCCGAACCCCTTTTCTCAAGTTTCGTAGACCAAAAACACTGTTTTAGTAAACTAAAATGTTTTATTAAAACAAAGGTGATTCAATCACACCTAATAAAGATTGGTGGCGACTCCCGTTTTAATCTTCGCTTTCAAACAAAGTCGATTCCCGTTTTTTAAAAAATGGTTTCGACACACACATGTAAGATTGCCTCTTCATATTGCCCTTTATTCCATAGAAATTTTGAAATTTTATCATTTGAATAGTTGCAAGACTATTGTGTTGGATAAGGTTCTGTAACATAGATTATATATATATAAATGCATTAGACATAATTCAATTCTCAGCTTCCACCCCTATTTGAAGTTATAGTCTCCATTTCATTTTAAGCATGAAGTCAGTCATCATCCTGTCTCTTATGGAATTACAATGTAAACCTGATTCCGAAACTACTTACAACATTTAAGCAAAGATTAGATTAGACATCGCTAAACATCACATTAAATGCAAATAAGCTTCAAGCAGTCTAACTGATTGTAATTGTTAATTTGTTCTTTTAAGTGGTGTGTTATACACAGAGTTCTTTTAATCAATCCAGTGGTTGTTGCACTTACCATTGCTGCTGTTGAAACATTCGAAGGAAGTTTATTTTGTTGTTATAAAGATTTGTTTAGATTCCTTTAATGATTTCAATCACCTTGATTCAATTTATGTGACACTTATGCACGGTATTACCATACTACCACCAAATCCTATGACCAGTTAAACTTTGGGAAGCTTGTGGATGATTAAATTATCTAAGCTATGCAGCCTTTTATGTGTCCGGTTCATGAAGTGCCCTAGGATGGAACTGGTGCTTGGATTATTACGCAATCTCACATCTAGGGAACATCGAACCATAAAAGAATTTCATGCCAAACTATTTTCTTTTTCCTAGATTTTAACTTTATGTGATCTCAACCTTCATATTTGTTTCCCCATTTTGTTTCCATGAAGTTGCTTATAAGACCAAATTTAGTCACTTTACCATTGTTTGTTGAATCTCTTAGGTCGGTTCATAGCATGCAACGTCATTGCCGGTGGCATCCAAACCTCCAACTACTGGCCTTGTTAGCAGAAGAATTGGTCTTAAAGGTCTCTGGGGTACAGGAACAGGATCTACAACTCTTACTGAAAATGTGCATATGATTGCAGCGACTAAGATGGGAAGCCGCAGAGCTGTTGCATTGGTGCATGTGTTTTGATACTCTCATCCCTTATAGGTATGTTTTAATCAAGCTTACATTTTAGATTCTAAAGATGGATCCATGATGCTAAAATTGTAAGATATTTTTAATCTGTCAAAAATGATATGATTTGCGGGTGCATAAGGGTGTTCAAAAGGTCGATTTAGTTGATATTCAAACCGAATTACTATTAATTAAATTAATCAAAATTTTAAAATCTTTAATCATTAACCGAACCAAATTTTTTTAAAATCTATTAACCAACAATAATAGTTTTGGTTTATTTGGGTGGTTAACCCAATTAACCAAAAAATTTTACATGTTTTTTTTCTTTTCTTCAAATAAGTTGAGACATGAAAAAAAACCGTTACAATGTTTTCTTTAATTAAAAAAGATAAATAAAAATAACATAATAACAACATTAAAGAAAGTTTGATGAAAAAATAAATAAATCTACTGACTTAGAGTGATGAAATGTAAGAAAGAAAATTTGAAGGGAGAAAATTCGAAGATAATGGTCAAGACTCAAACCCCGCCATAGCTTATCCATTATAATAATTTATATAAATCCATTAAATTTTAAGTTTATCCTTCAATTTTTTATATTTGGGTTTACATAATATATTGGACTTATCTAATATAGGGGACCTATAATATTTTATTATTAATAATTTCAGTTCGATTAACTCGGTTAATTACCTGACTTCGAATCGAATTTAATGTTAATCAAAATTTCAAAAACCATTAATCAATCCCCAACCAAATTAAATTTGATGACCGAGTGAATTCAATTTGATCAGTTAATTCGATTAAAACTGAATTAATCTCAACCCATGCGCATACATAATTTGAACAGAGTTATCTGTCTGATGGTTTATATACAGGTAAAGTAGGAGGGTTTATTGCTTCAATTCCTCAAGTCATGGTTGTTGCCCTACCGAGCTTCATGTGGGCCATGCTTACTTGCAACTCTGAATATCAGCTTACTTTCAGCAATGTGGCATTTCTCTCTACTCCAACATAAAAGTCGTTAAATTTGCTTTGAACTACAAACTCGAGATTTGTGTTTCCTAATTACTTTTATGCGTGTTTAATTATTTCTGAAAATTAAAAAAAAAAGAAAAAGAAAAGAGGATATACATCAAAATCAGTAAAGCTTTCATAATTACAAGTCCACTTCTTTTACTTTTCTGCTAGTGGTTTGTAGTTGCATGATTAGACTTGACAGAATCCATGGTCTTAGATTGAGAATACTTGGGATGACAATTGTGCAACGATTTAAGATTAGTAGGACCAAATTATATCTAGTACAGTCGAAACTTTACGAGAAAGATGTTGGAATATTTGTAAATCCTTTTTAGTGAAATCGAAGAAAATGTAGGACTGTGGCATCCTCCTCCATTACTTCCAGTGGATGATGTATTTGAGTGTTGTAATTGATTCACAACTAGCTGCCCTAAGCTTATTTTACAAAGAAATAAACACCTGTTTACTAATGTCTTTTATCTGCGGTTAAACTACATTATGGTAATAGCATTCATTCTGGCTGATATATTGGACCTTTTTGGGGGCAATGAGTGCTACAGAGATAAGTTGTGTACATTGAGGATACATAGGGAGTGTTAGTAACTCTATAAAATTGAAAAAATATTGAAAAGAATGACTGAAATAGTTTGTATTATTAATCTATTTGTATCAGTATAGAGATGTGATTTATATACACGAGTAAGAGAGGTTAACTGTGGCTAACTAATCTAAAACAATATACCAGTCTTGATAATAACCTAACAACCTGCCTAACACATTCATGTCGAAACCATTTTTTTAAAAAGGGTCGACTTTTTATTTTGAAAATGAAAATCGAAAATGAGAGTCACCACCAATCATTTTTATGATGTGTGATCGAATCACCTTGTAATTTGATTGTTTTAATAAACATTTTTAATTCATTAAAACAACGATTTTGGTCTACATATTTCGAGAAAATGGGTTCGGGAGTCGGTTACGTACGAGGAATGATTAACACTCTCGTAACGCCCAAAATTGGTACCTAATTGATTAATAAATGTCTTAATGTCGAATGTTGGAAGTTTGGAATGAATTAGAAGTACGATCCCTTTTTACTAATGTTAATTTTACTTAAAAATTGCTTTTAAAAAAATTGAAACGAGCATTAAAGGCCCTCTCATCCCGCGAAAATAAAATGTCACATCCCGTAAGTTAGGATGCAACATTTGAACCCTCGAGAATAAGCTTGACTTTAATTGTTATTGAAATTCCATGTATCTTGAAATTTAAAAGAATATTTGACCATTTAGGTTCGACGAGAAAATTGAAACCCCATAAGTTAGGGCATGATTTCTTGAAGTTTCAAATACGAAATATTGGATTTATATTTTTTTAAGTTCCCTTTTTTACAAATTTAGATAAAAAATTTAATGCAATATTTAAAATGATATACATTTAGTTTATTTGATTATGGTAAAAAAGCGGCTAAAACGTAAAAAAATGTCATGTTTAACGAAAAACAATAATGCGATGTAATTCGTAGTAATACAGTAAAACATAAAAAATAATAATAACAATAGATCATGATACCAATATGTATAATAGGACAATAATAACAATGAAAATAATAATTGTGATAATAATAATACTAATACTAATAATAATAATATCTAAATTTTAAAATATTGAAAGTAGAAAATAAATAAAAGGCACAATAAAAGAAAATAAATAAAAGAAGTCGATTATAAAAATAAAATAAAAGAAATGTTAAGTAAATAAATAGATAAATGAACATCAATAGGACATTCGATTAAAAAATTGAAACTAAATAAATAACAAATAAAATAAATGAAACAGTTCTTGAGAAAAAAATTTTAAAGGAGTAATTTGTAAAAAATACATAATAGATAATAATAAAAATAATAGAAGATAAAAAACGAAATAGATAAAATATGTATACATAATGTTAAGTTCAAATATTTTAAGAGTAAAGAAAAAACAAACACATAAAATAATACCTAATATTAAAAATAAATATTTTAAAAGTAAGAGAGTGATAAAAAATAAATGAATTGATAAATCAAATATAAATAATTAAATTAATCAAACAGGAATTAAATTGAAATCAAAACAGAATTTAAGGGGAAAAACCGGAATAAAATAAAGCAAAGGATCAAAATATAACGCGTGTGTCGAAATCATTTTTTTTGGTTTTGAAAAACATGAATTGACTTTAAAATAACATATGGAGTCGCCACCAATCTTTTTGTTTAGATGTGATCGGAACACCTAATAAAACATTTTAGTTTATTAAAATATTGATTTTGACTTACGAAATTAACAAAACGGGTTCGGGAGTCGGTTACGTACGAGGAAAGATTAGTACCCTCGCAACGCCCAAAATTGGTACCTAATTAATTAATTAATGTCCTAATGTCGAAAATTTGAAAATATTTTAAAATGCAATTTCTTTTAAAAATATTTGAATAATTCGAATTTGATGTTAAGACTCTCTTGTTCCGAAGGAATAAAATATCACATCTAGTACGTTAGGACATGACATTCTAAACCCTCAAAACCAAAATCGACTTTTAATTTTCAAGAACTCATACATTGAAAATTTCAAAAGGATATTGGGTTATTTGGTCAAACGATAAATCGAAACCCAGCACGTTAGGGCACGATTTCTCGAATTTTCAAACACAAAATATTACCTTGTTTTGAGAAGCTTTCAAATAGGAGCGATTATAAACGGACTTGAAATACATTTTTTAGGTTTGTTTGAAGTAAGTAAAATGAAATGATCAATTTTAGGCAAATAAGTTGGCAATTTTAATCATAATTCAATACACAAAATGAATAACAAAGTAACAAATATGGAAAATATACATGGTTAACATATTATACAAATTATTGACAATAATATAAAGATACCAATATGTAAATCAAAACACACCCAATGATAATACACTATTTAACATTTCTAAGTAAAGACTAATGAAATAAAAATCTATTTAAACAATGAAATAAAAAAAAACTTTTAAATGGTAATGAACAATGTTAAAGCAAATAATGTAAAGGAAGATAAATTTGAATTGACAATGTAAAAAACAATTTAAAAGTAAATTATATATATATAAACAAATAATACATGCAAAATTTGAAATAAATCATAAAATAAATAAAAATTAATACATAAAATATAAAGTTTAACATATAGATGAATTTCAAAATAAGTATTATGAGAAGAAAATTTAAATTAATGCTATACGAACAATTTAAAACCAAAATTTATAAATAAATATATAATATAAATTATGTACATAAAAATAATAATGTATGCCCATATAAAATTTTAAGACAAATAGTGCACATATTAATGATCATGCAAAATAGTTTGAAACAAGATTTATTCATCAACAATTATTAATATACATAAAGTGAAAACTTAATATAAATAATGTATATATATAAGAATAATAATATGAGAGAGTGCTTGAAATAAACAAAATATAATTTAAAGTTGGGTCCTTAAAAGAAACAAATAATATACCTAACTAGATTTAAAAGAAAAAAATATATGCATATCTAAAAGGGAATTTAAATAAGTAATTTAGTATAAATTATATATATATATATATATATATATATATATATATAACAATGTATGAGAATAAACATCATATGAATCTTTAAAACATAGAATTATATAAAAGAGAATTTTAAAATAGACAAATTATAAAATAAAACAATATTTTTAAAATATATATATAAACAAACAAAAGTATAAAATAACAAGATAGAACAATGCAAAATTAATAAAATAATTCAAGATAGAGATGAATAATAAATAAATTTTTAAAGAAAATAAAAGAATTACAAAAGAAAGGGAAAAAATAAAAAAAAATACTCCATTGAAATAAAAATAAAATCAAAGGAAAAATTTACAAACAAATAAAACTATTAAAACAACATGGAGGACCAAAATACAACACGCGCAAACCAAAGAGGACTAAAAATGAAAATGAACCAAATTCCAAAATGAAACGCTTAGGCGTGGACTAAGTTGAAATGACACGCAAATTCCAGGAAAAAAATTAAAAAAAATAAAATATAAATAAGGCCTAATTAAAAGTCGGCTCGAAAGGGAGGGACTAGCGCACAGATTACCCATTTGAAGCGAAAAGGCGCGGATCCTGCCTATGGATTGGGTCAACCCGCGGACCCCTTCCCCCTTTAAACGGTGCCATTTCAAATTTTGCTCTTAAACCTTCATATTATTTCTTTTTTTTTAAACATTACAAATCCCTTTTAGAAAACCCCAAAGTTCTTAACCCTTTCAGCTAGGGTTTCATCCAAATATCATGCTGCGGCCGGACCACCACCATATCCGGTGGCTGATAGTACGCAAACAATGGCCCGAATCTGCCAACGAAGGAGAACTCCAACTATGAACATAAAGGTTTGGTAAGCGTGCTCTCTCTCATTCTCTTCTCTATTTTCATATGTTTACAAAAGTGAAAGAAGAAAAAAGAAGAAAAAAATAAAAAAAAAACTAGACGAAAATGAATTTAAATCCTACTTTGCTTTTGAAAATAAGAATGAGAGATCTCTGAAAACGAAAGGGTTTCAACACCCTTTTATTTTTGCTATCACCAAGCAAGACCACACTCAAAATCAATGAAAGTAAGATAAATTAAAAAAAAATAAACGCAACCTTTTGCCAAGTTGATTTGATTTCTTTGAATTCCAATATGCGTGTGTAAAAAAAATATTTTGTTTACAATTGGCCTTATATAGCCGCAATAATATAAAAAAATAGAAATTACAAATTTTTGATTTTCCCCTCTATTTTATTGTTATTTTTCTTGTTGTTATTTACTGTATTGTTATTATTTGATTTCTTCTCGTAGGTTCAGCATCGTACGGAGAGGGCTGCGGACGTGGCAAGGTCATTCGTGGGAGCTGCAGTATGGAGGGACCTAGGGTTTCTAGAAACATCAACTTGCCCGGGCCATTTAGTCCAGTTTTGATATTGGACCATTGGGGCATTGTATTTCTTTTGGGCTAGGTCTTAAGTTGGGGTTTTGGGTGTAATGGGATTTTGGGTTAGGTTTATTTACTTTAAATTGGGCCAAAGTTTTATTTGTGAAATGGGTTTTAGAATTTATCCTCAATTTATATTTGGGTTTGTATTTATGGACTGTGAACTTTAATTTTTATTTCTGGTTTATATATTTTGGGCTTTTTATTTGATTTATTTATTTGTTATAAATAGTTCTAAGAGCCAAGGCGAAATGGGCATTCTACAGCACAAATGATATAGGGGACCAAATGGGAAATATTCCCTGCCCTCTAAAATGCATTGTTCCAAAAGGACCAAATTGAAGCAAAATAAAATGTGTGGCGAGATTAAAAGAGAATAAAAAGTGAATAGGACTGATTTGAAGCGTGCTGTAAAAGCGGAAGGGCTATTCGCGCAAATAGCCCATTGGTCAAAAACGCGCGGACCCCCCGGAGCGGGTGGGGTCACGTACGGATAGATGCTAAAATGACTCCGTTTTGGCGCCTGAAACTAGGGCCCAAAACGACGTCGTATGGTCCCTTTATAAATAAAAAAAATTCAACAAAAAAATAATTCTTTCAGCTTTAAAAAAAAAAACCTCTCTATTCTCCTTTCTCTCTCTAGGCTAAACCCAGAAATTAGCCAAGAAGGCCACCGGTGGTCAGTCGCCGCACCATCATGGCCCTGCCGTGGACGGTGGCCAAAGGTGCCTCAAAATTGGCCCTTTAGACCTCTTTTCCCCTTTTCAAACCCGATTTGGGTGTTTTTGAACCAAAAAACAATGAAAATGGAAAGAGAAAAATAAAAACAAGGGTTTTCGGCCTCACTGTTTCCCCTTTCGGACCCTCATCGGAAACCCAACGGGTTACGAGGTTTCAGGAGTCGGCGATAGCCTCTGACAGCGAGAAGAAAGCAAAACGACGGCAAGTTTATTATTTAGTTATTTTATTTCGAATAATAAAATAAAAAGGGCACATTTTCGATTCTTGAATCTGTTTCAAAATTCTTTTGTTGTTGTATTTGATTTCTCTGTATTAGAATCCCCCAAAAATTAAAAATTTCATGTGGCTTTATAGCCGATTAATACAACTGTTAGTTCTTTTTTGTTTGTTTCTATTGATGTCTGCCTTTGCGTGTTGCTGTTTCTGTTTTTCTTTTGGTTTGTTTGCAGGTTAGGGGGAAGGTCAATGAGCAAGGGCTTCCATTTCGTGCAAGGAGTGGGCAGAGCCAACCCTAGAGCGTCGAGCGAGCTATAGAAGTACGTGTTGGGCCTATAAGGCCATTAAGGTTTAGGTTAATTTTAGGCCTTTTAGGTTGAATGTAACATGGGTTATTTAGTCTTTTTTGTGTAAATGGACTGTTAAACTTATTTCTATGGTTTTTTGGTTTATGATGGGCCGGGCAAAAATGGGCTTCTACAATTCACATACTCTAACATTAACCCAGCTTCTCAATAGGTAAGACCCGAAGTAAATTACGAAACCCAATAAACAAAGAGATAGACAATGGTTTTGTAAAAATGTCAGCAACTTGGTCACAAGCTAGAACCTCACCAAAATGAGTGAACTGTTAGCTACATTTTCACGGACAAAGAATAGGTCAAGTTCAACATGTTTAAACTTGGAATGTAAGACCGGATTTGCAGCAACCTCTACTGCACTAGAATTGTCACACCAAATAATAGGGGAGTCAGCAGAGTGAATTTGTAACTATGTTAACAGAGAGACTAACCATGTAATATCACTGATGGTGGCATCAAGACTTCAGTATTTGGTTTTTGTTGTTGATTAAGAAACAACTTGTTGCTTTTTCGAACACCGCGAGATGGGCGTATTGCCAAAATACACACAATATCCTGTTGTAGACCAGCGATCATCAAAATTCAACCTCTAGTTTACATCAGCATAACTGACGAGAGATAGTCTGTCGAATGGAGGAAAAACCAGGCCATGATCAATAGTCCCACGTAAATACCGTAAAATCCTTTTTAAAGCAATCAAATAAACTGAAGTAGGCGCATGTATACACTTGCATACACGATTCACAGCATAAGCAACACCAGGCTGAGTTAATAGCACATATTGAAGCGCACCAGCAAGACTTCAATACTCCGTAGGATCAACAAGATGGTCTCCCTCATCTTTAGACAACATGGACGAACTGATCATTGGTGTATGAACACTCTTACAATATATTTGGTTGGCTGTAATGCTAAGCCATTACAGCTGAATTCAGTGGTCCCATCCCTGTTCCATTGTTTGGTTGGTTGTAATGGGCTATTACAACCCTATTCCATACAGCCTTATTCAAGGCAAAACTGCCGTTTACAATTCAGCGCTCCCCCTACGGAATACCAATTCAGTGTGAAAATTTTTCAACTTTACCCTTCTCATTTCTTTCTCACAACTGAGCATTTTCTTCTCTTTTTTTTTTTCACGTCTGATTCCCATTTCCTTCAACCTTCTTCTTTTTTTTCACATCTAAAGCATCCTTACCAACCCTATCTAAGCCTGAACCCAGATTCAATTTCAAATTAAAAGCCATCAAAATTTTACCTACCGGCGAATTTCATCGATTCTCACCCCTCTTAAGCTCCACAAATTCATCCTCAAGCTCCGGTTGAAATCAGGGTCAACGGTTTCAATTTCTCTCAACAAAAATGAAGCTTGAAATCCAGATTCCTCAGTTTTCTCGAGAAAATCTGACTTCGGTGTGAGAGGAAATGGCTAACGATCCAACACCCAGATGTTAAATCGGTGCTGAATCGAGTGAAGCAGTTCGCTGACAAGGTATTAAGTTTTTGCTTTGTCTTAATGAAAACTACTCTTAATGGTTTTGCAACTGATTAGAGTCTTATCCTATGAAGCTCACAATCAGCTATAAACTCTTTCTAAGGCAAGCTTTTGACCTTCTTCTATCGAAATTAAAACCCCCCCTTTCGTTAACTATCTCAGACCCCCAAGAATACACTCTATTTAACCAAGTTATTCTCTATGGTGTTTTAATCGAACCCTATTTCGCCAAAATTCATATTAACCACTTATATGCTATTTTCATTGATAGGTATAAGCTGTTTTTAAGTTTACTTGTTGGAATTGTTAATGAATTGTATGAAAAGCTTGTTGATTCGGTAAAGGAACAATTAATTTGGGTTACTAAAGAAATGATTGATGTTTCTGCTACAGGAATTGATAGTTTGTTAGTGTATTTAATGAGGCAAATTGTTGGTGGTGATTTTAGTGATAGGAATCTTTGGTTATGTTTTGAGTTAGTGAGTCTTTATTTAAGTAAATGGGTTTGTTTGTTACAAGAAAAGCCCGTAGTTTTGACAAGTGCACTATATACATTTCTTCGTTTATTAGCTGATTATTGTAGTTTTGACCAGTGACTATATACAGTTCTCTTTGCCTCTAGAATTTCCTTTTGCAGTCCATCTTTATCTTCAGCCATTGATCTGCAGCAATTTATTATCTCCTCATTTTCCTTGATTAGGTTTTGCCATTCAGCCTTCTTCTGTGTCAGTTCTTACGTAGTTTCCTCAAGTATCTTCTCCATTTCTAAAACTTTCAATCTCAAGTTATCATCTTTGTTATCATCTTCATAGTGTGACATAGCAAGCATAGAATTCATGGGTATGTTCATTGCCAATGGGGTTGTTCGTACCCCTCCAATGGGGTATCAATTCTTTCACTTTTTATTTTATAAAAAAAATAAAAAGGTGATTAATTTTATCATTTTTTGCAGGTGAAATAGCTGGAATCACTTTCATTGTGATATAGATGAGAAGACTATAAAAAGTACTGGTAAGCTTCTTAACTTACTCTAATTATTTATATCTAGTCATTTTCATTTTAATTAAATAAAACCCAGAATTTGCATTTAAGTATTTGCTAAGATTTTCAACTTCAAATACCCAAAATTTTAAAACTTGTGCTTGAGCATTAACTAAATTCAGTATTGGACTTGGATCATGCATGTTATCCATTAATTTGATTGGTATAGTAGAATCAATAGATGCTTTAAACTACCGCCATCACCATGCAGTTTCCAGCCTTCAAATCTAATTTATACTTCCAATTTCTTAGTTTTTTGACTTTGAATATTCCAATAGTAGATAATTTCATAAAACCATTTTATCAGCAGTGTTTCAGTGTTCTTTCTATTACAGTAATTAATTTTGGTTTGAAACTTTGGGTATTAGTTGCTATTTGTATGCTTGACACGAATGAAAAATGCCCATGAATTGCCCGTACACTTGTTTATTAGGATCTGAATCAGTCTAATCAAGAAATTCTTGAAATTTAATTATAGATTTGATAAATTACCTTATATTATGTTTGAAATGAAGAAAATAATTTTTATTAAATAAAACCTAGAATTTGTATTCAAGTACTTACTAAGATTTACAACTTCAAATACCCAATATTTTAAAACTTGAAGTTGAGCATTAATTAAATTCAGTGTTGGACTTGGATCATGCATGCTTATTCATTAATTTGATTGGTATTTTGTTGCTGAAAAATAGTGAATAGAATCAACTAATGCTTGAGACCACCACCATCACCACTACGCTATTTATAGCCTTTAAATCTAATTTATACTTTCTGTTTTTGTTTTTTTTGACTTTGAATATTCCTCAGTGCTCTTTCTATTACAGTGATTCATTTGGGTTTGAAACTTTGGATGAATTTGCTATTCGCATGGTTAGCTGGTTTCAATTTGATTGGCACAAGGTACAGGGTTTGGTCCCTATAACATAATTGCTTGCTTGTACTAAAAATAAAATATTTGCATGCTTAAAACTTTCTATCCATGGTTCGTTTATTTATTAAATATAAGAAGACAAAATCTTTTTTATGAACAATGTGACATAGCATGTTCCATTTTTGTTGATAAAATTCTTTCTTTTATCTATTGTGGCATCTGTTGGATAGTCTTGATTTCATTTTGAAACTAATTATGGTGTTCTAGTGCACATATTCACTTATCCATGAATGAACATTGCTATTTCCTTTACAATATGCTATTGGGAAAAGGCAAATTATAATGAAGTTATGTTTTTGGCATGATACATATCTTTTGCCGGCTATTCTACTTGTGATTAACTTCTAATATTTCACTTGTTGCAGATCATCTTATCACAAGAGAAGAACATTCAGAGACTTCAAGAACTTGTGTGGAGCCTTCAGCAGCAACTTTTGCTGTAACGCCCCAATTTTCGGGAATCCTGTGAATGTTGGCATAGGTTTAATTATGTTAGTGGGCCTCTAGAAAGCCCAAACATAAGATAGAACCCGACAATTTTAGTTAATTTTTGTTCCATAACAAAAAGGGGGTGAAATTATGAAATAGAACCTATGTGAAAATGTTTGAAAATGCTATAGGCTAAATTGAAGTGGCCAAATAAATAGGAGTGCGAAATAGGAGGATTTGCATGACAAACCTCCCATTTTACATGAAGTGGCCAGCCATCATGTTGTTGTAGACAATATGAGCACTTGATATCCATAATTTATGGTACAAATTGATAATGGGTTAGGTAAATGTTCCATGATAATGGATTAGGTAAATATTCCATGATAATGGGTTAGGTAAATGTTCCATGATAATGGCTTAGGTAAATGTTCCATGATGGGCATTTCATGTCTTTTGTATTAAAGAATTAAATGGATGAAATATGAAATTTTATTAAAAAAAAAAGGGGTGAAAAGAACAAAGTTTTGTTCATCTTTGTTCATCATAGCCTAAAGTTAGAGAAGAGAAAGGAGAGGAGAAAGCTCTTGAATGTTCGGTCACTTGGGGAAGAAAATTGAAGGTAAGTTTTTGGTACCTTGCTTCTATTTTGAGGTTCATGAGTTCTTCTTGATTCTACCTTAACTCTTGAAGCATATTTTGGTTTTTAGTTGTGTTGTGAGCATTTAGTCATGAATTAAAATGAAGGAAATGGTTGTTGTTTCATGTTCTTTTGATGAAAAATGGAAGATAGGTGAAGTTGAGCCAAACAAATGAGCATGCATGTGCCTTAGATGCTAAGGGGAAAAATCGGCTAACATGTTGTTCTTTAAAATGATGAAATAGAGATTATACTTAAGTAAAATCATAGATATCTGATGATTGATTGGTGATATACATGTTTAAATAACAAGCATGCAAGTTAGGTGTGAAAGAGTGATTTGGTAATAAATCTGCTTGGGACAGCAGCAGTAACGTGACTTTGGAAAATCACCATAAATTGTAGGAGATGAGTTAGAAGTTGAATAAATTATGTAATTAAAGCTTACTGAGTCTAGTTTCAAATGGAATAAACGAGAACATATTTTGAATTCTGTACAATGAGAAATTTGATTCGTAATGAAGAGTGGTCAGATTAGTCAAACAGTGAAAAATGGGAAACTTTGAGAAAAATCTGGTATTGATTGGATAAACCAAAAATTCTGAAAATTTTATGGATATAAGATATATGAGTCTATTTTCAAGGAAAATTAACGGAACTTGATTTGGAGTTTCGTAGCTCCAGTTATAAATGATTTAGTGACTGTTGCTCAGGAAGACAGCTTGCAGTGAAATTATGATTATGTGGTAAACATTGACAAAAATTTGTTAATGAGTTGCTTATTGTTTTCTTATAAGCTTACTATGATCTGTAGGTGTGGTTGGCCGAATATTGTAAGGGGTTAATATGTAGTTTGTATTTGAATAGTTAGATTAACGTGTTAGTAATCCAATTGTAGGCGGTTCGTGTGTGGATTTAATGAAGATATCGTCGCAAACAAGTGTGTAACTAACACCCTCTTTCTTAGTCTAGATCGGCAAAAGTCGAAAAGCCGAAATGCCGAAAACCGGTATTTTGTAGATTTGCGAGTGTGCGAATGCTCGTGAGGTAAATCGATTAATGTTTTAGGTAAGCTGCAATGTTTGGACTGCAAAGTGCATGATTTCGTGCCTCGATATTTTTGGGTTTAATGGGCCAAAATTGGAATGATGGGCCAATCGCCCAATTCGTAAGAACCCTCGGTAGTGATTCATTAGTACGTGAAAGGTAGGAATATGCATGAAAAACTCTAAAATAGATAAATTACTGAAATACCTTTAAAAGTGGAAAATTTACGGTTTACCCCTAGGAGATAAATTACCAAATACCCCTAGGGTTAAATTGACCTAAATGCATGTTTAATGTTGTTATTTACTGCATGCCATGTTGTTATTATCGATGCATGGACTGGGATATTGACGGAGGAAGTCTTGAAAGTGGCTTGTCCACGTCTTGGAGGCTTTGCCTCAATTCTTGATAATGACGAGCAAGCAAGGCAGAATGCGTGGAGTGTTGGGTGGGTGGGTTGAGCTATTCCCACATGGAGTGTATGGCTGGTACGCAGTGGAGTGTAGTGGTTGGTGGGTTGAGTAGTCTCCCCAAATGGGCTTGCATGTTTATTGATGTTGCATGTATTTTGAAATGGGCCTATGGGCCATACTGTTATCTGAATAAGGGGCTAAGGCCCAGTTTATTGTAATCTGAAAAGGGCTCTGGCCCAGTACCACTGTTACCTGAATGGGCTTAGGCCCAATAGGCTTGAGCTAACTTGGGCTTTGAATGGGTTTTCCTTACACACTGAGTTTCCCCAAACTCACCCCTTTTATTTTCATCCACGCAGGAAATCCCCAACCATAGTGGGCTTGGAGCTGTGAGGGAATTCAGAGTGGCCACCCGTTCTGAAAGTTTGATTTTCTTCTGGTGAACTGGACATCCTTTTATTTACGTTTGAAGTTTTGGGTTTTTAAATGTAATAAGGCCGCTTAATTATTTTTGATGGTTTTAATATGTATTACTAAGATAGGTATTACTTATTTTAACTGTTGAAATTGGATAGCTTTAGGGCGCGTTTTCAAAAACAACAATTGATTTCAAAATAATACGACAACAAATAAAGCTTCCGCAATGAAAGTATTTTCCAAAATTAATCACTTTTCCTAAAATGACTTAATCAAATCGGTTTCCTAGAAATATCCATGACGTTAAGGTGTGGCGTTGGCGGTATGCATGTCTAGGATTGGATCCGAAGGAGCTTGGTATAAGCAATCAGATGGACTCACCACCTCTTTTCCGGTTTCCTACCGGTGCATGACTTCCATTCACTTTAACCTATAATGAAATTATCTTTTAAAACACTAAGTAAGTTTTTCTGGACCAATAATATAAAATGTTTTGAACGCATGTCGGATCCGGTCATAACGTCTGGGCTGGGTTTGGGGTGCTACATTTGCAGTGCGAGGGCTATTGGTATAATATATGAATATTTGGATGGTATAATGACATTATAGAATATCACTACAATGTAGTAACTTTTTGAGGTTGTAAAATTTTATAACATATGGATTATGACATATAAACTAATGAAATCATGTAACTTTTTGTTAATATATGAATGCTATGTTTGGATGTGAAATATAATTGTCAAGTTATTTATTACTTCTAATATTTTGTTTTTATTATAGAATGATTAAATTATTTGTTTCACTAATGATATTTTAGCACATTAAATATGTATTGCAATTTAAATATAATAAAGTAGATTATATATTATTTTATAGTATTATATATTATGATTTTTAATTCATATAATAATAATAATTATATTAAGAATTTTATCAAACTATATATTATTTATTAAATTATATTTAATAATAATTATGTTAAAATATGGTTAAATTATTTATTATATTTATTAAATTATTTTAATAATAATCTTATTAAAATTTAATAAGAATAACAATAATCATCTACCTAAAAAATTTTACTAAGGGTATTTTGGTCATTTTAATTTTTTTCTTTATGCTATTACTACATCATTCCATTCAACCAAACACAAGAATATTATTACAGTTCTATTCCATTCCATTCAACTAAATAGTTGAATTACTGATTACAGCGCTATTCCATTATAGCCTTATTCCATTACAGCTCTATTCAATTATAGCCTTATTCCATTACAGTGAACCAAACTTATACTCTTAGCATTTGTCAATGAACTCCTATCAAGAAGCTCTCTGATGCACTTGCACTGGCATAAGTGCAGACTCCCAATAGAAGATCGAGTAACTTCAATACCTAAGAAGTTGTGGAGATCCCCCATGTCCTTTAGGGAAAACTCTTTATGTAACAACTAAATAAAACTACTTATATTGCCAGCCGTGCTCCCTGTAACTATAATATTATCCATAAAATTCACATACTCTATCAGGGAGGGATCTGGTTATGTTGTAACTTGAAATAATAAACATTAACTATATCGAGGTTTGGAGTCACTGAAATTGTCATCAATGAAATGATAGGGAGAAAGAAAAATTTTTTGCAGTTAATCCCACTAAAGAAACTAGTTAGCTATTCCAATTAAATTGAGTAGTAAGGAGCTCAAATCTCTTAAAATAAGTTTTAAGTTCGAATCTTACGAATGAAGAAAACAGTGATGGAAGAATTTATCCCGTTCAAGAGTCCAATTTAATTTAATTTTGAAATTTAATTGAATCCCAACATAACCATTTAATTTCGAAAAGTGGCACACATTAAAAAAAAAAAAACCTTTGGGTTAAAAATCTAGCAAGTGTTTTATATGGTAGACCAACGTTTTTAGTGATGTTTATAGTACTATGGTTGTTGTTTCCATCACGGTGCAAATTGGGTGAACACTTTCCACCTAAATCACTTCAAACCAATTAAAACTGGTTGGACCACAACTTTTCTGCAACAGTTTATGAATTGAGTCTGAATATAAATGCAATCAAGGGAAGGGTAATGTGTAACACTAGCCTGTCCCTATTGCTATTCCCCATATCTTCCATCACTCTTGTTTATATTAATGTATGAGTGTTGGATAACAAAAGTCCATCTCAAATCTAATTTAATTTAGATTAAATTTATCCAAACTCTAATAATTTAACTCTTGAATAACTTTATTCCATACATAGAATTTAACATATATAAACAAGACTTTCAACCGCGAAAAATCTTGTCCTAATTCAGCAACAATTCCCGGATGTTATAAACTTAATTAGCTGTTTTGGATTCAATTCCATAAAGTTAATCCATTTTTCTTTTTTTATTGCGTAAATTATTGATAAAACTGTTGGAATTAGAAGGAAAAAGAAGTTGAGGGGATGAGATCAACTAACTGCCAACATACAACACATGTTATCTAATTCGACTTCACTTAACAATCAACGTTGGTGGGAAGCCTAAAGTCTTTGCACAACACCCACTCAAGATTTATTAAATATTACAATCAAATATATTTATAAAAAATTATCACAAAAAGATTTGACTAAAATACTACTTTTTTTTTTATAAAATTAAAATAATAAAATTAATATTTTAGACATCATGATGACTTATATTTTAAAATAATATTTATAACACTCTCCCTTTAATATCTATTAACAAAGAATAACTATATCTTGTTAAAACCTTACTAGAAAAAATCTAGTGAGAAAAAAATCATAGTTAAGAAAAATAGTACAATATTCATATTTATACACGTTGATAAAGTTGCCTCATTAAAAACCTTGCGACTAAAACCCAATGGGATAAAACATCATCAAAGAAAAAAAAGTACAGTGCATATTTTACTCCCCTTTATTTGAACATCATTTTATAACTTAATATTAACATATTCAATATTATTCATCATTAGTAAATCATCAATGTGCATAACAAATTCAATTGATGCATATTAACACAACAATAAAATTCAATTGCATTCACAAGCTTTAGATGTTGCCATCAACTTTATAAAGTATGATGTATTGTATCATTCATTACTATTAACACAATGAGTGTATTAGACACATAAAGAAATGATACTTACGGACCATTGTTTTATAACATAATTGTTTGATCATTTGTGTTCATTTTCAAGATCTCCAATCTACATGAAAAATGGTCTTGATTATTTTGGTTATATAGACACTATTGGGTACTCAATAGTAATTCTTTATAATGTCATTGTGTAACCATTTGTCCTTATTGAACAGTCAATTTTCAGGTCAAAACAAAATTTCATTTTTAGATATACTTTCGTTATAAAGTTTATCTACCAAATAATTATTATTCTTGGAAATTCTTCAAGAAATCTAATGATATTTGATACATTAATAACAACAATAACAATAATAGCCTATATGTATAAATACATTAATTTATAAAACACATGAATAAACTCATATTCACGTATAATGATTTTCCCACGAAACTAAAGTTTTATGCTTCAGCCATCAATCCTTTAGGAATTTTTGTTTTTGATAATTATATCAAATAATTTATATTAGCTTAATACAAATCCATTAGACGTAAATAAATATTTTTATTTAGTATTTGCATCTACCACAAATTAATCAATTTCTTTTTATAACCAAAACCAAGCCTCTTTTGAGTGTTTGTATTACAAGTCAATTCTATATCTTACGACTTGTTTTTTTTTTTTTTTTGATATTATGCTAATATTTACTCCACTTGGCTTTACATCTTTCGGGCATTTGGACTTCAAGTCTGAGATACATTTTATAAGTTATAATACAAGTGTTGTAGGCCAATTTTGGCCCGTTTACAAAATACCCAGGCCCATTAAACCATTTAACCCATCCTCAAACCCAAAACCTAAAATTAACCTAGCCCAACATCCAAGCCCAATTCCAAAACCCTAGACTCCCACTTGCCTCTTCCCACTCTCCCATGCTTATCGCCACCAGACCATTCCCACTCTCCCATGCTTTCTGCTACTACCAAGACCACTCCCACTCTCCCATGCTTTGTCTGCACAAGACTATCACACACCCCATTGTCCATGCCCATGCCCTGCAAACAAGCAAAACAAAAGCAAGAATAGAGAATAATAATAAAGTATGTAAAAATTAGGCTATATAAAGCCACCAAACAACAAAAAAAGGGGGAGAGGGATAAAAAAGTTTGTATCAAGAACACAAAAAAAAGGAAAGCTCAGAAGGTGAACTTCAATTTTTCTCTGTTATCTCAATCTTTCTTTATCTTTGCTTTGTTTTATTTTTTTCTTTAACTTACTTTAAAACGAAAAAGAATCAAGGAAGAAAAGAGTATAACCGGATCTACCCCGTGGAATCTCCCCTTTCCGTTCGGCACGGTGAATCACGGTGATGATGGGTGTTGAAACCTTAATCAAGAAAGGAGGAGAGATAAAAGAGGGAAGCAAAAAAAATCCAATAAAAAATTCCAGCACCAAAAAAATTTTCAGAAAAAATTTCCAAAAAAAAAAACAAAAAAACAATATAACGACCCAAAACAAATTCAAATTAGAGATTGAAGAAACAAAAAATCTAAGGTGATTTTTTTATATTTTATTTTAATCCGATTTTAAGTTTTTAACATATATATATTAAAACATAAAATATAAATAAAATAAAATAAAAACAAAAAAAAGATTTTTTTTACCTTTCCAACAACAGTGTACGGTGGCCGGGCAAAAAAGCCTCGGTGACCGGTCGCCTGACCGGATTTCCTTCCCTCCCTTCTCTCTCCTTCTCTCTTCCTCTCTCTTCCTTTTTTCTTTCCTCCTCCAAATGATTTTTTGGGTTATTTTTGGTCAGTATATAGCCCTCCAAACGCACGTCATTTTGGGGTTGTCATTTAACCCCAAACGACGTCGTTTTGACTTGGACCGTTCGACCCGACCCGACCCGCCTAGGATCCGCGTGTTTTTTAAAGGAAGGGCAAATTGCGCTTTTAGCCCTTCCGCTTTTTATTACTTTACAATTAAGTCATTTTTGTTTTTAATTTGGCCCCGGAATTTGTCGCGATTTTCAATTTAGTCCACAATGATGTGCTGCATTTTATGGGAAGGAATATTTGCTGTTTTGGTCCCCGATGTTTCGCGTGTGTTTAATATAGTCCTTTCCTTTTATTTTTATTTCAATTTTGCCCCAAATATTTTGTTTTTAGCCCAACTTAATCCTTTTAGTTATTTTACTATTTAAATCAATTATTTTAGTATTATTATTATATTTTATTCACTTATGTAGTGTGTTAATATTTTTTATCATTTCTAATATGTATATATATATATATATATATATCATGTGTATTATATATATATTTTATGTATATATGCCATTAGTTATATATTTCTTATGTATATATTCTTAAATACTATTATATACATATATATATATATATGTATATTTTAAATTCCATATTGTGTATATATTATTATTACAAATTATTACTATTGCTAGTATTATTATAACTATTATTATATTAGTGTATATTTTATATACATATGTGTATATATATATATATATTTTTTTTTTGCACATATCATTATTTTATATTATTGTTGTAAATTTTTATGTATATATTTTTTATGTACGTTTCCCAATATTTTCTTTTATTGTAGATATTATTATTATTATTATTACATACTTTTATTATATATATATACATATATATGTATTTTTATGTACATATTATTATTTTATATTATTATTACCAAATATATCATTTTTCCTATTTTATTATTAGTACATGACTTGTTTCTATTTTGTAAATATCATTATTATTGTTATTTTAATATTCTAGTATTCCATGTTAATATTTTTCATTAATGATATCATTTTTTTTTTATGCGTTCTTTATCTATTTTAATTTCTCACTTTAGGAATATTTTCTCATGTTTTAATTAATTTCAAAAATAAGGCAATGTACCGATTTAATATTAAGCTATCGATTTCATCGCTATGTTGGGTGAAATTAAATCGGCTTGTGAAACGGGACACCCTTTCTAAAAAAAATCGAAAACTAAAATTCCTATTTTTCAATCGGATCACGATTAAATATTATATTGAACTCGTATTTTGAAAATCAAGTCAATACATGTTTATGAGATACCAATTTTGGGTGTCGTGAGGGTGCTAATACCTTCCTCACAGAATCGACTCCCGAACCCCAATTTTTCTCTGAACTTTCACGTAGACCTAAATTTGGCCTTCTTTTTGTTTTAAAATAATTTTATTAGGTGTCCGATTACACCTATAAAAAGGATCGGTGGCGACTCCCTTTGTTAATAAAATCGGAAGTTGGTTTTCAAATATTTAATAAATCACCATAATTAGCGACCAAGCGTAAAATTTTTTTTCGTCGCAACAACAAGCGTCACTTTATTTTAATGAATTGTTCCCATATCAATACTTTCAAGTATATTTTCATTCAAGATCCTCACTTTTCCATAATATTGAAGTGTTCTATGTATATTATCATTGTTGACAATAATTTCTTTTATCAGCTCCATCATATTTAGTTATAACATAACTGATTGAGATATCTCATTATATTCATAATTTTAGGTACTTGAACCTCTTCTAGGGTTTTACCAAAACTTATTTCTTGGGTCTCTTCATAAGTACCCGCCTCCTTTAACATGTGATCATCTTCATTTCTTACTATTTTCTTTCAAGAATTGTTCTTTTTATGGAACCGACAAGTTTGTTATGCTTCTAGTATGCCCTAGACTTATTTTTATCACATTGTCCTTCTATGACACACAATTATTTGGAGCATTATAACTGGTATATGTATCAATTAGTATATGCAATATCTTAATACCATCAATATTAGTTCTTGTCGAGATGGTCTAACCAACCATGCCAACACTAGTGAACTTCTTGTCGCTATGTCGTGCGTCAATCATATTAGTATAATGTATTCATTCAGGGAATATCCATGATACAAGTACATCAGCATCTCATTTCATTTCTATCTGTGGTTTTAATTTAAAATGCATAAATATTTCCTTCAATATATATATATATATATATATATATATCTTTTTATATAAAAATAATAATATTTATGTTCTATGTGGTGTATGCCTTGCATTTCGGTCAAATTAAGACACAAACAGAGAGTGACGTTGTGACGAGGAGCCATGCGACATCACGATGAAGGATCAGGGGATATAAAGAAATGACGCCATGACGTGGTGGCATGTCATGCAATTTTCTCAATTTTCTTCTTCCAATCAAATTTTGATTATTTGTCCTTGTCGAACTCTTATTAGTGTAGATTATTTTAAGATTATTTAACCTACGATTTTAGTCTATAAATAGGCCCTTTTCTACCCTAGAAAGATTAACCCATAACACGTTTAAGTATTAGCTTTTACAAACTTTCAGGGAATTTTGTGTTTAAGTTTTGAGGGTTCTTATTTTTGGGTTTCATGGTTTAGTTTTTATTTTCATTTTTGTAGTATTCGTTTTTGCCGATTTAGTGAAATTATTTTCGCCCGTGGTTTTTTATCCTTTTCGGAAGGGTTTTTCCATGTAAAATTTGTGTGTTCGATCTTTTCAATTTATTCTTTATTTTTCTTTTTTGTTGCTTATACAAGTTTATCCCCAACTAACTAACATTAGAGCTTGATTCGATTTTCGTATTCAACCTATTTTGAGAGGCCAACAATAAGGTTCAACATTGAGAAGTTTGATGACATCACAAATTTCAATCAATGTCAAGTTTGGATGACAATAATTCTAGTTTAGAACGGTCTGAAAAAAGGTCATTACGGGAAAAAAAACTCGATAATCTACATCAGTCAGAAGGGGAGAGCTTGATGAGAAGGCCCTGTCTATAATTCAATTGTGCCTTACGAATAGTGTATTGTAAGAGGTGTTAATGGAGAAAATGACATCCGCCTTATGGAAAATGTTAGAAACCCTTTACGCAAAAAAGTTTATGGCTAACCGATTGGTGTTGAAATAGTGGCTATACACATTCTATATGGACGTTTTGAGGGTTCTTATTTTTGGGTTTCATGGTTTAGTTTTTATTTTCATTTTTGTAGTCTTCGTTTTTGCCAATTTAGTGAAATTATTTTCGCCCTAGGTTTTTTATCCTTTTCGAAAGGGTTTTTCCATGTAAAATTTGTGTGTTCGATCTTTTCAATTTATTCTTTATTTTTCTTGTTTGTTGCTTATACAAGTTTATCCCCAACTAACTAACATCAGAGCTTGATTCAATTTTCGTATTCAACCTGTTTTGAGAGGCCAATAATAAGGTTCAACATTGAGAAGTTTGATGACTTCACAAATTTCAATCAATGTCAAGTTTGGATGACAATAATTCTAGTTTAGAACGGTCTGAAAAAGGTCATTACGGGAAAAAAAACTCGATAATCTACATCAGTCAGAAAGGGAGAGCTTGATGAGAAGGCCCTGTCAGTAATTCAATTGTGCCTTACGAATAGTGTATTGTAAGAGGTGTTAATGGAGAAAATGACATCCGCCTTATGGAAAATGTTAGAAACCCTTTACGCAAAAAAGTTTCTGGCTAACTGATTGGTGTTGAAATAGTGGCTATACACATTCTATATGGACGAAAGTGAACGCCTTAAAGGTCACATCAGTCAATTTATTATTATTTTGAATGGTTTAAAAACGTTGAGGTTCATATTGATGATGAAGATCAGGTTATGCTATTATTGTGCTCTTTACCCCCTTCATATAAGTATTTCATGGAGACTCTAATTTATGACAGAGATAAACTCTCGTTCAAGGATCTGAAAGGTCAATTGTTGAGTAAAGACAAACTCGAAAATGAGTTGAGACAAACTCGAAAATGAGTTGGGTTCGGATAGTAAGCCTCGATTTTGGTAGCATTAAGGAATTGGGACAAGAGATGTCACTATTGCAAGAAGTTATTGCCAAAATAGGTAACCTTCATATCTATTCGCCTTCTACTCAGATCCACCAAATTTAGGGTGTGACATCATCATTCTCTTAAGCATGAACAACTAGTTATTGCCAGACTTCGAAGTATTCAATTTTTCAAGCTTGCTTCGTAATGTGCTCGCATGTGTCTCTGGATCAATATGGTTGTAGACATTCTCTTCATAGACGTTCTCTTCAACAAATTGCTGAATAAAATCACACACCTACTGATGCTCAAATTCTCATTCTTCATCAGTTTTCGACTTGAGTTTTTTAGTAGCAAAAACAGGAAGGTGCAAAGCCTTCACAACAAATCTTTTATCTTGTTTGGACAAAATTGATAATTGGTGTCATCCAACATAATCATCTTACTAGTGCTAACTTTCATGATCACTGAACACTAGAACCAAACTTCTGATACTAGGTTGTTAGGACGAATCTAAACTCGATGAAATACCACAGAAGCACAACCGATATTTTTTCACTCCCGAAAAATCAATTCAATAATTATGACAAATCCAATAACATAATATACATCAACGATTGATTTAAATAAACTACAATATCCCAAGCAAAAATAATTAATCGAGACATGTAATTTCTTACATGGAAAACCCCTTTAAAGCAAAAAATAAAACCCATAGGATTTTGAAAGTCTAGCAAAAGTTTCACTGTAATCAAAGTCTTGCTACAAGACACAACCAAGCCACAATAAAGAGTATACAACTCAAATAATGCTATCAACAAATAATCTCAAGCAAACTCTAAGAGAAAAATTGAGAATATCACCAAAAATATCTGACTTAAAAAGTCGAAAACCCAAAACTACAGAATTCCAAACGAAAATCGGATAAAGATCTTTGAGTCTACTTCCAATGAACACCAAACGAACCTCCGATCAAAGAAAATACCAGGGCTAGTCTGTGTAAAAAAAATATTCTCTCCCACTTTTATCTTTTTTTTTTTTTCTTTGATTTACAGCACACGCACTCTATTTTTCTGCAGTCCCGCAAACTTTATATGCAGGGTAGATATGGAATCGGGCACTCACATAGTATATGAGGGACCAACCACAGCCCAACAATATATACTGTTTTGGAGATTATTGAAGAGTCGTAATGAATTTATATTCACAGATGGATATGGTAGCAGTAGAAACATCCTCATGTCGAGCCTGGCGTGGGCTTGTGATCTCTATCGTCGTTCTCTATCGCAAAATGTAAGCTTAGATTTTGGTGTAAATATCAGATGGTGCCGGTCACATTCAGATTAGATTAAGTTAAATGCTGATGCATCGGCGGATATAAATTCTGGGGCTGCTACTACGGGTGATGTGTTGTGCGACATTAATGCCAGCTGTGCTGTTGAACTTGCTGGGTTAGCATTGGTTCGACTGGCATCTTCCAAGCAGAGGCAAGGGTGCTCCTACAGGGTTTAAATCTAGCATGGGATAGAGGATTTTACCAGGTTGAGGTGGAGCCGGACAGCGCCTTACTTATAGAGCTGGTGAAATTAGGGTTGGATGATCCTCATGTAAGAGTAAAGATACGACATATTCGCGGTCTTTGTAGGAAGAATTGGCTTCTACAATTGCTTCATGTAAAACGGGAAGTAAATGGTTGTGCTGACCAGCTTGCAAGGATATATAGGAGGGAGTCTGCGTATTGATATGGTTGTGTACGATCACCCACCATCTAGGTTGGTGCATTTTTTGGAACGAGATACTAGAGGAAGCCCGTGTCTGGCTGAGCAAAATGAGGCTGCTTAATCTTTCTTTTATACCAACAACAACAATAACAATAACGTAGGGTAAGGCTATAGACCATGATTCGCTCATAAAACAAATTGCAGGCTAATTTAATTGTGCTGTTGTGATCCACGCAATTCATGTGCATGTATATAACAGCCTTAATTTAATACTAGAATTTATGACAAAGTAATAAAATAATATTATTATTACTATTATTATTGTACATGTGATGTGAGAGAGCGTCTTAATTGTTATATTTTTTATTTTGAATAATTATATAAAATGTACAGCTCATCTCATATTTTTTAGCTTGCAATAAAAGTAATAACCTAAAAGATTAATAATAAAATAGTTGTAAAATTTTATTAGAATCAATACAGATGCTCTCACGCAAATTTGATTCGTCGAATATTAGATTATTTTGTGTAATAAGATTACATGAATGTAAGATTATAGGTGAAATATAAAATTTTCTTGTTTAATTCATTTGGCTGAAATGTAAGATTCAGATATTTGATTGACGGAATGTAAGATTACCTATAAGCACATTTTACTCAATTGTCCTTGTTATAGAATTTGTTTTTTTTTTTAACAAGTTTAGTTCCTTTAATATTTATTAGTCTCAATTTTCATAAAATTATGATAAATTACTACAATTCTTACTTTTTATTACAATTTATATATTAATAAGTAAATATATTGTGTTGAAATAAATTTATAAATCATAATTATAATAATTCATGAAAAGTGATTGCAACACAATTATAATTATAATTATAACCATAATTAATATATTAATAAATAAATTATTAAATAAATATAATGATTATAATTGTAATGTATGAAAAAAATATTTTTGTTTTTAATTAGTCTTAAACTTTATTTAAGAAAAAACTTACATTTATTAGAATAATAAAACAAAGGGTAAATTGGTCCAAAATTTAATATTACATCCATAGTCCAAAATTACCTAAGAAATGAGTCGTAATGAAATTATAATATATATTACGGAATAGTTATAATGTGAGATTACGGATAAATTATTAAAATCCAAATATTTTAACCTCATTCAATTATAATATTATAATATTTGTGAAACCAAACGCAGCTATGCACCATTTTCTTACACAGATACAAATCATATATAACAAGGAGAAGTATTTCAACATTGAGGTTTGGTATAAAATTCTTTTATCTTCATATCGTTTGGAATATTTACTTATTCTTTTAAGATGAGATGAAAAATACATTAATTCATTTGTGTTTTATTTATTAAATTAATTTTAAATGAAAAGATAATTTTACCTTTTGTTTATTAATTTTTATTCTCTATCCTTATATTAAATAACTTTTAATTCAAAAAAACTAACTAGTTATAAAAATAGTTATTTATTTTGATATTTATCCTTTCTTTTAAAGATGTTTAAAGAATAGTTATTTTTATAAAAAATGATTTTTTCATCTGAAATATTATTTTCATTTGCTATATTTTTTAGTATTAAATTATATTTTAAATATTTTATTATTTTTGGATTTATATTACAATATAATGTATAATATCCTTTTATTATATTTAAAATATACGTCAGTAACTTTATTCTTTAATTTAAAGCATCTTAGTAATAAAATTTTAAATTTAAAACTAAAATTTATGTATTATTGAATGAAAAAATTGACTCACACATTACGACTAACAAAGTCAAACTAGCATACAAATAAATAAATATAAAATTCATGGGTGGGGCGGCCTTACGCTAACATTGTTTTAAAGCTTAGCTTGGTGTGCATACAGAAAGCATGTGGCATTGCATAAATCTACAATTTTCTTAATTTAAATTTTTATTTTGAATAATTTTATTTAATTATGGAATTCAGTAAAATAAAATAATTAAAATTTGTGAATTGAATCACATGTGTAGCGGTAAATTCTTTAATTCTCATTAATTTTGATTTTTATAAAAAAATTAAAATTAAAAAGTAGCTATCTTAATCCTAAAGTGTTCAAAATTTTAGTAGAATTGAATTAGAAGTAAATGAAATCTATGAAGCTACGTAAATATCTTATATCAAAATCAATCTTGTCCATATGCATGTTTTATTTAATTTGCTCATCTATATGCCTACCTTTCTAACTTACCAATCAATAAATCTTCATATACTATAAGGAAAAAAAAAAAGAAGAGTAAATTTAATATTAAAAATATTAGTTATACCGTGAGAGTTATGAAATGTTGAAACCCAAAAACAAGTTTAAAAAATTAACACATACCTCTTAAAATATAGTAATAAAAATTTTACATAAAAGAAAAATCATTGGGTATATAAGGATATTTGTTATGTAGCAAAATCAACTTCAAACCAACATCAGTATGAAGTAATCCAATATTAATTACTTCAATTTCAAAAAAGCAAGTCTTGATGGTGAAAGTGGAGAAGGTTGTATGTTATAGTGAAGTCAAAAAGCTACATGCAACTAGAAATGCAATTTGGGTTAAATGTTTGAGACCAATTTAACAGTTAAAGGGAAGCTTAACACACTTGATTAGTCATACCATTTTACTTTAATCAACGCTAAGTTGGGTTTCATTAATTTATTCATGGTAATTATTTGGTAAATTGAGAGTGAATTTTTTAATTTCACCGGTTAAATTTTTATAGGTTTCATTTATTTAATTTTTTATTTTTAAATATTAATTAACACCATAAGTAAGGTTTTTTAACCTTAAAATTGTATGATTGATGTATCAAATAATATCAATTTATATATACACTAGCATTCGCGAAACAAAGTTGTTCATGAAGAGGGTTTTCAATCGATACAACAATTACTTATCTTTATTATGGGGTATGCATGCGAACTTGAATCTCTGCCGTTGGACAGGAATCAGGCTCTGGATGTGGAGGTGCTGTTCTGGAAACCTCCTGTTGACCCCTTCGAGCCATCCTTTGCACTTGCAGCAAGAACAAAGTTTTCCTTATTTGAAACATCTAACGGAAACATCTTGTTTGGAGTCATATGGACATGGACTTGTTTGCCGGACTTTTTGTTTTTTATGATACATGCATCATCATTAAATATGACAAAATATCTATCAGCCATTAGTTATCCAACACTCAATAGATTGTATCCTAAATCAAGAACAAATTGAATATTGTCCAAATTTGTTGAAGAAGGAAACGTGAAAGATTACAATGTGCATCAAAGTTATTCTATTATTGATGCACACTGAATTGATAAAACAAATCATAAATGCCTATATTTATAGGCTTACAAAGAAACTACCTTGACACAAAAATAGCTAATAACTTATTCAATTAAACTGATTCTACCAAGATACTTGGTCAACTAAACAACCCACTACTTTGAATTAATTCTCAATACTCTCCCTTAATTCAAAGTTGCAGACACCAAGTAGATTTCTAAAATAGCTGAACTTCTCCTTTGATAAAGCCTTTGTTGACACATCTGCTAGTTGCTCTTGGGTGTTGTAATACTTTAAAGATATCTCCTCTTTTGCTGCGAAATCTAGAATGAAATGATAACGAACATCGATGTGCTTTGTTCTACTATGAAATGTTGGATTGTTTGCCATGGAGATAGTTGATTTGTTGTCACAAAATATCTCTATTGCACATTTCTGCTCTTGTTAAAGATCGACTTTCTGACCCTTGTTAATCTCCTTAGTGGAATTGGTTCTTCAGAAGACTCTTCAAGTGTTGTAGATGTTGCTGGTGCCGACTCTTGTTTTTCATCTGGAGTGTAACGCCCTAATTTTCGGGAATCCTGTGAATGTTGGCATAGGTTTAATTATGTTAGTGGGCCTCTAGAAAGCCCAAACTTAAGATAGAGCCCGACAATTTTAGTTAATTTTTGTTCCATAACAAAAAGGGGGTGAAATTATGAAATATGACCTATGTGAAAATGTTTGAAAATGCTATAGGCTAAATTGAAGTGGCCAAATAAATAGGAGTGCAAAATAGGAGGATTTGCATGACAAACCTCCCATTTTACATGAAGTGGCCAGCCATCATGTTGTTGTAGACAAAATGTACACTTGATATCCATAATTTATGGTACAAATTGATACAAATTGATAATAGGTTAGGTAAATGTTTCATGATAATAGGTTAGGTAAATGTTCCATGATAATGGGTTAGGTAAATGTTTAATGATAATGGGTTAGGTAAATGTTTCATGATAAGAATTTCATGTCTTTTGTATTAAATAATTAAATGGATGAAATATGAAGTTTTATTAAAAGAAAAAAGGGGTGAAAAGAACAAAGTTTTGTCCATCTTTGTTCATCATAGCTGAAAGTTAGAGAAGAGAAAGGAGAGGAGAAAGCTCTTGAGTGTTCGGTCACTTGGGGAAGAAAATTGAAGGTAAGTTCATGGTAGTTGGCTTCTATCTTGATGTTCATGAGTTCTTCTTGATTCTACCTTAACTCTTGAAGCATATTTTGGTTTTTAGTTGTGTTGTGAGCATTTAGTCATGAATTAAAATGAAGGAAATGGCTGTTGTTTCATGTTCTTTTGATGAAAAAAAATGGAAGATAGGTGAAGTTGAGCCAAACAAATGAGCATGCATGTGCCTTAGATGTTAAAGGGAAAAATCAGCTAATATGTTGTGCTTTAAAATGATGAAATGGAGATTATTCTTAAGTAAAATAATAGATATGTGATGATTGATTGGTGATATACATGTTTAAATAACATGCATGCAAGGTATGTGTGAAAGAGTGATTTGGTAATAAATCTGCTTGGGACAGCAGCAGTAACGTGACTTTGGAAAATCACCATAAATTGTGGGAGAAGAATTAGAAGCTGAATAAATTATGTAATTAAAGCTTATTGAGTCTAGTTTCTAATGAAATAAACAAGAACATATTTTGAATTCTGTACAATGAGAAATTTGATTCGTAATGAAGGGTGGTCAGATTAGTCAAACAGTGAAACATGGGAAACTTTGAGAAAAATCTGATATTGATTGGCTAAACTAAAAATTCTGAAAATTTTATGGATAGAAGATATATGAGTCTATTTTCAGGGAAAATTAACGGAACTTGATTTGGAGTTTCGTAGCTCCAGTTATAAATAATTTAGTGACTGTTGCTCAGGAAGACAGCTTGCAGTGAAATTATGATTATGTGGTAAACATTGACAAAAATTTGTTAATGAGTTGCTTATTGATTTCTTATAAGCTTACTATGATCTGTAGGTGTGGTTGGTCGAATATTGTAAGGGGTTAATACGTAGTTTGTATTTGAATAGTTAGATTAACGTGTTAGTAATCCAATTGTAGGCGGTTCGTGTGTGGATCTCGTCAGCATATCGTCGCAAACAGGTGTGTAACTGACACCCTCTCATAGACTAGATTGGCAAAAGCTGAAATGCCGAAATGTCGAAAAGTCGGTATTTTGGGAATTTACGAGTGTGCGAATGCTCGTAAGATAGTTGGGTTTGTATATTTGGTAATCTAAAGTAATAAACTGCAGTACGCGCGATTTCGTACATTTTGATAATTTGGGCTTAATGGGCCAAAGATCGGGTTCATGGGCCAACGGGCCCAATTAGATTAAGTATCTTGCTGTAAGTGTTCTGATAGTACGTAAATAATTAGGATATGCATGAAAACCCTAAAATTAGCTAAATTACTATAATACCCCTATGTATGGAAAATTACTGTTATACCCCTAGGTGCAAAATTACCGCTATACCCGTAGGGTTAATTTTGACTGAAAAGCATAGCGATCTGATTCTGTATGATGTATGCCATGATTATATATCTGTTGCATGGGGACATGGGTTATATTATGGAGGAAGCGTTCTAGTGGCTATGCCACAAATATCTGATCTGGTGGCTCTGCCACATATATCTGTTCTGGTGGCTCTGCCACGATTATCTGTATCTGGTGACTCTGTCACATTATCTGTTCTGGCAACCATGCTGCAAATTCTGTGGTGTGTAGCGGTTGGGTGGGTCGAGTTGTCTCCCCACACGGTGTAAGGTTGGTACGGGGTGTATACGGTTGAATATGGTTGGGTTTCGCATAAACATGTAATATCTTACTTACTCGCTATGGGCCTATGGGCTTTATTCAATTACATTGCTCGGGCTAAGGCCAACTTATTATGTTTCTGTGGGTTGAGCTGATTTAGACTATGTTTGGGTTATTTTACACACTGAGTTTTCCCCAAACTCACCCCTTTTATTTTCATCCACGCAGGTAATCCCCAACCATAGTGGGCTTGGAGCTGTGAGGGAATTCGAAGTGGCCACCCGTTCTGAAAGTTTGATTTTCTTCTGGTGAACTGGACATCCTTTTAATTACGTTTGAGGTTTTGGGCTTTTAAATGTAATAAGGCCGCTTATTTATTTTTGATGGTTTTTAATATGTATTACTAAGATAGGTAATACTTATTTTAACTATTGAAATTGGATAGCTTTAGGGCGCGTTTTCAAAAACAACAGTTGATTTCAAAATAACACGACAACAAGCAAAGCTTCCGCAATGAAAGTATTTTCCAAAATTAATCACTTTTCCTAAAAATGACTTAATCGAATCGGTTTCCTAGAAATATCCATGACGTTAAGGTGTGGCAATGGCGGTATGCATGTCTAGGATTGGATCCGAAGGAGCTTGGTATTAAGCGGTCAGATGGACTCACCACCTCTTTTCCGGTTTCCTACCGGTGCAGACTTCCATTCACTTTAACCTATAATGAAATTATCTTTTAAAACACTAAGTAGGTTTTTCTGGATCAACAATATAAAATGTTTTGAACGCTTCGATGTGGCATGCCGGATCCGGCCATAACTAATGGGCCGGGTTTGGGGTGCTACATGGAGAATCTTCAATGGGAAAAGAAATCTCCTGTTGTACCTGCTCTACAGTCATATCCCAACTTGTATTTTCATCAAACACTACATCTCTTCTACTTGAAAATTTTTCACTATGAGGGTTATACAATCTATATGCTTTGGATTGAGTACAATAACCAATAAAAATACATTTTTTAGATTTTTCATCAAGTTTTTTACGAGTATGAGAATTTTCCAAAACATAAGCAACACACCCAAAAATTCTTAAATGACTTACATTGGGTTTCCTACCACACCAAGCTTCATATGGAGTTTTGTTCATGACAGCCTTTGTTGGCGAGAGATTCAGTAGATAGACTGATGTTGCCACAGCTTCTGCCCAAAACTGATTTGAAAGTCCCTTTGCTTGTAACATGTTTCTCGCCATCTCCACAACAGTTTGGTTTTTCCACTCAGTGACATCATCCTGCTCTGGAGTGTAAAGAATTGTTAATTCTCTACGGATGCCATTGTCTTCACAAAACAGATTGAACTCTTTGGATGCAAACTCTCCTCCTCGATCCATATGAAGAACTTTGATATGGCAGACGCTTTGGTTCTCCACCATAGCCTTGAATTTTTTCAACTTTTCATAAGTTTCTGACTTGTTTTCCAAAAAACACACCCAACTCATGCTGCTATAATCTTCAGTGAACAACAAGAAGTAACGACTCCCATCCAATGACTCGGTTTGCATAAGACCACATAGATTAGCATGAATTAATTTTAAACATTCAATAGTTCTCCATGCTTTTCCAACAGGAAATGGCTTCCTAGTTTACTTTCCATAAATACACCCCTCACATAAATCAAAAGATCCAATTTTTAGTAGTCCAAGAACCATACATTTATCACTTAGCAATTTCAGGCCTTTAATATTGAGATGTCCATACCTCAAAAGTCGTAGCTTCGAGTCATCCTTTACACTTGCAGCAAGAACAAAGTTCTCCATGTTTGAAACATCCAACAGAAACATCTTGTTTGGAGTCATGTGGACATGGACTTGTTTACCTGACCTTTTATTTTTGATGGTACGTACATCATCATCAAATATGACAGAATATCCACCAGTCATTAGTTGTCCAACACTCAATAGATTATATCCTGAATCAGGAAGAAATTGAACATTGTCCAAAAATTTTCCTTCTCTATTGCTAATAAAAAATTTCACCATGTCTTTTCCTTCAACTTGCATATCCCTTTTGTTCCCAAGTTGTACCTTTATCTTTTGTGACTCATCAAGCATTTTGAACAAGGACTTTGTGCTTGTTATATAATTCGAACAGCTGCTATCTACAAACCACAAATCACTTGGCTTATGGTTAGCATCAATACAAGCCATAAAAAACTTGTTTTCCTCATCACTTTCTGCTGCAAAGTTAATTTTTTTATCCTTATACCAGTTGATGCTATTCTAAGAACACACTCTCTTCTCTCGTGTTTCTCAAAGACCCAAAAAAGTGTTTTTCTCAAATACTAGTGGACCTAAACCTAACTTTCACTCAATTGCCTAAAAGATCAAACCTTACTCCGATGCCAAATTTGTTGAAGAAGGAAATGTGAAAGAGACAATTACAATATTCATCAAAGTTATTCTATTATTGATGAATACTGAATTAATAAAACAAATCATAAACGCCTATATTTATAGGCTTACAAAGAAACTATCTTAACACAAAAATAGCTAACAACTTATTCAATTAAACTGAAAATCTGGAACTAACAAAGATTCGACTAAGATAGTTGGTCAACTAAACAACCCACTACTTTGAATTAATTCTCAACAAGGCCCGTGTCAACTTTGACACTGGGTTCTTTGTGAATTTATAAGTTGTCAGCGCCAGGATGGTTGTTCGAGATTCTACTAGGCTGATATGTAACACTCATAACCCATATCCGATGCCGGAACAAGGTTATAGAGTATTATCGGACATATGACTTCAAAAATTATACATTTCATAATAAATTATCATTTAAATAAAAATCTATTAAAATACATTCATATAGTCCTTTTTACAAGCCCTCGAGGCCCTAAATAGACATTAAAAGTAGTTCGAGACTAAATCAAGTATTTAAAAAAAAAATTCAAAGTGCAGGGGACACAAGCTCGTATGGCCAGACTGTGTGGGCATTCGAAATGGGGACACACGGCCATGTTCCAGCCCGTGTTCTACCCCGTGTAACTCATTGACTTGGGTCACACAGCCAGTCCACACGCCTATGTACCAGGTCATGTACCATTCGAAATGACCTCACACACCCGTGTGTCAGACTGTGTGCTAGGCTATATGAAAATTGGAGGGTATACTGACTTATGCCACACGTCCAAATTATACATCTGTATGCTAGGCCGTGTGAAGCTACTGACTTAAATTCTACATAAGTATTAGAGGACACAAGGTCGTGTCACCTGGCCATGTGTCACACACGGCTGAGACTCACGTCCGTTTCTCTACCCGTGTAGAAAAAAATAAGTCATTTTCCAAGCCATATCCCTCACCCACATTGGTACCAACCTATACGCATCAATTTGCACATAACCATGGCATAAATAGGCACTTAAAACCAACCAATATCAAGTTTATAACATGTATTTCCACACATACAACATGTTATCCATAAACATATTCCAATGATCACTTTAAAACTTACAAGTATACTTTTCAAAAGTATATCTAAATGGTTAACCTCACCTATGAGATATTGTGCCTAAATTCAACATGCATACCACATTTCAACTTCAACCATTTGGTACCCTAATACCAATTCACAAAAAAGGCATTATATGACAACCGTACTCCATATACAATAAGGCCATCTACATATTTACATAACAAAATATACAATATTCAAACCAAATCAAATGATTAAATACACAATAAAACATAAAGGCTGCCATTAGCCAAAATGACCTATACATGCCATTTAGCCCAAAATATAAAGTCATAAGTACCAAAATAACGTTTGATAATGTGATGCGATCTCCGAAAACTTCCAATCTGAGCGAGCTTTCGAAACATTGAAAGGCACATAAAAAAAACAGAGTAAGCAATTAAGCTCAGTAAGTTCGTGTACTTGAAATTAGACTTAGCATTTGACTATAATTTAAGTAAGCAACTCATAGTAAGGCATAACTCAATTTGGCCAAAGTCTATACTGCAATCCATAATCACGTTAGTCATATATTCATATAAAACTGAGAATCATATATGAATTCATCAATTAATTAAGTTTCATGTACTTGTAACATCTAAGCCATGTAAACATATATTCAATATAAACCATTTCTATGTAAATACTTGTACTTGTTCATATCTAACTTGTATAATCTCATAACAACACTATGCCTGTTAAATCACTTAAAATCTCGTTAGATACATATGTAGTACACACGAGGTGTACTGAACTGTAATATGTCAATTCCTGTACATGTAGGCTCATATGAGCAATAAACGGTAAGATCCTCCGAGTTGAATATCGGTAAGCTCATATGAGTTGTGGTGAGTCCACAACACATGTAGGACTTCAACCAAAATGGTAACTCTAATGACATGTCATTTGTATCCTACGAATTTCAAAGGTTCAAGCGGGGTTTCATATTCTTCATACATTGTTGGTTATGTACTTGATAATTTTACATAATAATTAAACTAATCGCATACATATATATTTCAATCAAAACATATAATTACGCAATGTATTTAATGAACTTACCTCGAACTCATATGATGAAAAACGATCGTTTAATCGATAACTTTATCTTTCTCCCGATCTAATTTCATTCGTTGCTTTTCTTGATCTATATAATCAAATTTAACCACTTTAATCTTTATTCTATTCAATTCAATCCAAAAATTCATGTTTTGGCAAAATTACTATTTTGCCCCCATTTGACCTTTTACAATTTAGTCCCTAGGCTTGTAAAATAAAATTCATGCAATTTCATCCTTACACAAGCCTAGTCTAATATCTTATATGTTCATAATAGCTCACACATTTCACAAATTAACACATTTACTACACAATTTTCACATTTCACAATTTAACCCTAATTGGCAATTTCATTAAAAACTCACTTACAAAAGTTGTTTAATTAACAACTAGAATTCATTTTCTTCGATTAAAATTCAACCATGGAAAAACCCTATACTTTCAACCATTTTGCAAATTAATCCCCTAATTTGTAACACCCCCTACCCGTATCCATTACCGGAATAGGGTACGAGGCATTACCGGAGTTTACTGAACATTTTCAGATAATTCTGAGTCATTTATTATTCATATTTTGAAAATAATCATAACGTCTCTCTATTGGGCCCTCGAAGCCCCAAACATACATTAGAAACCAACCAGAATTAAATTGGGATCATAGAAAAAAAATTCGCAAAATCTTAAATTTTATTTTCATCTAAGTACTTACCATTTCAATGCTCATTATAATTAAACATGTTACCATTCAATCAATAACTTGGCACTTGTCTAAGCGTCAAACAACATCATTGTTAGTGTACTTGCACATATTTCATCTAAATTCAACATTGATATACTTATTTTCTCGACATGTCACACTTACGTTTAATAATTGTCTTTACTTACATAATTTCCTTGTATCAACATATCAAAGATAATCATATTTGTACATGTCACAAAACATATTATTCTCTTACCGTTTCTTCATAATCATATATCATTCATTTCGTTATATCAATATTTCATGCACCATCATTTCCATCTATCTTATATATATTTATTTCAGTAATAGTCCATATTAAACTTAACATAAATTAAATTCCATGTACCTATACTTATTTCATTTATCTATCTTCTTAATTATTTCATACAACTATTTTGTACATATATTTCCATATGACCAATTCTTGCAAACATTTCATACAACCATTTTGTATAACCAATTCATAAAACCATTCATCATTTGATACATATTACCTGAATATTAGTTGTTTAACAGATGTCTTGGCGTCTCTCATCCACGATCTTATTTATCTTCAACATGATGCCATAGTGTCTTTCAACTATGGTCTTACTCATTTTCTGTCATGTTGCCATGGTACCTTTCAACCATGGTTTTGTTCATTTCATGTCACGTTGTCAACCATGGTCTTATTCATTTCATGTCACGTTGCCATGGTATCTTTCAACCATGGTCTTATTCATTTCATGTCACGTTGCCATGTTTATTACGCCCTTATTTTCTCATCACTTTCTCTTATTTTCTTTTTACTAACATATCAAGAACATAGGACCTTATGTAAGAAAACTTTACTATAACATTATTTCCATGCTTTCTCAATAATAACAACTTAAAAATATATTAAAATCTTGATGTACTTACCTTGTTCTATTGATTCCAATCTTTAATTTGATTTTCTCTCTCCTCCAACTTCTATTCCTTGAATCCAATTTGACATTCTAACTCCCCATAGTCTCCTTAACATTTTTCTCTCTTGGTGGCTATGGAAATTCTTTTGATTTCTAGGTGAAAATAGTGAATTTTTGGTGGAAGGACCAAATTGTAAAGAAAAGAAAACTTTCTTTCTTTTCTTCTCTTCTGACATTTGCATGCATGGAAAGATGATGAGAATTCTTCATCTTTCCTTCCTTATATACTAAATAAATAATAATAAAATATTAATAAATATATCATTAAAATATTAATAAAATAATATTTATCTAATTAATTAATTTAAAATATCATCAACATAATCATTACATTCTAGAATTTTCTCTCTTATTAATTGACCATTTTTCCCTTCATGATCTTTTAGAATTCCATCCTTGAGTCATCACTTAATTTGGTAAAATTACCATTTAGTCCCTCATGATTTTTCACATGTTCAATTTAGTCCTAATTCATCCATTTTCCTTAGTTTCCAGATCATTCTACCCTTAAAATATTTGCACTATTGGTCCTTCAAATTTTGAGTATTTACTCTTGTGCAACGAGACTTTTCTCATCTTTACAATTTAGTCATTTCTTGAATTAATATATCATAATATACTTCCCAAGGTTGACACAACTCAAAATTTTCCTTTTTGTCACTTTATTTTCTTATTTTACTATATCAAGGATAATATCTTACTGTAAAAATTTTAGGAGTATTACATTTGTGGTCCCGAAACCACTGGTCCGATTTCACAGAAAACGGTCGTTACATAATCCTTGGGTTGGCGTGTTACTGGTAGTTTCATGTCTCTTCCCCTTGGAATTGAAGACCATTTCCTGTGTTCGGGCTATCAAATTTTCTCAAGATTTGGGTTTTCGATTGGTCGAACTAAAGGGTGACTCGACGATGCTTATATCCAAACTCAACGCCGCTGGAATCGATTGATCACAAGTTATCTTTATTATTTGGGAGGCAATACAGTGGCACCTTCATGGTAATAACCATTTAATATTATCACTTAATTATTATTTTTAATTAATGGTAATATAAAAATTTATTTAAAGAAAATAATTATGACATAGATATGATAGCCATCATTTTTACCATGGTAATTTTGGCTTTACTCTCAATAATTTCAGCTTGACACATGACGCCTTCTAATTTGTCCGAATTTTTTTTCTCTTACAGATGAAGTATTGGATTTCAACATGCCTTCACTGGTGCATGCAAGCATGTAGGATTGAATTTTAGCGTGCCTTCAATATTGCATGCAAGCATGCAGGGTACGTTAATAAAAGTCAACACGCTAAAGAATTGACTTCAAAGTCGGCACCTTCTGAAACCAAGGAACCAACTTCAATGAAAGTCGGTTCCCAAAGCTATTGACTTTATATTCGATCTCCCAAAATGCCGACTTCCCTCTCTCCTTTGCAAACTCGACTAATTTATTAAATAATTCAGCAACTCAATTATTTTGCCAAAAAAAATCAAACTAATATACGGATAAAAAAACCTACTAAATTTTAGTTAATGAAAGTTGTAAGAAAAGGCATAATGCCAAAAATAGCCCCTAATGTTTGGATGTTTGGTCACTTTTGCCCTTTATATTATTTTTGGATCACTTTGGCCCCTAACATTTTTCTTGTCAAATTGGTCTATTTTTAAAGGGCGTGCTGACATGGCCATTAGTTGACTAATGGTCAACATTAACCGCTGACATGGTGATCCAAGTGTATTTACATGCTGATGTGGCACTATTTTATCTTATATGTCATGTCAACAAATGCTTTTAAAATTTTTAAAATTATTTTAAAATCATCATTATAATCTTCATTGTTTCTTTCCATCTTCATCCTCCTCCCCTCCCCCCCAAGTCCCACTTCTCCAACTGAAAAAAACACAACAAATGTAAGTGGTTAAAATTATTTTAAAATTATCATCATCATCTCCATTATTTCTTTCTATCGTTTATCATCCCTTGTAATGGCCCAAATTTCAGTGGTGTCAGAATAGTGATGTGAGTTCAATAAATCCAACATGTGAGTTTAGTAATTTAGAAATTTATAAGTAAAGGTTAGGTGTGATTTTAGAAATATTTTTTTTTAATTAGTGAATTTTGTGTTTTAAAAGAAGATTGTTAGATAATTGGGTCAAGAACGAGGTATTGAGACCTCGAATTCATAAACTGAGCCATAAATATTTTTAGAAGTATTTATGGAATGTTAATAAGTTAATATTAAAGTTTTGTTAAGAAATTTTAACATTTCGGTTATTAATTGAAGAAAAAAGACTGAATTGAATAAAGTACAAAACTATAAAATATGATTAAATAGTTTAAAAGATTATCAAGGAAGGAGTTAAAAGGTAAATAGACCCAAATTAGATGGATTGACAGCATGATTGCTCAGAAAAAAAAAATCAAGTGTGAACAAGGGGCAAAATTGGAAATAGGGTAAAAATTTAATTGTAAAATATGATATATTTGGTAAATATAGAGTTTTCTTCATTTTTCTTCATCCTCTCCAGAAAAAACACCATTGAAGGGTTCTTTTAAGCTGGTCTTTCATATTTTTACTACATGTAAGCTCAATTCTTGATTATTTCTTATAATTTTTGTGTTTTGGAGACTTTTACAACTAGGTCCACTTGTTTAATTCATTAGTTTTTGATTTCATGGGTAATTTTGAAAGTTTCCATGAATAAGTGCTGAAATTTTATGATGATTTATCATGGAATTGGGGTTTTAATTTTATTATATGATGATTTTAGAGATTTTTATAGAAATTGATTTTTAGGATTTAATTGTGAAAGTTGTTGGAATTAGGGTTTTGTGTTGAAATTTTGAATGTTAAAGGCTTTGAAATAGTTTATAGTGCCTTGATGATGTGTTATTTGAAAGGAATTAGCACAATTGATGAATAAATTGAGTAGGGACTAAATTGTAAAAATTAAAAAGTTTGGGGTAATAGTATAATTTCAAAAATTAAAGGGCATAAATTGTGAAGTAAAATAGAATTGAAATAGATGCTAATGGAGAAATGATTTTATAATTATAGATCAAGAAAACGAAGTGAATCGTGGAATGGAGAAATTGCAAGAATAGTTCCTAAATTTCTACGACTTTTGCAAATTAGCCCAAGTAAGTTCATATGGCAAAGTTCAATGTTTTATTATGAAAATCTTATGATTGATAAGGTATCTTATTGTAGATGAATACTATTAAATTGTATTAATTATTAAATAATGTTTAACTAAAAGTACAAATTAGTTGGAACAATGGTTTTGAGTGCTTTCATTTTATGACCATGACGAATTGATGGAAAAGATGTGAATGTGCTTCTGTATAAGACCATAGCTGGGCTATGGCATTGGTGCAATGTGATACGTGTTTCCGTATAAGACCATAGCTGGGCTATGGCATCGGTGTGATATGATAATATGATTCCGTATAAGACCATATCTGGGATATGGCATCTGTATGATATGTGATCCGTGTAAGACCATGGCGAGGCTATAGCTTCGGTGTATGATATGTGACTATGTGCAAGTCCATGGTTCACCATGGCAATGTGATAATAAAGTACTCAATTCCATTAGTGTTCCCTAATTTGACTATAGAAGTAAATTAGAAATGGGCTCAAGGAAGTTAAAATTTGTGAATAGCAACATGGAAATTATTCATATGAGCTTATTAATGATTTTGTGATTTACAGGAAGATTTAGTTAAATTACAAGATATATGATTGTGTACAATGTTCGATAAGATTTATTCTTCTATGCCTATGAGCTTACTAAGCTTTTATAAGCTTACTTGTGTATGTTATTTTTTTTTTGTAGATTGACTTATATATATACGGAGGATCGGATCTACATCAAGGATCACACTATCAAGATTTACTCTGGTAGATTTTGTTAAATAACTTTTTGATTTATATAGCATGTATAAGGTTTGATTTGATAATATAATTGTATGAATGATTAAGTATGCATAGTAAGTTGAATGTGATGTTTTGTGTTTGAAATGAAATATACATGTTATGGCTTGAAATAATTGATTAGTTGAACTCTATTAGTGTATAATTGTGTTTAAGTGCAAGAAATGGATGAAATGGTGAGAAAAGTGGCCTAAAACGGCCTATTTTCGTCCACATGGTTAGACACATAGGCGTGTGTCTAGGCCGTGTATGACACACGGTAAACCTACAGACGTGTGTCTAGGCCGTGTATGACACACGGTAAACCTACAGGCGTGTGATATGACCGTGTGTCCCATGCATCCTTAAATGTGAAGTTAGAATAGTACACGGGAAAAAGGCACGGCCGTGTGTCTTAGTCGTGTGAAGGACATGGGTTTCAAGCATGGTCGTGTGTTATAATCGTGTGAAAATGGCTTAAAAATGATGAAAAATCAGTTTACCACACAGCCTAGCCACATGGGCGTGTGCCCAAGCTGTGTGCCCCTTTGATACTTAAAAAATTGCAAGTCAAAATTCCACACGGCCATAGGAGCCCTACGGGCTGGCCATACGGCCATGTCCTAGGCCACACGAGCGTATGCCCCTATCTTTAAGGTAAATTTTCCAAAGTTGCCGATTTAGTCCCGAACCACTTCTAAAGCATGTACTGGCCCCCCGTAGGCCCATATTAGGGACTTTATCATAAAATTTGAAAATTTTTAATTTAGAATGCAAATTTTTTAACTTGGTTTTATACGAATGCTAGTGTATAAGTCCAGTAATGCCTCGTAACCCTGTTCTGATAATGAATACGGGTTAAGGGTGTTACACTCCTCACCCAAGTCCCATTTCTCCAACTGGGAAAAAAAACATAACAAATGCAGAGCAAACAAAAACATAAATGGCTTAAAATGAGTCGTCTCCTGCTTCCAACAAAACCCTACAATAGTGGCACCCAAAACCAAATAGACTACAGACCTTCATAGGGTCTGTACACTCTAATCTGAGGTCAAATTTCAAGAATAGAAAAAGATGATACAATAATTTGCAAAAAATAAATAAATAGATTACCAATGACTTTTTAGAAGACCACAATTTGGACCAAAACCAAATCTGCCTTTGGAAATCTGAGGTCTGAAAACCAAACTCTGCAACCCAAAAGACTTTTGCTTAAAACCTTTTTATGGGTATTTGAGAAATAAAACCAAAAACGCTTTGAAAAATTTGGGTACAAGAGAAACCCCTGAATTTCCCCAATAGAATAAAAGTTTGATCGCCATTGGTTTGAGAATGCAGAACTTATAAACTGGTTTTGGAGGGTTGGCTTGGCGACGGAAGAGAAGGTTTTGTACAGAAAGGAATGGAGAAGTGAAGAATGAGAACTAGTGAAAGTTGATTTTTAAAAATAGGTTTCAAAAACCCAGGTTTTAAAAATAGATTTCAAAACCCAGGTTTTTAAGTTTGTTTTTTAAAATTTTTAAGATTTCATGGAAGAAAATGGGCAATCGATTTTTGGAGGATTAAGGGATTTTAGGGAAGAAACAATGGGGAAGAAGATTGGAGACGACGACAATGATGATGAACAATGGAAAGAAACAGTAGGGAAGAAGAAACTATGGAAATTGGAAATTGGAAATTAAAATTATTTAATAATTTTAATAATTTTATATTTAAAAAATAATATAATAGTTTTTAAATCATTTTCTAACGTGGCATATAAGATAAAATAGTGTTACATAATCATTTAATTACATTTGGACCGCCACATCAACGATCAATGTTCTAATAGCCACATCAGCATGTCCGTTAAAAATAAATCAATTTGACAGAAAAAAAGGTTAAAGGTGATCCAAATATATATATATATATATATATGACTAAAGTGACCAAACAACCAAACACTAAGGGCTATTTTTAGTACTATTCAAAAAGAAAATTACTACCCCTGTGGCTTGGCAATGTGGCGGTGGTCATATTTTTATACAAACAATCGATTAGGCACAAATTTCCCCCCACCAAAAATATTATACTAAGTAGTTACTTATATTTATGGTCCACATCTTTTTTGTCGTTAGTTTCCCCACATCTAGAGAGAAATTACATCCATTTTTTTTTCTCAAGTAATTCCAAAATTTTATTTTAATTTTATGGAAATGTATTGGGTTTTAATTATAAATAAAATTTAATTCATTTTTTAAACCTCTTTATCGTAGATTCAGATTCAATTCATTTGACTGATCACATTGTATTATTTTTATAAAATAAATAATATTCAATTTTGAAAAATAATCTAACTCCTAACAAGTCTAACCTAAAACATCATTTTCCTTTTTATATGTTATTATTGACATGTATGAAAGGATGAGAATTATAAAGCAAGATATATGTATGCAACTTACAACAACAAAATGTAAAGAGTAAAAACAATGTATACGTAGACTTACATCAAAAGTGAAAGAAATATTAAAATATTCAAATTAGAAGTAAATTTCAGTGATTTTACATTTTTTGTAATTTTTATATGATTAATATTTTAATAATTCAACAACTGAAATCATAAAAATATTTATACTTGTCATGCATATAAAAATTTGAATTGATCCTATATTTTTATCATATCTATCTAAAATATTGTCTATATCATATATATATATATATATATATAAATGTACGAGGGCATATATAAAACTCGAGTTCTAAATTAGTTTTTAAATTCCAAAATATTTCATTTTTAAATATATTTAAAGTAGATCCTATTTTTTAAAATTAAATTTTAAATATGATTTTATTGTCATTAATAATAATGCTTTAAATAATAAATAAATTTAAAAATCATGGATTAAATCATAATTAAAATCTAAAACTAAAATCTCTAAGGTAAATAAAAATATAATTGCATCCAACAATAAGGTATAACATCTTTTTTAAAAAATTCTTATAAAAATATCTTTTAAATATAAAATTATTTTTAATACTATTTAAATTTTAATATTTTTCCGCAAAATTTATGCATGTAATATATTTAAAATATGAAAATTATATAATTTTTTGGAAAAATAACTTATATAAATAGTAATCCTATGCCAAACTAGTTAATATATATTTAACGGTTGAATTTTTTTACCTAAAATGAATAATTAAAAATTTTAATTTATGTCAAAATTGATATGTATGTTCTACATAAACATGATTGTTAGATTGTTAAATTATTAATTGTAACGCCCAAAAATTGGGCCTAGAAGAGTTGGGCTTTGAGTCAGGATTCGGATAGAAGAAAACTTGAATATTGAGAAGTTTTGAATATTACTAGTGTTTAAAATATATATATTGATAAAATATTTATGTTAGTACTAATATTTTAATTTTTATGAAAATTATTATCATTATAATTATTAGATACAAATATATTTATAAAATTATTGTTATTAATTTAGTGTTTAAATTAACATATTATTAAAAATTTATCGTATCTATTTTTATTGATTTATGGAAATTATAATTATTATTATTAGGAAAAAATATCTATATTATCGTATTTGAAATCTTCATTATTATGGTTATTATTATTATTATTATTATTTTGGTTTTAAATAAATTTAGAAGTATTTAAAGTATGGGAAAAATTGATCCAAGACTCTAGCAAAAATAATTATTTTTGTTCCTTTAGGATCTGGACATTAAGGTTTATTAGTAAGTTAGGCTAGAATTAAACATAAGGAGGAGTCTGCCCAGTGGTTAGGAGTGTTAGGCGTGAAAGGGAACCGAGGTTCGATACCCAAGCATGCGCAAATGGTTGTTTTTAGTCCGGTCGCTAAAGTAGGACTTAAAAGGAATTGTGAACGTAGTCCGCCACAAAGGAGCACTCGATGCATGTGGCTTGAGGCGCTAGATTGATGAGAAGAGTACTTGGGTTCAAGGCACGGTGCGCGCATAAGTTGCTTTTTATTTTAGAAGCCACGTCGAGCTAAGGTAAAACTTAAGTATAGTTGTGACCGAGTTATGCCACTAAAAGGTTTGTGGCGCGGCAAGAATGCGTTAGGAGTACCGGGGTGGCTCGGGTTCGAGTCCGTGCTCTGTATGTTCTGCTTTTATTTTAAAAGAACTCGGGACTTCAGCAGTAAGGTTTATAATTAATTGTAACCATATATTACTAAACGAGAAGCGTGGTGTAGTGGCCAGCAGCTCAGTGTGGGCACATGGGCGACGAGGTCCGGAGTTCGAGCCTCATCTCGGCGGAGTGGTCGGGTTTTTGCTGCACGCATGGGGAAGGAGTTGAGTCGACCAGACTCCTAGTAGCGTCTTGAAGCGGTGCAAGCGGTGGATAAGGTCTGATCGGTTGGGGAGTTTGAATGAAATTCAAACTTCAAATTTGGCCAAAAATCAAGGAGCAAATTAGGAATTGGAATTTAAAAGAATTCTACGCCAAAATGCACTCATTCGCCATAGCAAAAGAGTGCCAATATTTTAGGCCTTTAGGATTTATTTTTTTTTTCCTTCTTCTATTTTTTATTCTTTTCTATCCTTCTCTCATCTCTTCCCTCTTCTCTTTTCTTTCTCCTCTTAATTCTCATCTTATCTTTTGCCGAACCTAAATCCTTCATATTCTTCTTCTTTTCTTTCTTAAATCCTCAACAAACTGGTTAGCAATTTCCATTGAAGCCAAACCTCGTATCTTTTCTTTCAAAACGAAATCTTACTACTTTGAGGTACTACAAAGGCGAACCCTTGGTTGAGTATTTTCCTTTCTTGTGCGGTAGTTGGATCTACAATCGATTGGGAGTAGTGTCATAACAATATAGGTAAACGTCAATCTTTCTTTCGTTATTCATGAATTAAGGTAAAAGCGAAAAACCCTATATGCAAAGGGTGCCTGTTGATTGTACTCAAAAGGTTTAGTGGTGATATCTGATTTGTTTTCCTATAGTGTGGATTAAAGGCTACTAATCGAAGGCTTGGATATTTGGAACGACTGAATTAGATCTAGTCCATTTTTTTCTAAGAAAGGTAAGAACACTAGTGCCTAAAGTGTTAATGGTCGATTTTAGGAGTTTTGCGATAAGTTGCTATGGATTCATAGTTAACGTATTAGTAATTGATTGTAGGCGTTCGTGTGTGGAACTCGTCAAGTTCGTCACAAACAGGTGTGTAAACGACACCCACTCATAGACTAGATCGGTAAAAGCCGAAAAGTCGAAAAGCCGGCATTTATGAACTTGCGAGCGTGCGAGCGCTTGTGAGGTGGTTTGGTTGTTAATTTTGATAATCGCAAGCAGTATGATTGCAGAGTGCGTAATTTCGTGCACTTCGGTATATTTGGGCTTAATGGGTCGAAAATGAGTTAGTGGGCCAACGGGCCCAATTCGGTAAAAAACGCTTGGTAAGTGCTTCTGTTAATGTGTTAATGGTTATAATATGTATGTAAACTCTAGAATAGTAAATTTTACTGAAATACCCCTAAGTATGAAAATTACCGTTTTACCCCTAGGTGCTAAATGACCGTTATACCTCTAGGGTTAATTTTGACTGAAATACATGATATTCTGATTCTGTTTGTTATATGCCATGACATGTATATCTCATTGCATGGGGTTGGGTTTTGTTATGGAGGAAGAACCTGCTTCGGTGGTCGTGCCACATATTACGATATAAGCGACTTTTTTCGGATTATAGTTAGTACTGCAATCGGTGCTAACACTCGTAAGTGTAGGGATGGCGTGGGTGATTTATTCCCCAGTGAAGTGTAGGGATGGACGGAGGAAGTGCGGGGTTGGATGGGGTTATCATGCATTAATCATATGAGATCGCTCATTATGGGCCAACTGTATTGAAATGGGCCCAACTGTGTTAATATGGGCAAGGCCCAATATATCTCGACTTGTAATAGGGCTACGACCCAGATTGATACTGATATGGGCTAGGCCCAGTATACTCTGTTACTGTAAGGGGCTATGGCCCAGATTAATACTGATATGGGCTAAGGCCTAGTTAACATCGATTTAAATAGGGCTTAGGCCCAAGAAAGCTTGAACCGATTTGGGCTCGGTTGGGATACTTTACACATCGAAGTTTTCCAAACTCACCCCTCCTTTTCCCCATCTTTGCGGTGAGCCTTAGATCGATGGACTTGGAGTCAAGGGATTCAGAGTGGCCACGAAGATTAAGTTTCTTTTCTTTAAAATAAGTTTCGCATTTATTATTTTGATCATTTTATTCGGTTTAAGTTGTAATAAGGCCGCTCTTTTTATTATTTTTAATATTTTGGGTTATTAAATTGGTTAGCTCTAAAGCGCGTTTTATAAAATTACTTATTTTCAAAATATCACGATTTCCGAGCAAAGCTTCCGCAACGTAAATGTTTTCAAAGGAAATAAATATTTTAAATAGACTTAAACTTAATTTGTTGTTCGAGGACAAGCAATATGCTTTAAGTGTGGCAATGGATGTGTGCATGTCTAGGATTGGATCCATGAAGAGCTTGGTACTTAAGCAATCAATAGACTCACCACCTCTTTTCGCTTCCTACCGTGCATGACTTCCATTCACTTTAAGCCATAACAAAGAAGGTTTGATTTCTCGATACTTAACTGTTTTTAAAATAACATGTTTCTGTCACTACAAAGGTTTCTAAGTTTTCAAAGTTTCCCATAAGATTTTACAAGGTTGTTAACAATTTTTTGATTATTACAATGAATCACGTTTTGGAAAAAAATAAGGCTAAAGTTTTATACAAGTTTAAACGATAAAAGTTTCTAAACATCAAGAAGGGTTTTCAATGAAAACATGGTTTTCAAAAACACTTCAATGTGACACGCCAGATTTAGTCGTAACCGGGCCGGTTTGGGGTGTTACATTTAGTGGTATCAGAGCCCGGTTGCAACAACTCGGTACTGTGGATCGGTCCAAAAGTTGTTATAAAATTTTGAAATCTAGTTATATGGAAAAACACTAAAATCGATTTTGTGAAAATGTTAGAAAATTCTTTTAAATTTTGTTTTCAAAATGCACAAAGAATAAATTTGAATTGCTGATTTCTGAAGAAGTGGCACACTGAATCCCCGGCACCAAGTCTGTAAGTACCTTTTCTAAACTTTACTAAGTATCTGTTATATTACTGAAACTCTGCTATGACATTGTAGTTAAAACTATATTGAGACTATAAGATTGAGACTGTAGCTAGGCTGAGATTTGTGAAAGCGAACTCTGAAACTCTATCTGTGCATAAAACTCTTAATACGGACAATTCGATAGATACAATGAGCACACGTGGTACTCGTGGACGGGTACTAGGGGCCGTGGTAGAGGCCGTAGGGGCTCGAGTGAGCCCCTTGCCTCGATACTATACCGTGGTGGACGCTAGTGAGACACCGCATCGCCTCTGACGAGATAGTGGGACAAGACCAGATGATCGTGCGGCTAGGGATGACGACTATCCCAAGCCATGCTTCAGATTCGGAGAGGGTCGCTAGACCCAACACCGGTACCGGAAGCCGTGGGTCGGGTTTGAACGTCTCCGATCGAATGGAGCGAAGTTTTAAGGGCATTTCGAGTAGCCCGAATGTGGTGAAATCGGTTGGAAGCCACGGAGAGAATAATGGATGACCTGGATTGCACGGCTGAACAAAAGCTGAAAGGGGCGATATCACTACTTAGGGAGGAAGCTTACCAGTGGTGGTTGACTGTGAAAGAGGGTATCCAACTCGAGCGGATTACCTGGGAATTCTTTAAATTCGCATTTCAAGGGAAGTATGTTGGGGCAAGCTATGTAGATGCCCGGAGGAAGGAATTCTTAAACTTAACTCAAGGGGATCGGTCTGTGGCTGAGTATGAGGCAGAGTTTTTGCGACTTAGCCGATATGCCCGTGGAATAGTAGCAACAGAGTACGAACGTTGTGTTCGGTTCGAGGATGGCCTCCGGGATAGTCTACGGGTATTAATAGCTCCACAGAGGGAGCGAGATTTTGCGGCATTAGTAGAGAAAGCTAAAATAGCTGAGGATGTGAAGCGCGCTGAGCGCCAGAGCTGGGAAAAGAAAAGGAGTAGAAACAAAATGGATTTAAAGCCTTCCAATTCTGATCAAAGGCACAGGAAAGGTGCCAGGGCAGATGGGTCGGTCCGAGCTGAAGCCCCTGTTGCTGCTGTTAGATTACAACCTTGTGTTGATTGCGGGAAAAGCCATTATGGCGAATGCTGGAAAAGGATTGGAGCCTGTTTAAGATGCGGATCGATGAAGCATCGTTTCAAATAGTGTCCTCGGAGACCAGATTATGGACAAACTACTAGTACGGGTAATATACAGCCGCCGAGGGTGGTCACAGCCAAAGAAGAGGTCAGAGCAATGGAATGGGTCGTGGTCGTAGAGCACCAGATAGGGTATGGGACATACTTGAGGCGAGACAACCACTTTGGTCTATGCAAGATGTTGTCAGGAGAATGGAGACGCCCTAAGCGGATGTTTGTACGCATTTCTCTCATGGTGTATTAATTACTTAATTTACAATTAGAGCTAGAGTCTTGCAGAAGCATAGTGGTTTGACTTGAGTAATACAGTTAGTTGATAGTTGGAAATTTCGAGGACAAAATTTTTTAAGGGGGATAGAGTTGTAACGCCCCAAAAATTGGGCCTAGAAGAGTTGGGCTTTGAGTCTGGGATTCGGATAGAAGAAAACCCGAATATTGAGAAGTTTTGAATATTACTAGTGTTTAAAATATATATATTGATAAAATATTTATGTTAGTACTAATATTTTAATTTTTATGAAAATTATTATCATTATAATAATTAGATACAAATATATTTATAAAATTATTGTTATTAATTTAGTGTTTAAATTAACATATTATTAAAAAATTTATCAGATCTATTTTTATTGATTTATGGAAATTATAATTATTATTATTAGGAAAAAATATCTATATTATCGTATTTGAAATCTTCATTATTATGGTTATTATTATTATTATTATTATTTTGGTTTTAAATAAATTTAGAAGTATTTAAAGTATGGGAAAAATTCGATCCAAGACTCTAGCAAAAATAATTATTTTTGTTCCTTTAGGGATCTGGACATTAAGGTTTATTAGTAAGTTAGGCTAAAATTAGACATAAGGAGGAGTCTGCCCAGGTGGTTAGGAGTGTTGGGCGTGAAAGGAACCGAGGTTCGATACCCAAAGATGCGCAAATGGTTGTTTTTAGTCTAGTCGCTAAAGTAGGACTTAAAAGGAATTGTGAACGTAGTCCGCCACAAAGGAGCACTCGGTCCAAAGGGCTTGAGGCGCTAGATTGATGAGAAGAGTGCTTGGGTTCAAGGCACGGTGCATGCGCATAAGTTGCTTTTTATTTTAGAAGCCACGTCGAGCTAAGGTAAAACTTAAGTATAGTTGCGACCGAGTTATGCCACTAAAAGGTTTGTGGCGCAATGCAAGCAGCAGCGTTAGGAGTACCAGGGTGGCTCGGGTTCGAGTCCGTGCTCCTGTATGTTCTGCTTTATTTTAAAAGAACTCAGACTTCAGCAGTAAGGTTTATAATTAATTGTAACCATATATTACTAAAGGAGAAGCGTGGTGTAGTGGCCAGCACTCGGTGTGGGCACATGGGCGACGAGGTCTGGAGTTCGAGCCTCATCTCGCAGCAGGAGTGGTGGGTTTTATTGCACGCATGGGGAAGGAGTTGAGTCGACCAGACTCCTAGCAGTATCTTGAAGCGGTGCAAGCAGTGGATAAGGTCATGATCGGTTGGGGAGTTTGAATGAAATTCAAACTTCAAATTTGGCCAAAAATCAAGGAGCAAATTAGGAATTGGAATTTAAAAGAATTCCTACGCTGAATACACTCATTCGGCCATAACAAAAGAGTGCCAATATTTTAGGCCTTTAGGATTTATTTTTTTTTTCCTTCTTCTATTTTTTATTCTTTTCTATCCTTCTCTCATCTCTTCCCCTCTTCTCTTTTCTTTCTCCTCTTAATTCTCATCTTATCTTTTTGCCGAACCTAAATCCTTCATATTCTTCTTCTTTTCTTTCTTAAATCCTCAACAAACTGGTTAGCCGAATTTCAATTGAAGCCAAACCTCGTATCTTTTCTTTCAAAACTGAAATCTTACTACTTTGAGGTACTACAAAGGCCGAACCCTTGGTTGAGTATTTTTCCTTTCTTGTGCGGTAGTTGGATCTACAATCGATTGGGAGTAGTGTCATAACAATATAGGTAAACGTCAATCTTTCTTTCGTTATTCATGAATTAAGGTAAAAGCCGAAAAACCCCTATATGCAAAGGGTGCCTATTGATTGTACTCAAAAGGTTTAGTGGTGATATCTGATTTGTTTTCCTATAGTGTGGATTAAAGGCTACTAATCAAGGCTTGGATATTTGGAACGACTGAATTAGATCTAGTCCATTTTTTGGCAAAGGTAAGAACACTAGTGCCTAAAGTGTTAATGGTCGATTTTAGGAGTTTTGCGATAAGTTGCTATGGATTCATAGTTAACGTATTAGTAATTGATTGTAGGCGTTCGTGTGTGGAACTCGTCAACGTTTAAACAAACAGTGTGTAAACGACACCCACTCATAGACTAGATCAGAATAAATAGAAAAGTCGAAAAGCCAGCATTTATGAACTTGCGAGCGTGCGAGCACTTGTGAAGTGGTTTGGTTGTTAATTTTGATAATCGCAAGCAGTATGATTGCAGAGTGCGTAATTTCGCACACTTCGGTATATTTGGGCTTAATGGGTCGAAAATGAGTTAGTGGGCCAACAGCCCAATTCGAAAAAACGCCGGTAAGTGCTTCATTAATGTGTTAATGGTTATAATATGTATGTAAACTCTAAAATAGTAAATTTTACTGAAATACCCCTAAGTATGAAAATTACTGCTTTTACCCTAGGTGCTAAATGACCGTTATACCCCTAGGGTTAATTTTGACCGAAATACATGATATTCGATTCTTTTGTTATATGCCATGACATGTATATCTGCTTGCATGGGGTTGGGTTTTGTTATGGAGGAAGAACCTGTTCTGGTGGTCGTGCCACATATTACGATATAAGCGACTTTCTTCATGGATTATAGTTAGTGCTGCAATCGGTGCTAACACTGTAAGTGTAGGGATGGCGTGGGTGATTTATTCCCCACAGGAAGTGTAGGGATGGACGGAGGGAAGTGCAGGGTTGGATGGGGTTATCATGCATTAATCATATGAGATCGCTTACATTATGGGCCAACCGTATTGAAATGGGCCCAATCAGTGTTAATATGGGCAAGGCCCAATATATCTCGACTTGTAATAGGGCTACGACCCGATTGATATCTTGATATGGGCTAGGCCCAGATACTCTATATCGTAAGGGGCTATGGCCCAGATTAATACTGATATGGGCTAAGGCCTAGTTAACACTGATTTCTGAATAGGGCTTAGGCCCAGTAAAGCTTGAACTGATTTGGGCTCTGGTTGGGATACTTTACACACTGAGTTTTCCAAACTCACCCCCTCCTTTTCCCCATCTTTGCAGGTGAGCCTTAGATCGATGGACTTGGAGGCGGGATTCAGAGTGGCCACGAAGATTAAGTTTCGCTTTCTTTAAAATAAGTTTCAGATTTATTATTTTGATCATTTTATTCGGTTTAAGTTGTAATAAGGCCGCTCTTTTTATTATTTTTAATATTTTGGGTTATTAAATTGGTTAGCTCTAAAGCGCTTTTATAAAATTACTTATTTTCAAAATATCACGATTTCGAGCAAAGCTTCCATAACGTAAATGTTTTCAAAGGAAATAAATATTTTAAATAGACTTAAACTTAATTTGTTGTTCGAGGACAAGCAATATGCTTTAAGTGTGGCAATGGATGTGTGCATGTCTAGGATTGGATCCATGAAGAGCTTGGTACTTAAGCAGTCCAATAGACTCACCACCTCTTTTCTGGCTTCCTACCCGTGCATGACTTCCATTCACTTTAAGCCATAACAAAGAAGGTTTGATTTCTCGATACTTAACTGTTTTTAAAATAACATGTTTCTGTCACTACAAAGGTTTCTAAGTTTTCAAAGTTTCCCATAAGATTTTACAAGGTTGTTAACAATTTTTTGATTATTACAATGAATCACGTTTTGGAAAAAAATAAGGCTAAAGTTTTATACAAGTTTAAACGATAAAAGTTTCTAAACATCAAGAAGGGTTTTCAATGAAAACATGGTTTTCGAAAAACACTTCAATGTGACACGCCAGATTCGGTCGTAACTTCTGGGCCGGGTTTGGGGTGTTACATTAATCATATTAAAAATTATGGAAGGATACAAAACTGCGTTAGTTTTATATCAGTGTAAGTGGATCTCTCCTAAAAAAAGGTATGTAAACAAAAATAAAAACTTTGAGTTGTGAATTAGTTTTTTTAATTTCAAAATATTTTATTTTTAATTATGTTTAAAATGAGTCCAATTTTTAAATTAAATTTTAAATATCGTTTTCTTTCTATTAATAATATTAATAATAAAGTTTTCAATAATAAACCACTTTAAACAAGTAATTTTCATTTTAATTTCTAATATCATGCTTTATGAAATTACATAATTATTTTAAAAAATTAAAATGTTCTTAAAAATTAAAAATTATAAAACAGTTTAACATGCATTTTCTTTTTTCAAATTTTATAAAAGTTTACACAAATGTTTGAAAATTGGGTAAATATATTAAAGCATGTTACGATTTGTTAATTAAACATGTATATAAATTAAATATATTTTATTGTATTTTAAATATATATATATATATATATCATAAAAGAAGTACAGAAGCAAAATGAAAACTTTGAGTTTTGAATTAATTTATCGAGTCAAAATATTTTATTTTTAATTATATTTAAAGTGGGTTTCATTTTTAAATTAAATTTTAAATATGATTTTCTCGCCATTGATAATAATGAAGTTATCAATAATAAACAACTTTTAAACAAGTAATTTTTATTTTTAATTTCTAATATCATATTTTTATGAAATTACATAAATTTTTTTAAAATTAAAATTTTAAAACAATTTAACATGCATATTTTAAAATAAATTCTTTAATTTTTTTCAAATTTTATAAAATTTTACATAAATGGATAAAATATTTTAAAACAAATTACGATTTATTAATTATACATGTATACAAATTAAATATTTTTTGTACAGCCCAAATTTTGCTCGGCCCACTAAACCATAAATAAACCAAATAATAAGCCCATTAAAAGCCCAATCCAAACCCATTACATCGACCTAAAACATCAAACCCAATTAAACTCAGCCAAGATTACAACCCAATAGGCCCAAAATTAAAAGAAAAAACCTATGCCTGATAGGCCCGATGCCTAAACCAAGTTCAGCCAACCGAAACCCTAGCTAGCCCTAGCGCCGCGCCTCCCTTCTGCCAACCACATGCGTTCTCGGTGCAAACATCGCTCGAGGGACGGCTCTGCCCGTCCTTTGCACCACAAAGGAAACCCCCGCTTGTTGATTTTCTCCCAATCTGCAAACAAACTAAAAGAGGGACAACGGAAGCAACAACACGAAAAGAGAACAGCAGAAACAAGATGTGTATTCGGCTATATAGCCAAGAGCAAAAAATGTAATTTTTTTTAGACACGCGGATTGAAATATAACAAAAAACAGTCAAAAAAAAGAGGAGAAAGTGATTTCGAATGTCTTGTACATCTTTCTTTTGAATCTGTTTTCGTTTTCTTTTTTGTTTGCATGTGTTTTTTTAGTATAATAAAAATAAAACAAAGGGCTTACCATCGAGAGTTTGCCTTCGGGATCCTCGTCTTCTTCGTCCAAATCGAAGTCTAAGAGGGGATTTCGAGGTTGAGATCGGCATATGTGGCTCTAATTGGTTTTAGAACGGGCTTTGCTCACCGCTAATTACCGGCCACGGTAGCGTGTGGTGGCTAGGCAGAGGATTCATGGTTCGGCCCAATGAACAAAAAAGGGAGAGGCTTCAGTTTTGTTTCTTCTTATTTTGATTTGTTTTAGGGTTGTTGAATGTTAGTTTTAGGGTTTTCTTAATTTTTTCCTTTTCTTTTTGTAAAGTGAATGAAACGGTGGCATTTAGGGATAGGCTGACCCGCGTGTTGACCCATTCCCAGACCCGGATCCGCGCATCTCTGCTTCAAGTAGAAATTTGCACAGTTAACCCCTCCCTTTTCGCGCTACATTTCAATAAACCCCTATTGGCATCTTATTTATTTCTTTTAATTTTTCCCAAAAATTTGTGTGCTGTTTCATTTCAGTCCGCGCATAGGGGCTGCGTTTTGGGGGTCTGGAGTACTTCCAGGTTTAGTCCTTAGCGTTTGCGTGTGTTTCATATTAGTCATTATTTTAATTCCGTTCGTTTATTTTATTTTTAAATTGCCTCTTTCATTTTAAATTTATTTTTAATAAGTTCCCATTTATGTAATTCATTGTTTTAAGGATATTCGCTTAATATTTTTAACGAAAAGCTACGTTAATAATTTTAACCTTGTTTTGAAAGAATCATTGCTTTAAAATTTTACATTATATTATTTTAGCATTATGCAAAATATTTTGTTTACATATTTTTATATACTTGTGTACATGTAGTAATTGAGCTTTCTATTTGGAAATATTAATATTTTTAAAATCAATTTAGGTATATTTGTTAATCTATTTTAATTATTTTGCTTTGTTTTCATCTATATAATTATTTTGAAGTGTGTTTTGTCATGTTATTTTAATATTTTGTATAATGTCTCATCTAAATATTTTGTGTATATTTGTACATATATTATGTTAATAGCTAAGTTGTTGTTTTAAAATCTACCTTTGTGCTTATAAAATTATTGTTTTGAAATTCTTTATATTGTATTATTTTAATATATTATATAGTATCCCATTCAAACACTTTTGTATATATATTTGTACATATATGCTATTTTAATTGAACTTTCCATTTAAAATACTTATTATTTTAAAGTTCTTAACATTTTCATACATGTGTTGACCTATTTTGATAACTTTACTTTGTTTTTATAAAATCGTCATTTTTAGGTTCTTTCTTATATCATATTAATATTTTATGTAATATTTCATTCAAACGTTTTATGTTTGTACATGTATAATTTATAGTAAAATTAGTTTAATCTTATATACATATTTAATCCCATGTTATTCTCGCATATATTTTTTTAAATTTATTTATGTATATATATGTTTTAAATCTATTATATATATATATACATATAAGTGTTTCCTAATCTCATATCTTATTATATATTTTTTACTCTCCTTTTATATTCTATGTGTATTATTAATCTTATTTTATTTTGCATACGTAATTTATTTTTAAATTTATTTACATAGTATGTATTGATGTTATTTAAAGAAAAATCTAACATGTCTTATGTTTTTTTTTACATTATTATTATACGTATATATAAGTATATATTGGTATTTATATTTGATTTATACATCATTAAATTCGTGTGTTTATACATATAGTTTTCTTATTATATATATATTATTACGTTTTTAAATCATTACATATATGACTTATGGAAAAATTAATTTAGTCCTATATATATTATTAATTTCATGCAAATTTTTACAACTAATAATTCTCAAATCTATTTATATATATATATATATATATATATATATGTTTTGTGAACCTATTATGTATATTTCTTAAAGTTATATCTTATTATGTATCCTTGCTACACTTTCACATTTTACATATTATCAATTTTTTCTTTGTTGGGTGTATTTTAATAAACATTTTTACATACATATATCATTTGATATAAAAGTTTTCATTCTATAACGCATATTTTAATGAATGCATATAAATCTTTAGTTTGTTTTTATAAATAGTTTCAAATTCAATAATTCATTTATAATATATCATGTGTTCATCCTTTTAGATTTGTCTTATACATATGTCTTAACCTTCATTTTGTTTTGCATATTTTGCATTTGATTGTGTTGTATTAGGTTGCGTATATTATTGTTGTATATTATTTTCATCTTGTATTACATCTTGTATTACTATTATATTGATTATTCTTTATTCATGCTTAGAAAATTGATAATATTTTTCTTAAATTGGTTGAATTTAATTGTTTATTTTGTTAGTTGATTAAATGAATTATATTCATTCATCCATCATAGTACTTCATACATGCATATTATCTTATGTTTTTATTTTTCCTCTTTGTGTTTACAAATATCACTTCATAATTCCCAACTCTTTAAAACTAATTATTTCATATTTATTTCAAGTCAAATTAATGCATTTCAAGCTGGTTTTATAATTACTCGTTTAAACCTTAAAACGAAGGCAATGTTTGATGTTTGGAAATTCAAAAAATCGTGCCCTATCGTGCTGGGTTTCGATTTCCCGTTTGTTCCAAATAATCGAACCTTCCTTTAGAATTTCACTCGTGTTTTTCTAAATTCTAAAACAAGGCAATATTTGATGCTTGAAAATTCGGGGAACCGTGCCCTATCGTGTTGGGTTTTAATTTCTCGTTTATTCAAAATAATCAAATATTCCTTTAGAATTTCATTCGTATTCTTTAAATTCTAAAACAAGGCAATGTTCAATGTTAGGAAGTTCGAGGAATCGTGCCCTACCGTGCTGAGTTTCGTTTTTTCGTTGGACTAAATGATTGGGCATCTTGTTGTAATTTTCAATGTATAAATTTTTGGAAGTCGAAAATTTATCGTGTTCTTGAGAGAATAAAGGATCGTGTCCTATCGTGTTGGATATGGTGCTACATTCCTTTGAAACAAGAGAATTTTGACGATCAACTTGAGCTATTCAAATATTTTCGAAGGAACCATATTTCAAAAATAGTTTCAAATCTCAGACATAAGGACAATATTTAATCAATTTGGTACCAATTTTGGGCGTAGTGAGGGTGCTAATCCTTCCTCATACGTAACCGACTCCCGAACCCGTTTTCTCAAATTTATGTAGGCCAAAATTGATTTAAATAGAATAAAATGTTTTATCAGGTGAGCCAATCACACCTAAACAAAAGATTGGCGGCGACTCCACGTTTTTGTTTTCAAAAAGTCGATCCCCATCGTTTTTAAATCTAAAAATGGTTTCGACATTTTTTAATATAAATTCGAATATTTATTAATCCAAAATTACCACAAGGAAAAAGGTATGTTTGAAAAAAGGAGGGAGAGTATGAAAGTAAAGAACAAAATTGAGTGTGTGGTAGAGATGTAATAATATTTAACCAAAGCTAAAAGAAAAGAACAGATCTCGAATCTCGATTTGAAGACGTTATACTATACATAGAATCTTTTCTTAATTTATTATGACTAAAATAATATCGAATTAAATGTTTCTAAAAAGAATTAATTATAAAGTGATTTTTTTAGTCTTTAATATCTATCGCTTCTCTACTAATTCTTCTTTTAGATTTTTTTCGACCTTAAATTTATAAAATTAATCAAATTTTTTTTATAGAATTACTATGGTTCGAATCCAGGCTACACATGAGGCGAGAAACACTCTGACCATCAAGCCAACACACATGTTCAAAATTAATCAAATCATTGTTCTTTAGATGAAAAATTAATTGAATTATTAAAATTTTAATGGTTTGTGATATGAAAACTCGCATGACAATTCACTTGCACTTCATAAAAAATTTTAAAAAATATTTAAATTTATCCACATCAACAATGAAATATACATAGATCAGCATGGACGTTACCACATTAATTCTATTAAAATTGTAATAGATTAGTCGATTGAGTCTTAGCTTGATTGAAATAGGCATTGTTACTAATATAGGAGGAGGTTCGAGTGTATCGAAGTGTATTATCCTTTTATTTATGAGTTAGGGAAGGGTTATGGGTAATTTTAGGCATTGTATCAGAAAAAACAAACACGAGTAGAACCTATAATAAAAAAATACAATAGAGGAAGTTAAAAACTACAATGACAAAAAAAAGAAGAAGTAAATATTAAAAGTTAAATTTCTGATCATAGTATATATAACTTTTAAAAAATAAAAAAAGCAATTATTACCTGCTATTTTTTTTAAAATTAAAGTGTATTTAAAGATTTTTTTTTTTGGCATGTATGCGTGATTCTTTCATTGGGCTAGATCTTTCGTTTGACAATCCATGCGGCCTTAGGCGATCTGTTTATCCAAACTCGCCTAAGTCAGCCTTTACTCAATTGAGGATTCTTAAGAACTCCTCCAAGGCACAAATTTGTATAACGGAAACAATTTATGCCAAAAGGAGCAACAAAAGAACAATAGAAAGAACGCACACAAGGTATTTGACTAAATGCTCTTAATATTATCTTATTCACAAAGAATAATGAAACAGTGAATGGAGTAAGTACAAATGAGGGGGAGGCTTTCTATTTATAGTTGAGCTCCCCCAAAACCGACGGTCATGATTACAATACATCGACAGACGAGATTCATCCTATCCCTCAAATCATGGGATTTACAAGATATGCCATATCAAATCTAATCTAATCTTTACAATATATGATTTTGTCAATCTTCTAAGATTAATTACCAAAATAGCCTAAGTTGTCATATATTTATTATCGGGCCAACCAGGCATCTCCAACAGGTTACTGAATCAGGTCAGTTCTTGCGAGCCAAATAATCCCCATCTACACAATAGACCTCCATCGAATGTATTTGGTGCGATGGTCACAAGCTTTAAATTGCGGCCTGTGACATTCTCCCCCACCCATTCTCGCAACGCCCTCGTTGCAACTTTCTAATGGCACTAACTTGATTCGTCTCGGTCTCGTCTCGACGTCTTAGCTTTTCCCTTCCTTCAGGACTTTTGCCTTGGCTTACGTTGCTTCTTAACTCGAACCGTCCTACTCGTTACATTTACTCTGGTCAACAGTCCAATTTCAATCAATTCTTTTTCCTTGAAGTCTGATGCACCACCCACCTCTCCCATAGGTGGAAGCCTTGTCAATGACTCTGCCAACTTCGATGTTTCACTCGAATTAAGCCTCATTGGTCCCAGCTTCATTGTTTTCATCTTAACTTTTTCCCTTAAGTTTGATGACAAACTCACATCTTCTTTGGGTGGAAGCCCCTCCGATGACTCACCAAGGTCAGACTTTGCCTTTTCTTTGACTACGACTTGCTTTGGACAGTTCCGTAACTCATGCAGACCACGGCACAAGAAGCAATTTACTCGCTTCTTTTTGTTCCTCTTTGCCCTTTTGGCTTTGATTTTTCCCTTGCTTGAACCAAGCTTCTTAGGCTCCTTATCAGCTCCATCGTCCCCTTCGATGACAGACTTCTTCAAACACTTCTGCAACCTGTGCTGACCATGACACAAGAAGCACTCCACTGGCTTCTTCTCGCTTTCGCCCTCATTGGCTTCAACACCCCTTACGCTTGAACCAAGCCCCAATACCTTACCAATCGGCTTCTCTTTCTTAAAAAGCGTGAATTTCCTTAGACGTTTCTTCAATATATGTAGACCATCATAGAAAAAACATTTCAACTTGTCCCTTTTCCTGTTGGGTTTCTTCTTCTCAACTTGTGGTTTCCTATTACCACCATTGTCATCAACAACATCTTTCTTGTGATCCTTTTTACATACGCTCCTTTCCTCGAACTTGGAAGACCCAAGCTTATTTTTCCCTAAACCAAGCTTGACCACGGATTCCGCTACTGTCATGGCTTCTGACAGCTTTTGGACACCTATTTGTTCCACCTCTTGTCTGACCTACGGCTTTAATCTATTCTGAGAAGTTAGCAATGCTTCTTTCTTAGTTACATCTAAAACTTTGAGCATGAGTTCCTTGAACTCTCGAACATACTCCCCTACTGTGCTCCGTTGTGTTAACCCTTACAACTTTGCCCAGGCTTCTTCTACGACAAATTTTGGGTAAAACTGTCCCTTCAACTCATATTAGAAATCTTGTCATGTCCCAATCTCACTTTGCCTTTTATCTGTGGTCCTGTCTCGCCACCATAAAAGTGCAATATCAATAAGAAACAGTGAAGTAATGTTTACCTTAACCACATCATCCACGATGCCTTTGGCATGGAAGTAGTTTTCTGTCCTCCATAAAAAATTATTCACATCACATGCAAACCTTGTCCCCGTAAACTCTTTTGGCTCTGGGACATCCTCGTTACTGAGTGTTGTACTGGACACTTTTTCCCCCACGGCTACTCGACACAAGGCCAACTCTACCTCAAGCTCTTCTATTATTGTACTCAAAGTCATCGTTGGGGCTATTGTTTCCTCCTTCAAAGCCATCACCATGGCTTCGAAACCATTGTTTCTCTCCGTCAGCTTCTTCTTTTGGGAATCTAGTAATTCTTGCACGCTATCCCTATTGGAAGTTAGACACATGGTCACAAAAGTCTCTGAACTGCTCCCTCAAGTCATCTATGCTTTCCCTAAGTGCATTGTTTGACTCTCTTGTGTCATCCATGGACTCCTCAAGTTTACCCACGCATTCCTCAATAGCTGACAGCATCTCCCTCAAAGACTTTCTAGCCCACCTTTGTTTGAACTCTTCATTCGACATCCCAATGGTGCCTTTGAACCAATAGCTCGGATACCACTTGTCACAGGGCTAGATCTTTCATCTGGCGATCTGTACGGCCTTAGGCGATCCGTTCATCCAAACTTGCCTAAGTCAGCCATTACTTAAGTGAGGATTCTTTAAGAACTCCTTTAAGGCACAAATTTGTATAACAGAAGCGATTTATGCCAAAATGAGCAACAAAAGAACAACAAAAAGAACGCACATAAGGTGTTTGAGTAAATGCTCTCAATATTCTCTTATTCATAAAGAATAATAAAACAACAAAAGGAGTGAGTACAAATGAGGGGGAGGCTCTCTGTTTATAGTTGAGCTCCCCCAAAACAGACGACTAAGATTAAAATACATTGACAGACGAGATTCATCCTATCCCTCAACTCATGGGATTTACAAGATATGCCATATCAAATCTAATCTAATCTTTACAATACATGATTCTATCAATCTTTTAAGATTAGTTACCAAAATAGCCTAAGTTGTCATATCTTCATTATCGGGCTAACCAGGCTTCAATTTGATAGCTTCTCCAACAGGTTATCGAATCGGACCAGTTCTTGTGGGCTAAATGATCATCATCTACACAATAGACATCCATCAGATACATTTGGTGTGATGGTCACGGGCTTTGAACGCCCGTGACACGTGATTGTAGTTAAAATAATTTTTTTGCATATTTTATCATTCATAAAGGACATTTACCATGAAGAGCTTTATTCATGGCCTGGTCTGCACCGAGACCTGTAATTTAATTTAATTTTTCTAATTCTTTTTGGGTCTAAGCGAACTCATATATATTTAATACTAAAATTATAAAATATTTTTATAATATTATATTTTTAAAGTTACACAAGTATTATTACAAATAATATATATCTTATACACCTATAATCAAAATAAAATATTACAAAACTTAAATAGTGAAATATATTTGAAGATAAATTAAAATAACTGTAAAGAGAAGTTAGAATAAAAAAAATTTACACATAATTTAACTCAAACTTCAAGCCAAAACATGTTAGATATTAATTTTGTGTGAATAAATTCTTTTAAAAATATTTATAATATTTTTGAAAAAAAAAAGGTTTAAGTCAAACTCATTCAAATTACAAAATATAATTTATGGAAGATTTGTTGGAAGAAAACAAATATTTTGGGGATGTAAAGATTGTAATTACAAATGTGGAAAATTCGGGGAAACTCCATAAATTGATTTACAATATTAAAAGCGTATAAGAAAGCTTTGGGCAATTTACTAAAAAAAGCCCTTTTTATTTTGTTATTTACCGAAATGGTCTGACTTTTTTATTATTTACAAGAAAGGACCATTTTCCCCGAAAACGCGTCCACGTCAGCGCGAAGTTAGGGAACGTGTCAGCAAAACGCTTCCTTAGGGGAGTGTTTTGTCCACGTCAACACAAAGCGCTTCCTTGAGGGCACGCTTTGCTGATGTAGACAAAATGCTCCCTCAGGGAAGCGTTTTGCCCTGAACGGTCATATGACCGTTTGAACTCCAACGGTAAAAAAAAAATATAAAAGGCCCCTTCCCCTTTCATTTTTTCACACAATAGTCCTCTCACAATCTCTCTAAATTCTTTCCAAATTCTCTCAAATTTCTCTCAATTTTTGTCAAAGTTGTCTCTAATTTTTGCAAAAAAGCTGTGTTTAAATTTTTTTGAGTTAGTTTTATTTTTTAAATTTAAAAAATATTCGATCGTGTTAGTAATGGCCGGAGAATTAATTCGTCTCGATACGAAACACGTCTCCTTCGATCAAATGACAATGGTAAGTGATAAGTTTAATTAATTTTTGAATAGTATTTATTTTTTTTTCATTTATGAAATATTAATTAATATTTATTTTATAATTTTTTATAACAGTCTGTAGATCGGGTGTTACAATGCTATATCTGTAATATGTCTGGTCCTCCATCGCCGTTGATAGAGAATTACCTGCGGGAAGCGGGTGGTTGGCACGTGGCCACGATAGGCTAGGGGTACAAGTTGGACCCGAAACTAATCAATGCATTGATAGAGAGGTGGAGACCCGAGACGCACACTTTCTATCTTCCATGCGGAGAGTGTACTACACTCTAGAAGACGTGAAATTGTAATTAGGATTGTCGGTCGATGGGTACGCAGTCACCAGGTCCGCTCAATCTGCTGATTGGGGGGCTGTATGCTACGAGCTTTGGGGTGCTATTCCGGATAATATTAATAGAGGTCGGATCGAGATGGGCTGGTTATGAGACACATTTCTATAGTCGGACAATGATTCGACTGAATTAGAAAGAATACGATATGTTCGGGTATACATTCTTGAGATGATTGGAGGTTATCTGATGCTGGACTTGTCACGAAACCATGTACATCTAAGATGGTTGCTGAAACTCGTTGATTTTAAAGCAGCATGTGAATTAAGTTGGGGGTCTTCCGTGTTAGCAACATTGTATCGGAGATGTGCAGGGTGATGCGACCGAATAAAGCCAAAATCAGAAAATGCCTATCACTATTGCAATCATGGGCACGATTTCGCTTTCTATTTTTACGTCTTTGAGTGAACCACCCATATACATTCTCATTAATAACGAGGTAAATTTTATATTAGATTTTACAATTTTTATGTAGATTTAAAATATAATTGTATGCTAGAAAATTATTTAATTAGGTGGAACCATTTGGCAAGTTATGTTAGAATACCCACATCTCTTGAATATATACGGCTTCTATTAGACCAACAGTCGGAAGCACAAGTAAGTATTAAATAAAATATATATACATAATAAAATAGTCGTTTCGTATTTAGTATTTAGTATTTATTATTTAGTATTACCTATATAACTAATATTTTTATCTTGTTCATATAGTTTCAATGGACACCATACGAGGATCCGGTAATTCAGACAGTAATTCCGAATGATTTTTTTCAAAATCCGAACATTTGGCATGTGAAGGTCTCATTGGTAAACTATGCTATAGTGGAGATGCACCAGTCAGATAGGGTATTATGGTAATTTAGATTCCGACAACCGATTCCCGTGAAACTTGAGGTGTTCGATGATGAGTACAAAGTCTACTTACGGTTATTGAATACGGATTGGCCGAGACACTGGTCAAAATATATCGAAATATGAGAAAATCGGTATGACTATATACCTACTTAGGAATTGATCATTGTTCCTAAGTTAGCATGCGTGCCGGAATACATGCCATGGATTAGGATCCATGGCAAGCCATATTTACTGTCGGAAAAGAAGAGGCGATGACAAATTCATTTGCAAAGGGAACGACGGGGCCCTTTAAATCTAAGAAGAAGGGATGACGACGCGGTCCCATCAGCAGCACCAACACAATCATTGGGCCCATCAACAGCACCCACACAGCCACTTGTGCCAACATTTTGACCGACGACACCCATATCACAGCCTTTTCAGATTATGCCAAGTGCGTATCCTAGTCCTTATATGTATCCTAACCTTTTTATGTTTCCTTTTTCCCAATCTTATGGTAGGTTAGAATGCATGACCCGGTTTATCTCTGTTCCCAATTACTTTGAGTCAACCGCCGATCAATAGGTCGCTGTAGTATGCACAATGCTCCGTCGGGAAGCTCTTCTTTTTACCATTCCCCATAGCCTTATGGGATTCAAACACCTCCACCATGGGTGATGCAAACACCTCCGCATTCATTATTTTATCAAGGTGGGTCATCCTCCCAACACTCACAACCAAATCCCTTACCGGAGAAACCACAATCCTCATCAGAGCAACCACAACCCTCATCGGAAGCTGAACCAAAGAGGAATCTAGCACGTAACCTTCAATGACCCCCATGTGGCACTGATTTCGACCGGCACCAACATTGATTTTTTTAATATTTTGTAGAAACTTTTTTATATAGTTTCATATAATAAAATAGAAGTTGTTTTTAATATTTTAATTGTACTTTACTTTTTTAATTTTAATACAATAAATGTCCTTTTAAATTAGCCAATAATTTTTATTAAAATAAATGTTATTTTGACTACGATAATATTTTAATATTTTTTATATTTTTAATAAAATATAAATAATGCAACATAATTTTATTACAACAACTATCAGCTATTCCGATTTGGACATGATTGAGTTATATGGCCTGGGTTCCTACACCATTCGCACAACCTCTGTTGGTTCGTTCTTTTCGGATATCCATATTGTTACATATTCTAGTCGAGCAATATCAACCCTTTGGTTTGCAACGCAGTTCTCTATCTGGTAACAGCTTAAACGGAGCAACGATACAGACGATCACTTACGTTCGTCTGGGATCTGTGGGAATACGTGTCTCCGCACGTTGTACATGTATTTTATTTTGTACACTTGGTCAACATATCATGGGATCCAGATGGAGATTCTGACAAGCTGCAATTACATAAGCACATGGATAACGTAGTGCATCAAACACCCTACAGTCGCATGTCCTATTTCTCAAGTGTACACGATATTGCCCGTCAATAATACCTTGATTCGGTCTGTCAAACTCCGTCACATGAAACCATAGGTTGTCGCGATCGTGACACACTATGTGCATGGTGTTGGCTCGTGCCTTCACCTTGTTAATCTCTTGCAATACCTTCGCGCATCATATATGGCCTCCCTGCATTTGGCCTTTATAACTCGCTGCTCGCTTTGAAAATAGTGCTGCTAAACAAAAATATGTCTCTCGCACAATAGCTGTTATCGGTAAATTACGCGTTCCTTTTAGAATAGAATTTATGCATTCAGCCAGGTTTGAGGTCATATGACCATATCGTAGGCTGCCGTCGTATGCTTGTGTCCACTGTTCGAAAGGTATGTTACAAAGGTAGTCTGCGCCTTCTTCGCTAACTGAACACAAAACCGCTAACATCTCATGAAAATAGTCCTTACTTATTTCATACCCTGCCAATATAAGTTGATAACGAAAATTACATACCGCTCTTCAATTCAAAATAAATTGAATACTACAAACGAAATTATATTAATAGAGATTAAATACTCATGTTGATCACTTGTCTTTGTTTAGTTGTAGATCGATATTGCCTGTAATAGTTGGACGTAACATGCATTAGGTAATACCGATGGTGTGTATGATGCTATTGTCTTCCTTGTAGCTCAATTGCGGCTAGTATTCCAGTGCCTCGATCTGATATGACGCATATATGAGGTTGGGGGCAGATATAACTCCTTAACTTAGAAAGAAAGAAATCCTAGTCATCAACCGACTCCTCCGGTGTTATTGCAAACGCAATTGGAATGATTCTCTCACTGCCATCCTGTGCCACAACTAGCAATAGACGATGGGTATATCTACCATACATAAAGGTACCATCAATCTGTACCAATGGCTTGCAGTATATAAATGCATCCCAACATTGCTTAAAGCTCTAGAACAAACGCTTGAACACTTGGCATCCACGGAGCAATGAGTCGTTGTAGTACGCAGGTGCCGTTTCAAGGTCTGTTATGCAACCTGGGACATCTCTCCAGCACCTGACACCACAGCTACACTTCATTTTATAAAGCGTCCCACCTATCATGCATCTTTTCCAACGCCTTCTGCTTAGCTATCCAAACCTTGCGGTAAGAAGGCGTATACTTCAATTGGCTACAAATATTAGCAATTAAGTTCAACACTGAAGTCTTCGAATCCGCCTTCAGCGTCGGTAGTATTAAGCTAGCTAGCATATCAGAATCCATCTTGGGATGATCTTGTGAAACACTTGTCAACGAAGTATGTTAAATAATACAACATTATGTAATAACAGTTTTATTTAAAAACCCTAAACACCTAGTGATACTTTACCGCCAACACATGTATGTGGACCTTTATACTTTTTTAATCTCCCACAAGCTTGTCCTTTTCCTCAATGAGGCCATGATTTTCCATGAACACGTACCGTCTTGCACTGCACACTTGGCCTCAAACTTATCGGATTTGGATTTAACTACGTTGTAGTTAACCCCGTTCATGATGCTATGTTGTTTCAATGCAGCAAGAAAACTATCCTTATTGGAAAACTCACAACCAACTTCAATTTCACCCAAATCCAATGACGAACTTGTACGGTCATGCCTTCTGTGTGGTAGATCTGGAAACTTCAACGCATTATCTTGAGATAGGTCGACATTATGCATGCGGGCTGAAGGCGAGTACGTCTTGAATCGCGGATCTTCTTCTTCATCATCTGAACCCCCTTCAACATCTTCAGGTATAGTTGGAACAGGCTCCGGTTCAGAAAATAATCCAACTTCTGCACCATCGGGGCCAGGCTCTCGAGGTAGATCTACATCGGACTCATCATCCGACCCACCATCATCTGCAACGAACGAGGTCCCCTAGCCAGTGGTTGTCATAGAGAGTACATAATCCCTTCTTCTGAATGTTTCATAACGTCCCCTATCCGATGTGGATTGCCAACCACTAGAAGTTGATGTCATTCTCCAGTACGTATTTCCAGTATCAAACATCGACCCATAGAGGTGCATGTCCCATCCACTAACGGAGTGTCGTGCAGGGGTTGTGTATTCCATACTGCTACCAAACACGAGCACTTTCGTGTTTTGCCACCCACTAACGGAGTGTCGGATAGGGGTCGTGTATTCCTCTTGAACAACATTAGATGTCGAAGTTGCAAATGCATCATTTGGTGATGAAAATTGTACATATAACTCAAGATAGGGTGCTCCACTAGCAAGATGAGTCTGCACCATTGCCTCCAAGCTACGATGACCTTTGATATCGAATGAGTCATATCTCACGTGATCAACCGAAGTACAAAATCGATACTTAATAGATAAAATTTTCATTGGCATCGTTCCGAAGATTTTACGCCTAATTCTTTTACGAAATTCTGTCAAATCTATGTTCTGGTTAAAAACCAGTCGCGCTGTGCTCTCCGATAAAAAAAAAATGCCATTCTCGGTGTCACGGACCTCGCCATCATAGTAAATAACAACACTAACACGTTCACTCATCTTCAGTTTCTATTTTACTTTAACCTCAATTTCTCTTGCTGTAACTTATGCAACCTGAGAATGAAATTTGCCTCATTTATAGTCTAAGGCTTTTTCAAATACTACTGTAGCAAAAGAGCGTCCATGTGGGAGCTCTTTTCCATAATTTTGCTGACAATGCATCCTTCTTGAAGTGTTTTTGACACTATTTGTTCAGAAACACCTTCTCAAAATTATTTTATCAGATACTACTGTAGCAAAAGAGCGTCTACGTGGGAGCTTTTTCCCGTAATTTTGCTGACAGTGGATCATTCTTGAAGCGTTTTTGACACTATTTGTTCAGAAACATCTTCTCAAAATTATTTTATCTGATATTACTGTAGCAAAAGAGCGTCCACGTGAGAACTTTTTTCCGTAATTTTCCTAACAGTGCATCCTTCTTGAAGCGTTTTTGACACTATTTGTTCAAAAACATCTTCTCAAATTTATTTTTTCAGATACTACTATAGCAAAAGAGCGTCCACGTGAGAGCTTTTTTCCGTAATTAATAGTTAATTTAATTAATAAACCTTAAAAAAACCCTAAACCCTAATTTAATTGATTATTTTTAATTTCATAGTTAATTTAATTAATTAACTTTCAACTCTAATTAAATTAATTTTTCCCTTAAAAAATACTAAAACCCTAAACCATTAAAACCCTAATCCTAAAACAATCAAAAACCCTAACCTTAAAAAATTCTAAACCCTAATTTAATTGATTTTTATTATCATAGTTAATTTAATTAATTAACCCTCAACTCTAATTAAATTAATTTTTCCTTAAAAAAACTAAAATCCTAAACCTAACCCCGATCTTAAAACAATAAAAAGCTGTAACCTTAAAAAATCCTAAACTCTAATTTAATTGATTTTTTTTATTTTTATAGTTAATTTAATTAATTAACCCTCAACTCTAATTAAATTAATTTTTTCCTAAAAAGCACTAAAACCCTAAACCACTAAAACCTCGATCCTAAAACAATAAAAAACCTAACCTTAAAAAATCCTAAACCCTAATTAAATTGATTTTTCTAATTTCATAGTTAATTTAATTAATTAACCCTCAACTCTAATTAAATTAATTTTCCTTAAAAACACTAAAACCCTAAACCACTAAAACTCTAATCATAAAACAATCAAAAACCCTAACCCTAAAAACCCTAAACCCTAATTTAATTAATTTTTTAATTTCATAGTTAATTTAATTAATTGACCATTAACTCTTATTAAATTAATTTTCTCTTAAAAAACACTAAAACCCTAAATCTTAAAAATTCTAACCCTAAAATAATAAAAAATCCTAACCTTAAAAAAATAGGACAAAACGCTTTTTTAGGGGAGCGTTTTGTTGACACGTACCCTGATTTCGCGCTGACGTGGACGGGCTTTCAGGAAAAATGGTCATTTCCTGTAAATAATAAAAAAATCAGACCATTTTGATAAATAACGAAATAAAAGAGTTTTTTTAGTAAATTGCCCGAAAGCTTTGGTCTAATTTATTTAAAAACGAAGAAAAAAAATCTAACATGTGAGCAAGTAAAGTATATTTAGAAGTGAATATATAATTCAACAATGAAAAAAGATGAAGAGGAAGATGGTAGGTGTGAGATTGACCCAGTTCCTCCCTCTTGATTTTTTCTAATAAAAAAACATTTTCCTTATTTTTAAATGAAAAGAAAAACTTAAATGAATATTAATTATATTTTATATAAACTATAATGGTTGGTAATTATATATATATTTGTACTGAAGATGAATAAATTAGAAAATAAAAAAATGCATAGATGGAAAAAGCAAAAGATAAGGAAGGGGTTAGGTAGACAGAAGCAGCAGCTCCACAAGAAAATTGAAAATTTGTTTTAAATTCAAAGTGGAAAATGTAAAAGATAAAGCGGAGGGAAGAGCAGAAGGGTGGGTAGGTGTGAGACTGACAGAACCACCTCCACATGCTCCATCCTCTCTCCTTTCTTCATATAAAAATCCCTCTCTTCCCTTTCTTTTCTCTCAGCTTGACGTTCGCTTCTTCAAGAGAACACCAAGCTTATCTCCATTCCCTCTCCTCTTTTTGTTCTTTTCTTTTCTTTTCTTTTTGGTTTTTTGAAGGAAACGCTTTATTTATTTATTTATTTATTACGAAATACATAAATATGCAGGCGGTTTCTCCTACACAAAATCTTAATTCTTCTGTCATTCGTCCTTCCAAGCCTCGCCGGTTCCATCAGTTGACTCGCTCCTTTATCCGTTGCGTTTATCACAATGACTCCGTTCAATTCCCTAATGGAGTCGGTTTAAACCGCGCTGATTGGCAGAGCTCTTGCGCTATTCTTTCTAGCAAGGTCTTTTCGCAAGATCAAGGTTCCGGTGACAAATCCACTGCTCCTTCCAACTCGGACCACCTTGCTGCCGCCGTCAATGGTCATAAAACTTCCATAGATCTTAACCTTGTCCCTATTGAAAAAAACAACAAGCCTCAACCACCTACACAGAAACCCTTAACCATCACCGACCTCTCCCCTGCTCCGATGCACGGCTCTCAGTTGCGCGTGGCTTACCAAGGAGTCCCCGGGGCCTACTCCGAAGCTGCCGCTGGGAAAGCTTATCCTAATTGCGAAGCGATCCCTTGTGACCAGTTTGAAGTCGCATTCCAAGCGGTTGAGCTTTGGATCGCCGATCGAGCTGTTTTACCGGTGGAGAACTCACTAGGAGGTTCCATTCATCGGAACTACGATCTCCTCCTCCGACACCGACTCCACATCGTCGGCGAAGTCCAGCTCCCAGTGCACCACTGTTTATTAGCTCTCCCAGGTGTTAGGAAAGAATACCTTGCACGAGTCATTTCTCATCCACAAGCTCTCTCCCAGTGTGAACACACGCTCACCAAACTCGGACTCAACGTCACGCGTGAAGCTGTCGATGACACCGCCGGAGCCGCGGAGTACATAGCGGCCAACAACCTTCGTGACACCGCCGCCATAGCAAGCGCACGCGCCGCTGAACTTTATGGACTTCAAATCCTAGCCGATGGTATCCAAGACGATTCGAGTAATGTGACGCGCTTCGTTATGTTAGCTCGGGAGCCAATCATCCCTCGCACGGACCGGCCATTCAAAACGAGCATCGTATTCGCGCACGATAAAGGGATGAGCGTGCTTTTCAAAGTACTATCAGCTTTTGCGTTTAGGAATATCAGTTTGACGAAAATCGAATCCCGGCCGCACCGCAATAGGCCGATCCGGTTGGTAGATGACGCCAACGTTGGAACCGCCAAGCATTTCGAGTATATGTTCTACGTGGATTTCGAAGCGTCGATGGCAGAGGTTAGAGCCCAAAACGCGTTGGCTGAGGTCCAGGAGTTCACTTCTTTCTTGAGGGTATTGGGCAGTTACCCAATGGATATGACGCCTTGGTGCCCTTCCAGCGGAGATTAACAAAACCTATGAAAGTAAAAAAAAAAAAAAAAAAGGAATTATTTGCACAAAAAGGATATTGTGAAAATCAATTTTAATTTACCTTTTTTTTTTTGGTTATTATTATGAGAATTTTTAATTCACCGATGGATTTGACAACAGGCCAAAAGAAATTGTTGTTGCCGTCGTTGCTGTTATTATTTGTTGGGTAAATACTTTTATAATATAGTCCAATTAAGTCCTTCCAAAATTTTAAGTTGTCCCATTTCTTTTTTTCTTTTATTTTTTTATTTTTAAAATAACATGATTCCATAAAACTACAATCATAATTATATTTAATATAAAAAAAATACTCAACTAACAAAACCAACTATAATAGGATGGAATTCATCATATCTACTACCACTTAACCATAAAATCTTATTAACAAAAATCCATCCATAAATTCTTGTTCATGGTTAATGTTTGAAGTCCGTGATTGTTTATCCTGTATAAACTCTTTGTTTTCTTTTTTTTTTTTTCTACACAAACTCTCTCCCATTTTTTATTTTTAATACCCGAATTCAAAATGGAAAACCATTTCTGCTTCCTTGGGTTGAAGGAAGTGATGGAAAATGGGAAGAAAAGGGGGTTTGGTGAGAATAAGACAAAAAATGGGGAAAGAGCATGAACACGAACATGATTCTAAAATGGGGTGTGGTAGGTGAGAGATGTGGCCTTGCTTTACTTTTTGTAGTTGAACTTCATACCTACCAACCCTTCCTCATCTCTCGCTTACCTACGTTGGCATTTCCTGACCAATAACTTTTAACATCGTAAATGATTACCGAAAACAATTAACATAAACGTTGTAAAAACATAAAAATCAACCCAACAAGTTATTGAATTACTCACGCATGCCTCTCCTTGTTCCTTTTTCTTTCTTTCAACATCCACCTACTCCACATCCTTTTCTCGCAAGTTTTTTGCTTTTTAGGTATAAATTAAACCCTTTTTTTTTAAAAAAAAAACCAGAAGTTTAAAGAGACCATTTTTAAATATATTTTAATTTTTTTGATTACTCATAATTAATTAAGGAGAAAGTGTTTCTGTGTAATGCGATCAAGAATACGTGACAATCATTAGTTTTCCGTACATACAATTGATTTATTTAAAATTTGAATTTCATGCTTATAAATATATTTTTATGTGAAAATAAATTAAAATTTATAATTTACCTTTAATTTTTATCGTGTAAGACTGTAATAAATGAATATCATATTTTATTAAATTGTAAAATGTAGAAGTTAATTTTAATTTTTATGGGTAACTATTTTATATGACTAACATGAAATAATAATAAAAAGGCAGGGGTATAAATGAAACTGGCAGGCCTATAAATAAAAGCGGGCCTCCATAACTCTTCAATTAATATATCCAATTATTTGGGACCACTTGATTTAGCCAACGAGGAAAAAACCCGATGGCAAATTAAATTGGAACAACTACAACGACGTTCAAGAAAGGTACAAAACAAGTAGCAAAATTTCATCACATGTGACTTGATTTTATTGGGGTAATTATTTGAGGCATGATGGTTGGAGTTTTTGAGATTCCAAGTACTACAAATTCCATATTTATTTATATAATTATCTTTTATTACATCTTATAATATATTTGTCAAATTTTTAATTTATTTGTAGAGTATAAAAATTTTCATTGATTATCGATGTATGAAATAATTTTCTACTATTTATTATTATTATTATTATTATTATTATTATTATTAAATTATTATGTGTAGGAAAGTTGTTTCAAGTATATTCTATTGGAGTGCTTGATATCTATGGGTGCTAAATTTATCTTGAGTTTTTCATACCCTTTTGGAATTTGAGTAATTATTATATAATTATTACTCCTCAATACTTATGAGTGTCAAGTTCATTATAATATATTTAAAATTTTAATGGTGACAATTTAAATTAATTTTCAAACAATTGAAGATAGCATTTAATTCTAAATTCAACACCTTTAGTTTGTGAATGATGATTAAAAAATGATAATGTAATCTAATCAAATTACAATGGACATCAACACCTGTGAGCGTCATGTTTCACGTAAAACACCTAGTAGAACCCTAATTTCAAAACTTATAAATTGACAGTTAAAGTGGTTAGTTTTTCACGGGAAACCAAAAGAAGTTGTTTGTTTATGTTCTACTGTAAACCCTACATAGTTATGTATCTTGAGATTACAATTTTGAAAAACACCATACATGTTCTAAAGTAAAGTCACCTTCTGGTCTAGTTCAATCGTGAATAAGAAGACAAAAGTTATTTTTGAAGAAAGTCATTTTTCAATTCATTTCAATTGAAGAAAGGAGATATAAATCTGTTTCAAGAGCAAGTCAAGCCGACACTTGAAGCAATCTACACCCATCCAAGATGTGACAGCCCTAAATTGACCCTAGTCGGAAAGTGGTTTCGGGACCACAAAACTGAGTCATAAAAATAATTAACAGTTATTTTCTATGCTTATTGTGCGTGAACATGCATGTGTGAAAGTTCCAATCTTTAATTTATTCATTTGAATGTGAATTTATTTAATAGGACTTAAGTGAGACAATTGTGAAATGTGATAGGTAATTTTAAAAGTGGTCCATTAATGCATGTTATAAAAAAAACTTTGACTTGCATGTCAAATACCCCTTTTTGTTAATAGTGGCCAGCCATGATGATGATTTTTATTAAAATATGTATTAATTTTTATTTGAATGGTTTTATACTTTATATAAAATAAAGGAATAATAATAATAATAATAATAATAATAATAATAATAATAATAATAATAATAATAAGGAAAATGGGTGATGAAAACAAAGCTTTATCTTTGTTCTTCTTGGCCGAATGTAAAGAGGAAGAGGGGAGAAAAGCCATTTGGTCATCTTAGGTCTACATTAAGGTGAGAAGTTTATGTTAATTCTTGAAATTTTGGTTAATCTTCAGTTAGATACCAAGTTCTTTTTATAACCCATGTTGAATTTTTGATTTTGGGAATGACTAGAGCTTTCGGCCATAGTAGTTAATAAAGGTTATGGTTGTTGTTTTATGTAAATTTAGATGAATAATGGTAGATGAGTGTTTGAACTATACAAATGATCATATGGGAGCATTAGATGCTAAGGGAAAAGAATCGGCTATCTTGTTATATGCTATGACTGAATGTGAAGTTGGTTATGTTTGAGTAATGTATATGCTTAAAATTGATGGAGTAAAAAGGGGTGCTTAAAATGTGTTAAAAAGAATTAGGTGTTAAATTAAAAGTTGCTAAATCACCAATGTTCTTGCCGAATATGTGCTTGTTTAAAGAAGAGTTTGTTATTGAATGTTTAAATAATTTAGATAATTATAAGTTAAGTTGAGCTTGAAAAAAAAAAAAAAATAAATGTATAAGTGTGGTTTAATGGTTTTAATGGCAAGTGGCTATCTTGGTGAAAGGCAAAATTAGGTCATGGAGTTCAATGTATTCCTTATTGAATCTGGATAAATTTTGTTATAAGAGTTATTAAAGATGAGTTTGAGGTGGCTATTAGGGTTTTGTATGATTCTTTTTACTAAGTAGGGTGTTTGGCTAGGTCCTCTTTAAACAAATGTTTCGGCATTAGCTAAGGAGTGAAAATTTTGATAGTCAATGTATATGTGAATTGTATAGTGCTGCATATATGTGATTTATTTGGTAATATTTGTAGTAGTTAAACTAGTGTATAAAAAAAAAAGATAGGCTATGTGAGTTTGGCTTGTGTATGTAAAATTGGTAAAAGTTGAATAATCGTTTATTAATGTCATATGGTCATTTTGAGTTTGAGTTATAAGTGGCTTTCATGGCCTGATAACTTCTTGCCATTTTCGGTCATGAATATATATATGAAATTGAACTATGGCATATTTACAAAATATAATACCTAATGAGTTCGATATGTGATTGCCGAATGTGAATAATAAGTAAACAGAATTGGTCAAAATATTAAACACCTCTATTTGTATTTATTAAGCTCAAGAGCAAGGGGGATCAAAGTTGGATAAGGGAAAAGAGAAAGCTATAGAGTAGTCAATCCACAACCGTCCCAATATACCGAGGTAAGTTCGGATAGTCACATTTAGTGCATCTTGATAATGTCTTGATATGTGAATAATAACTGTACTATGCTTAATTGATTCTTTTGAACATAGTTGTATGACGAATAAATTATGCTTCAAGCTTATAGCAAAAAAATTTTTATAGTTGGTGCATGGCATATCACTATTCGAATGAGTAAATAAACCAAAATTTTGAGATGTTATGTGAATTGAATTCATTGTAAATAAACATGTATGGTGCTCATTGAAGGAATATATCCGGACTTATAGTCCGCAGGCTTTATGCTGGCAATAGATATCCGGGTTAAATCCCGTAGGCTTTGTGCTAGAAATTGGACTCGGGTTTTAAAAACCTAGCAGGCTTAATGCCTGTGATTTGAGTAAGATTATGATTTCGAATGTTCGGAGGAAACCACCATTGACTATGTTCAATGCATTAAGTTGGTCAGGTATGTATTATATACTTTTATATGTTAGATTGATCGGAATTGAATCATGAATGCGAAATGAGAAGTATATGTGAAAATCTCATATGTGTATGTGTGTATTCGGTTATGGTGAAAGGTTACATGAGATTGATTTGGTGATATACATGTTAAATAATATGAATGCAAAGAATGTGTAATAAATCTGCTTGGGATAGCAGCAGTAATGTGATTTCGGAAAATCACCATAAATTGTGGGAGTTGAGTTAGAGGCTGAATAAATTATGTCATGAAATCTTAATGAGTCTAGTTTTTTATAAAAGAAACCGTGTAAGCAAAAGAATTGCCAATAATGAGATATTTGAAGTGGCATGGAACAGAGTCAAAATGACTTTGAGGTCCCCTGTTCTGTTTTCAGAAAATCATTATAAATGGTACAAAAATGGTTATAAGATAAAATTTATATTCTTAGACTCCTTAATGAGTCTAGTTTCAAATGAAATAAACGATAACATATTTTGAATTCTGTATAATGAGAAATTTGATTCGTAGTGAAGAGTGGTCAGAATAGTCAAATAGTGAAACAGGGGAAAAATTCAAGAAAAATATGGTATTGATTGGTCAAACCAAAAATTCTGAAAATTTTATGGATGGAAGATATATGAGTCTATTTTCAGGAAAAATTAACGGCACTTGATTTGGAGTTTCTTAGCTCTAGTTATAAATAATTTAGTGACTGTTGCTCAGGAAGACAGCTTGTAGTGAATTTGTGATTTTGTTGCAAACATGGTTAAAACTTGTTAATGAGATGCTTTTCAAGTTCTTATGATCTTATTTTTGATTTCAATATTTGGTTTTAATTTAGTTTAGATTCAAGTGAGGTGAATTTGCTACATATGCATTATGTTCATGGATACTTGGCCAAAATAGAAATTATCTAGGAATGATTTCTTGAAAATTTGAATAATCGATCTATAAGTAAATTAATTGTTTGCATTGCTTAAAACTTACTAAGCATAGTAATGCTTACTTCGTTACCTTAATTCTCTGTTTTGTAGATTTTGTTCGTCAGCTACGGTCTCGGGGATCTCAAAGTCGAAGTCGACCACACTATCTAAGCTTCTTGGTACTCTAGTAGTTAAATTTTGATAATGGCATGTATGGGCTTGACTTTTGTTGTTAAATAACTATCTTTTTGATGATGTATATATGGGTAGCCATGCGAAAATGGCTTGATAAGTTACTATATGTGTTCCAAATGGTTAATGTGAATGCGTGGTTGAGATTTGCTTAATGTTTTCAATGTCTGATTGAATTGAACTTAAGAATAAATCGCTATACCTAATTATCTTGATATGACTCTTTTGTATATGATAATACTCTTTAACCCTCCGGCGACGGGTACGGGTTAAGGATGTTACACAAGACCAAGTCAGACAACCCTTAGATCAAAGTCAAACCAGAGAAAAGAATCAAATGATACTTTTCTTTGTATTCAAGAAATTTCTAGAGATTATAACTTTTCTTTGAAAGTTATCAAAAAATTTTGACTTTGAATTTTCAAGTCAACTTTCGACTTGAATTTTGTGTGTACAATATGATATGGTATTATATAATATAATAGGAAGCTTAACTTTTAAATGTACCAAAAGATAAAGGCTTAGAGCATATTTCAACCAAAGACAATAATAAACAATAATATATGATAATAATAATTAATACATAATGTACTCTATACCATATATAATCATTATTATATTATAAATTACAATAAAATATATAGTATTACATGATATTATAATATTTAATTATTGATACATAAATATAAACTATTAATATATTATATCTTGTATGGTATGATATAACATTATATAATATAGTAGGAGGGCTACCTTTAAAATGTACAAAAGTATAAAGACTTAAATCATATTTCAACTAGTATAATAATAAACAATAATATATGATAATAATTAATATATAATATACTACTATTCTACTTTACTACTTTAGTATGTGATATAGTATTATATAATGAAATAATATATTTTATAAGTATTAATATATATATAACAATCATTATATTATAGATTGTAATAAAATATATAATAACAATACTTATGTGTAATTTAGTATATTAAAATACATATTTATAATTATAATTGGCAATACATAAAAATTATTAAAATTTAATATCTTAATAAAATTTTATTTTATTAAATTAGATTTTGAATTAGGCTTTAATTTTTATAAATTGTATTTGGATATTGGGTTTAATTTCTTTTTATTTTGGACTTGAGATTTGGGCTATAATTATTTATTTTGAGTTTAGTTAATAATAATTATATTATTTGGATTTGAGCTTAGTATAATATATTTGAGTTTTGAAATAAATATTTTAAAATATGAGTATTAGGTTTATAAATTTAATAAGAAAGATAATTCAATTTTCAATATAATATAGTAAACAAGGCAATTTTTTAAACATTAATCTTATTATAAGTTCTTATCATATCTGTTCTTTTTGATTTAATACCTAAAACTATAAATAGCCCCTTCTTAACCCTTGAATAGGATAATGTGTTTCAGCACACCCGAACCCACGACCTCCTGCATTAGCAACAATGTCAATGTCAATCAAGATAAGATTCAATGACTCTTTATAAGGCAAATTTAAATTATTTTATCATCATATAAAGTGAAATAAATTATTATATTCGAAATTAAAATATTTACAAAAGAACTCATCCATTTCAATTTGAACCCTAAAGGATCCAAACCCAAAAAGCTAGAACTCAAGAAAATTTGAGCTCATAATATATGCAAAATATCCAAACCTAAAAAATTCAAATCTGAAAAAATCTTAATCCGAAATAAACCGGATGTGAGCCAGCAAGTTTTCCAGTGTACCTATTTTGACTGTCACTTTTGAATGTTTCTGTTTTCTCGACTGTGTCCCCTTTTCTTTTTGTCTTAATGGAATGGATGTATGGATGTATATAGTATAACTAAATTTAATACAATTATATAGCTTACAACATAAAATACATAAAAAAAAATATGTATAAAAAATTATATATAATTTGTCAGATCTACTTGCAGAATTGCATGTGCCTTATTGTCTACTTTGCCACATTTTTTTAAAAATAGATTATTAACTTATTGATTTATCCGAAAACCATGTGTGTGGTGTGCGCACCAAAATCCATAAGACAACTGGAATGATTCCAACGTTTCTCATAAATTGATGTGGAATCCATATTTCATAATACCTGTACTGTAGTTTTAATTCTAAATAAATACATTACTAACAATTATTTTTCATATCGATTAAACATTAAAATTGACTTTTCCGTAATCACAAACTTTTATAATTTCTCTTTAAAAAACAATTATGTATACATTCATAAACAAAAAATTGGAGGATTTTATGAACAAAATAACATTAAAATAAATTCATAAGATGTAAACTTTGAATGAGAAGGATCAATTGTGATTTGTCGAATTACTTTAGGGTATGTTTGGTTGGATTGAAAAGTAGAAGGATAGAAAGAGGGAGTGGAAAAATGAAAAAAAAAAATTGAGAGAAAATAAAATAGAAGAGACATCACTTTCTATTTTAATGTATAAACTTCCAAATTGAAATTATGAGAGAAAAGAAAATAAGAGAAAAATGTTAGTTTAAAATTATGTATTTTTAAATGTTTTATTTTATTTCCTTCTATTTTTCAACTCTACTAAGAAATGGATGGAAAGAAAATTACATTTTCTTTTCATTTTTTCACATTTCATACTAAGCACACCTATGGAAAGAATAATTATATTTTGCATCTTTCTATTTTTCCACCCCTTCAATTTTACATCTTTCCAATTTTCTTTCAACTCTATCAAGCAAAGCTTTAGGGTGTGCTTGGTTGGGTGAAAATGTAAACGGATGATGGAGGTAGTGGAATAGTGGAAAGAAAATGAATTTTAAGTGTACTTAGCAGGGAAGAAAAGTGATAGGAAAGAAAATAGAAGGGATGATCAATTTTCATCCTAATAAATAAAATCAATCCATCCAGATTGGAATGATGAAAGTATAAAAAAGAAAAGAAAAGAGAGAGATTTGTATGATAGTTCAAAATTATGTATTTTTAAAATGTTATATTTTTTCCTTTCATTTTGTAACTCTATCAAGTAATGGATGAAAATGTTTTTCTTTTAATTTCTCTATCTTTCCTACCAAGCACACGCATAGAAAAAAAATTATATTTTCCATCTTTCTACTTTTCTACCTCTTCAATTTTCCTTCTTTCCGCTCTACAAATATTTGTACTCAATTTCTCCAAACATCACATTCACATGGAGGTATCGAATGAGGGGGACAATCAAAGTGGTGGCTAATTGGTTTCTATGGGCAACATGAGCCATGGAGATTGCTCTGTTTGGTATGTCAAAAATACCATGGTTTTTCAAGAGATTTCATTGAAATAATATGGTAGTTTAAGAAATCAAGTAGCAGATTAAGGACTGAAAGCAAGATGAAGGAATTCCATGAATTGCTTGATGATAGTGGGATCTGTGAGTAGTTAGTTCACGTGAGAAAGGGGAAACTCATAACACAATAATATAAGGGATTGAATCGATTGCGGTGGCTAAAAAAAAGTGGTGCGAAGCTTTTGCTTTCTTCTAATTATAGCACCTCATGGTTTCAGTTTAAAACATTATACTATCATGGGGAACACGAAAGGAATGTTCCTAGGGTTAGATATTAGAGTGAGTCGTGGTGGGTTTTATTTTTTTCTCTCAACGCGAGTTGAGTTTTGGAGAGAGAATTTTTTATATTAAGAGGGACTCATGGCAATGAACCAACGACAATGGTGGTCAAGGGTAGGTTGCTAACACTGGAAAAAAAAGAGAGCTAAGAATTGGGACAAATATATAAAGGATCTTACCGAGAAACTCCAAAAAAGTAATGATATACCTCTTATTGATTTGAACATCGCCGTGGCGACAGACATAAAGTGTAGTTGAACCAAGAAATAAAAAAAGAAGAAGAAGTTATTGGAATAAAGAGCTAGTGTGAATTGGACGAAATTAGGAGATAAAAATACTTTGTTTTCCCATAGATTGGCAATGTAGAGGAGGAAAGTGAACAATATTATGAGGTTCAATAATAGAGAAGGAATTTCGCATGAGAAGAAAGAATCAGATCGCAGTATAACTACTAGTTATTTTTATAAGCTATTCAATACCGAGAGACGAGTGGATTACACCCAAAATTTGGAGGGAGTTGACACTATTCAATGAAATGAATATGTTTCTTCTCTAGAATTAGAAAAAGGAAACTCAAGAAGTTACTGAATTTGTTGGCAGGGCTCAAACCCATCGATTTCTTAGCATTATTCTCCCAAAAAGTTTTGTAACATCCCCTGATATGAGAATGATGTCATTTCGGAACTTACATGTGCTAGAAATTTTGAAGTAGATAAAATAAATTTTCAATATTAATGGAGAAGTTAGTTGGATATCATAAGAAATTAAAAAGATTTTTAAATTTAAAGGAATTAATTTGAAGTATTGACTAAATTATAAACTTGATTATGTTTGATTTTGCATTTAGTTGAATTAAGTGATGCTCAAGGTTGGAAATTATCATAAATGAATGTTGTTTGGCTGAAATGGTTGATAGGTATCATAGGAAAATTAATTTTGGAGTTGTGAATAGAAATTGTATAGGATATTTTGAAATAGAATGCACGTCGCTGTAGCAACGTAAAAATTTTAGCTTGGTCGCTAATTAGGGTGTTTGATTGAAAATTTAAAGACTAATGTTTGATTTTGAAATAAAAAGGGAGTCGCCACCGATCTTTTTCTAGGTGTGATCGGACACCTATTAGATTTCCTTTTAAAAAAGAAGGCCGGGTTTAGGTCTACGTCAAAAGCCGGATAAAAATTAGGGTTCGAGAGTCGGTTACGCGCGAGGAAGGCATTAGCACCCTCGCGACGCCCAAAATTGGTATCTTATAAACATGTGTTGTCTTGATTTTCAAAAATACGAGTTCAATGTAAGATTTAGTCGTAATCCGATTGAAACAAGAAAAATTTTAGTTTTTTCGGTTTTTTAGAAGGGCATACCGTTTTAACACGAGCCGATTGATGTTCACCCAACGTAGCGATGAAATCGGCGACTTAGTATTAAACCGATACGTTGCCTTACTTATTAAAAAACAAGAATAGGATTTTCGAAATAATGCAAAGCGAATTGATGAAAATAGATGACAGAGTTAGAAATATATTGAAGCGAATGTAAGTGTGACAAATATATTAAAAACAATACAGATATGTGCGATATTAAACATAATACTAGAATTAAACATGAAATGGAAACAATGAATGTATATACATAATAATGATATTTAGAATTTGTACGTAAAAATATATATAAATAGTAATAGTATTAGAAATATACCGTATATAGTGTTTGAAGTATTTGTCTAAGATAATAAAAATATAACTTGTAATGTGAAAATATATACATAATATATACATATACATATATAAAATAAATATTGAAAATGTATGTACATAACATATACTGAAATATATATACATAATAATATTAAAATAAAATAATAAGTGATAATAATGAAAATAATAGGTATAATAAATAATATAATAATATATGAGAATAATACTATATATAAAATATGTATACAAGAATAATGAAATATATATACATAAGGTCGTATAAAAATATATATAACAATGATAATGAAGTGTACACATAATATATATGAAAACATAATATAGTATTAGAAATATATACATGGCACGTATGAAAGTATAATACCTAAAAGATACATATATGTAATATGTATATATATCATAAAAACATGTGTATATATTATCGTATGCTTTTATGTGTATATATTATCGTGCTAAAATACTTACATAGTATACACTGTTAGAAATAATAATAATGTTAAGAAAAAACAACCATTAATATTACATAAATATGCACACATATACATATATATATTTAAAAATTACGTAATAATAATAAAATACGTACATACTATAAACATATAATATAGTTATTAAGAAAATACATACCATATATAATATTAAGAATGAAAATACACCATTAAGAGATATACATATACGTACATTCGATAAAGATGTATGCACAAAACACACACTAATATTAATAATGATGATAGGAGTAGTGAAGATATATACATGAGATAAGATAAGAAATATAGTATTCAAAATATATACATGATATATATAAAAGAACAATATTAAAAGATATATACGTAACATATAAAATGTATACATAATATATAGAAAATATAATATTTAAAAAGAATAATATACATAATGCAAGAATATTTAAAATAATAAATAAAAATAATAAAGAGATGAATAAATAAAAATATATATATAATAATATAGTAAGAAATTAATCTACTTATAATAATTACTAAAAAAAATCTATATGTATGTACGTATAAAAGAATAGTGAAAATAATAAAGATAAGTATAGATATAATGATAGAAACGATAATACTATAAAAAAAGAATATATATACATACATAATAAAATATACACTAGTATTAATAATGAATATAATATTACAACACCAATAATGACAATATGAAATTAAAGTAACTAAGTATAATACCATATATATACGTATGCATGTATAATGCAAACATACACTAAAAATAATAAATATATTGATAACATTAATAATATTAGAATAATAATAACAATATTTAATAATAATAATAACAATATTTAATAAAGAAACAAAAATGAATAAGAAAGGACTAAAATTGGACTGCTAACAAAGTGTTGGGGCAAATTTAAAAGGAAATAAAGGAAGAAGGGCCCAATTGCACATGCGCTGAAAATATCAGGAGGTGAAAGAGTAAATTCCCCAGGCATTTAAAACACACAGCATTGAACAGGGTTAAATTGTGAAACGCTACAAACTTTAGGGTCAATTTATAAATAAATATAAACTAAATTGTAGAACGCTTTAAAAGCGGAAGGGTCATTCGCGCAATTAGACTCTTCCTCAAAAACACGCGGATCCTAGCCCCAACGGGTCGGGTAATCGGGCTAAAGGGCTTAAACGATGTCGTTTTGGGGCTTAAGTACAGCCCCAAAACGACGTCGTTTCGGAAGGTTATAAATAGGCCTATTTTCAGAAAAAATTCATTTGTGAAGGGAGAAAAGAAAAAAAAAAGAGAAGAAGGGAGAGGAAGAGAGAGGAGGGAGAGGGGAAAGGAGAGAGGGGGCTACCAAATGATCGTCGACCGCCGTCTCATGCATGAGTCTTGAAACCACCGTGCTGCAGTGGCGGAGAAGGTAATTTTTTTTTACATTTTTCTCTTTTTATTTTTTATATATTTTATTTTATTTTATTTATTAAATATGTACTTATAGATTAAAAATAGGCTAGAAAATGAAAAAGAAAAAAAATAAATCACCTTAATCTTTCGGTTTAGATTTTAAAGTGTTTGGTTCTCTGATTTGTGATGGTCCTTCTGTTTTGACGCTTGTTTTGCTTCTGTTTTTTGCTATATTCGATCTGCTATGGTGTTGTTGAAAGATTGATACTGCTTTTTTGATTGAAAAGAAAAAAAAGATCCCCCTTGATTTTTGTTTTTACATTCGGCTTTTATAGCCTTTACATTGTGTTTGCTTGATCTTGTAGGTGGAGCAGATGATAGTGGCAGATGGCATGGGGTGCAGAGGGTGGTTGGCCGACAGTCAGGGCAAGTGGGGAGGCTAATTCGGCTGAGGTGACCCTTGGTGATAGGGTAGGTGGCTAGGGTTTCAATGGGTATTGGGTTGTAAGGGGTTTGGGCTTCTGTTGGGTAGGTTTAATTGGGCTGAGGGTGTGTTTTGTAATGGGTATTTTAATTTGTAAATGGGTTTGGGGGTATTTAGGTTGTTGGGCTAAGGTTTGGGTAGTGGTTGGTTTAGGTTTTAAATGGGCCAACCGGGTTTGGGTTTAAAAATGGGTTAAGTGGTTTGGGTAGAATTGGGCTTTAGTATGGGTAAAATTGTAAACGGCCCAAAATTGGCCTGTAACAGCTGCCCCTCTTTGCTCGTTGTCGTGTAACGGGAATGGAGCAAAGACATAATGAAAGGCCAATTTTGCCCTGTCTTACTGAGTCTTGACTTCATTGGTGCTCTTCTGGTTCAGATAGTTTCCTTCCAATCCATCACATCTTGTAACTTTGGTTCAATCCGCTACATCTTCTGACATTTGCCTTGTAGCTTCAATCTACTCCGATGTAACTTCAAGGATATGAGATTTGTGGCTTTGATATGCTTTCATGCAGCTTCATAAAGATCAGGTCTACAACTTCAATCTGCTTTTCTATCGCTTCAGTGAGATGAGGTTTGTGATCTTCTCTTTTGTAACTTTAGAAAGGCGAGACTTGATATCCTTGACCAACTCCACTGCAACTTCAGGGAGACAAGACTTGCAACTTTAACCTGCTCCACTGCAACTTCAGGGAGTCAAATCTGGTGTCTTCCATCAGCTCCAATCTTTATTCTTTATTCGGCATGTGATCCTGAGCTCAACTCATTTCTCGCAATATGAATTGAATCTTTAAAAATAGACATTAAAAACAGAAATTGAAAATAGCTCAACACGTGAGCCAAGGCTCAACTCACCTCTCGCAATATGAGTTAGTTTTTTTGAAACTTAAGAGTAAATTTTGAAAATACCTCGACATGTGACCCGAGGCTCAACTCACCTCTCGCAATATGAGTTGATTTTTGAAAAATATAAATTAAAAAAAAACCAGAAATTGAAAATACCTCAGCGTGTCCTGAGGCTCAACTCACCTCTCGCAATATGAGTTGATTTTTGACAAACAGAAATTTGAAAAATAGAAACTGAAAATACCTCAGCATGCGAGCCGAGGCTCAACTCACCTCTCGCAATATGAGTTGATTTTTGAAAAATATAAATTGAAAAACAAAAATTGAAAATACCTCAGCGTATCCTGAGGCTTAACTCACCTCTCGCAATATGAGTTGATTTTTGAAAAATTCGAAATTAGAGACAATAATTGAAATTACCTCAGCGTGTCCTGAGGCTCAACTCACCCCTCGCAATATGAGTTGATTTTGGAAAAGTAGAAATTAAAAACATAATTTGAACAACAAAATTTGAAAATACCTCGGCATGTGACCCGAGGCTCAACTCACCTCTTGCAATATGAATTGAATCTTTAAAAATAAACATTAAAAACAGAAATTGAAAATAGCTCAGCACGTGAGCCAATGCTCAACTCACCTCTCGCAATATGAGTTAGTTTTTTTGAAACTTAAGAGCAAATTTTGAAAATACCTCGACATGTGACTTGAGGCTCAACTTCCCTCTTGCAATATGAGTTGATTTTTGAAAACATGAATTGAGAAACAGAAATTGAAAATACCTCAGGTGTCTTGAGGCTCAACTCATTTCTCGCAATATGAGTTGAATTTTGAAAACAGAAATAAAAATATCAACATGCCAAAACCTGTCATCTGGTCGAACTCAGGTGTCTTTTCTTTTAATTCAGTACAGCTATCATCATATCCTCTTGCTCTACTGGAGTACCTTTATGTGTCATGCATGATGTTATCATGATATGCATATATTGGTCTTAAATGCCTTTATGCCTACATGATCATGTTATGAGCCTTGGGCTTGTTTGTCATATGTCCCTTTCTGTCATGATTTTTGACGATCTGCGTTCATTGCTTCGACTCTTGACCTTCTCTTCAGGCCCTGTACCCGTCTCCAAATTTCACGAGTAATCTGTGTTTCTCAAATGTCACTCTTTTGCCCCTGGTTGAACTTTGTCCTTGTATTGAGGCTATTGTATTTATCAAATTCTTATCCGAGTAATGCTTAACATTTCTTTTGTTTGGAGTATGTCATTTCACTATTTATCAAGTAAATAATCCACATAATGAGATGCATGAAAATGGTTAGGTAGCGACTAAAGGATATTTCACATTTATTTATTTCAAATGTAGCAAACAAAGAAAGTTAATCAATGATAATAAAAAAAATGCCATAAAGAGAAAATGGATCGCATTCAATGGATACAAATGCTCTAGATATTCAACGCATGAACTCTTCCACGTTCCTCAATCAAGAATCTTTTCGAGCATGGCTTCTTGCGTAGAAGATTTCGAGCTTTCAGAAATGTTTCAAATACTGTAATCTCGCTGTTTGACCCACTATTCAACTGCCTTACTCTTTTTAAGCCAGTGCTTGCTTCATTAGAATGCCCTTTTCGGGTTTTCATCCTAATCTTATGTGTTAATCAAGACGCTCTTTTCGGGTTTTCACCTTGATCCCTTTTTCTTTTTTTTAAGCATAATATTTCTTCACAGCATCTGAATTTACTGGATTCGGTAACTCCTTCCCATCCATCTCAGTGAGAATCAAAGCTCCACCTGAGAAGACCTTCTTTACAACATATGGTCCTTCCCAATTTGGTGCCCATTTTCCTCAGAAGTCTTTATGTATTGGGAGAATCTTTCTCAGCACGAGTTCTCCTTCGTGGAATTCTCTTGGCCGTACTTTCTTGTCATGGGCCACGATCATTCTCTTTTGGTACATCTGTCCATGACAGATTGCCTTTAAGCATTTTTCTTCGATAAGATTTAACTGGTCATATCGAGCTCGAACCCATTCTGCTTCTTCTAGTTTCGATTCCATTAAGACTCGTAGAGAGGGGATCTCAACTTCGATAGGTAGCACAGCTTCCATTCCATAGACCAGAGAGAACGGGGTTGCTCCCGTAGATGTCCGCACAAATGTGCGATATGCATACAAAGCAAATGGTAGCTTCTCGTGCTAGTCTTTATATGTCTCGATCATTTTCCCAATAATCTTCTTAATATTCTTGTTGGCCACTTCAACAGCTCCGAACATTTTTGGGCGATAGGGTGATGAGTTATGATGCTTTATTTGAAATTGTTCACACACCTCCTTTATCATATTGTTGTTCAGATTTATGGCATTATCTGAAATGATTCTTTCAGGCAAACCATTTTGACAAATGATTTCCTTTTTCAAAAACCTACAAACTGCAGTCTTCGTCACATTGGCAAACGAAGCGGCTTCTATCCATTTTGTGAAGTAATCAATAACCACAAAAATAAACCGGTGTCCATTAGAAGCGTTTGGGCAAATTGGCCCTATAACATCCATGCCCCACATAGAAAAAGGCCATGGAGAGGTCATGACATGAAGGGGCGAAGGGGCTACATGAATCTTATCGCCATAGATTTGACATTTGTGGCATTTTCTTGCAAAACTAATGTAGTCGCTTTCCATCGTCAACCAGTAATAACCGAGTCTCATAATCTTCCTGGCCATAGTGAAACCATTGGCATGTGTCCCACAGATTCCCTCATGGACATCTTCAAGTATTTTTCTAGCTTCAACAACATCCACGCATCTCAAGAGCACCTGATCTTTTCCTTTTTTGTACAGAATGTCCCCATCAAGAACAAATCCTGATGCCATTCTTCTAATTGTTCTTTTGTCGTTCTCATTTGCTTGTTCGGGATACTTTTGGTTCTTGACATATTCTAGGATATCATGGAACCATGGCCGTCCATCTGGCTCTTTCTCAATGCTGAAGCAATGTGCAGAGATTTCATAAATACTTATTTGAAGAGGCATTATTTCTATTTCTCTGTTCACTTTGAACATTGAGGCCAAGGTGGCCAGGGCATCAGCCAATTGGTTTTCTTCTCGTGGGAAGTAATTAAAAGTTATTTCTTTGAATTCTTTAATCAGCCCTGCCACTAGATCGCTGTATTTGACTAATTTCGAATCTCTCACTTTCTAATCTCCACAGATTTGGTATATCACTAACGCTGAGTCCCCGTACACCTCTAAGATTTCGATGTTTCATTCAATAGCTGCACGAAGTCCCATGATACAGGCCTCATATTCCGCTATGTTGTTGGTACAGAAGAAATTCAGCCTGGCAGTGAACGGATAATGGTTCCCTTCTAGTGATACCAAGACTGCTCCAATCCTATACCCCAAGGCATTCGATGCACCATCAAAGATCATCTTCCATGACTTCTCTTTTGATGACTCGTACTCTTTTTCTGTAATGCACATCAAGTCTTCATCCGGGAAATCAGATTTTAATGGCTCGTATTCATCCGTTGTTCGAGTTGCTAAGAAGTCAGCTATTGCGCTCTCTTTTATTGACTTTTGGCTCACATAGACAATGTCATACTCTGATAGTAGGATTTGCCGTCGTACCATTCTTCCTGAAAGTGCAGGTGATTCCATCATGTACTTTATTGGGTCTAGCTTTGAAATTAACCATGTCATATGATACAACATATATTGCCTGAGCCTCCGAACTACCCAAACCAGAGTGCAACAGTATTTTTCAATGGACGAATACCTTGCCTCATATTCAGTGAACTTTTTGCTGAGGTAGTAAATCGCCTTTTCTTTCTTTCCTGATTCGTCGTGTTGCCCCAGTACGCAACCCATTGAATTTTCGAACACAGTCAAATACAATATCAATGGTCTTCCCGAGATTGGCGGTACTAGCACTAGAGGGCTAGACAAATATTGTTTTATCTTATCAAAGGCCATCTGGCATTTCTCATTCCATTCTTTGTGATTATTTTTCGAAGGAGTCAAAAAATCGGGTCACACTGGTTGGTAAGTTGAGTAATGAATCGGGCGATGTAGTTAACCTCCCTAAAAATCCTCTGACTTTCTTTTGCGTACGCGGAGGTGGTAAATCTTGAATGGCTTTTATTTTATATGGATCAACCTCGATACCTCTTTTACTGACAATGAAGCCTAGCAACTTTCTTGAGGTAATCCTAAACGTACATTTGGCTGGATTAAACTTTAGCTGAAACTTTCTCAGCCTTCCGAACAACTTCTTGAGGTTCACTACATGCTCTTCTTTCCCTCGGGATTTAGCAATCATATCGTCGACGTAGACCTCTATTTCTTTATGCATCATGTCATGAAATAACGTCACCATAGCCCTCTGATATGTTGCCCCATCATTCTTTAACTTAAATGACATCACCTTGTAGCAGAATGTTCCCCACATTGTTACAAAGGTAGTTTTCTCCATATCCTCAGAGGCCATCTTGATCTGATTATACCCCGAGAATCCATCCATGAAGGAAAACAATGAATGTTTTGCTGTGTTATCCACCAATGTATCAATGTGTGGCAAGGGGAAATTATCTTTAAGACTTGCTCGATTCAGGTTGTGATAATCCACACACATTCGTACTTCTCCATCTTTCTTTGGTACCGGGACTATGTTAGCCACCCATTCTGGATATTTGGAGGCTTGTAGGAAGCCAGCATTGAATTGCTTCTTGACTTCCTCTTTTATTTTCAACAACATCTCAAGTCTCATCTGTCTTAGCTTTTGTTGAATAGGTTTGTATTCTGGCTTTAATGGGAGCTTATGGACTACTACATCTTCATCCAATCCTGGCATATCCTGATATGACCATGCGAATACATCTTTGTACTTGCGGAGCAAAGCAATCAAATTATGCCTGGTGCCCCCTGAAATAGAGGTGCCAATCTTCACTTCTTGCTTTTTTTCTTTAGTTCCCTAATTTATTGTTTCAACCAATTCTTGATGAGGTAAAATCTGTTTATCCTCTTGTTCCACCATTCTTAGCAAGTCAGGAGACGAGACATAGTTTTCAGCATTTTCTTCGGCTTCGAATTCTCCTAAACAAACAGCCTTCTCAAAATCGATTTCAGGACTCGCAACGGGTTTGTTCATGCCATTGCTATCTAAGCACCTGAAAGTTGAATGGAAAAGGAAACTATAGAGGGGCATCCAAGTATTGGAACCAACAAACGAAATGTTATGGCCTGGCATGAGGCAAATGTAAGGATAGTCTATGAAATGAGAAAATGATTATGAAATTAACGATAATGTGAAAGACCGTGACAAAATGCATATTCATTGATGTTCATTTAAATGATAAAGAGCAAATCATAAGTTCTTACAAAAGAACCCCTACTATTACTTAGGGGCACACAAAAAGAATAGTGTTAATATTGAGCATTACTCTGGAGAAGATTTAGAAACTACAAGGAGCTCCACAACAGTCCAATTGTTCAAAACAAATCCAGGAGGGCAAGGGCGTATCATTGAAACATCTTTAATTGCATCACTTCCTTTGTCAATGACATTTATACTGACATTCTGAAGACCCCTTTTAATTAATAACATCGTGCTTCGTGGACTATCTTGCTCGGGGTATATCCTTCCTGCAGATGTAAATGTTTTTAACAAAGGAGGGTACATTATGGGCTCCCATTCTAATTCTCGGCCCAAAGTTCTCGTAATCCTTCTCTCCTGATCCTTCTTCTACTATTTTCTTCTTTAACGCATGTCCGGCTAGAACCCCAAACCGTATCGGGCCTTGTGGTGTACTGGCTTTAAAACCCTGACTATTCTTTACAGATATCTCCCTAAACCTCTTCTCGCTCGAGCTCCCTTTCGTACAGTCAACTTGACACCCATCATGGTATTTCTCGACAGTTTTGGCACGAGAATTCTGTTTCCCTCAGCAACGAATGTGGCATTGACAAATTCAAGAGATCAGAAGGAACATTCCATAGCATCTTTACTCACTTCAATGTATAGTGTATCGGTAGAAACATATGCTATAATGTCTTCTTCTCCCTCGACAGTGACCAAACAACCATCCATGATAAATTTCACCTTTTGATGGAGGGATGACGGGACTGCTCCAGCAGAATGGATCCAAGGTCTTCCCAAGAGGCAATTGTATGATGGTGTAATGTCCATGACTTGAAATTCAACATCGTATATATAAGGGCCCACTTCTAGAGGAATCTCAATCTTTCCCATGACTTCTCGTCTTGTCCCATCGAATGCCCTTACTGTGGAATGACAGGGCCTTAAATAGGACAGATCCATCGGGATTTTGGAAAGTGTGGCCAAAGGCATGACATTAAGTGCCGACCCATTGTCGATGAGCACGTTCGGTATTATGTAGCCCTTGCAGTGACTCGTAATATGCAGTGCTTTCACTGAGCCTCTACTGTTTGACGGTATCTCATCATCACTAAAAGAGATGAAATTGTCCGTGTTTAGATTATTCACCCATCTGTCAAGCTTCTCAACGGATATATTGTTTGCTACATAAGCTTGATTTAACATTTTTAGCAGAGCGTTCCGGTGTGGTTCTGAATTCAATAGTAGAGATAATACCGAGATTCGTGCTAGCTGCTTACTCAATTGTTCCACCACGTTGTACTCACTGTGCTTGATAAATTTTAAGAATTCCTGTGCTTCCTCTTCGTCTACAGGCTTTTTAGCTTCTTTTTCAGGCATAGTTTCATGCTCATCTTCGGTCACGTGCATCGGTGCTTTCCCTTTCTGTTTCAAGTCACTATTCTTCTTTACTGGTTCGACCTCTTTCGAATAACATCTCCCACTACGAGTGAAATGAACTACTTCCCCAACATTTCCAGTTATGGCCTTGGATTTTTCATCTTCAGGTGTGACGATATTGACGTCATATTTTCATGGTACTGCTTTATTGTCCTTGTAGGGGAAAGGAGATGGTACTTCGATTATCACTTTTGGTTTCACCAACTCCTTCTTCACGTCATAATAAATTATTAACGGTCGGTCGGTGCTATACAGGAAACCTGACAATTGATGGTCAGAGGCGCATATTTCTCCTCTATTGGCCTCTTTGCCTTTATAAAAAATCCCAATCTCCTTATTATCCAGTATATTTTGTAGTAATCTCTTGAACTCCTTACAGGATTGAATGTCGTACCCCTCAATTCCATGGAATTCACAAAAACTTTGACCTTTTGCATTTCTTCCTTCGAATACTCTGTTAAGATGACAGAGCAACCCCTTTTTAACTAGTACCTCCCAGATTTTCTGCAGAGGTGTTCTTATTTCAGAAACCCATCTTCTACTTTGCCGTTTATCCTCCTCTCCCACTACGCTCACATTCCCTTCGGTATGGTTTGGGAATGGGTTCCCATCCGTACCGCCAGTACCATCAAATCGCAGAATGCCAGCATCGATGAGTCCTTGAACTCTCCTTTTGAAGGCAAGGCAATTCTCCGTAGAATGCCCCTGGTTCCCGGCATGGTATGCTCAACTAGCGTTTAGGTCATACCATTTCGGGTATGAAGGCTTCAAAGGGGCCATATAATGCGGGGATATCAATTGCTTCTCCAAGAGTTTTGGGTACAGTTCCCCATACGACACAGGGATAGGGGTGAATTGCGATCTCTCGGGATTGGGCCTTGCTGGTCTTGGTTCATTTCTGTGTTGGCTTTATGTGGGTAGAGTGTTTTGTGGGAATGTGGTGACGGGTTTTTAGTTGTTCGTGGCGTATACGGGGTAGGAAGGAGGTGGCGTTTGGTAATAACGGGTTTGAGGGGGATAATAGAAATTTGGAGGTGGATAATTTCAAGGTCGGGGTGGGTTTGGATATGGATTAGGGGTATAACGGCTTTCCATTCCCACCATATGGGCTTCTGGTTCTTTCTTCTTCATGGGCGCTACACTTCTTGAACTTTCTTGACCTTCCATTCTACCACTCTTGACGGCACTCTTTATAAGCTCACCGGATATTACAATATCCGCAAAGTCCTTCGTGGCACTTTCCACTAGTTTGTCATAAAACGTCGCCTTTAAAGTGTTGATAAAGAGAACGGTTATCTCTGTTTTTGTTAGTGGGGGTTCCACTTGGGCCGAGACGTCCCTCCATCTCTGCGCATACTATCTAAAAGTTTCCGATGGCTTTTTCTCTATCATTTGCAAAGTTATCCGGTCTGGCACCATATCCGATAAATGCTTGTACTACTCACAGAATGCTGATGCCAAGTCCTTCCAGGATCGGATCTTTTCTCTATTAAGCTAGTTGTACCACCGAAGAGCCGATCCTACTAGACTATCTTGAAAACAATGTATGAGTAGCTTATCTTCATTCACATAGCCGGTCATCTTCCGGAAGAACATGATGAGATGCGCTTTTGGGCATCTTGTCCCATCGTACTTTTCAAAATCAGGCACCTTGAACTTCGGAGGCAGAATTAGATCGGGCACCAAACTGAGTTCTTTAACACCTAGTGCGGGGAAGGCTTCAGTGCCTTCTATCACTTTGAGTCTTTCCTCTAGGCTCCTATATTTCTTATTTGCGTCGTGATTATCCGATTTCGACTTGGCTATCTCTGCTGGATCGTCCAAATCTAAAATGAGTGGATCAGCAGGACTAGCCCCCGAGTTTGATACAAACATTCCTTGCCCTAGATTAGCAGGTGGCACAGGTCGTTGCTCCAGGCCTGTAGGTTCCCACTGAGCGTACCCTCTTTGTGTTGCGTGGGCGTGCGGTGGAGTAAATCCTGGCAAATGAGGCGGATCCTGATCGTGATTAACCCTTTATTGTGGTTCCACAACGTCAGGGTTCATAGGTCCCTTTCCTTTTACTAGAGCTGACATCATTTCCATCATCTTGGCCATTTGGTCTCTTTGTTCGAGTGTCTTTTCGAGATCTCACCATTAAGTCTCTTGTCTCTTACTACGACTTGGCCAACTACTCTTGTAATTCCCTTTGAATCCTTTCTATCCTTTCAATCCTTTCATTGAATTTGGCCTCCATTGCTCTAGTTTGTCGGCGTGTCCCATATGAGTGACATGATTCCAGGCTTGTGGTATTACGACTGCGAATTGTATGTTTTATCCTCAACGAACAATTGTGGGATATGCAATGAATGAATGAATGAATGAATAAATTCATAAATGTCAAATGAATGTTAGTCATGAAAGAAATGCAAGAAATTGGTGTTGATCTCAAGATAGCCCCTTATTTAGGCATTTCATTCATCAAAAGAGTTCATTACAAAACATTTTGCCATTTTTGATTCAGCCATTACACAAACTTCCTAGCTATATCGCTATATTTTTTTACTCGTGCTAAGAATTCTGATATGTTTGATCTTCAACTTGGAGGGAATTGGCAAATGAGAATTTCAGCTTCTTCCGATAGTTGTACCACTTGCATGGCTACCCCACGAATTTCATTGATCAAATAGCTAAGTTGCATTTTTTTTCTTGGAGGCCCTCTTCGTAAGCACGAATGTCTATCATATTGACTATTCTTTTCTTCCAAAGCCTCTAAGAGAGTATCTAACTATTGTTGACGATCTTGCAGCATATCTTCTAATTCTCGTATCCTCTCTTTTAGTTCTTGTCGTTTAGATTGACTAGTCGTTACCTCAACAGACACAGCTTCATATTCTGCACTCTTCTTTCTTAATTCCATCATAGCCCGCGCAGCCTTTTCTTCTTCTTTCTTCGCTTTCCCTTTCCAGAATTCCATTCATCCTTTGATGTTGTTAATCTCCTCCTTCCATTCTGCTGACGATTTGCCCAACCCACTGTTTTTTATTATGCCTCTTAACTTTTTATTTTCCAGATGGAGGTCTCTTAAGTCATTTCTTACAACTTCAACTTCTTTTTACATTTTCTCGATTTTGGACCTTTCAATCTGAACGTCGATATTCAATTGGTAATTTTCTTCTTGAAGAGCACTGAGGTCCCGAGACATCTTGGCCTTTTCTCGTTCAAATTCTTATCTTGCCACTTCTAACTCGGACGGCATTTCCTTCAAGAAGAAATTCTGAAAGGCGTAACTCATTGACGAAACTCGCTGGCTATTCACCCGTTGTATTCTCCATATGTCGTAATGTTGAGTGAGAGTATCAGCGTACAGGGCCAACTCCATCAGATGAACTTCCTTCCAAGATTTTGCAGCGCTTCAGACGCTCTTCATATAGACTTCACCCGCAAAAGCAAACTCGGATTGCGCTAATCCTCTAGTGGCGGGTATGAATTGTCGTGAAGAAAATTGCCTCTGGACCATTAACAGAGCGTATCTAATTCCTCCCCATAGCTCGAGTAGTGGTATCCAATCTTGATTTCCAACCTTGTTTAACAGACCCGAAGGGCGGATCCACGATGCTCTCCAGGTTACATCTCCAGCTTGAAGGTTCTAAAAAACTGAAACCCAATGTTCTTCGGTGACATCCTTTGGCCATTCTCTCTCAAGATAAGCTTCCAACGGGGCGAAAGTTTTTGAAAACATGTGGTACGGTGTGCGCTCTACTTTCCAGAAATGGCTCAAAATCCAGACACTAAGTAACTGTGCGCACCCGATAAAGCGTCATTTCCCCATTTTCCTACAATTGTTTAAGGATCTGAAGGTCTCGGCTAAGATAGTCGGGACAGGGTTGATTCCTTGTTTTAATCTTTCGAAGAAATCCACCACTGCAACTTCTATGTGTCCAAGAACCTTCGGGAAGACGATCAAACCGTAAATGGCTAAAGAGAATAGATTTACCCTTTTCAACATGTCGGGATGGTTCAGAACCAAATCTCGTAGGGAAGACCATAGAATGCAAATGGTTTCATTCTTCTTATTTATCTGTTTTTCGACCCATGCGTCAGTCATGTCTGTCAATCTCACTAACTTTTTCTTGAAGGTCATCAGCTTAGGCTCCTTCACATATACTTTATAGAATTGCACATTTTCAACACGAAGCAAAGCAATGTACTCATCTATAGTCGGAGTCATATCCTCTCGATTGAAGGTAAAACACTGGTAAGCCAGATCCCAAAATCTGACCATGGCTTCGATTAATCGTTCGTCTACGTTGACAGCAATCAAGTTGGCTATGTCCCCATATATTTCAGTGAAGATACCCCTAGTGTCTGAGTCCCATTAATTCCAAACCTGAACCAAATCTTCAAGGTTATTCTGGCGAACATTCACAGTTACGTGCTCGGGCAGATTGGCAATACATCCCTCCACTAGACTATCCCCTTTTTCTTTCTGAGTTTTTAGAGACCAGTCCCGAACCACGAAATTCTTCTCGGTTGTTTGTATAATTGACTCTTCCATTAGAAACCCGTTTTTTGGCAACCAATCTCTAGTCAACACCTTCCTAATATGATGCCTATAATGCATGATGCAAAATAAGAACATAGGCAAATATCTTGGTTAGTACAACAAATATGAATTACGGAAAATTAAAATAGAAAGCATAAATGTCAAAGAAATAAAAAGTAAGAGGCGTTTATCCCATGTACTTATTTTGGTGGCTATTAACGGACGGAGGTTTGGCATGGCTCTAATTAGGTGGCTCGTACGGTTTACTATATGCGGTTTTGGTTCTATACAGGTGCTCGAATTGTTCGTACTATCGTCTACTAAGACTAGTATGAAGCCTCGATCGTAGCCCATCACAGGCTCACGAGTTCAATTCGAGGGATTACATTTACTTATGCCTATACGGAGGGAAAAGTTAACTCATGAAAGCATAAGTCATATGTAACCCGAAAGTATTCAGTAGCTTGTGCGGAGGGACGAGTTAACTCACAAAGGCATAGCGTTTACTTTCACTTAAACAGATGGAGCCCGAGTATAGAGCTCATGTTATGCAAAGATGCACGTGCATGGTGTGTAGGGAGAAACTCACAAACCTTTCATTTTATTTAAAAAACTACTAAACTAAAACCATAAAACTTAAAGGTGAAAAACAAAAAGACAAGACGAGTTAGAAAGATATTTACCACATAATGCGAATGCATGACTTTTTGAAAACAAAATTTTGAGGATCACGACTAAATGTCAATTTAAACAAGAAACTTTGGAAATTCTGACAACGCAAGTTTAATTACAGACACGACTCTCAAAAAGGGGTCCCCAGTGGAGTCGCCAGCTGTAGCGACGTAAAAATTTTAGCTTGGTCGCTAATTAGGGTGTTTGATTGAAAATTTAAAGACTGAGGTTTGATTTTGAAATAAAAAGGGAGTCGCTACCGATCTTTTTCTAGGTGTGATCGGACACCTATTAGATTTCCTTTTAAAAAAAAAGGTCGGGTTTAGGTCTACTTCAAAAGTCGGATAAAAATTAGGGTTCGAGAGTCGGTTACGCACGAGAAAGGTATTAGCACCCTCGCGACGCCCAAAATTGGTATCTTATAAACACGTGTTGTCTTGATTTTCAAAAATACGAGTTCAATGTAACATTTAGTCGTAATCCGATTGAAACACGAAAAATTTTAGTTTTTTTCGGTTTTTTAGAAGGGCATACCGTTTTAACACGAGCCGATTGATGTTCACCCAATGTAGCGATGAAATCAGCGACTTAGTATTAAATCGATACGTTGCCTTACTTATTAAAAAACAAGAATAAGATTTTCGAAATAATGCAAAGCGGATTGATGAAAATAGATGATAGAGCTAGAAATATATTGAAGCGAAAGTAAGTGTGACAAATATATTAAAAACAATACAGATATGTGCGATATTAAACATAATTCTAGAATTAAACATGAAATGGAAACAATGAATGTATATACATAATAATGATATTTAGAATTTGTACGTAAAAATATATATAAATAGTAATAGTATTAGAAATATACCATATATAGTGTTTGAAGTATTTGTCTAAGATAATAAAAATATAACTTGTAATGTGAAAATATATACATAATATATACATATACATATATAAAATAAATATTGAAAATGTATGTACATAACATATACTGAAATATATATACATAATAATATTAAAATAAAATAATAAGTGATAATAATGAAAATAATAGGTATAATAAATAATATAATAATATATGAGAATAATACTATATATAAAATATGTATACAAGAATAATGAAATAGATGTACATAAGGTCGTATAAAAATATATATAACAATGATACTAAAGTGTACACATAATATATATGAAAACATAATATAGTATTAGAAATATATACATGGCACGTATGAAAGTATAATACCTAAAAGGTACATATATGTAATATGTATATATATCATAAAAACATGTGTATATATTATTGTGCTAAAATACTTACATAGTATACACTGTTAGAAATAATAATAATGTTAAGAAAAAACAACCATTAATATTACATAAATATGCACACATATACATATATATATTTAAAAATTACGTAATAATAATAAAATACGTACATACTATACACATATAATATAGTTATTAAGAAAATACATACCATATATAATATTAAGAATAAAATACACCATTAAGAGATATACATATACGTACATTCGATAAAGATGTATGCACAAAACACACACTAATATTAATAATGATGATAGGAGTAGTGAAGATATATACATGAGATAATATAAGAAATATAGTATTCAAAATATATACATGATATATATAAAAGTACAATATTAAAAGATATATACGTAATATATAAAATGTATACATAATATATAGAAAATATAATATTTAAAAGAATAATATACATAATGCAAGAATATTTAAAATAATAAATAAAAATAATAAAGAGATGAATAAAATATATATATATATATATATATATATAATAATATAGTAAGAAATTAATCTACTTATAATAAGTACTAAAAAAACATCTATATGTATGTACGCATAAAAGAATAGTGAAAATAATAAACATAAGTATAGATATAATGATAGAAACGATAATACTATATAAAAAGAATATATATACATACATAATAAAATATTCACTAGTATTAATAATGAATATAATATTACAATACCAGTAATGACAATATGAAATTAAAGTAACTAAGTATAATACCATATATATACGTATGCATGTATAATGCAAACATACACTAAAAATAATAAATATATTGATAACATTAATAATATTAGAATAATAATAACAATATTTAATAAAGAAACAAAAATGAATAAGAAAGGACTAAAATTGGACTGCTAACAAAGTGTTGGGGCAAATTTAAAAGGAAATAAAGGAAGAAGGGCCCAATTGCACATGCGCTAAAACTATCAGGGGGTGAAAGAGCAAATTCCCCAGGCAGTTAAAACACACAGCATTGAACAGGGTTAAATTGTGAAACCCTACAAACTTTAGTGTCAATTTATAAATAAATATAAACTAAATTGTAGAACGCTTTAAAAGCGGAAGGGTCATTCGTGCAATTAGACCCTTCCTCAAAAACACGTGGATCCTAGCCCCAACGGGTCGGGTAATCGGGCTAAAGGGCTTAAACGACGTCTTTTTGGGGCTTAAGTACAGCCCCCAAAACGACGTCGTTTCGGAGGGTTATAAATAGGCCTATTTTCAGAAAAAAATTCATTTGCGAAGGGAGAAAAGAAAAAAAAGAGAAGAAGGGAGAGGAAGAGAGATGAGGGAGAGGGGAAAGGAGAGAGGGGGGCTACCGGCCATAGGGGGCCCACACAGTCGATCGTTGCAATAGCAACCACCGTGTACTGATGGCGTGGAAGGTAAAATTTTTTTACATTTTTCTCTTTTTATTTTTTATATATTTTATTTTATTTTATTTATTAAATATGTACTTATAGATTAAAAATAGGCTAGAAAATGAAAAAGAAAAAAAATAAATCACCTTAATCTTTCGATTTAGATTTTAAAGTATTTGGTTCTCTGATTTGTGATGGTCCTTCTGTTTTGACGCTTGTTTTGCTTATATTTTTTGCTATATTCGATCTGCTATGGTGTTGTTGAAAGATTGATACTGCTTTTTTGATTGAAAAGAAAAAAAAGATCCCCCTTGATTTTTGTTTTTACATTCGGCTTTTATAGCCTTTACATTGTGTTTGCTTGATCTTGTAGGTGGAGCAGATGATGGTGGCAGACGGCATGGGGTGCAGAGGGTGGTTGGCTGATAGTCAGGGCAAGTGGGGAGGCTAATTCGGCTGAGGTGACCCTTGGTGATGGGATAGGTGGCTAGGGTTTCAATGGGTATTTGGTTGTAAGGGGTTTGGGCTTCTGTTGGGTAGGTTTAATTGGGCTGAGGGTGTGTTTTGTAATGGGTATTTTAATTTGTAAATGGGTTTAGGGGTATTTAGGTTGTTGGGCTAAGGTTTGGGTAGTGGTTGGTTTAGGTTTTAAATGGGCCAACCGGGTTTGGGTTTAAAAATAGGTTAAGGGGTTTGGGTAGAATTGGGCTTTAGTATGGGTAAAATTGTAATCGGCCCAAAATTGGCCTGTAACAGTCGCGATGTGAGTCTCATGAAGTCACAGTAAGCCTAGTCAAAGTGTGTGATCGTGTCTCAGTGTACGTACGTCGGGGGTTTAGAAATATGCAATTAAATATAAAATTATGTGCGGTGTCTGCAAGTGTATATGTCAAATTGTAATATAGTTAATTCTACAACGAAACACTTTGAAATATTCTGAGGATCATATCCAAGAGAGGTTTATTTAAACTAAATTAACAGTAAATCTTAACACACTAAACTAAGCCTAAGCAACTATTAGTATACTTATCATAGTATGGCTAACACTAAAATGACAAGAACTAAAGTGCATAAATAACAATATTTCAAATTAATAATCAAATTTAACTAGCAGAAGGATAATTAACACCCGTGGTTGTGATTAACCTAGTGTAACACCCCTAACTAGTCAAGTCGTCAAACCTGAACTATGGAACTCCACATTAGTCATCTAAGTGACTCTCCATTATCACCTAACCTGGCCTCCAATATACCATAATTTAAAGCATGTAATGTGTCTAGTTTGCAGTGGAATGTCATAAAGGTATTTATCATCAAAACTTAAAAATTACTCGCGTTGGCATATTTAAGGGGTTTCGCATACATAATATTAAAGGTTTACATTTATATGCAAGAAATATGTGCACAAATTCAAGACAACCCAAACTCGCGAATATTCAAAAACTTTTTTTTTGGTGTGATTCAGAGAGATTTTTGTTTATTAAGTTTGCAATTTCCATGTTAATTGAGCAAAAGAATATATGAGCTCGTATTTCGAAGAATACATAGTAACAGTAACGGGCTAATTTTATCCAGCCCAAATAAAAAACAAAAATAAATAAACAAAATAAAAATCAAATAAAGAGTTCAAAGTCCAATTACAATGATCGCCCAAAAACAAAAAAAAACCCAAGGCCCAAAATACAACCTAACCAAAACCCTAAGACCCAATTATAGGTCCATAACCTAAACTATCTTTCAGTAAAACTAAAAACCCTAGTCCCATTCGCGCCGCTCCTTGCCACGTCAACAGGTGCTCCTCCGCAAGATGCTTACGCCCCAAGGTTTGCTCCTCAGCTGCCTTTGCACCAAAACAGTAAAGATGAGAGTCTCTATCCCACCGTTGACTCCACTGCCACATGCAAAAATAGAAAGAACAAAAGGATAGGAACAGTAGCAACGTAGAGACAAAAAAGAAAAGAAAAAAGAGAAATATTGTAATTTAAAACGACTATAAAGGCCGAGTTTTTGTAAGATTCAAAGAAAAAAAGAAGAAGAGAGAAGACAATCAAAAGAAATAAAAAAACCACCATAGTTTTTAAACAAAGGTATTTCTCTTCTGCATATTTATTTTTTAAATATATCATACATATATAAAATACGGAGGGTCTTACCTCGACCGCCATCACCGGAGGCTTCTCTAGCCTTGAAGGCTGTCGAACCCTTGGTGGTTCATCGAAAGTCGTGTCGGGGACGACTGGAAACCGAAAGACCCTTTATGTAATTGTCGAACTTTGATTGGATCTAGGATTTTTGACCCCGGATCTGGATTCTCCAAAAAACAGGGACAAAGAACCCTCTTTTTTTTGTGGTCTCCGGCCACTGGAGGCGGCCGTCTCCGTCATCGATGACCGGTGGCCACGACAGAGACTCGTCGGCACTAGGACTGGATGTGAAAAACCAAGAGAAAGAAAAAGACACTCTCAAAGTTTTTTTTTTAAACTAAAAAGAATGATTTTTTTTTAAATTGGCTTATATAGGCGGGGCTAAACGATGTTGTTTTGGTCAGTGTTCATAAGCCCCAAAACGACTTCGTTTTGAGGCATGACCCAAGACCTGACTCGAACCACGTAGGATTCGCGTGTTTTTGACAAGGGAGGGTCTAATTTATTCTTTGGTCCTTCCGCTTTTTCGCTATTTTTCAATTTCATTCTACTGCTTAATTTTTTGCTTTTAATTTTGCCCATTTATTTTGTTTTTGTGCAATTTTATCCCTCGATTATTGTGGACCCATTAAGGGAAGGACACGTGTGAATTTGGGGGGGGAATTTGCCTTTTAAGTCCCTATATATTTCATCCTATTTTAATCTAGTCCTTTTATGTCCTTTTATTTATGATTTATACCGTTAATTTTGTTATATTTTTTATTTAACCTCTTATTTCTTTTTTCTTCATTTACCAATTTATTTATGTCCCTTTTTTGCAATGTATTCCTTAAATGTCATTTAAGTTTTGATTTAATCCCTCATTTATTAAACGTTGCTTCTTTATTCACCCTATCTTTTATTTTTTTAAAATCTTTGTTATTTATTTTCTTTATTATTATGCATTTTATTTTATCCCTTTTTATTATTATTATTATTATTATTATTATTATTATTATTATCCTTTAAATTAATATTATAGTAATAATCATGACGCAATACAGCTGTTATTACCACAAATTAGTATTTTTATTTTCATTATATTTGCATTATTATTACTTGTTAGCATAGCATTTTTCCTTTTTATTTTATTTATTCACTTATTTATTCATCTACCATGTTAATATCATCGTTTCCTACTCGCCATTATGTATTTCATTTTGCAATATCGTCATGCCATCTTGCTAAAATTTATTTATTTATCTTTATATTATGCTCAAATAAACTAAAAGGAATATTGTTTTAAAAGTTACATTCATTTTATCTAATGTATGAAAAATATTTAAAATCGAGGCAATGTTCATTATTGTTGGGATTTGAGAAAGTCGTGTTCTTAACTTACGAAGTATGGCATCTCCCTAGAACCAAAGTAATCGAATAATCTATTTAAAATAACAAAAAAGAAGATTTATGTAGCAATCAAATCGCGATTATTCTGATTTTCAAGAATTTGAGGGATCGTGTCCTAATTTATGGGATATGATATTTCCTTCTCGATTAACTTGAAATAAGACCCTTTTTTTTATAAAATTTAATTTATTTAAGTGATTTTAATTAAAGATAACATTATGCAAAGTGGGATTGTGTTTTAAATTCTCCTCAAAATTTCTATTCTCGACATTAAGACATCAATTAATCAACTAGGTACCAATTTTTGGCGTTATGAGGGCGCTAATCCTTCCTCGTGCGTAATCGACTCCCTAATCCATTTCCTAGATTTTGTAAACCGAAAATCATCATTTTAGAAAATCTAAACTTTTATTAAAATAATCAAATTATAAGGTGATTCGATCACACCTAATAAAAATGATTTGTGAGACTCCCGTTTTTGTTTTTTAAAAAATAAAAGTCGATTTTCAAAAAAGGTTTCAATAGTAACATATTGATCAAACTTGATATATTTCATATAATTTTTAGAATATTTTAAAATAAAACATTTTAAAACTATTTAAGTTGAATTTGGGTAGGATTAGGCTGGTTTGACATTAAAAGTTGTTTATTAAAAGTTATCAAAGATAATGTATATATTTTAAATATTAAATAATTAGAATGAAGTTTAGACGATGGATTGGTAAATTATATATAAAGATTGCTTTGCAGTTTGCGTTGGGTTTAAAGGATTTTAACTATTCAATGAAATGATTATATTAATCTTTTAGTGGATGTCATCATTTCCTTTAGTTTAAAATGCTAAGGGTAAATTAAATGGAGATTTTAGCCACAATGAATGTCTATTTCAAACAAAATTGATTTGAAATTATAACATAATTCAAGTAAAGAATGATATATATTTTTATTCATTCTTTTAATAAGTATAGAAATTATTGTTATATTTTTATCATTGATTCAATGTTTTCATTTTTCCTTTTCTACTATTACATTTTAATTAATCAATAAATATTTCAAAATCCTCTTTATTACCTTCCAACAGTTGCATTTTGATAGATGTTTCTTTGTACATATGTAAGCATCCTTGGGTTAGAAAAAGAGTTCGTTTTGAAATGATGTTGTCTCAACATGTTAGAAGTCGACATTTGACACTTGAATTCAAAGTTTGAGTGGTTGAGTAGGAAATCAACGTGGTTAAAGGGCAATCGCTCACTATGCCCAAAGTTGAATCATTAGAGCTATTTAGTTTATAAAATTGTTTGGTATTTGTTAACAACTTCTTTATGTCAAGTTTGGTTTTTAATTTATGTAATTCTTCATATGGAATGTTGCCATAATTTTCATTATCTTTTACTATAAGAGAACGTACACGGATGAAAGATTGTAAATTGATATTTCTTGAGTTGGTAATAAATTTTAAGAAAGAATTGAGATAGGATATGAAAGTTCATGTTATCAAGATTATGTTTCTTGGTGTTGTATTTTGATATATATTTATATTAAGACATTGCATAAATATATTATCAATAGAATCATGAATAAAATATTATATCTATCCATGTCCTCTTTGGTTATTTGGAATAAATAGGGTGGTGTTTTTAGTTATGTTTTAATTTTTAATGGTTATATTTTACAATTTTAATGAATCAATTTAACTTTCAAAATGTTCTTTTCATAGCCAATTAGATAATTTTTAATTTATAACTAATTAGTTATGCTTAGTTTTTTACCAATTACTTTTTGTTTTTAAATTCTTTTTCTAGGTTACAAAATTTCAAGGTTTACATTAACTTTTTTATTTTTTTATTTTAATGCTACCATTGCATAAGCTAGAGTTGTTGTGTAAGTTTTAGAGGGCAATTCTCAGCAAATAGTATAGTTGGTTGCTCAAGAGAATAGAAGATGATTTACTTGACCTTGAAAATATATATAGAAGATAAAAGTGGGAAAAAATTACTTTAAATACTAATTTGGAAATTGGGATATAATTTAAGAGCTAATTTGCAAATAAACTAAAATTGTATTACTAAAATCCATCTCTAAAATTTTATTACTAAAATTTACTATAAAATATTACTATAAACATTAAAGAATTATAAATTACATCTACTTATATTTTTTCGCATTTAATAGACTAAATAAAATTGGTATATACAAAGAAAAATAAATCATCTCATGTATTCTTAAAGATTTGTCATTCAAACTTTGATTGTGTTGACAAAAGTTGGTACTGAAATCTTGAGTGTTAAGTCCAAGTCTTATTGCATATAAATCATATATCAATTCTTCTCTAAATTATTTTAAGTTAAATTATTAAAATTTACTGAATATTCCAAGTATATTGAATTTAGAAGTATCTTTTGAGATTTTCTTTACTTTGTTTCTGGGGAAAAAACACAGAGTCAAAAAACTCAACTTTGATATTTCGATTGAAGAGGAAAAAAAAATCTCCAACACTAATATTTGGTATTTCCAGTTGAAAGAAAAAGGTTTAATTCTGTCTCCAGCCATATTCTTTGAACTTTTGGAATTTATATTCCTCTATTTTTATTTTCGAAAATTTAGTCCTAATTTGTTTGAGTTAAAAAATAAAATCAAATTAATTACACTACTAAACAATTTCTGTTAAATTTGAATAAGTGATGTTTTATTATTCAAAGTCCTGAAAAAACCAAAAAATACAAAATTGAGCCAGAAGTAAAATGTTGAGAGTGGGATTTGAACCCACGCCCTTTCGGACCAGAACCTTAATCTGGCGCCTTAGACCAACTCGGCCATCTCAACTCTGTGTTTGCCCTTTGTAAATAAACAAATATTTTCTGTTAGCAGCCACTTTTAAACATGGTGGTAGTAACAGTGCTTAGCCACATACAATAATTAGTGAATAAGAGTAGAATATTCAGCTTCCAGTCCTGTCCAAAAGCCCAAATTAGTGATTCAATATGAGTGGAATACCACCTGCAAACAACTTCACTCCCTATTTTACTTGGCACAGGATAATGAATCCATTGAAGCTAAAACCACTCATCTTTTGGTTTGGCAGTGGCACCCAACTACAAACCAGCTTTTTCTTTTTTGAATTTATATATACAGATACAGGGTCTAATTTCTTTTCCTATATTATAATACTTAGCACAGTGAAATATATATATGCACCCAAAGAGACCACTTGAAGGAGCGTTGAATGATGGCAAAAGTATGAGCTTAGAAAATATTCAAAAGTGAAAAATGCTAAAGCTTTCAACACAGCACATTAGTAAAGTCTTCTTGAGCATATAAGGTGAGAATGGTTGTAGTTGGTATCACATAGTGAATGTAGGTGGAGTCAGGGAAACGGTCAAGGTTCCACCCTCTCCGTATCCTTTCACAAACTTCCTATAGTAACCCGTGAGACCCAAAAAGCCTCGCAATTCTTTGACAGTGTTCGAAATTGGAAAATATTGCACACTTTGCTCCTTTTAAGAATCCATGGATATTGTACCCTTACTAATCGAATGTCCTAAATATTCAACCTTAGAAGCACCAAAGTTGCATTTTCTTCGCTTGACATTTGATTGGTGTTGCACAAGAAGCTCGAACACTAATTGCAAGTGTTGTATAAGTGAGATCCCATCAACCGAGTACCCCAATATATCATCAAAGAAAACAAAGACAAACTTCAAGTATGGTCAAAATATATTGTTCATAAGACTCTGAAACCTCGAAGGGGAATTTGTTAGCCCCAAAAGCATGACAATTAACTCGTAATACCCATGATGAGCACAAAATGCCATCTTATGAAAATCCTCTGTAGCCATTCGAATCTGATGGTACCCGGATCTTAAATCAAGTTCAGAGAAAAACTCAGTTGTAGCTAATTCATCAAGTAGCTATTCAACCAGTGAAATTAAAAATTTGTCCTTCACGGTTATCTTATTAAGCTGTCGATAGTCCACATACAAACGCCAAGTGACGTCTTTCTTTTTTACCAATACACTAGAGATGTGAAAGAACTTTAGCTATCACGAATGTTCCATCTTGCAACATTTCAGTTATAATTGTAATAGGCCAATTTTGCCCCAGATTAAAACAATAAATAAACAGTCCAGGGCCCAAGTTATAACCCAAATTACAATAGTCCATAGCCCAACAACAAATGTGACCCAAACCTAAAACCTAGCCTAGAAATACAAGGCCCAAATGGCCCAAAATTAAAACACTAACAGAAACCCTAAGGTTTCTCCCCATTGCGCCGCAGCCAAGCCCCAGCCTCCATGCGCCCACAGCCACGACCACCTCCCCACGTAGCCTCTCCGTACCTCTGTACGATGCCAGCAAACGCCGTACCTGCAGAGAAAACAAACAACCACAATAGCACAAAGAAGTAGCAAAAAAAGCTTGTATTTTTTATTTATTTTGGTTCAGCTATAAAGCCAAAGAGAGGAGAACTGTAATTTTTTACACATATTGAATTAAAAAGCAACCAAAAATTATCAAAAGGTGATTTTCAAATGCTTTATACATTCTTTCTTTTCAATCTGTTTTCTTTCTGGATTTTGCATGCAGTTTTAGTATAAGAAAATGAAAAGGAGAAGGCTTACCTTCGCGGACGAGCCATCGGAGTCCTTATCTCCTTCGTCGAAATCGAAGCTTGAGATGGGATTCTAGGGCTGAAATCGGCAACCCTTGGGGCTAGGTTCTAAACGGGGGGAGCCACTGCATGCCATCATCCACCGATTATAGTGGTGGAATGGTGGTTGGACGACGGACCGAATGAGAGAAAACATTTAGGGTTTTCCATTTTTTCCCTTTTCTTTGCTGAAATGTTTAAGTTTTTTAGGATTATTTTTTTCTTTTTATAGATGACACTGTAGTTAACCCATTTTTCCCAGGCCCATTTAATTTATTTACAATAAATAAATAAGTTAGACAAATAAACCCAAATAAATTAAAATAAAAGACAAATAAAGTCCAAGATTAAAATAGCCCAAAAAGTCCACTTACAACTTTCAAAATCCAAATACTAAAATTGTACCAGCCCAAATAAACCCACATCTCCAACCTAGCCCAAATAAACTAAACTCTTAGTTTGAAACCTGACCCAATTACATAAATCCGACCCAACCATTAAAACCTTAGACCCGACCTCAAATGGCCCAAGAAGTTCAGCAGCCTGAGAACGCCAGAAGCTTCTGGAATATGTTGGAATAGCACCCAGAGGGTCGGCTTCCCAGGAGGGATCCCTATGTACGGCCTCCACGTCACCTGGGTCTTCTTCTCCGTACGGCCACTACTGCAAAAGAACACACGAGAAGCAGCAAAATAGAATGGAAAATAGCAAAAGAAAAAAAGAAATAGATTTTTATTTATTTCCTAAATTCGCATTTTTCCAGGCTATAAAAAGCCATTACCAGTACCTTGTAAAATTTACGCACACTGAATATCAGAAAAAGAGCATTTTGAAAGCAAATTTTTAAGGTGATTTTTTATTTATTTCGTAGACGCTTTAATTTTCTATTGAAGCATTTCATTTTGTTTTTTTTAATCGTTCGCTATTTTTTAAAAAAAAAATAAAAGAGAAGAGAGAGGTGAGGTCTTACCTTGCGAATATGCTATTGAGAGGTGAGGTATTACCTTGCGAAAATACCATTGACTCCTCTTTGCTTCGTCGAAATCGAAGGCTAAGGAGGAATCTTGAGGCTGTAAAATTGTTTTCAAAGGGCGAACACACCTGTTGTTGGTTGCGATGGAGTCAGGGGCCAATTGATTAGGCCTAGGTCTGCTGAAAAAAGGGGAAACTAGGGTTAGTGTGGCTGAATAGCCAGATTTTAGCCCTCATAAAGGACTGACTACGGTGCCGTTTTGAGCCTGATTCAGTGGCTCTAAAAATGGCGTCGTATTGATTAAACTCGAGCCAATCCGATCCTCTGCCTCTAGGATCTGCGCGTTTTTGCGGAGAGGGGATAATTGCACGATATGTCCTCTTTCACATGGGCATTCAGTCACGTATTATTTATTTTACTTCATTTTGGAATTTTGGCCCTGTAATTTGAGTATGTTTGAATTTTGGTCCGCGCTACAGTGCTGATAAACCGTAATTTATACATATTTTTACCCCATGTTTAATGCATTTTATGTATGATTTTCCATTAGAATTGGTGAATTCGGTGCTCCTAATGCTTTAATTTCATTTTTTATACTTTGGAGAGCATAGGAGATCGAAAGGAACGAGAAACGGGCCAAAAACGGAGAAAATGGGCCAAAGTACGAAAACAACACGGTTTGGACTTCCTCACACGGGTAGACCACACGGTCGTGTCAATTTGGCAGGCTTGAGCACGGCCTGAAGTAATCACACAAGGGCGTGTCACACGGGCGTGTCCTTGTCGAGCCCAAGTTGAGTTCAATTCGGAAAAGGCTAATTTATAGGTCTCTTAGGAATTCCAAAGCTTATAAATACACCCTAAAGGAGGAAGAAAAAGGATGCATAGAATAGGGGGTAAGGAATTACTCTAAGAGTGCCGATTGATCCATCTCAGAAGCCGGATTCATCATCAAGGCTGAAGATCTCTCCTCAATTTCCCCTTCAGGAGTTTTGGGTTTTCTTTATATTTTGTATTCTTTATTATTCTGAGATGTTTTCTTATTTAGTTATGAACTAAATCCCCTAAATACCTAAGGGGAATGAAACCTAAGACGAATCTTGTTATTATTTTCTAAATTGTATGATAAATATTTAACTTGTTCTTAATTATGTGTTCTTAATTCTTGTTTTGATATCCCAGGATACTGATTCAAGATAAGCTCTTATTCAGAGGAGGAATAGACCCTGTCTAAGAGTACATTTGTAATAATTAATCGGAGTTGATTGCGCGCCTAGACATAGGGTGACAAGATTTTGCTGGATTAGGGTGAAACCTAATAAGGGGATCCATAGATCGAGTTAATGCAACCCTAGAGTGTTAATTAGAGAAAGGTCTCAATTATTCAATCTAGGGATTAGACGTTATTAGTCTTGAATAGGGATAATAACATAACTTAAGGATCTCTACGGAACAAGTTAAATGAATAAATCATCCGGTTCGGAGCCAGAATAACAAGTACAGTCTAGGTGGATTTTTCCTTAGGTATTGTCTCAATTAAATTGATTTTCCCAAAAGAAATTCCCTAATTCCATTCTCTGTAAATTCTTAGTTTAGATAATTAGTTAGTTAAAACAAAAATCTCTTTATTTTTAGGCTAAATAATAAAAAGACAGTCATTAGTAGTAATTTTAGTTCCTTTGGGTTCGACAATCTGGTCTTGCTAAAACTATACTACTGTTCAATAGGTACATTTGCCTACATCGTGAAAATAGTTAGTTTCAAGAATGATTAATTATAAATATTTAAAACCTATCACGAAATCACGCGATCAAGTTTTTGGCGCCGTTGCTGGGGAACTAAAATATTAGGAACACTCAATTTTTATTACTTTAGCCATTTATTTTTCTTGCAATCTAATTTTATTTTTAATTTTATTCTAAATAACTAATTTTCTTTTTTCCTTATTCTGGCAGGTTTTTGTAGTTTATGACTAGAAGAAACCCGTTAGTACCACTACTTTTTGTTGAAGAAATCGATCGCACAGTTCGCAGAAATTAAAAAGAAATAAGGTGAAGCATAAGATACACAGAGAACGAGCAAGAAGAAGATACTCAACCCCCAACCGAAGAGATGGCTAAAAACCAAGACAATCAGCTACCTCCTGCAATTACGGCTAATCAAAATCCTGCGCCATGCACTATGTATGATTATGCTAAACCCTCTTTAACAAGAACTGAATCAAGTAAAGTTAGACCTGCTGCAGCTGCAAATACTTTTGAACTGAAACCTAACACAATTCAAATGATACAACAGTTTTTTCAGTTTGATGGTTTGTAGGATGAAGATCCCAAAGCTCACTTAGCAAACTTTTTGGAACTATGCGATACATTTAAAATTAATGGCATTTCTGACGATGCCATTCGTCTTTGGTTATTCCCTTTCTTATTGAGGAACAAAGCTAAACAGTGGTTGAACTCATTACCATGAGGGTCAATTACTACTTGGGAACAAATGACATAAAATTTTTTACTGAAAATATTTTCTACCTGCTAAGACGGCTAAATTACGTAGTGATATCTCTTATTTTGTGCAGATGGATTTAGAAACACTTTACGATGCATGGGTTACCGCTTTGGCTCCAAGTTCAAACGTTCCATAATGGCCTGAATCCTTCGACTCGATAAATGGTTGACGCGGCTGCTGGCGGAACCATCAATAATAAAACACCTGAAGATGCGTATGAGTTCATCGAGGAGATGTCATTGAATAATTATCAGTGGCAAGTCATGAGGACAAAGCCAATGAAAACAACCGGTGTTTATAATATCGATTCGGTCACCATGCTCTCTAATCAAGTAGAACTCTTGAATAAGAAAATTGATGGTTTTCTTAGTTCTTCATAGGTTCACCCAGTAATGCAATACGAAGCAAGTGGAGGTGGAACAAGCCATTCAGAATACCAACCTTATGGCCACAACATGGATAACGAGCAATTAAATTACATGGGTAATAATCCTCGACCTCAAAACAATCCATACAGTAACACTTATAATGAAGGTTGGAGGAACCACCCAAATTTTTCATGGGGAGGCCAAGGAAATCAGCGACCACCTCTGGGCTGCCAACAGCCACCCTATCAATAGGAAAAGAAACCGAACCTTGAAGAGATGCTCTCAAAGTTTATATCGGTGTCAGAAACCCATTTTCAGAACACTGAAACGGCACTTAAAAATCAACAAACGTCAATCCAAGGGCTCGAAACTCAGATAGGCCAGCTTTCTAAACTAATCTCCGAACTACCACAAGGTAGCTTGCCTAGTAATACTGAACCTAACCCAAGGGAACAACTCAACACGATTAATGTTCAAAATGAAGAAGGATTTGTTGGGCCTGATCCAGAACCGAGACAAGAAACTGTGGTAAGCAAAGGTTAAGGTGAGGTAGATTACAATAAAAATAAAACAGTTCATGTCGAATATAAACCTTGTGTGTCATACCCCAACGTGACAAGGAAAGACCGCTCAGATGAACAATTTGGTAAATTCCTTAAACTCTTAAAAAAATTACACATTAACTTACCGTTTATTGAAGCGCTATCGCAGATGCCAAACGTAATGAAATTTTTAAAGGACCTTTTAGCAAATAAGCGGAAGTTGGACGAAGCGATGCATGTAGAGCTAAACACAGTGTGCTCAGCTATTCTGCAAAATAAGCTACCGAACAAACTAAAAGATCCAGGGAGTTTTACGATTCCTTACTTAATTGGTAGTTTAGATGTTAATAATGCATTAGCTGACTTAGGGGCTAGTATCAACGTCATGCCTTACAAAATGTTTAAGCAACAAGGTCTCGGGAAACCCAAACAGACTAGGATGAGCATTCAACTAGTAGATAAAACTATAAGATTCCCTAGGGGTATTATTGAAGATATGCTAGTTGTCAAAATCATTTTTTTTAAAAAAAGGGAATCGACTTTGGTTTTGAAAGCAAAAACGAAGATTGGGAGTCGCCACCAATCATTTTTTGTTTAGGTGTGATCGGATCACCAAGAAGTTTGGTCATTTAAATAAAAGATTTTAGTTTACTAAAACAACAATTTTGGTCTACGAAATTTGAGAAAACAGGTTCGGGAGTCGGTTACGTACGAGGAAGGATTAGCACCCTCGTAACGCCCAAAATTGGTACCTAATTGATTAAATAATGTCTTAATGTCGAAAATTGAAAAGATTTAAGATAAATTTTGAAATATGATCCCCTTTTATGAATGTTTGAATAACTCGAGGTGGATATTAAGATTTCCTTGTTCCAAAGAAATAAAATATCACATCCAGTACGTAGGACACGATATTTCGAAACTTCGATACCAAAATCATCTCATGATTTACAAAACTCATGCATTGAACTTTTAAAAAGGATATTTGGTTGTTCGGTCAAACGATAAATCAAAACCCAGACGTAGGGCATGATTTCTCGAAATTTCCAAACACGAAATATTGCCTTGTTTCAAATTTTTACGATCCCTTTTTATGAATGTTCGTTTTACAAAAATATTTGAATAAATCGAAGCGGATGCTAAAGACCTTCTTATCTCGAAGTAATTAAATGTCACATCCATTACGTTAGGACACAACAGTTTAAACCCCCGAAAACAAGCTTGCCTTTTGATTTAAAAAAACGTATTTAAATTTTAAAAGGATATTCAGTTATTTAGATTAAACAAGACAAATCGAAACCTAGTAAGTTAGGGCACGATTCCTCGAATTTCCTAAATCACGAAATATTGCTTTATTTGCGAAGTTTTCAAGTAAGCGATTATAAAATTGGCTCAAAGAATGTGTTCGTTTAGTTTGTTTAGGGTAAAAGATAATCGATATCAAGCAAAAGTGGGCATTTGAATCATGATGCAAAAGTAAGACATAAAACATAACTTACATGCATGAAATGATATGTGAATGCAACATTATACAAATGGATGATAAAGATAATAATATGGCCATACAATTTTGAAATACACAATAATAATCCTATTTCGGAAAACAGACATTTTAATCAAACATTAATGAAAACTAAAGAATATAATTAATGAGCAACAACTCAAATTAAAGTAAATAAAACAAAACAAACTTTCAAATGAAAATGAATAAAGTTAGAATAAATAATGTGAAAGAAGGAAATTTAAAATAAATGTTTTACAAAAATAATTTAAATAAAATATATATACAAGTTTAAAATAAGTAACATATGAAGTCTTAAAATTAATAATAATAAAAGGTTTACGATAAATAATAAAAAGAATTTAAGATAGTCTTCATATAAAATAGTAACTAAATAACATATAAAAATTTAAAATAGATAAGATATAAAATGGTTTAACTCAAATGACGTGTAAAATATTTAGAATGAATAATGTGAAAAGAGAAATTTGAGGTAAAATGATGTATAAAAAACATTTAAATAAAAATATATGTATATATGTAATAATTTAAAATACAAAGATACATATAAGAATCTTAAAATAAATACTATGTATGATGATTTAAAAGAAATAATATATATAAAATATTTAAAATTGATAATAATTTAAAATGCATGATATGTTCAAAAATAAATACAATAATAATAGTAATAATAATGTAGATAAATACAAAAGAAAAAAATATAATATGACGGAATCAATATAAGATTAATTAACTTAATAATATGATGATAGCAATAATAATAATATAATAATAATAATAATAAATAAAAGAAAATAAGTAGTTTATAGGAAGTTTAAAATAAATGACAATAAAAAGCTTTTGAAATGATTAACATATAAACCAAGATAACCAAACAATATATAAGAAATTTTAAAATACATATAATAGTTTAAAAGAAATAACATATGTAAAATATTTTGATAATGATATAAAATATATGATATGTTCAATAATAATAATAATAATAATAATAATAATATATGTAGCAAAAACATAAATAATTTAATTCTTTTAATATACATATATAAAAAGGATAGTAAATAGATATATAAATGAATCAAATAATGACAACAATAATAATAATGATAATAAGATATGCTAAATGACGGAATAAATGGTGATACAAATTTAAATACAAAATAAAAGTACAAAGAAATAGATAAATGGACGGATATATGAATGAACAAATAAACAATTTATAACAATTCATAAAAGGTTGAGATTAAACGAATAAACGGCTAAATCGAAATCTAAAATGAAATTTAGAGCCTAGATTGTAATAAAAATAACAAATAAGGACCGAATCGAAACCAATTAAGGTTAAAGGGGATAAATCGTAAATAATAGAAACTGCTAGGGACTAAAATAGAAGGCGCGAAAACAAGCGAGGGTCAAAAGAGGAAATAAACCAATCATCTGGACACGTGTCCCTGCTCAGCGAGTCAGTGACTAAATTGAAACACATGACACATTTGATAGCCAAATCTATAAGGAGAAAAAGTAAAAGACGGACTAAATTGAGGTGCGATTCAAAAGTGGGGGACTACGCGCGTAAATAAATCGAAAAAAAAGAAACACGCGGATCCTCCTTGCTTGTGGGTTGGGTCGCACGGGTCATTGCCTAAACGGCGTCGTTTTGGCCTATGCATATTGACACCAAAACGGCGCCATTTTGTGCACTTATAAAAGCAAAAAAAAGTACAAAAAATTTCATTTTCCAACCTTCAAAACAAAAAAAGTTTAAAAACTCTCTCAACCCCTTTTATGTCTGGCCCAACTTCGGCCATTGGACTACCGGTCGTCTACCGTGCCGACCACCGGTCACCAGCGACGGCACTGCCTCCACGGTGGCCGGAGAATCCAAAAAATCCCCTTTTTCTTCCTCTTGCCTTCTAGAAACCTAATCTAGGATTATTTTTTGAAAAAAAAAAAGGTGAAAAATCGCCAAGATAGGCAAGTGACCCTTCGGTTCTTTCGACCACTTTTCATCGGAAGTTGCTATCTCAGCCGTTTCCAGTGACGAAGAGCGAAGGTTTGTCTTCTAAACCCTTTTCTTCCATTTTTTTGTTTCGTATTCAAGATGAGTTTGTTCAAGAAAAATGAAAATGAAAATAAAAGAAAAGAAAAGAAAAATCACCTTTTTTAACTATGAATATGAGTTTTTTGCTATTGAAAATGTTTGTGTAATACCCTATCTTTTTTATTCGAAAAGAACCCCCCATTTACAATTGATTTCATGGTTTTTATATCCAGATACAAAAGGTATGCTACTGTTTATGCATTTTTGTCCTTTGTTACTGTTTCTCTCTGTTGTTGCGTATCGTTTTGGTATTCTTTCTTTGTCCTTTTTTTTGTAGGATCGGCGATATTGCAGCGGAGGAGGTGCTGACACCACGTGAGGAGCTTGCGGCGCAAAGGCTAGGGGCTAGGGTTTTCCATCCGAAAATTTGTTTAAGTTTTGGGCCATGGGCTTAGGGTTTCTTTTTGTATTTTGGGCTGTTAATGGGTTTTGTAAAAACAATGGACTGTTATTTATTGGGCCCGGTCAAATTTGGGCATTTACACTAGTTAAAATTGATAAATTTATATTTCCCGTTGATTTCATTGTTCTAAACATAGAGGAGGATAGCAACACTCCTTTAATTCTGGGAAGGCCCTTTTTAGCAACTTCTAAAACAATTATTGATGTTGGCACAGGTGAACTCACACTCCGTGTGGGAGACGAAACAATCACTCTTCAAGCTCTCAATTTTGACAACACATCAGAAATTGAGGGTGATCGTTTAACCCATTCCTCTAAAACTGACAATATGGTACAACCTACTTTGCACGAAACAAGTCTGGAGGTAGTGCATGAGTCATTCGCAAGTAATAGTAAAGGACCCATTCATGAAGATCGAAAGCTAAAAATCGAGGAGCTAGATGAATGGCGGATGCATAAACCGAGAACACCTGACAAACTGAATCTTCAATAGAACAAGCTCAACCCCTTTCCAAATCAACTTAAGGTTGGAGATATAGTCTTATTAGATGCCACAGATCCCTACATTGTCGCTACCACATCTAATGAAGAAATCCCTCTTACGATACTCAGCATTTTCCCATTCGGTAAGGTCGCGTTGAGTCATCCCAAGTTCGGCACTTTTAAGGTAAACAATACCCGTTTAAAACCTTATTTTAATGAGATTAATAACAGGAATGAGGAGTATAAACTCCTCAAACCACCATGATCATTCAATGGAGAGGTAATCGAGCTTAGACTATAAATAAGCATTTTTCGGGAGGCAACCCGAGCACTAACAATATTAATTTCTTTAAATTTTAGTATTTAACACCTAACTTACTAATAGAAATCTTGAATACAGGCGTTTCCACAAAGACACGGCCAAGCACACGGGCGTACTTAGGGCCGTGTGAAAACAGGGCAAAATATTTCCCCAACATGGGCTACGATAAAACGCCACGGCCGTGCGACGTGCCCGTGGTTGAACCTGCCAGAACAACACGGGGGTGAGACATGCCCGTGTGGAAGACCCATGGTTAAAATTGAGAAACTATCACGGGATTTCGACATGCTCGTGTCTAATACCCGTGGTCGAACCAGTTAATTTAACACGGGCATAGACCTTGCATACACGGGTGTGAGAGAAGCGAACGAAGCTAGACACGGTCGTTCGAAACAGCCGTGTGCAACCACAGGCTCAAGGAACACGGGCGTGTACTTAATGTTAGACGTGCCCAAATTCAAAATTCGCGAATCACACGGGCTAAAATTGGGGAACACGGGTGTGTTACCTGGCCATGTACTCTAAAATCTATAAATACCCTGCACTATTCACTTTCTTCCCCATTCAAAAACCCTAACCCTAGCCGCTGCAAGTCCGCACGCACTCCCTACCACGCCCGTGCGCCGCTTCCCACTCCATTTTTGATGCTCAATCTCTCTCCCCTAGCATTTGTTTACTCCTTTCACTTCTATTTTACTTATTTCTAGTGCTTATTATCAACATAATATTCATATCTTTTGAAATATTTTTCATTTTGCCCATTATTCTATCATTTAATTTGCATTTTTAGGTTAGTTATCATACATTTCGTGTTAAATCGAGATTAGGAAAACCTCATACCCATTACATTACTATTCTCATTCTCATGGTTATTTTGGTTGAATTTGCTTTGTATTAGTAGTTCTGGCTGAAATAGTTAGTTCAAATTCATGACTTTTTACTTTTCCTTTACCTATTATTATTCTTTATATTACAGGCTTATAATGTCATCTTTACGAGGAAATAAAACTATCGTACCTGCCTCGAAGAAGAGGAAGGGAGCGTCATCTTCCGCGAGTCCAACCACGAAAATTCGTCACCCTCTTCTGCAGTTCACCCGAGGGCCCCAAGAAGAGCTTTTCCAAATACTTTGGGCCCGACCTTTAATTGCGGGCCTCTGCATCGACTGGGCTATCGTAGAACAAGTTCAGATGACTGATGCGATTCGGGCCTTCCTAACCACCGACCTTTGGGAGCTATTCTTTGGGATCATCGAACCAACATACCTCGAGCTCACGATGGAACTATGCTCAACGTTCCATCTTTAGACCATAATGATGAATTACGATGGTCCCGGTATGGTCCAGTTTCGCCTAGGTGGGTTAGTCCGCAAACTAAGCGTCCCAGAGTTCGGTGCTGCACTGGGCTTATATACGGAAGAGTTCAAGGAGGAAAATGAACTACATGCTCTCACTCACCACATACATTTTTCTCCCTCGAAGTGCTGGCAAACTTTGGCCCCTAGCCCAGCCTCCTACAATCCTAGCCGCTCCAAGGCATCAGTTCTCCCATCATCCCTGAGGTACCTACACGCCATTTTGGCTCACACAATTACAGGAAGGCGAGAGAGCACTGACATTGTCAACACTCACGACACCTGCTTCTTATGGTGTATGTCGCACGGGCACATCATCGACCTTGCCTATTTCATCGCCCTAGCGATTTAGCACTAGACAGAGCGACATAGGAAGGGTATGTAACGCGATTGGCTTGACACTTCGGACTCCTCGACACCGCGGCCCAAGAATCGTCCTTGACCCTCATTGGCCAGATGTCTCCACAAGGCATTTCGAGCATGCTTAGCATGAGAATGATCGAGAGGCACCGAGTAACCTACCTTCCTCAATATCGTCTCACCCTATCTACTGAGGAGGAGGCCTACGAGGACATTCCTGATGACGTCCCTCTACAGCACGAGGACCCACCATCCTAGCCACCACCACCCTTTCGTCCAGTTTATGCGGCGGCTTCATATGCTAACATCTCTGAGCGCCTCACTCAATTTGAGCAGCAGTGTTTTCAACGATTTGATAACATTGATGCTACTCTACAGCAGATTTGTCAACACCTTTACATCTCATCGCCAGTCCCACCTCGCGAACCATCCAGCGATGAAGATGTTTAAAACATTTATTTATTATTTTATGTTTTTAATTTTTATTAAAACTACTTTTTATTTTTATTAGATTTTAGAATTTTATTTTTAATTATCAATTTCAGTTATTTCTTTATAAGTAATTATTCTTCCTAATATCCCCTAAAAAGTTCTTGATTTTATCACAGTTATATAAAGCTTTTAAGCTAATCATCGCATAGGAACTACAAACTCCACCGGGAAAGGTTCTCTACGACTGCCATGTCCTGCTCGACCACGACCATAGCTACCACTAATATTCTTTTGGCGCAGGACCTGTGGACTAATGAACCTCTACGACCGCCGGAGTATCCTCCTCCACTCTTGAACCGATTACTCTCCAAAACTCCAGTTCGAGGAATTCATCATACAGGAAGTTTCACTTCTCCCTATCTTATTTTTATACTCTAATATCTATCTTTGTACATTGAGGGCAATGTACATCTTAAGTGTGGGGGGTATTTATTTCCCTATCAGAAAAATCCTTGAATGATTGTCTTGTTCTCTTAAAAAGCTTTCATATCTTATTTAGGATAAATTTTGATTGATTTATGATTTTGATTGATATAGCTTGAATTAAAACATAGGCATTTATGCATTGATTGTTTAAATCTCAAGACATTAGAGAATCAAGCATGATAAGTTGATTTTTTAAGAATTTAAATCTTAGGTTGTTTCCCCAAAATTTAGGTATTACTTTGAGTTGGAATTCACAAGTTTTAAACATCAAAAAGCCATAATTTTTTTGAGATTTTTTTAGCCTTTTGAGCATCCATTAATTCTTTCATGCTCACTTTTATTATTGTTTTGAGTGCGTCAGTATCGAACTGTTATTCTAGAACTTGCTTGATTATGCATGTCAAGACCACACCATTTGATTTGATATGTAAAAATGATTAAGGCACTTAGGATTAACCCACTCATGCCATGAAAAGCCTATCTCCACGATTAACCCCTAGTAAACCCCCTTGAGCCAAACAAGCCATTTCTTGTATTACCCTTAATATTAACCTTTAACCCATTATTGTTGAAATCCCCTAAATTAATTTGAGCCCTATTTTTTGTCAAGATTTAAATTGAAATAGTTGCTTAGCTATGTTTTATTCTACTTTGTAATTTAACTTGTTCTTAAAAAAATGTATACATATTAGTAATTCCATATTTTGAGAAGAAGCCCTGTTGTACGTAAGTGATGATTAACCCTTTTTCTAGTTAGGCAATTTTTCAATTCAATCTCGATTCTAACCCTTTCTTTCAGCTTGTGACCACACCCCCTAACCAAGCCTCATTACAACCCTCTAAAGACCTTTTGATTGATGTATCATCTTAAATTATAGTGGCGGAGATTTGATTTTCATGCAAGCCTATGGTAATGACTTTTCATTATTGATTAGTGAGTGTTTCATTTATTTTCCTTAAACACCTCAAGTGATTTGAGGGAATCTTTGGTGAGGATGTGAAACTCTGTGATATTCTGAATCAAAGGTAATTACTTAAATGAGGGGAGACACCTTTGTTTGCATGATTAAACACTTAACTTGGAATGTTTGAAACTTTTATGTTCTTTTAGTTGAATTCTCAATGTATGATTACCTATGGATTATTTTGAGATATTATCGATAGAAATTATAAATTGAGAAGAATTTATTTTGATTATGAGTTGAGAATTTTGCTTGAGGACAAGCAAATGCTTAAGTGTGGGGGTATTTGATAAACCGTAATTTATACATATTTTTACCCCATGTTTAACGCATTTTATGGATGATTTTCCATTAGAATTGGTGAATTCGATACTCCTAATGCTTTAATTTCATGTTTTATACTTTGGAGAGCATAGGAGTATCGAAAGGAACGAGAAACGGGCCAAAAACGAAAAAAATAGGCCAAAGTACGAAATCAACACGGCCTGGACCTCCTCACACGGGCAGACCACATGGTCGTGTCAATTTGGCAGGCTCGAGCACGGCCTAAAGTAATCGCACACTGGCGTGTCGCTGCCGAGCCCAAGTTGAGTCCAATTTAGAAAAGGCTAATTTTGAGGGCTCTTAGGCATTCCAAAGCCTATAAATACACCCTAGAGGAGGAAGAAAAAGGACACACAAAATAGGGGGGTAAGGAATTACTCTAAGAGAGCCAATTGATCCATCTCAAAAGCCGGATTCATCATCATGACTGAAGATCTCTCCTCAATTTCCCCTTCAGGAGTTTTGGGTTTTCTTTATGTTTTGTATTCTTTATTATTCTGAGATGTTTTCTTATTTAGTTATGAACTAAATCCCCTAAATACCTAAGGGGAATAAAACCTAAGACGAATCTTGTTATTATTTTCTAAATTGTATGATAAATATTTAACTTGTTCTTAATTATGTGTTCTTAATTCTTGTTTTGATATCCTTGGATACTGATTCAAGATAAGCTCTTATTAAGAGGAGGAATAGACCCTGTCTAAGAGTACATTTGTAATAATTAAGCGGAGTTGATTGCGCGCCTAGACATAGGGTGACAAGATTTTGCTGGATTAGGGTGAAACCTAATAAGGGGATCCATAGATCGAGTTAATGCAACCTTAGATTGTTAATTAGAGAAAGGTCTCAATTATTCAATCTAGGGATTAGACGCTATTAATCTTGAATAGGGATAATAACATAACTTAGGGATCTCTATGGAACAAGTTAAATGAATAAATCATCCGATTCGGAGCCAGAATAACAAGTACAGTCTAGGTGGATTTTTCCTTAGGTATTGTCTCAATTCAATCGATTTTCCCAAAAGCAATTCTCCAATTCCATTCTCTGTGAATTCTTAGTTTAGATAATTAGTTAGTTAAAACAAAAATCTCTTTTTTTTTAGGCTAGATAATAAAAAGACAGTCATTACAAGTACTTTTAATTCCTTTGGGTTCGACAATCCAGTCTTGCTAAAACTATACTACTGTTCGATAGGTACACTTGCCTACATCACGATAATAGTTAGTTTCAAGAACGATTAATTATAAATATTTAAAACTTATCACGAAATCAAGCGATCAAGTGCTGCGTTTTGGGGTCTGGAATATTTCCAACTTTAGTCCCTTGGCATTTGCGCGCATTGCGTGTTAGTCCTCAGTTCAGTTTCAAAAATTTATAAATTATCCCTTTTATTTTAAATTTATTTTAATTAGGTTTACTATTTATATAATTCATTGTTTTGAGGAGATTCATTTATTTTTTTTATGTGTTGAACTTACTTCAATAATTTTATTTTGTCTAAAAGAATGATTGTTTTGAAGTTTTTATATTATATTATTTTAACATTATATATAAAATTTTATTTAAATATTTATATATATATACTTGTGCACACCTAGTAGTTTAATTGAGCTTTCTATTTGAAACACTTATTATTTTAAAATTTATTTAATATTTTTATATATGTGTTAATCTATTTTAATAATTTTGCTTTGTTTTTATTTGTATAATTATTTTGAAGTTGGTTCTATCATATTATTTTTAACATTTTATATAATGTCTCATTTAAATATTTTTGTGTATATTCGTATATATATTATTTTAATGGAGTTTCTATTTAAAATACTTATTATTTTAAAATTCATTTAATATTTTTATGTATATGTAAAGTTATTTAGGAACTTCATTTTTGTGTTTATGAAATTATTGCTTTAAAATTCTTCTTTATATCATATTATTTTAATATGTTATATAGTATCTCATTTAAATGCTTTTTATATAGTTGTTCATATATAACAAAATTAATTTAATCTTGTATGCATTTCCATGTTATTTTTACAAATGATTACTTTTAAATCTATTTATATAGATATGCGTTTTGTAAACTCATTATGTGTTTTTCCTAAGCTTATATTTTATTATGTATTTTTGCCATCCTTTCATATTTATATATTATTTAAATTATCCTTTATTATATGTATTTTAACAAATATTTTTAGCACTTTGTATATTATTTGATTTGAAAATCTTCATTATGTAGCACTTATTTTAATAATTACGTATATATCCCTAGTTTATTACAAATTGTTTCAAATTCATCAATTCATCAATCCATATATTATATATTATACGCTCATCAATTCATCATTATTTTAAAATTGTCTCATACCATATTGGTTTCTAATTTCCATTTTGTTTTGTATATTTTATTGATTATGTTATATTAGGTTATATATTATTGTTGTACATTATTTTTTTATATTGTATATCAATTATTCTCCATCCATGCTTGGAAGTAGGTTACATTTTCTTAGATTTGTTATATTTAATTGTTTGATTTGATTGGCTAAATAGGGTTATATTATCTTCATCACTAAGTATTGTACCCTATGCATGTATATTATCCTATGTTTTTATTTTTTTTTCCTTTTAGTCTACAAATGTTGCATTATAATTTTTAACTTTTAAAATCAATACTTCCATTTTATTTCAAGTAAAATTAATGCGTTTTGAGCTAGTTTACAATGGTTTATTTAAAAATTTTCAAATAAGGCAATGTTTAATATTTGGAAATTCGAAGAATCGTGCCCTACCGTGCTGGGTTTCGATTCTTCGTTGGGCTAAATCATTGGACATCCTTTTGTAATTTTTCAAAGTATAACCTTTTGGTAGTCAAAAATCAATCGTGTTTTCAAAGGTATAAAGAATCATAACCTATTGTGCTGGATATGATGCCGTATGCCTCTGAAACGAAAGAATTTTGATGACCAACTTGAACCACTCAAATGTTTTAAAAGGAACCATATTTCAAAAATTCTTTCTAAAATATTAGACATGAGGACAACACTTAATCAATCTGGTACCAATTTTTGGGTGTAATGAGGGTGCTAACCCTTCCTCATACGTAACCGGCTCCCGAACCCGTTTTTTTTAAATACACGTAGGCCAAGTTTGATGTAAATGGAATAAAATGTTTTATTAGGTTATCCAATCACACCTAAATAAAAGGATTGGTGGCGGCTCCACATTTTGTTTTAAAAGTCAATCCCCGTTTTTTCCAAAATAAAAAATGGTTTCGATAGACACGAAACGACGCCGTTTAAGGCATGATTCAGTGGCCTTGAAACGATGTCGTATAAGCCTCATCCGACCCGACCCGATTCAATGCCCCTAGGATCCACGTGTTTCTGCTAAGAGGGGATATTTTCGCAATTAGTCCTTCCTGTTTGCGTTGTTATTTGATTGAGTCCTTTTTTGTTTCTTTCGTTTTTTAATTTTTTTCCTGAGATTTGTATGCAGTTTTAATTTAGCCTATAGTTAAACACTGCGTTTTGGAAGCTGGAATATTTCCAACTTTGATCCTTATACATTCGCGCCAATTGCGCTTTAGTCCTTGCTTTAATTTCAATGGTTTATTTTGTTTATTAAGTACCCCTTTTAGTTTAATTTTATTTTAATTGAGTCTTTTTAATTTGTATAATTCATTATATTTTTTAAATTCATTTAACATTCATTTTGTAATTTCTTTTTTATTTATATTTTGAGTTACTTTGATAATTTTACTTTGTTCTTTATAAAATCATCATCTTAAAGTTCCCTTTTATATCATATTATTTTAAAATTTTGTATATTATTTCATTTAAATGTTCTTATATATTATTATACATATATAGTCCATGATAAATTTGATTTTATTCTATATACATTATTAATTCCATGTTATTTTATACATATAATTTATTCTAAATCTATTTATATATATGTTTTTTTAAATCTATTATGTATATAGTTCATTCCCTAATAACATATTTTATTATACATTTTGTTATTTAAAAACCTTACATATTTTATATATTATTTAAATTATTTTTTATTGTATGTATATTGTCAACCTCAAACAGATGTATCATCTTTTAAAATATCTTGCATATTATTTGATTCAAATTTCTTCTTTTTATAACATGTATTTTAATAATTTTTAGGTATTATTAGTTTTTTATTTTATTTTATGCATGTAAATTATTTCAAATTTTAGCATGTGTTATCCATTTGTAATTTTTTCATATAGTTTTTAAATTGTTTTGTATCATATTGGCTCCTAGTCTACATATTGTTTCGCATGTTATGTGTAGTTTTGGTTTTCATGTTGATTCATATATTATCGTTTTATATTGTCTATTAGTCTTTTGTGGTACTTTCTTAATTTTATTTATCTATGTCTGAAAGCTTGCTATAGTTTTATTTGGATCTGTTTCTTTAATTAGCAATATTTCTATTTTTGTTATTTAGATTATTAATGTTTGGATGTGAGCTCATTGTTATTGTATGTTTGCAAATTTGTTCTTTTTATTTTTACATCTATACAATTTTCACTCATTAGTAGGATACATTATTCGTGTATGTTGTTCCATGTTTATAATTTCGCTTCCTATTCACAAGTGTAGCATTGTAATTTTCAACTTATTGTTCTAAGATTAATTATTTCATTTTATTTCAAGTCAAACTAATGCGTTTTGAGCTGGCTTTACAATTGTTTATTTAAAAATTTCCTAAAAGAAAGGCAATGTTTGATGTTTGGAAATTCGGGAAATCGTGCCCTAACGTGCTGGGTTTCGGTTCTCTGTTTGTCCAAAATAATCAAATATTCCTTTAAAATTTCGTCTGTGTTTTCTAATTTTTAAAACAAGGCAAGGTTCTATGTTTAGAAATCTAAGAAATTGTGCCCTAATGTGCTGGGTTTCAGTTTTTTCATTGGACCAAATAGTCGAATATCCTTTTGTAATTTTCAAATATATGAGCTTTTGGAGATCGAGAATTGATTGAGAATTGATTGTGGTTTTGAGGTTTTAAAGGGTCGTGTCCTAACGTGCTGGATATGATACTGTATTCCTTCGAAACAAGAGCATTTTAACGTCCAATTTGAGTCATTCGAATGTTTTAAAAGGAACCATATTTCAAAATATTTTTTAAATCTTAGACATAAGGACAGTACTTAGTCAATTTGGTACCAATTTTGGGTGTAGCGAGGGTGCTAATCCTTCCTCGTACATAACCGGCTTCTGAACCCGTTTTCTCAAATTTTCGTAGGCCAAAATTGATTTAAATAAAATAAAATGTTTTATTAGGTGATCCAATTACACCTAAGCAAAAAAAGATTGGTGGCAACTCCATACTTCGTTTTAAGGTCGACCCTTGCTTTTTTTTAAAAAAAATAGTTTCGACAGGTTGGCGACTGCACTGGGGACCAATAAGAGAGTTAAGCTTTAAAATTGATTATTTTCTATCCTTTTGTAAAAAATTGAAAATTTGATTTGAAAAATCTGGATTCTTTTGTTGCATTTATTTGATCTCCATGATTGCCATTGTTTGAGCCTCATAGAATACTCTTGTATTGCATTGCATGACCATTGTGGTCACACATTTTAAGTGGGAGTAAGAAACTACGTCTTCGTGAGGTTTTCACCTTCGCATGGGCTGATGGATTACTTCCGAGATACATCTATACCTATGTCTTCGTGAGATTTTCATATTCGTATAGCCAGAGGGAAATGTATTCCCTTGAATCGAACCTGGTCTATATGAGCCTATAATGGGTGAAGATCGAGGAATCTGCTGGTTCAGGTACGCTATCTTTAGAACCAAACCACATATAGTGACTCATAGGAGCCCACCTTAGATAGAGCCACACCAAACCTTAGCAGTTACCCGAATAGGTGCTTGATTATTTCCTGTTTGCTTTGAATTCTATTATTTGTATACTGACTTGTTGTGTTTCGTTGTTATTGCATGACATTACATTATAAAAAGGTGTTGATTCACGTTCGGTTACTTAATAGAAAAGCTTAGCATGGAAAAAGGGTTTCTTGATAGAGTGGAGGATAATGCGGTCGTCCGAGTATGGTCCGAGAGGATTCAACAAGAGAAAGGTAATAGTTTGACCGAGGGATATGAATCGAAATTGTGGGATTTCACTTGCATTAGTTAACTCAGAATGACCTGCAAGAATTAAATGAGATATGGAATAGTTGGAACGACGAGATCAAGCATTACGGCGACCTGCCCTATCTACTCGATGTAAAGGTGGACAAATACTTGTTTCGAGCCCTCGCGCAATTTTGGAATCCCGCCTATAGTTGCTTCTCTTTCGGAAGAATCGATTTGGTACCTACTATAGATGAGTACATGCCTTTACTTCGTTGCCCGAAGGTTCAGGCCGACAGGACTTATTTAAGAGCTGCTATTATCTCCACCTTTGTAAAAAGATTGATGAATATCACGGGAATGAGCGAGCAGTGGGTGGCAGAAGTTGCACACAACCTATAAATTGGGAAAGAAGATAGAGTAGTTAGAAGAGGAGAAGATGAAATTGGGATTAGACGTCGATATCCATAAGCTAGAGGCTGAGAAATTGAGAAAAGAAAAGAACAAAGCCGATGAAGATTTGAATAGTCTAAAAACTAATTACAAAAAGTTACGTATGTCGATAAGAACTGTTGATTTGGGTAAAACGTCAGAGCAGTGGCGTCAAGAAATTAAATAAGAAAAGACTGGAGCCGATCATTAGGAGAAGAAGTTTCAAGATATTCAAGTGCGGGAGGATGCTTTGAAAAATAGTTCGTTGTAAAGCCAGAGCGAAAAAGAGAGGTTACGAGCTCGGGTGGCCGAATTGGAAAAATCACTACATCAGCATCATAGCTGTAACTCCGTAATTGAGTTGAAGACTAGTCTAAGCAATATCGAGGAGTTGAAAGGGAAAATAAAGGAACTCGAGGCTGCACTTCAAGATAGCAGAGTTCGAGTGGAACTCCTTGAGGCAAACAATGAACGTTGTAAAGAACAACTCCACTGCTCTCAATATCAGATTAGAGATAAAGATTATGTCATGGGCAAAGCTGTAGTTCAAGTTCGAGAGGTAGCTGATCATTTGCAAACCTTGGCAGTTCAGGCTGATGTATTAAGCTTAAAGTACGAGTCAAAATCAGATCGAGGTCGAAACTTAGCTTGGCTTCTTAGGAAGGTTAAGGCTTTGCACATTAGGGCAAGGTTGTATATGTAATTATTCGCTCTATGTAAAGTAATTTTTCTTCTAGTAAAGTTGTTATAATGAAATTGAATCAGAATCAACGCCTCTTTTTGCATTCATTTCATTTATTTGCATTGCATTTCATCATATGCATTAAATTTCATGAAAAGACCCTAATTAAACAAAATTATTTTAGTTAATCTGGAAACCAACAAGAGTCAACCAACGAATACCACTACAATACCCGTCTCAAAACCAAAGCAATGGATCAGGGATTAGAAAGATTAGAACAGATGCAAAAGAAAATACAAGAACGGATGCAAACACAAATGTAAGAGCAACTGGCAAAGATCCAACAAGATATGAGAGACCAAGTGCTAGAGTCCTAAAGGGATATGGTGAATCAGTTGTCCCATCTACTGACTAGTAGGCCAGACAAAGGAAAGGACCCTATGGCCAATACAGGGAATGACAATGAAGATCCTCCTTACCCCGAAAAATGTTTAAATGCAATAAGATATGCACACGCAAAGGCCATCTTTTACTGAAGATCCTCTCTATCCCTCTGGTTTCACCCCGACAAATGCTCAAATGCAACCCGAGATGCACACGCGAAGGTCGTCCGTTACAATTAGGCCCCAACAATTTCAGGCCAATACCTTGATCCCAATCAACTATTAAACAGGCTTAGGTTCTAATCCAGGGGATAACCTTGTTAATCTTATAGTCCCTGATTTTGATAACATGGTAGAAGTCAAAAAAAGTGAGAGTGGAGCTCTTGAAAGAATTGGAAGACCGATGCAGGTGGTTAGAGGAGAAGTTCAAAGTAATGGAAAGTGCTGATTATCACTGTGGGATCGATGCTAAAGATTTGAGCTTAGTTCCAGACCTGGTGCTTCCCTTCAAGTTCAAAACTCTAGAGTTCGAGGAGTACAACGGGACTAACTGCCCCAAAGCTCACATTACCATGTTTTGTAGGCGAATGACTGGATACTTCAACAATGACCAGCTATTAATTCACTGCTTCTAGGACAGTCTGGTTGGGGCGACATCCAAATGGTAGAAGCAATTGAGTCGTACTAAGATTAACTCATGGAAGGACCTAGCTCAAGCCTTCATGAAACAGTATAGTCACATGACGGATATGACCCCAGATAGGATCACCTTGCAGAACATGGAGAAGAAACCAAATGAGAGCTTCCGACAATATGCCCAAAGGTGGAGGAAGGTCGCTATACAAGTCCAGCCACCTCTCCTAGAAAAAGAGACCACTATGCTATTCATCAATACCTTAAAGGCTATATTTATCACTCATATGTCAGGGAGCGCCACCAAAAGCTTCTCAGACATAGTGATGACTAGTGAAATGATTGAGAATGCTGTGAGGAGCGACAAAATAGAAACAGGGGAAAGTACCAAGGGATCGACCCTGAGAAAAAGAGAGAACAAAGTGAACAACACAAGCACATATAGAAAAGGTCATTCCAAGTCACTCACTGTAAACTAACCGAAGACGGTAACCGCCAACCAACAGAGCACTGTGAAACAAGAATCCAATACGAGGGTGAACACAGAAAGGCTACAGTTCACGCCTATACCCATGACGTATAGGGAGTTGTACCAGAACCTATTCGACGCACATGTAGTTTCCCCTTTCTACTTAAAGCCGCTGCAACCCCTGTTTTCCGAGTGGTATGACACAAACGCCCAATGCAAATATCACGCGGAAATCACCGGGCATTCGACCGAAAATTATACCGCGTTCAAGAAGTTAGTTGAAAGATTTATTAAAATGGGGACTGTGGAGTTTGACGACCCATCCGTACCCAATGTAGCAGGAAACACGCTTCCCAATCATACCAACCAAAGGGCAAAAGGGATAAACGAATGTAGGAGCAAGAAGGTCAAATATGAGGTTGCAAAAGTCAGAACCCCATTGAGACGAGTATGGAAGAAGATGGTCAAGAGAGGATTGATCGTATTGAATTCGAGAGAAGAATCTGAGGAAAAGAGGAACTACTGTGAGTTCCACAACAAGGTGGGGTATGAAATTCAAGAGTGTGTGGAGTTCAGGGCCCTGGTGCAGGACATGATAAACAACAAAGAAATGGAGTTTTATGAAAAAACCAAAAACCCCGAAGAGGGAAATATATGCGCGTCAGAAGGAGAATCAACGACGCAGATCCAAAAAGTTAACTACCCCGTGGTCATCATATCACAACCCAAAAATAAAAAAGAGGGAGTGTAAATGCCACCAAAAGTCATAATCCAAAGACCTGCGATCTTCCCTTATAAAGACAGTAAGAGGGCCTTATGAAATTACGACTGTAACGTGACGATCCAGGGAAAAGAGAACCCGACTGACGCTTCAAAAGAGGACCAAGATATGGGATCCTATATGCGTAGTGGGAGGCGCTACGATTCAGCAAGCGAGAAAGAAAAATGATGCATGATATTCGTAACAGGTTTTAAAAATTTATAAATGAATCGTTCTTGAGACTAACTTATTATCACGATTAGGGCAAGTGTACTTATTGAAAGTAGTATAGTTCAGTAAGACCAGAATGTCAAACCCAAAGGAACTACGAGTACTAGTATTTACTTCCTTTTTATTATCTAGCCTAAAAATTAAGAGGTTTGTTTATCTAAACTAATTACTAACTAAGAATGCACAGAAAGAAAATTTGGAAAAATACTTTTGGGAAAATTTAATTAGTTAAGACAATACCTAAGGAAAAATCCACCTAGACTTCACTTGTTATTTGACTCTGAATCAGACGATTTATTTATTTGAATTGATCCGTAGAAATCCCTAAGTTATACTATTATCTTTCTCGAGACTAATAACGTCTAACCCTAGGTTGAATAATTGAAATCTCTTTCTAATTAACACCCTAGAATTGCATTAACTCGATCTATAGATTCCCTTATTAGGTTTCACACTAATCTGAAAAAATCTTATCACCCTATCTCTAGGCATGCAATCAACTCTGCTTAATTATGACAAATTTACTTTTAGACTGGGTCTATTCCTCCTCTGAATAAGAGCTTAACTTGAATCAATATCTTGGAATATCAAAACAAGAATTAAGAACACATAATTAAGAATAAGTCAAATATTTATCAATTCAGATAATAATAACAAGATCCATATTAGGTTTTATTCCCCTTAGGTATTTAGGGGGTTTAGTTCATACTTATGAAAGAAAACATCTCAAAAGTATAAAGATAGCAAAACATAAGAAAACCCAAAACTCCTGAAGGAACTTGAAGGGAGATCTTCAGTTTTGATGATGAGTCCGACTTCTGAGATGGATCAATCAGTTTTCCTCAAGTAATTCCTTGCTTCCTACTCTGCGTCCCCCCTCTAAGTTCCTCCTCATGTGTTTAAATAGGCTTTAGAATGCCTAAGAGCCCCCAAAATTGGCCTTTTCTGAATAAGGTTATACTTAACCTCGGCAGGGACACGCCCATGTGACACACCCGTGTGTGATTACTCCAGCCCGTGGTCAAGGCTATTGAACAGGCACGGGTGTGTAGTATACCCGTGTAAGTCGTGCTTCAATCCTGCCAAAGGGACACGACTGTGTGCCAGCCCGTGTGAGGAAGTCCAGGCCGTGTTGATTTCCCACGTGGGTCTATTTTCTCCGTTTTTGGCCCGTTTCTCGCTATTTTTACTCTCTTATGCTCACCTAAGTATAAAACATGAAATTAAAGGATTAGAAGCATCGAATTCACCAATTCTAAGGAGAAACCATCCATAAATGTGTTAAGCATGGGATAAAAATTTGTATAAATTACAGTTTATCAAATACCCTCACACTTAAGCATTTGCTTGTCCTCAAGCAAAAATCCTCAACTCATAATCAAAATAAATTCTTCTCAATTTATAATCCCATCAATAATATCTCAAAATAATCCATAAGTACTCATACATTGAAAATTCAACTAAAAGTACATCAAAGTTTCAAACATTCCAAGTTGAGCATTTTATCACGAAAACATAGGTGTCTTCCCTCATTTAAGTGATTACTTTTGATCAAAATATCACATAGTTTAACATCCTCACTAAAGATTCACTCAAATCACTCAAGGTGTTTAAGGACATCAATAAAAGCACTCATTAGTCAATATGAAAAGTTATTACCATAGGCTTGCTTGAAAATCAAATCTCTACCACTATATATTGAGCTGATACATCAATCAAAAAGGTCTTTTTAAAAGGTTGTAATGTGGCTTTAGTTAGGGGGTGTGGTCAAAAGTTGAAAGAAGATGTTAGAATCAAGATTGAATTGAAAAATTACCTAGCTAGAAAAATAACTAGTCATCAGTTGAATACAAGTGAGCTTCTTCTCAGAATATGGAATTAACACTCAAGCTAAAAAATAACTAATTACTACTAATATGTATGTAAGTATTATTTTTTTTTTGAAATAACAAGTCAAATATTTAGAAGCACAAAACTTATCTAAGCAATTTATTCAAACCAAATCTCGACAAAAATAGGGATCAATTTAGGGGATTTCAACAATAATAGGTTATGGGTTAATATTGAGGGTAAATCAATTAATGGCTTGTTAGGCTCAAAAGGGGTTCACTAAGGGTTAATTATGAAGGTAGGCTTTTGTGGAGTGAGTGGGTTAAACCGAAGTGCGTTTATCATCTTAACATATCAAATCAAATGGTGTGGTCTTATCATGCATAATCAAGCAAGTTCTAGAATAACAAATCAAAACTGACGCACTCATAATGAAAGTGAGCATGAAAGGAATAAAATATGCTCTAAAGGCTCAAGATCTCACAAAAATTATGGCTTTTTGATGTTCAAACTTGTGAATTTCAACTCAAGATAATACCTAAACTTAGGAAAACAACCTAAAAGTTTTTAATTCTTCAAAAACCAACTTATCATGCTTGATTCCCTATTGTCTTAAAGTTTAAACAATCAATGCATAAATACTTATGTTTTAATTTAAGACATATCAATAATAATCATAAATTAATCAAAATTCATTCTAATAGTGATATGAGTGATTCACGTGAGAATAAGCCAAAATTTAGGGATTTCTAATGAGTAAAAGACCCCCACACTTAAGATGTACATTGCCCTCAATGTACAAATAAAGATATATTGACAAAGATAGATTAATAATCATAAGATATTGAGAGAAGTGAAACTTCCTGAACGATGAATGAACTCCTTGAATTGGAGTTATGGAGAATAAACGGCCAAAACAATGATGAGGGTGGAGGAGGATACTCCGGTGGTGGTAGAGGTTAGGTTCCACAAATGCTGCGCCAAAAGAATATTATATCTCATGTTGGCTATGGTCGTGGTCGAGCAGGGCATGGCAGTCGTGGAGAACCTTTCCCAGTGGAATTTCAAGTTCCTAAGTAATAGTGAGCTATGGAGCTCTTTATAACTGTGATAGAATTAGGAACTTTTTTAGGAAATATATAAAGAAGAATAATTACTCGTAATGAAATAGCCGAAATCAAAAATTGTAAAATAATAATTATAAAACCTAATAAAATTAAGCTTAAAGAAAAATAAAAAGTAGTCTTAAAATAGAATAAAAGTAACAACATAAAATAATAAATAAAAGTTTTTAAACATCTTCATCGCTAGATGGTTCGCGAGGTGGGGGTGGCGATGAGATGTGGAAGTGTTGACAAATCTGCTGTAGAGTAGCATCAATGTTATCAATGCGCTGAAAATACTGCTGCTCGAATCGAGTAAAGCGCTTACAGATGTCAGCGTATGAAGCCACCGCATGAACTAGACGAGAGGAGGGTAGTGTCTGAGACGGTGGATCCTCATGACGTGGAGGGACATCATCAGTAATATCCTCTGCATCCTCCTCCTCGGTGGACTGGACGAGGCGGTACTGAGGAGGGTAAGTGCCACGTCATTTCTCGATCGTCCTCATACTTAGCATGCTCGAGATGCCCTGTGGGTATATCTGGCTGATGAGAGTGAGGAACGGCGATTGGGCTGTTGTGTTGAGGAGCCCGAAGTGCCGAGTCAGTCAAGTCACATAGGGCCTGATAGAGATAACCCCTCTCCTATGCCGTTCCGTCTAGTGGCGAATGGCGAGGGTAATAAAGTAGGTGAGGTCGATGACATGCCCATTTTCCATAGTCCATAAGAAATAGGCATCGTGGGTGGTGACAACATCGGTGCTCTCTCGTCTCCCTATCAGAGTGTGAGCCAAGATAGCGTGTAGATACCTCAAAGATGGAGGGAGAGCCGATGCCTTGGAGCGGCTAGGATCGTAAGGCAGGGACGAAGTCCCTCTAGCATTTTGAGGGGGAGTAGTAGATGTAGCGGTGGAGGGTGTTGAGTTTATTATCGTCCATGAATTCTTTCGTGTATAGTGTCAAAACCATTTTCAAATTGAGTTTTGGAAAATGAGAATCGATTTTAAAAATGAAAATGGGAGTCGCCACCAATCTTTTTAGGTGTGATTGGATCACCTTTAAAACATTTTGTTTTAAAATCATTAGTTTTGGTCCACGAAATAAAAGAACGGGTTCGAGAGTCGGTTACGTGCGAGGAAGGATTAGCACCCTCGTAACGCCCAAAAATTGGTACCTAATTGATTATCAAATGTCTTTAATGTCGAAAGAAAAAAATTTAAGATGTAGTCCTCTTTAAAATATTTTAACTTTGAAAATTGGGATTCACTAGCGTCAAAGTATTGACATTAAGTTATCCCTTTTTTGAAATTCCTATCTCGAAACAGCAAAACGCTATATCCAATAAGTTAAGACATATTGCTTTGAAATTGCAAGATAGTAGCTTGCATTTAGAAAACCTCTTAAAAAAAACTTAGAAGGGTATTTAATTATTCGAATTCAACGAGAAAAGTGGCAACCCAATAAGTTAGGGCACTGCTTTCTCGAAATTTCCAAACACCAAGCATTGCCTTATTTGCAAAAAATCTTATTTCGAGGTAACAAATAAATGAATAAAACGAATAAAAAGACAATAACGAATAAGCTAGGAAATATTCGAGATTAAAAAAAATAGTAATAAATAAACAATCATTATGTAAGACTAAAGAACGATAGTATAGTGAAGATAATAATAATATTAATAGTAATAATACAAGTAAAAATTTTGGAATGATGTGAAATTATATATATGTATGTGAATATATAGATAAGTAAACAATATATATATATAGTGAGTGAGGAGTAAAAGGTAAAATAAGTGTATTTAAAGAGTAATGGGTAAAAATATAATAATAGTATAATAGTAGTAATAACGTAATAGTATTAGAAATATACGATATATAATATTGAAGGTAAATACATAATATATACATATTAGAAATAATCATAATATTAGAAACAACTATTAATAATACTACATAAATAGATATATAGTAGTAGCATATACATGATATAGTTAAAAATATATAAAGTAAGATACTATGGAAATAAAAAATATATAAACGATATAATATTAGGGCATATGCAAAACAATAAAAATACAATATTAAAATATATATATATAAAATGTATACATAATATAATATTAAAATATTTACATGGTATATACATAATAATGTAAAAATAAACTATTAGTAATATTATAAATATATACATATAGTAGTAATAATAATATAAAGGCATTTCATATAAACAAGTGTGCACGTAAAAAAGAAAAGAGAAAATAATAATTACAAAAGTATGAAATCAAAATAATATGTAGAAACATGTTTATTCTAAAAGAATAACTGAAACTTAATTGAGAGAAGAAACAAAATCCAAGAGATAACTTACAAGTAAAACAAATTATTGAAATGTAATTTTGGGCTAAAATTAATTGCGATAAATGTCCGAGATCTAAAATTAAAATGCCCCAAATCTTAAAATACCGCATAAAGGGCAAATTGAAATAGCACACAATTTGCAGGCCAATTTAAAATAATATAAAAACTTAAATATGGCCTGATTAAAGGCTAGCACAAAGGAGGGATCAATTATAAATTACCCAATTAAAGGTAACATGCATGGTCCCAAGCAAAAAGTGATTCCACTCCCCCCATGCTACTTTGTTTTATTATTAATCAAAACCACTCCCTATGCTATTTTGTTTTATTTAATTAAAACTATTTTCCCATACTATCTTGTTTTATTGTTAATTAAAACTACTTCCTCATACTATTCTATTTATTATTAATTAAAACCATACTTTATTTTCTTTTTTTTTATCATAAAAAAAACCTTTTTTTTTTTAAAAAAAACAAAAAAAAGAGTTAAAACATCACCCTACCACCCTACATTCATTTTTCAAAATAGAGAGAAGGCTCTCAACTCTCTCAACCCTTCCCCTCCTCCGGTCATCGGACCGGCCATCAACCATCACGCCGGTCACCGGCCACCGACGGCGGCGCCGCCGTTCATGGTGGCCGAAAAATCTTCTGAGGCCTTTTTTTGCTTCTTTTCTCGAGTAGAGCCCGGATTTGGGGTTAAAACGAGCCAAAAACCTTCAAAAATTAATGAGAAGCACCCTAGAACTCAAGATCCATTCGGTTTTCGGCCACCGATCTTCGGCGGTGGCTTCTTCGGTCGTCCACGATGTTGGAAAACTGAACACCGGTAAGTTCCTTCCCTCTTTCCCTTTTTTATATTTTTTTTTGCAAGTTTTTTTTTGTTAAAAATATTTGTAAAATAGATAAAACGGACGAATAGAAAGAAGATAAAAAAATAATAAATAAATAAATAAAAATAAGGACAAACACCTTTTGAACTTGTTTTCTCCTTTTGATTTCTCCCAAAAATCTCTGTAATACAACCTCCTCTAATACAATCTCTTCTCTCCAAAATACAATCGATTCCCCCCCCCGGCACAAGGAACATAGGGCTTTTATATAGCCCAAAATCCAAAGAAAAAATACAAAGAATTTTATTTTTTGGTGTTTTTCTATGCTGTCCTTTTTTTTGTCTTCTTTTGCAGGTATAGAGTGGTGGAGGCAAGTGCGTGTGCTGGTGGCAGACAACTGGTAGTGGCATAGGTGGCCAAGGTGGGGTGATGGCTAGGGTTCATCACCACTTTTCTTTGCTGAAAATTGCTTAGGTTTGGGTAGTTCTAATTTGGGCTGGTTTTGGGTATTGGGTTTGGGTAGGTTTAGTTATTGTAATTGGGTAGTTTTGATTTTTGGGCTGTTTAACATTGTAAATGGACTTGGAATTTGGTTATGTGGATTTTATTTTTTGCTTGTTTGCTTGGGCCAAAAATTGGCTATTACATATAGCCCTAGTGAAATCCTGAACTCGGGTACGCTTAACTGGCGTACTAGACCACCAAAGCGGAATTGGACCGTTTCAAGATCGTCGAAGTTTGTCATGACGGCCTAAAGATGGAACGTCAAGCAGAGTTCTAATGTGAGCTCGAGATACGTCTGCTCGACGATCTCAAAGAAGAGCCCCCAGGGGTCAGTCGTTAGGAGGGCTCAGACCGCGTTAGCCAATTGAATCTGTTCGAGTGCGGCCCAGTCAATGTAGTGGCCCACACCTAGGGGTCGGGCCCGTGATATCTGATTTAATTCTTCTTGGGGTCCCAAGGGAACCTGAAGGAACGGGTGCCTAATCTCTGTGGTAGGACTCGAGGATGAAGCTACTCTTTTCTTCTTCTTTGAGGCGAGAACAGCAGTCTTCTTACGACGTGAGGACGACATTGTACCTGCATTGAAAAATTGAAGTTCAACCAATATGCGCTAAGAATAGTATGGAAAATCAAGACTAAATATGAATATTTCATGAGATTTACATACTAGACGATACAAACTAAAACAACTAAATATATCAAGTTATAGGGTTATGGGAATAATGAATGAATGCATGTGGGTAAGAATAAATTTCATGGAAACAAGGAAAAATGATAGAGTATAGCATAATGTAGTAACTAAAATGAAAAAAATTTAAACAAGCATGAGTATTTTAATATTCTAACTGTGAATATTCATTCAAAATAGTTCAATAGAGTAGAGAAATCATGAAATAACCAACATATTTAAAAAAAATAGAGAGAAAAGAGTAAACAAACGCAAAAGGAAGAAGCTTAGGGCGTCAGAATCAGTGTTGCAGGCGGCGCACGGGCGTGAGGGTAAGGCGTGTGAAGTTGCAGCGGCTAGGGTTAGGGATTTTTGGGGAGAGAGATGATGAATAGTGAGGGGTTTATATAGATTTTGGGGCACACATCATGGAACATACCTGTGTGGCCTAATTTTTACCCGTGTGTTTAGCGAATTTTGAATTTGGGGGCGTCTAACATTCGGCCTACACCCGTGTTCTTTGGGCGTGTAGGTGCACACTGTCGTGTTGTACGGTTGTGTCTTGTTTCGTTTGCTTCTCCCACGTCTGTGTTGGTTTTGACCGTGTCGACCACGGGTGGATGGCACGGGTGTGTCGTACGCCCGTGTTACATTCTCAGTTTCAACCACGGTTTCGAGGCACGGGCGTGTCCTGCGCCCGTGTTGTTTTGGTCGTTTCGCCCACGGCTATATCGCACAGTCGTGGCAAATTTATCGCATCCCGTGTTGGGAAAAAATCTTGCCCTGTTTTCACACAGCCTAATGCACACCCGTGTGCCTGGCCGTGTGGTCTTTAGCAAGCCTGCGCTCCATGATTCGGTTTGTATTTTAGATGTTAAAAACTAAAATTTAAAGAAATTAACACTGTTAGTGCTCAGGTTGCCTCCCAAGAAGCACTTATTTATAGTCTAAGCTCGACTTACCTCTCTTCTGCATGGTCAATGTGGTGCGAGGAGTTTACACTCCTCATCCCTACTATCAACTTTATCAACAAAAGGTTTAAGACAGGTATTGTTTACCTTAAATGAGCTGAATTTGGGATGACTTACCTCAACTATACCATATGGGAAAGTGCTGAGTACCGTAAGAGGAATTTCTTCACTGGGTTTAGGAGTGGCAATGCGAGGATCTGCTGCATCTAGTAGTACTTTTTCTCCAACCCCAAGTTGATTTGGTGAGGTATTGAGCTTGTCCTGGCTCGATTTTGGTTTATCGGGTTCTCGATTTTTGTGTCCACCATTCATCTAGCTCCTCGATTTGTAGCCTTCGTTCTTCATAGATAGGTTATTTGTTATTGTTTGAACACGGCTCATATGTGTTCTTCGAAACTGTTTCCTGCATAGAGGGTTTTAGATCAGTACTAGTAGAATGATTTATACAACCACCTTCAATTTTTGATGTGTTACTCGAATTACGAGCTTGAAGGGTGATTATTTCGTCTCCCACACGAAGTGTGAGTTCACCTGTACCAATATCAATAATGGTTCTAGCAGTCGCTAAAAAGGGTCGTCCTACAATTAAAGGTGCATTATTATCCTCTTCTATGTCTAGAACAACAAAGTTTACTGGGTATATAAATTTATCGATCTTAACAAGAACATCTTCAATGATACCCCTAGGAAATCTAATGGTTTTATCAGCCAATTGAATGCTCATCCTTGTTTGTTTGGGTTTCCCAAGACCTAGCTGTTTAAACATTTTATAAGGCATAACATTAATGCTTGCCCCTAAGTCAGCCAATACATTATGGACATCTAAACTACCAATTAAACAAGGATTCGTAAAACTCCCTGGATCCTTCAATTTGCTGGGTAGCTTATTCTGTAATATGGCTGAGCAAACTGCATTCAACTCCAGATGCGACACCTCATCCAACTTTCATTTATTTGTTAAAAGCTCATTTAAAAACTTGACTGCATTTGGCATCTGCGAAAGGGCTGCAATAAACTGTAAGTTAATATGTAGTTTCTTTAAAAGTTTAAGGAATTTACCAAATTTTTTGTCTAATCGGTCTTTCCTTGTCGTATTGGGGTATGGCATATGAGGTTTATATTTTGTACTCACCGACTTTGGGTCATTTTGGCCTACCTCATTCTTACCTTTGCTTACCACCGTTTCTGGCCTTGGTTTTGCAACTAACCCTTCCTCATCTTGAATGGCAATCGCGTTGAGTTGCTCCCTTGGGTTAGATTCAGTGTTGCTTGGCAGGCTACCTTGTGGTCGTTCAAAAATCAACTTGGCAAGCTGTCCAATCTGAGTTCGATCCCCTTGATTGATGCTTGTTGATTTTTGAATGCCATCTCGGTATTCTAAAAATGAGTTTTTGACACCGAGATGAATTTGGTTAGCATCTCCTCAAGGTTCGGGTTTTTCTCCTACTGGTACGGTGGTTACTGAAAGCCTGGAGGGGGTGGTGGTTTCTGATTTCCTTAGCCTCCCCATGAAAATTTGGGTGGTTCCTCCAACCTGCATTGTAAGTATTGCTATAAGGATTGTTTTGAGATCGAGGATTGTTACCCATGTAATTTAACTGCTCGTTCTCCATGTTATGGCCATAAGGTAGGTATTCTAAACTGCTTGATCCACCTCCACTTGCTTTGCACTGTATTACTGGGTGAACCTGTGAAGAACTAAGAAAACCATTAATTTTCTTATTCAAGAGTTCTACCTGATTAGAGAGCATGGTGACCGAATCGACATTATAAACACCGGCTATTTTCGTTGGCTTTGTCCTCATGACTTGCCACTAATAGTTATTCAGTGACATCTCCTCTATAAATTCATAGGCATGTTCAGGTGTTTTATGGTTGATGGTTCCGCCAGCAGCAGCGTCAACCATTTGTCGAGTCGAAGGATTCAGGCCATTATGAAATGTTTGAACCTGTAACCAGAGTGGTAACCCATGGTGAGGGTATCTTCTCAAGAGGTCCTTGTATCTCTCCCATGCATCGTAGAATGTTTCTAAATCCATTTGCACAAAAGAAGAGATATCATTTCGTAATTTATCCGTTTTAGCCGGCAGAAAATATTTTAATAAAAACTTTTCGGTCATTTGTTCCCAAGTAGTGATTAACCCCATGGCAACGAGTTCAACCACTGTTTAGCCTTATTCCTCAATGAAAAGGGAAACAACTGAAGGCGAATGATGTTATCAGAAATGCCATTGATTTTAAAAGTGTCGCAAAACTTTAAGAAATTTGCCAAGTGAGCGTTAGGATCTTCGTCTTGCAAACCATCAAACTGAACAAATTGCTGTATCATTTGAATTGTGTTAGGTTTCAGTTCAAAAGTATTTGTAGCTATAGGAGGTCTAACAATGCTTGATTCAATTCCTATTAAAGAAGGTTTAGCATAATCATACATAGTGCGCGGAGCAGGATTCTGATTAACAGCAATCGCAGGAGGTAGCGGATTTTCTTGGTTTTCAACCATCTTCTCGGTTGTGGTTGAAGTATTGTCCTCTTGTTCTTTTGTGTATCGTAAGCTTTGCCTTATTTCTCTTTGGTTTTTGCGAACTGTGTGATCGATCTCACTATCAAACAATAATGGTCCTGACGAGTTTCTTCTGGTCATAAACTAGAAAAACCTATCAGAAGAAAATAAATGAAGAATTAGAAAAGAAAGTAAAAATTTAAATTGCAATAAAAGTAAAATGGCTAAAGTAATAAAAATCGAGTGTTTCTAATATCCTAATTTCCCGGCAACAGCGCCAAAAACTTTATGCGTGATATTTGTAATAGGTTTTAAAAATTTATAAATGAAACTTATTATCACGATTAAGGCAAGTATACCTATCGAACAGTAGTATAGTTCAGCAAGACCGGATTGTCGAGCCCAAAGGAATTACGAGTACTAGTATTTACTTCCTTTTTATTATCTAGCCTAAAAATTAAGAGGTTTGGTTATCTAAACTAATTACTAACTAAGAATGCACAGAAAGAAAATTTTGGAAAATACTTTTGGGAAAATTTGATTGATTAAGACAATACCTAAGGAAAAATCCACCTAGACTTCACTTGTTATTTGACTCTGAATCAGACGATTTATTCATTTGACTTGATCCGTAGAAATCCCTAAGTTATATTATTATCTCTCTCGAGACTAATAACGTCTAACCCTAGGTTGAATAATTGAAATATCTTTATAATTAACAACTTAGAACTGCATTAACTCGATCTATGGATTCCCTTATTAAGTTTCACCTTAATCTGGCAAAATCTTATCACCCTATCTCTAGGCGTGCAATCAACTACGCTTAATTATGACAAATTTACTCTTAGACAGGGTCTATTCCTCCTCTAAATAAGAGCTTAACTTGAATCAATATCCTGGAATATCAAAACAAGAATTAAGAACATATAATTAAGAACAAGTCAAATATTTATCATACAAATCAGATAATAATAACAAGATCCATCTTAGGTTTCATTCCCCTTAGGTATTTAAGGGGGTTTAGTTCATACTTATGAAAGAAAACATCTCAAAAGTATAAAGATAGCAAAACATAAGAAAACTCAAAACTCCTGAAGGAACTTGAAGGGAGATCTTCAGTCTTGATGATGAATCCGACTTCTGAGATGGATCAATCGGCTTTCCTTGAGTAATTCCTTGCTTCCTACTCTACATCCCCCTTTAAATGCCTCATCAGGTGTTTAAATAGGCTTTAGAATGCCTAAAAGCCCCCAAAATTGGCCTTTTCCAAATAGGGTTATACTTAGGCTCTGCAGGGACATGCCCATGTGCGATTACTCCAGTCCGTGGTCGAGGCTATTGAATAGACACGGGCGTGTAGTATACCCGTGTAAGTCATACTGTAATACGGCTAAAGGGACACGGTTGTGTGACACGACTGTGTGAGGAAGTCCAGGCCGTGTTGGTTTCCTACGTGGGTTCATTTTCTCCATTTTTGGCCCGTTTCTCGCTCTTTTTACTCTCCTATGCTCACCTAAGTATAAAATATGAAATTAAAGGATTAGGAGCATCGAATTCACCAATTCTAAGGAGACACAATCCATAAATATGCTAAGCATGGGATAAAAATATGTATAAATTACGGTTTATCACAGAACCAGCAAAAGGAAAAGCCATAGTGGTCGAACAGAAGAAGAAAAGAACGACTAAACCTGAACTTCCTGTTAACGAGCCGATCAACGAAGAAGAGGCTAAAAAATTTTTGAAAATTTTAAAGTACAGCGAGTACAGTGTTGTGGAGCAGTTGCATAAACAACCAGCTCGTATCTCAGTGCTGGCCTTACTCCTAAGTTCGGAGGTTCACCGCAGTGCGCTGATGAAAGTTTTAAACGAAACATATGTCGCTTATGATATCTCTGTCAACAAGCTAGATCGCTTGGTTAGCAACATAAGTTCCGAAAACTTTATCTTCTTCAATTATAACGAGATACCACCCGATGGCATGGGGTCGACTAAAGCTTTACACATCACCACACGTTGTAAGGGGTATATGCTACCAGGGGTACTGATTGACAATGGATCGGCCTTGAACGTCCTACTATTATCCACACTAAACAGATTATCTATAGACAGCTTTCACATGAAAGCGGGCTAGAATATAGTGAGGGATTCGATGGCACAGAGAGAAGGGTAATGGGTAGAATTGAAATATCTTTTATGATCGGCCCAAATACATACGAGGTGGATTTCTTGGTGATGGATATTAAGCCTTCATACAACTGCTTATTGGGGAGGCCCTGGACACACGCAGCAGGGGTAGTGCCTTCGTCGTTACCCCAAAAGTTGAAATTGGTAACGGAAGGCCTGTTGGTGACGACAAATGTTGAAGAGGATATCATTGTAGCAGTAACCACTGACGCGTCGTATCTAGAGGAAAACGATAAAGCGATTGAATGTTCCTTTCGATCTTTGGAATTTTTGAATGAGACATTTATTACTGAAGGGAACAGGATTGCAATCCCTAGGATATCCAAGACTACAAAAATGGGCCTGCAATTAAATGTTGGAAAATGAGCTCTACTGAGAAGAGGAATCGGGAGACACCTCCAAGGAAGGATGGAGCCTCCGATGGTAAAAAACAAAGGAAACCGCTTCGGCTTAGGATTCAAGCTGGATGCGAGGCAAAGAAAGAAGGAGCTAGAGAGGAAACAAGAAAGAATGAGAGCACGTTTGAGTAGGAAGGAAATCAAATGGGAACCAAAAATATTCCTCCACATCTACAGGACCTTTGTGTCAGGAGGGATTATTCACCCCGAGCAAGGGACCCTAAGAAAAGAAACTAAGGAAGAAATGTTGAGAAACTTAGGCATCAATGCAATATCTGAAGAGGAAGCTGGAGAAGGAAATTTTTCGGGCATTCGCCTTTATATACCTGGAAGTGTTCTGGATTACTGGACTGCGAAAGAGATTCCTATAGTTTTTAGAGCTAACTCAGAGTAATGTCCAAAACACACTTATTGCTCTAGGCCTAGGAGTAATAAGAATCTTTTTGAAATAGGCCTATGTTAAAAAACGTTATTTCAATAAAATGCACATTTGTTATCATTTTGAGCAGATGTTCTTTTATTCTTTCCATTTCATTCATAATCATATTATATAAATAATTACTCTCGGATTCTTTTATCCTTTGGACATTCTTCTAAATATTATTTTGTTCTTCATTCATGATCATACCATACGTATTCTTAGATTCTTCTGGTTTTTTGTATCTTCCTTTATCCTCATAACAGGTTTCCAAATATCAATGATATGAGTGGCACTGCTAATGACTCGAAATCTCCTTTTGAGCAAAATATGTGCATGGAGGATTCTTAGGATTTCGAAGATGACCGAGGCTGTAACCTACTCCTGATTTGTCGAGGATGGTAGAGCAAGATGAGAAACAAATCCTACCTCACAAAGAATCAGTAGAAATTGTGAGTTTAGGAGAGGAACAAGAGGTGAAGATTGTAACTTGTATCACCGCGGAGACGAAGCGAAATCTTATCGAATTACTTTAAGAATTCAAAGATGTCTTCGCATGGTCATACCAAGATATGCCTGGGTTGAACACTGATATCGTGGTGCATCGACTCCCTATAAAGGAAGAATGTAAGCCAGTTCAGCAAAAACTCCGAAGCCCGACATCTTGTTAAAAATAAAAAAAGAAGTTAGAAAGCAGTTTGACGTCGAAGTTCTAAGGGTGGAAAATACTCAGAATGGGTAGCCAACATTGTCCCTATCCCTAAAAATGATGGAAAAGTATGAATGTGTGTAGACTGTAGAGATTTGAATAAAGTCAGCCCGAAAGATAATTTCCCACTGCCTCATATTAACACCCTAGTGGACAACACGACAGGGCACTCACTTTTCTCCTTTATGGACGGTTTCTCCAGATACAACCAGATAAAGATGCGTCCTGAAGACATGGAGAAAACCACACTTGTAACCATATGGGGCACATTCTGCTACAAGGTGATGCCATTTGGACTGAAAAATGCAGGAGCAACATATCAAAGGGCCATGGTAACCCTGTTTCACGACATGATGCATAAGAAAATCGAAGTTTATGTCGATGATATGATTGCAAAGTCCCGAACAGAGAAGGAGCACGTACAAGTCCTGAAGAAATTATTCTTAAGATTGAGAAAGTTTCAGCTAAAACTCAATCCAGCAAAATGCACTTTCGGAGCCAAGTCTGGAAAGCTTCTCGTATTCGTGGTTAGCGAGAAAGGGATTGAGATCGACCCAGACAAAGTTAAAGCCATACAAGAGCTATCTCCGCCGCGTACCCAGAAAGAAGTTCGAGGTTTTCTAGAAAGATTAAATTACATCGCTCGGTTCATTTCATAAATAACCGAGAAATGTAACCCTATTTTTCATCTCCTTAAGAAACACAACCCAAGTGTATAGGATGGAGAATGCCAAAGGACTTTTGACAATGTTAAACAGTACTTGTCCAATGCTCTGGCGCTGATGCCACCTAACCTAGATAAGCCATTGATACTGTATTTGGAAGTATTTGAGAATTCCATGGGATGTGTACTTGGCCAGCATGATGAATCAGGAAGGAAAGAAAGAGCTATTTACTATCTTAACAAAAAGTTCACTGAATGTGAGACAATGTACTCTCCAATAGAAAAGTTGTGTTGTACCCTGGTTTGGACAACCCGAAGGTTAAGACAATATATGTTGTATCATACTACTTGGATCATCTCAAAACTGGACCCTTTGAAGTACATGATGGAGTCGACAGCTCTAAATAGAAGGATGGCTCGATGGCAAATTCTACTTTCTGAATTCGACATAGTTTATGTGAACCAGAAAGTAGTAAAAGGAAGTGCAATAGCAAAGTTTTTGGCCACTAGAGCTTTGGAAGATTACGAGCCTTTAAACTTTGATTTCTCGAATGAGGACCTGATATGTGTTGCAACCACTGAAGAAGGTACTCCAGAAGAACTTCCCTGGAATTAAACTTCTATGGGGCCACAAATGCTGTGGCTAATGGGATCAGGGCAGTCTTGGTATCCCCAAATGGAGATCATTATCCGTTTACTAGTAAATTAGATTTTGATTGTATGAATAATATGATAGAATACGAAACGTGCATCATGGGTATTCATGCAACCATAGAACGCAAGATTAAAGTACTAGAGGTGTATGGAGATTCTACGCTAGTGATTTATCAACTCAAGGGAGAATGGGAGACAAGAGATCCCAAGTTGATCGATTATCAAAAACTGGTCCTTGAATTGATTAAAGAGTTCGATGACATCATCTTCTGCTACTTTCCACGAGATGAAAATCAGATGGCCGATGCTTTGGCTACCGTAGCTTCCATGATTAAGGTAAACAGACAAGAAGATGTAAAACCCATCCAGATGAGTATTTATGAAACTCCAGCTCACTATTACAATATTGAAGAAAATGAAGAAAATGATGACACCCTTAGTATCATGATATATTGCAATACGTCAGGAATCGTGAGTACCCGGACTAGGCAACCGAGAATGATAAAAGGATATTGAGAAGATTAGCCATTGACTATGTCTTGGACGAAGAAATCCTATACAAAAGAAGAAAGGATCAAGTGCTATTGAGATGCATGGACGCTGTAGAGGCTAAGAAAATCTTGGAAGAAGTCTATGAGGGCGTCTGTAGGACACACGTTAATGGTTTTACAATGGCCAGACAAATTATGAGATTCGGGTATTATTGGTCCACTATGGGAGGAGATTGTATCAATTACACCAAGAGATATCATAAATGCCAAATCTAATGAGACAAAATTTATGTGCCTCCTTCACCTCTGCATGTCATAACTTCCCCATGGCCTTTCTCTATGTGGGGTATGGATGTGATCGAACCAATATCACCAAAAGCTTCCAATGGGCATCGGTTCATCTTTGTGGTTGTCGAGTACTTCACCAAATGGGTAGAAGCCACTTCGTATGCCAATGTTACAAAATTGGTAGTGAGCAAATTCTTGAAAAAGGAGATCATATATCGATATGGAATGTCGGAGAGGATCATATCTGACAACGCATTAAACTTGAACAATAGTATGATAACGAAGGTCTGCAGTCAATTCAAAATCAGACACCACAACTCATCACCGTATCGCCCAAAAATGAATAAGGTAGTAGAGGTAGCCAATAAAAACATTAAGAAAATTATGGGGAAGATGACTGAGACCTACAAAGATTGAAATGAGAAGTTACCATTTGCCCGCTTTGCTTATCGAACATCAATCAGAACCTCTACTGGGGCAACGCCTTTTTCTTTGGTATACGGAATAGAAGTAGTTTTACCAATTGAAGCTGAGATCCCATCCCTTCGAGTGTTGTCGAAGCTAAATTTAGATGAAGCAGAGTGGATTCAGTCTCGATATGATCAGTTGAACTTGATTGAAGAAAAGAGGCTAAGAGCTATCCGTCATGGACAGATGTACCAAAAGTAGATGATGCGAGCCTATGATAAAAAGGTGCGCCCTAGAGAATTCCATGAGGGGGACTTGGTTTTGAAAAACATCCTTCCCATACAAAAAGATTTCAGAGGGAAATGGATGCCAAACTGGAAAGGACCTTATGTGGTGAAGAAAACCTTTTCTGGAGGAGCATTGATTCTAGCCGAGATGGATGGTAAAAATTTGCCCAATCCTATGAATTCGGATTCCGTTAAGAAGTATTTCACCTAAAGAGGGGGAGGCCAAGGAGAAATCCGGTAAAGGGCGCTTTAAGACTAAAAAAAATAGAGAGGCCAAGGCGAAAACCCGCAAAGAACGCTTTGAGACTAAAGGAGTTTTTGAGTTAAAAACCCGAAAATGGGCGGCTCAAATTTTGAATATGGGGCATGTGGTAGTCTTGTCCTCTCAAATTAACAAGAAGGAAAAACATTACATTTTGAGGCATCAACAAAATACTTGAGATCTCCTGAGCGCACATCTAACTCGAAATAGTCTTCGAGAAGTTTGAATAGAGAAGCTCATGCTGCGATACTTGGGGCACCTTTTTCTTATCTTATTCATTTTGTACCTTAGCAAATTTGCTATCTTGATTAATTTATTCACTTTGAGTTTTGCGCTCAATAAAATTCCACCTTATCCATTATGATAATCTCTTTCAAGCATTTTTTATTGAAACAACAATTTTTGGACTTATAATATTCACATAAAAGAAGTTATGCATATTACCCTAGAAAGTCTATAAATAGTACAATGACCTGAAACAGACTAGTTAGAACTAACTAGATTCAAAAGTTGGAAACATTGGAAAAAGAATAGTCCAAATTGTGACTATCTCTTCAGATTTTCTGTTAAAGATACCGGCTAAACAAGAAGACACGGTAGCACATCAATGATAGAACCTTGATGAACAACGAGTGATGACAACCTAAGCATTAAAAAGGGATCGCTCTTGAAAAATGACATTCTGCATTCACGCAAATATTATTCATAACACGTTTAGTTAGGAGCATTTGATTCAGTTCGATCATAGCATCCTAATCATTTGGCATAAGCATAGATACACGAAACTGATTCTACAGATCATGTCCCTAGAGGAGGGTGTAGCAACATCGGTGAATTTATGGATCTTATCTCCATGAGGTAGCAATAGAGCAAATCGAAGATGACGAATCTTATCTCCCTGAGGTAGCAAGGGAGCAGATTCAAGCCACTAGCCTTGTCTCCTTGAGCAGTAATGGAGCAGGCTGAAGATCGTAGATCTTATCTCAATGAGGTTGTAACACCCCTCGCCCGCATCCAACGCTGGGACGATGTTCGAGGTGCTACCTGACTTTTACTAACACTTCTATACTAAATAGGGTCATGAAATCTCAAATAATTAAAAACTTTCTTTTCACATACAATTTGTCCCATATATGGGCTTACGAGGCCCAAAACATACATCCGGAGTGGTTCGAGACCCAACCGAGAACTCATGAAAAACTTAGAAAATCTCTTACATCAAGGCTTCATACGCCCGTGTGGGTATAGAGCACACGCCCGTGTGCTAGGGACACGCCCGTGTCCCGAACCCATGTCCAAAAACCTGGACAAATACAAGGCTATTTTCCAAGCCATTTTGTCACCCTCACAACACATGCACACATACTTATACAATAGCATACAACATGGCAAAATTAGGCACTTAAACATTCCTAACATGACATGACCATGGTAATTTCACATGCAATAGATATCATAGATTTTTCTCACATCTTTACCACATTCATGCTATAATCATTATAAACTCATCACGTAATACCATAGCACATGCATGTATAATTAAAATGAATTTACAATCCCATAATCAAAATAGGCCAACACATATGGTCAAAGCCATATCACATACTCTAATATTTAAACTCCTATACATGCCATAGACTCAAAGTACTTGAAATCACTACACCAATAGCGTTAGCTTGACAGTGTGATAATATCTCCGACGAACTCCAACCCGAGCAAACTTGGAAACCCTAGAGAACATGGGAAAGAAGGGGGGTAAGGTTTCGCTTAGTAAGTTCATATGAAAACAATAAGCAACTCATTAACTTGTTTTATCAATATTTACAACATATTCTCAAGTTCACGACAAGCTATTTTCCTGCGCAATAGTTACTAAATTATTTATCTCTGGAGCTATGAAACTCCAAATTAAGTTCTGTAAATTTTATCTAAAACTATACTCATTTACATTTCTTCCATAAAATTTTCAGAATTTTTGGTCAAGCCATTTAGTACAGTTTATTAGTTAAAGTACCCCCTGTTTCAGGGTATGACTACTCTGACCCTTGTGCACTATGAACCGAATTTATACCTTTACAGAATTCCAATGACCATGCCGTTTATTTCCCTTAAAAATAGACTCAATAAGGAATCCATGAATGTAAGGTATGACTCTTAATAATTTTTTTAAAATTTATGGTGAATTTATAAAGTTAGAACAGGGGATCTCGAATTTATTCAGACCCTATTTTACAAGAATTCAAATATCACACAATATAGAATTCTTTTTCTTCCCCTGTTTCTTTTATGTAAAACTAGACTCATTAAGCTTTAATCCCATTTTTTATTCTGCCTCTAAATCATTTTTCACTATTTTTAGTGTATTTTCAAAGTTACACTACTGCAGTAACTCAAATCTGTCAAGGCTAAGTTACTCATTCATGATCATTGTTCACAAAATTAATACAACATCATTTCATCCATCATGGTAAGAACACATATTATGCATCCTAGATCATCACATATCAAGGCATTTTCATAGGCTTAATATACATACTTGCACAACTCGTAACATAACTCAAGTGTATACTCACCAATGACTTACCTCATTGGGACCATCATCAACTCTTTCATTGGATTACCCGTTGAACACTTGGAATACTAATTGGATACTCGGAAAAGCCTTTGCACATAAGTGCCTCAATTGTAGCTAAAGCTACCTCATATCCGATGACATTTCAATGCTCACTCTCGAGCTAGTTATCTAGACTCATAATTCCTAGTGACATGTCACTCGTATCCTATTCTATTCCTAAGGTTCAAACAGGATTTTTCCTCGTCAATTAAGGCTTTGTCTTATCATAGCTCTATTAATCACATACACTTAATATCTGTACAATTCATGTAATGATAACATTTAAATACATGTATAGCATGGTATTGTTTACATACAAACTTACCTCGATACCACAAAGGTGAAAAGGACATAATCATCCCTTAATCAATTTCTTTCTGTTCTAGGTCCAAATCTCGATTTCCTTGATCTATAATATCATATTTAGCCTACCAATCAGTCACAATATTCATATGAGTCTAAAAATCATATTTTTACAAATTTTCATTTTAACCCCTAGACCTTTGCATATTTGCACTTTTTCCCCAATGCTCGTAAAATAATTTTTATCACATTTCTTTACTCCTTGAGTCTAGATGAACCGTTTTCATAACTATAACAACTCATAATTTCAACTATTTTACACATTACAACTCATTTTACAACTTAGCAATCTAGCCCTTTTTTTAAGGTGTTTTCATGCAATTTCTTTCACAAAAGTTATTTACTAGACAACTAGGACTCATAATCTTCCATAAAAACACAGCAAACAACACATTTACTTTCATAGCAAAACCCTAGGCTCTTCATCATTTTGCAAAATAGTCCCCTCTTATGAAAGCTCATGCTTTAGGGGTTCCAAAAATGTAAAAATCATCAAGCAAAGACATTAAAATCACTTACAAGCAAGGGAAATATGTTGCTGAAATTTTCCAGCTTCAAAACCCTTTCTTTGCTGCATATTTTGGTGAAGGAGAAGAGAAAAATGATAGCTTTTTCTTTTTGATTTGTTAATAATAAAACTAGTCAAAATTGGTGATCAAATTTCACCTAATTTTGACTTTTCAACAATTTTGTCTCCCATGGCCGGCCATCACACTTTCAATGGCCTAATTTCACTTTAAAGACCCCCAATTTAAGATACAAGGCAATTTAACACCTTTAGGTATTAAAACACAACTTTTACCTTTTACGCGATTTAGTCCTTTTTCGAAATTGGGCTAGAAATTGCTAAAATTAACTTACCAAAATTTACATGCATTTATAAAATTATATTATAACACATAAAATAATACTAAAATAATTTTCTCTGGCCTCGAAATAGTGGTCCCGAAACCACTGTTCCAACTAGGCCCAAAATCGGGCTGTTACAGAGGTAGCAATAGAGCAGTTTGAAGACGACGAATCTTATCTCCCTGAGGTAGCAAGGGAGTAGATTCAAGCCGCTAGCCTTGTCTCCCTAAGCAGGAGTGGAGCAGGCTGAAGATTGTAGATCTTATCTCCCTAAGTAGTAGTGGAGCAGATCGAAGATGGCAAATATTATCTTCCTGAGGTAGCAAGGAAGCAGATTTAAGTCACCAAGTCTTATCTCCCTGAAGTTGTAGTGGAGCAGACTGAAGATAGCAGATCTCATCTCCCTGAAGTTGCAGTGGAGCAGATTGAAGCCACCATCCTTATCTCTCTGAAGTTGCAATAGAACATGATAAAAATACACAAATCTCTTCTCCTTGAAATTAAGTTGGAGCGGGTCAAAGCACCAATTCCTATACCTCTGAAGATATAGTGGATTGGAACGAGGTTATTTGAAGAAGAAGAATAGAAGCGCTAAGACTCAGCGGGTCCATGCAAAATTGGCCCTTTTATAGTCTTTGCTCCATTCTCGTTATACAATAATGAGCAAAGAGGGACAACTGTAATAGGCCAATTTTGGCCCAGATTAAAACAATAAATAAAACCGAATAAATAAACAGTCCAGGGCCAAAATTATAACCCAAATTACAATAGTCCATAACCCAACAAAAAATGTGATCCAAACCTAAAACCTAGCCCAGAAATACAAGGCCCAAATGGCCCAAAATTAAAACACTAACAGAAACCCCAGGGTTTCTCCCCATTGCGCCGTAGCCAAGCCCCAACCTCCATGCGCCCACAGCCACGACCACCTCACTATGTAGCTTCTCCGTACCTCCGTACGATGCCAGAAAATGCCATACCTGCAGAGAAAACAAACAACCACAACAGCACAAAGAAGTAGCAAAAAAACTTGTATTTTTCATTTATTTTGGTTCGGCTATAATGCCAAAGAGAGGAGAACTGTAATTTTTTTATGCATATTGAATTAAAAAGCAACCAAAAATTATCAAAAGGTGATTTTCAAATGCTTTATACATTCTTTCTTTTCAATCTGTTTTCTTTCTGGATTTTTCATGTAGTTTTAGCATAAGAAAATGAAAAGGAGAAGGCTTACCTTCGCGAATGAGCCATCAGAGTCCTTATCTCCTTCGTTGAAATTGAAGCTTAAGATAGGTTTCTGGGGCTGAAATCGGCAACCCTTGAGGCTAGGTCTTAAACGGGGGGAGCCACTGCATGCCATCATCCACGATTATAGTGATGGAATGGTGGTTGGACGGCGGACTGAATAAGGGAAAATATTTAGGGTTTTCCATTTTTTTCCCTTTTCTTTGTTGAAATGTTTAAGTTTTTTATGATTATTTTTTTCTTTTTATATACGACACGAAACGATGCCGTTTAAGGCATGATTCAGTGGCCTTGAAATGACGTCGTATAAGCCTCATCCGACCCGACCAGATTCAGTGCCCCTAGGATCCGCATGTTTCTTCGGAGAGGGGATATTTTCGCAATTAGTCCTTCCTATTTGCGTTGTTATTTGATTGAGTCCTTTTTTGTTTCTTTCACTTTTTAATTTTTTTCTTGAGATTTGTACGCAGTTTTAATTTAGCCTATAGTTAAACGCTGCGTTTTGGAAGCTGGAATATTTCCAGCTTTGATCCCTATACATTCGCGCACATTGCGCTTTAGTCCTTGCTTTAATTTCAATGGTTTATTTTATTTATTAAGTACCTCTTTTAGTTTAATTTTATTTTAATTGAGTCTTTTTAATTTGTATAATTCATTATATTTTTTAAATTCATTTAACATTCATTTTTGTAATTTCTTTTTCATATATATTTTGAGTTACTTTGATAAATTTACTTTGTTCTTTATAAAATCATCATCTTAAAGTTCCTTTTATAACATATTATTTTAAAATTTTGTATAATATTTCATTTAAATGTTCTTATATTATTATACATATATAGTCCATGATAAAGTTGATTTTATTCTATATACATTATTAATTTCATGTTATTTTATACATATAATTTATTCTAAATCTATTTATATATATGTTTTTTTAAATCTCTTATGTATATAGTTCATTCCCTAATAACATATTTTATTATATGTTTTTGTTATTTAAAATTTTACATATTTTATATATTATTTAAATTATTTTTTTTGTATGTATATTGTCAACCTCAAATAGATGTATCATCTTTTAAGATATCTTGCACATTATTTGATTCAATTTCTTCTTTTTATAACATGTATTTTAATAATTATTTAGGTATTATTATTATTATTATTTTATTTTATGCATGTAAATTATTTCAAATTTTAGCATGTGTTATCCATTTGCAATTTTTTCATATAGTTTTTAAATTGTTTTGTATCATATTGGCTCCTAGTCTACGTATTGTTTCGCATGTTATGTGTAGTTTTTGGTTTTCATGTTGATTCATATATTATCGTTTTATATTGTCTATTAGTCTTTTGTGGTACTTTCTTAATTTTATTTATCTATGTCTGAAAGCTTGCTATAGTTTTATTTGGATCTGTTTCTTTAACTAGCAATATTTCTATTTTTCGTTATTTAGATTATTAATGTTTGGATGTGAGCTCATTGTTATTGTATATTTGCAAATTTGTTCTTTTTATTTTTACATCTATACAATTTTCACTCATTAGTAGGATACATTATTCGTGTATGTTGTTCCATGTTTATAATTTCGCTTCCTATTCACAAGTGTAGCATTGTAATTTTCAACTTATTGTTCTAAGATTAATTATTTCATTTTATTTCAAGTCAAACTAATGTGTTTTGAGCTGGCTTTACAATTGTTTATTTGAAAATTTCCTTAAAAAAAAGGCAATGTTTGATGTTTGGAAATTCGGGAAATCGTGCCCTAAAGTACTGGGTTTCGATTCTCCGTTTGTCCAAAATAATCAAATATTCCTTTAAAATTTCGTCCGTGTTTTCTAATTTTTAAAACAAGGCAATGTTCTATGTTTGGAAATCCGAGAAATCGTGCCCTAATATGCTGGGTTTCAGTTTTTTCGTTGGACCAAATAGTCGAATATCCTTTTTTAATTTTCAAATATATGAGCTTTTGGAGATCGAAGAATTGATCGAGAATTGATTGTGGTTTCGAGGGTTTAAAGGGTTGTGTCCTAACGTGTTGGATATGATATTGTATTCCTTCGAAACAAGAGAATTTTAACATCCAATTTGAGTCATTCAAATGTTTTAAAAGGAACCATATTTCAAAATATTTTTTAAATCTTAGACATAAGGACAGTACTTAGTCAATTTGGTACCAATTTTGGGCGTATTGAGGGTGCTAATCCTTCCTCGTACATAACCGGCTCCTGAACCCATTTTCTCAAATTTTCGTAGGCCAAAATTGATTTAAATAGAATAAAATATTTTATTAGGTGATCCAATCACACCTAAGCAAAAAAAGATTGGTGGCGACTCCATACTTCGTTTTAAGGTCGATCCCTACTTTTTTCAGAAAAAAAAAAAGATTTCCACAATAATTTTCTCTAATTCATTCTTTTGTATTGTCGGATACTTGTAAGGTTGTATTTTAACGATTTGACCTTCATCAATAAGAGGAACCTTGTGGTCATGTTGTCTAGCCGGCGGTAGTCCTTGTGGCACTTCAAATATCATAGCATATTTATTTAACAACTCATCAAGACCAGGTTGTATTTGCTCATATCGTACAGGCAGTGTACTATCATCTTGTTTATGATGTTGAAGAACCATGACACTATAAGAACCTTTAATTGATAAAGGAACCTAAGAAGCTGCCATTTTTTACATAAAAATTACCTCACCAGATGTCAATTCTTGCCATTTAATCTTTTGCCCCTATTGCAGAAATTGAATTGTCAATGATTCGAAATCTCACACAATAGGCCACAAGGTCACAACCCATTGTACACCAAGTAACGTATCACACCCTTGAAGAGGTATCACAAAGAAATCAGTTGTAAACGCAATATCCTGAACCGACCAATCCAAATCCCTACAAATTTCGGATGATTTCAACAATCTACTATTAGTAACCGTAACAGTAATTCGCTTCATTTTGTGCACACTACAGCTTAGTTGTTTAATCAAGTACTTATCTACAAACTTGTGAGTACCACAAAAATATTCGCCTTCTGGTTTTTGGATACCCTCGCACTTAAATGGTTTGGTATCCCTTAGTTCCAATCGTAACATGCAAGAAAATAATGGGTGACTCTGCAAGCTTTTTAGTAGTTGATTCCAATTCCTCCATGCTTTCTAAACAAGCTAAGAACTCTTTCCCATCACCATCATGATCAGGCTCAATCAATATTTGGTACAGTCGAGACTTCATACACTTACGACCCATTGTTCAGTTCTCCTTTCATCGATCCCTTTCTTATTTACTTGGGTTCTTAGTGCTAGTAGTGGTCTTAGCCGAGTTGGTAATAGTTGAAGACGATGTAGTTTGGTTAATATTGGAAGTTGATGGTCTAGTAGAATGTGTGGGATTAGGTACTTGATTTAAGACATTGAAAATCAGAATCAGCCCACTTCCCAGAATCAATCTTAAAGAGCATTATGCCTACAAATAATGGGCTTAAATCACCAGTTATCTCCTAAATTTTCAAGCTTTTTGGCTTTATTTCTTTTTCATGAATTCACAAATAGTTGTATTTCTCAACCTTAGAATTGTTGAAAATAGAAGGGATTTTATCTAAAATCTCAGCGAATTGGAAAAGGTAATATTAGCAGAAAAGGGTTTATATTTTTCTATTGGTTTTGAACTTTCATTTATTTATTTATTTATTTTAAGATAAGGAGTAAGAGTAAGAGTAAAAGTCAAATGAAAACATTAAGATAAGTAATTTGTTGCAACACCTATAATTCAATCAATTTTAAGTATTAATGCGGAGATGTTGAAGGAAGCAGGGTTTGTTACTAGGAGGGGAATTATTTATTCTTCCTACTAATGATGAAATTATCACTTTAGGGTTTTTTCTTTAAAAAGAAGAAGCTATTCAGTATTAATGGTATTGAGTGAAAAAATTTCAAGTTAGTTGAGTTGATGTGTCCTATTTTATCATCCTAATTCGATTTGAATTTTTTTTTGAATCAAGTCGAGTGAAATTGTTCGAGTTAAATTAAAAAATTAAACATGCCAAATTAAAATCTTGTTACAGTATAACTAATTCCATGTTAAAGCACATAAATTTGAAAACTCTTTTAAAGAAAAATACTTTAGTATGATAAACTTGAATCATTAATTAACTTATTTAGGTACCAAATTATTCTAGAAAATTTTTATTTTTTTTACTTTTTTTATATATTTCTAGAATTTTTATAATTTTTGTTGAGAAAGTGACCAATTTGCTCATTTTAAAATTTGACATCAATCTATTATTTGAATTGTAAAATTCAACTTGATTCGAACTCAAAACTCGAATTACTTATTCAAGTTGACTCAAATAATTTGAATAACTTGATTCAATTAACTCGAAATTCAAATTTTTTTTTGATTTTTTCGAAACAAATCAAGATTTGCTCACCCCTAACAATTGGTCCCCATATTTTTTCGTTTTGAGCAATTTAATTTTTTTTCTTTTATGTTCTTTTAACTTTCCTTTTTTTTTTCATTATCTTCTGCTTCTCACTCTATTTTCCTCACTTCTTCATCTCTTTTAACGTAGTTTTCTTTTTTCTTTTTTTATATTTTCCATTTGTTAAAACATTTTTATATTTATGAAAAAAAAAATGTGAAAGTTGGAACCAAAATAAAAATTGCTTCGCATATTCTCACCTCACAATTACAAACCCTCATAATCAATCATCATTTTAACGAACCAATTTGGATCTCTCAATGACCTAGTCCACAAGCTCGCCTCACTCGAAGACCTCACCAGTCGTGACATATGGCAGTCCACCCTCAACAACGTTTTCTGAGCCCGTTTCCTTAACCTCTTAATCACCCCCATGACCACCTTATCTATCTTACCTACAACATTCTCACCCTCTCGAAACTATGTTGTTTCATGGATTTTTCAAATGAGCTCTACACTCTCATTGACTAAAATGGTCACCATACGAAACTTATCCTCAACTTTATTGAAACCAGTTTGATTCCATGCCCCCTTTCTTTCTTCGGTTCATCCATGCTCGACTTCTAATCAAGCTTCCTTAGAAATATCCAAGAAGTTTTAGATCAATTTTATTATTTGCTTAATTTTATTCGTTAGAAAATAAAAAAAAAAGAAATGAATAATCTACACGATTCCGTAAAAGTTTGGAAATAGAAAAAAATTGTTTTAAATATAAAGAATTCAATTTATATTTAGATTTGATTAATGATATGGTTTTTATATTGATTAGTTAGATCCAATTTTAGTTTCAAAATTAAGTTATATTCAAATCGAGATTTGATTAAGAATGATTGATATTCAGTTTTGAGTGAAATTCAATTTAAGAATCATGTGAAAGAAACAAGGGCTTGGTGGACTATTTTGGTAGTTCACCCTTTAATTTTTGCCTCTTTTAGCCCTTAAACTCACCCTAAAATGATGGAAAAGTTAACACTTGACATGGCATATACTTGGTCACAGTAGTAATTAATTAATTTTTAAAATTAAAAACATTGATTTTTTTAATTTTTTAAAATTAATTAATTGTTGATATGGCATCCACATGTAATGCCACATCAGTAAAGTTAACAAATGTTTAACTTTTCTCTCCATTTTAAGATGATGAAATTAAATTAATATGTTTTTATTTTAGTAAAAGATTGTATTAAATGAAAAAAGTTGATATATTTAAGTAGAAAAAGGTTAAAAATATATTTTTTAACTTTAATAAGATAATATATTGAAGATTGAAATCTCTTTTATCAAATAGTGAGATTTTGTTTAAATTATTCCTAAGCCAAAAAACACGCAGTCAAAAATTCAACTTTGATATTTCGACTGAAGAAGAAGAAAAAAAAACTCCAACGGTGATATTTGGTATTTCCTGTTGAAAGAAAAAGGCTTAATTCTATATCCAGTCCTTATATTCTTTGAACTTTTGGAATTTATATTCCTCTACTTTTATTTTGAGAAACTTAGTCTTAATTTGTTTGATTTAAAAATTAAAATGTTTTTAATAACATATAAAATCAAACAAATAACACTAGTAAACAATCTATGTTAATTTTGAATATGTGATGTTTTATTATTTAAAGTTCTTATTTAAAAATTAAGTTCTAATTGATAGCACATTTAAATTTTAAAGAGACTAAATTCTTGAAACTGAAAAACTAGAGTGTTAAATTTTAAAAATTTAAGGAGTAAAGGGACTGAAGACGGAATTAGACCAAAGAAAAATATGATAAAAAAATCTAAAAAACACGGACTGAATGCAAAATTAAACTAAAAACAATTTTGTTGAGAGTGGGATTTGAACCCACGCCCTTTCGGACCAGAACCTTAATCTGGCGCCTTAGACCAACTCGGCCATCTCAACCTTGTTGAGCAAGATCCATAACTAAAATATATTTTTCTTAAATAAAATCTTTCTCTCCGACATATTCTTGTTTTCCCTCGGCTGTATTTTATTTAGTAAACAAAAAAGAAAGGAAAGAAAGATGGTGGACTTATAATTGTGTTTAACTTATTACACATACATAAAACTTTTAACTTATTAATTAATAACTAAATTTGTGTCTAAATTATCAATCCTAGTGTTTATTATATACTCACCTATTATGTCGATTGCATCCGGCTTCATTGAGTTCTAGGAAGGGTCAACGGTGGTTACCCCTCAGCATGGCGAAAGTATTGTTCATTTATGTACTTGTTAATACTGTGTGTATGCATGTGTTATGATCCTATGAACCTCTACCAAGCAACAAAAAATTGCTAAGAGCAATTTGGATTTGACAACTTGCTATATTAATGCATTATATATTAAACTTCTAGCCATCGTCTTTCTTTTGATATAATTTTTAAACTATTCATAACTCTTAAACTTATAAAAAAAATATTATATGTTCGAACCATAACTTAAAGTTCTTAGTGATGTAAAACTAAGTCAACAAGATTTAACTACCCTTAACTCTTAATTACAAGCTCAACCACTTAGTTTCCATAAACTCAAACATGTTTGAGACTTGTAGCTTGTAGCTACCATATTTTATAAGTTGACAGAGGAGCAGGGGGAAAGCAAGAAAGGAACCAGAAGGATGGAAGATGGTCGGAAAGAGGAACTATGTATTGAGCACCAAAAGTAAAAGGGGAGGGGGGTATTTTAGATTCGTGAGTTGTGACTAGTGTGCCCACTTTATCTTGAAGGAAATGTCGATGCATTGAAGTTAGGACTGGGAGGCATATTCCCCCAGCAGTTGCATTAAAATCACTTTCATAAAGCGTTTAAAAGCAAAAGCTAAACTTAGTGGAAATGTGGAGAAACCAATCTAACTCCATTATAGGTGAAATTGGGCTAAGTTTAATTCAAATTTATTTATAATATTAGTAGCCTTCACATTTGTTTATATTCTCTCGACCATTAAATAGGAGAATAAAGGAGATTTAGCATACCCGAACTCATAACGTCATCCTACACTGACAATAATATTAATACCAACCGAATTAAGATTCAATCGGCTATTTTCCAAATTTAATATTTATTTAAAAACTCTCACATAAACAGAGAATCCATTTATTTTGTCTTTGCATATCCCCCTTTGTATATATAGTCTCTCAACCCACAATAATATTAAGACCGACGGTAAAAATTAAGAAAGATCCTGAGACCTCCAATAGGACCATATATGTTGCGAATGAATTAGTAATATAAAGTTGTAAGTTTGTGTAACTTTGGCAGCTTTTGCTTTTGAAAAAAAGAGCACTTCTTGGGGAAGAGATAGGAATAAAGGGTTAAATTGCCTTGAAGTGGAATCAAATCAGGAAATGAAGCTGCCAATGCCATGCATGCAATTGCAAATGCAAACAAAGAAAGGTGCAGCATGCAGGTGTGGTGTGGAAGGCTTTTGAGTTTTATTCATGCCATTTACACCAGCAAGATGTTTCAAAGAGACACGGAAGTTCCAAAGGCCAAAGGAATCCAGCAGAGGTAAGCCTGGCCACTGATTACTGCTGCTGAGTCAACGTGATACTCTTGTTTCTACCATACAATCACGTCAAATTTTGGGGTTTTGCCCTACTACTATAATTAAATTACAGGTTTAATCATTATACTTTAATTTAGCATAATTTGATCCATTTATTTTTATAATGTCATTGATTAATTCAAATAGTTAATATCGTTAACTATTTTTGTCAAAATAGTGACTTGGATTTTTGTTTAAAACACATTCTAAGGTCAAAATTATGCATGTCAACACGATGAGTATAAAATGTTTTTAAGAAAAAAAAATACTTACATTAACATTTTAATTGGAACTATAAAAATTAGCTAATCACATTATAAAAGCAGAGGGATGAATGTCAAATTCTTCTTAGTGTAATGATAAATGACTCGTGTTTGTTTAAACTATTTTTGACACTGGGTATCGAGTTCAAAATTTTGGACAATTATACCCTAACAAAACATAAGGTTAAAGTGTAAATTTGCCACTAGGTGAATATTGAAATTGTTGTATTATATTTTAATAGATGTTTTCCATGACACTTTAAAGTATAGATAAATTTATCACTAAATTTTTATGTGATTGAAATTTGTCACTAAACTTTAAATTGTATTAAATTTTTTCATCAACTTTGATTTTTAAAATAAAAACATTACTGCCCAATATTGATTTTTGATTATTTGAAAATAAAATTTAACAAAAAATCTTTTAAATAATTTATTTTAATAGTTAACAATGAATTGACTTATAAAATATTAAAATTAGTATAGCTTAGAACTTTTGTTTAATGAAAGAAAGACTTGAAAAACAAACATATATATAAAATAAAAAACTTAAAGTTTATTTTTTTATAAAGTAATGGTTTTATTAATTTTAATATTATATTATTTAATTAATTTTGTTAACTATTAAAATAAAATTAAAATAATTTTAATTAAATATTTTCTCCAAATTATTTTAAATTAAATTTGAATAGAAAAATTCATTAAAAAACCATATTTTAGTAACAAAATTCAATCAAAACAAAAGTTAAGTGACAAAATCTAATATAGTGTTAAAATATAGTGGTAAAATTACGTAGTTCAAAAAGTAGAATAACAAATACCAATCAAAATAAAATATAATGGTAAATTTCAAATTTTAACTAAAGTATAATGACAAATTTTACACATTAACCCAAAAATTAGAGGAGAAAATTATGATAAATATAAATATAAAGACTAAATCTTAAATTTGATGATAATAGAGGATGAAAATAAAAACTTGACCATACAATAATTATGCGTGGAGCAACTATGTATTTATTAAATGAATATTTTTATTTAATAATAAAATTGGTATGAGGACAACTTGCTGGTAAAAAGAGCCAAATTTGGTGTGGAAAAATGCCAAATTTATTGGTGAAGTTCCCAATGCATGGTCAGATTTAAGGTTCCATTAGGGGCCCTTCGGGTGGGGGTAATTCAAGGTTAAATTGATATAGTATGCAAGAGTTCTTCTATTTTTGAATAAAAACATTGGGTAAAAAGATGACATCTTTCCAACAATCAACTCCACCCACCTTCAATCTATTCCATGTAGGATTAAGTTTTGAAGTCATAAGAAGTGAATTTATTCTTCTTTGTTGTTGGGCTAAGATTAGATTTTATCATTCGCCTGATGCAAACACAATCAAGATTCGAATACATAAAAAATATTTTAAAGACCATAAAAACAGAGAAAATGATGGCCCTCCATTTGTTAGGTTATTTCCCAGTGCAAGAGGGCATTAATGTATGTTTTAGAATTTTTTTTTAAAATATTTTACTAAATCAAAATGTTAGACATAATTGTACAAAATTTGTAATTTAATGTAGGTAAACATATAAGCAACGTACATTATTTGACATCTAATATCAACCAAAATTTGGTGTTAAAAATCTTCTGTGGCTGCGCTGGACTTTGTTGACACTCAAGCTACTCATATTCATTCAAGGTACAACCTGCATTAACAGTACCAAATTTTTATTTTATCAAAATTAATGAGTTCCCTATATACCACAAAATAATATATTGACCTAATTATATAGAAAAATCCTACTGAAGCATGTGATACATGTACGTACTGTAGAGTCAAATGTTCAAACTTTAGTTGGTCAATTTGTTTATGGTTTTTCCAAAATTTTGCTTTGAACAGCAAGGATTGAAGTTAAGAGTCTTAATAGTTTCACTGATAAAAAGAAGAATAATATCTCATGGTAGTGATTCTTAACAGGAAAATCCAAGCACACATTCTGATTCCAAGGAGACGATCCAACTTATTTATTAATGACGAATTTTAATATGATTTACTTATAGAATCCGATACCTTCAATGGTCTTTTTTTTTTTTAAGGCTTTTAATTCTTCCTGCAAAGTAACGAACAATTCAAATCTTCCAAAAGAGAAGCATAATCACCATTTTTTTAATTCGGACATAAAAAACACCATCAAGAGACGACAAAACTCAAAAGCACTATCTCATCTGACATACTCTAAAAAAATGAAGTGGCTCCCTCCCCACCCCACCATTGTTATAGTGAAACAGCAACCACTGTTTTCCAAAAATAAAAAATAAATAAAAGATTGCACCATCTTTTTCCATGCATGAATAAACAAATTCCCACGGCATTACTAACCATGATAGAAATTACTTATTAATCAATTGTGGCCGACAGCATAAAAAAAATTGATTTCATATCCTTGCCTGGCATCTAGGAAAAGTATCATTTTCAAAGTTGCCAAAAACTTATCAATTTAGAAAGATACGATTGGTATTGTTGATGGGGTGACAATGCTAAGTTCATATTTGTGTTTAAATTATCAATATTTTTTTATAATTATGATAGGATTTAAATTCGTATTATATAAATTTGGTTGGGGTTGCCGTTAGTGCAGGTTGCTGACGCGGGGTTGCAATTAAGAGTGGGGGTCTTTGTAGTGTGTATTTTGGAATGCTTTTCTCATGCTCCATGTTTTCTTTACTGACCCAACATTAATTAATAAAAGATTAGTTTAGCATTTTGTATGACGGTGTTTTCGTAAGTGCAATCAATAGACACTTGTCAAAACATGGTGATGTGTTAAAACTTAAAACATGTGATGATGGGCAACAGCTGTTAGCAATGTCCAAAAGGTTGACTTGTTAGACGCTGTCAAAACCACTATTACATTGATCTATGAGAGTTCTTGGACTTTGCTTGGACCACCCTGGTAGACAGTGACTCAAGCTCTTTCTCTCCCCTCTTAATATTGCTGCTGTTGTCACACGTTTAAAGACCTTAAATATTATTGTAATCCAAGATCATGGTTTTTACTTTTTAGCCATTAGCCCCACATCTTGAGTAAATAATTATTGTTTGTGGGGGGTTATGGCCTATGTGAAACAGCCTTCATGTGATTAACTTCCGGTGCTAAGCTTTTCTTCGCACGTATTTATATGCAACATATCCCCACTTCCATTTCCACCATTCCAATTCCCAACACACACACTCTCTCTCTCTCTCTCTCTCTCGCTTACTTGAAGGGCAGTGTGGCTAAAACCATGAAGCAAAGCTTTATTTCTGGTGTTCTTCTTCTCTTCTTCCTGTTTCTTATTTCCTCTTCCCATTTATCTGCTCGTTCCCTAGCAAACAAACAAGGTAAGTGCCTGCCTGTGAGCACCCCATTTTTTTTATTCGGTTTTCGAGGAAATTCGAATTTGGATCCGAGATTTCCGCAGCAATGAACCTATCTTCTTCATCTGCAGGAAAAGAAGAGGTAGAGCTTACTCAAACAGCGGATATGGAAGACAATGAACTAATGAATGTAAGCTTCAAATCCTATCTCTTTTTCATCAGCCTTTCATCTTTTAATATTTGGCTAAATATTTTGATGTTTTTGTTTTCCAATGCTTTGCAGCAGCTATTGGGGGTAGAAGCTTGTGATGCTGGAGATGATGAATGCTTGAAGAGAAGAATAATCTCAGAGGCTCACTTGGATTACATTTACACCCAGCATCATAAGCCTTGAGGACTATTCCTTGTATATATTCTTGTTAAGTTGTTCCATGTATAATTAAGTTGTCTGGGAACCTTCAGAATGGATTATGGTTAAGGTTTATGAATATGTATGTTAGTATAAACTTAATTATGATTATTAATGTAAGTGTTAAACCTAATTATGTAGCTAAATAGTTTTGTAATATGTGAGATTTGCCTCTGGGGTGTTATATTATTTTGACTTGATAAAACCAAGGTAAGATGTTGAAAAGCAAAGCCAAAAGTAGTTCCCCACCACCCAAAGTAGTTCCAAAGTTTTATGGAAAGACAGTTTCAAATCTAAGCTAGTTTGGTGACTATGGGATTCAAAGCAATTAAGTGGACAGTTGGGGAATTTATGCTCTTGCAAATTTAGTCACAGATTTCTACTGCATTAATTCACTTTCGGCTGTTCAAAGTTCCCAATCCTATGGCATACTAGGCTGAAGCTGCCGATTCTACAACTTATCTTAAATAACTCCTTTTGACCACTTCAGCCTACTGATCTGATAAGTCTTAAATATCACTACTTCAAAGTGTATATTATGTTGTTGAAGGAAGAACAATAAATGGCAGCCTCTTCTTTCCCCATGCATGATGACCCAATTTCATAACCCAACGTTTATTAGGTAAAGTTGCAAGGAATTTCAGCAAGGATTCTGGTTTAATCTTCTAAATGAAGAAATCAGTGCCGAGCTCTCGGTTCGATTTCAAGTTTAATTGGAATTTAATGTGACCAGAAGTTATCAGATCAGGAAAAAGAGTTGCATGACTGACCTTTTAGGGAATGAGATTAAGGGTAGCCATCCCATTTACATGTCCTTGCAGAAAGAATCAGAAGCTGATGTTTTCTCAGAAAGTTGAAATGTTTCCTCGAGTTCGAGTATGCTATACTTGCACAAACACAAGTTTAATCCATTTTAGGCAGAATTATTTAAAAAAAACAGCTGACATTGTTTTATTTCATTGGGAGGTGACAAATCATGAGGGGTCCAGTATTGATTGATTGATTGATAGAATATAATTCATGGACGGAAATATATATAAATTGTTTTTGTATGAATGGATGATTGAAGGGCACACCTGTCAAGTGAAACTTTAATTAAGGCTGTCATTATCCACTCTGAATTAGTCACCAAGTCCTTACACTCCTTACCCACATTATGATAAGTGGCTAGATTAGTTAATACAAAAGCCAGAAACAAAAACAATTTGTATGATTTTTATCGTAGGCTTCATATTAGGTAATTATTTTTATTAAATTATAGAGTTAAGATTTAAAAGGTGGTTTTTTTATTAAAATAACTCAAATAATTTCATTAAGTATTAAAATGATTTATTTTTTTTAATTAAACACGAAAATGATTCTAAATTTATAGTAAAAGTTGGTGGAGCCAAATTATATGCCATAACTTCTTATACGATGTGAGGAGAGCTTAAAAAATTATTTTTAATAGTAGTATATAGAATAGTCTTGCTATATATAAATATAAGGAAAATACTATAATTTCTAAAAAAAGGGAAACTTTAAAATAATTTTTTAATTTCTGATTGAGCCAATTTAAATGGCTCCACAAAAAATCTATGCTAACACCCTGCTTTTGGTTTTTTTAAATTTGTTTTTCTTACTTTTTACTTTTCTTTAATTTTTTTTTTTTAAGTTTTATATTTTTCTTATTTTATTTTGTTTATTTATTTTTATTTTTAATTTAAAAAAATTTAAATGTAAAATTATATGTAAAATTTTTTATAAAAATTTTATTTAAAATTTTAATTTTAAATATTATTAAAAATATATTTAATATTTAAAAATATTATTTAAAATTTATAAAATTAATTTCAAAAATATATTTTAAAATTTATAAGAAATAATTTCAAAATATATATTTAAAATTTTAAAAATAATTTAAAATAATATTTAAAATTTTAAAAATATATATTATAAAATATTTCAAATATACATTTCAAATTTTTAAAATTAATAACAAAAATAAATAAAATAAATAAACAAAATAAAATAAGAAAAAATATAAAACTTAAAAAAGAAAAAATTTAAAGAAAAAGACAAAAGTTAAAAAAAATAAAAAAAAATCAGAAGCAGCGTGTCAGGTCTGGTGGCACCATTTAAATAGGCTCCACCAGAAAATGGAAAATTGTTTTGAAGTCTTCTATTTTTCTAGAAATTGCAGTATTTCCCTTATATTTATACAAGTGACGTCATTTTACATGGCTCTACCAAAAAATTAATTTTTTTATGCTCCCTACTGACGTGGCAAGTTGGTGGCGCCATATAATTTGGCTCTACCATATTTTACTGTAGATTTAAGGTCATTTTCGTGTTTAATTAAAAAAGTGGGTCATTTTGATACTTAATTAAATTATTTGGGTTATTTTGATAAAAAAGCCTTTAAAAGGTAGGATATCCTTAAAAGATTTTATATTTTTTTATATATTCGAAATTTAATTTTGTTATATATCAGTAATCATCGACCCGAGTCTAAAAAAGATTCAGGTCTCCAACCCATGACCCAGATAGGTCTCACCAAAAGATTGAATGCTAGGCGAACCACGAGAGGACATCAAAGCGAGCTCGTGAACCGAATTTGCCAGGCAAAGCCAGAGACCTAGCTCTCGAGGCAAGGCCGTAGATCTAAGTTGCAGGAACCTAGGGAAGCCTCGATCTCAGCTCGCACACACCCAATAAGTTCACAAAAAGGACCGCGTGCTCCGCAGGCCATCCAAACACGTGTCCAGCAGGCACAAAGCCTGCCCAGAATGTCAGCCCCAAGAACAAAAAGGACCGCATACTCCATAAACACATATCCAGCAGACCTGGAGTTCGCAAAGAATGTCAATACTAGGTGTTGAAACTGTAACGACCCATATTTCACGGGCACCGAAAAAGTGAATTTAGGGCCTCTGTCTTAGGAAAACTTGTCCGTAAATATTTATTAAAAATATTTATGAAGTTAGTTTTGAATTAGATTTTGATTAGGTGAATTTAGTTTAATTAGAATTAATTATTAAAAGGACTAAATTGAATGGAGCGTAAAAGATAAATTTTATAATAGAGAAAGAATAAAAGACTAAATTAGTAATTAAACCAAATTAGTGACATGTGTAAGATAGAGAATAAATATATGTGTTTTAAATTATTAGTACAAATGTATGTTATATATATATTTACTTATTTATTAAGTTAAAGATATTTATTTATTTATTTATTTATTTATTATTATTATTATTATTATTATTATTATTATTATTATTATATTTTATCTATTAATGGAGATAATGACATATGTATGGTGTAGGATTAACACATGTGTACATGTGTGTATAAAGACACATGTATAATTTTTATTTGTTATTATATAGATATTTTATAATTAAATATTAATTAAGTAAATAAAATGAAATAAAGAATAATAAAATAAAGAAACAAAAGAAAAGAATAGAAAGTTACAGAGAAAGAAACGTGAAAGAGAGAAAGAAAGAAGAAAAGAAAAAGAAAAAGGGAAAATTAAAGGTTAAGGGCTTAAAGCTTGATTGGTAAGTTGATTCAGTTCTTTTTCTTATGATTTTTATGTGTATGAAATCCTAATTCAAAGTTCTACATGTATGAGGTTAATATGAAGAAAAATAATGAATTTTTAGATGTTTATTTAGATGAATAATTTGAGGATTTATGGGTTAATTTGATAGAAATTTAAGTTAGAAGTGAAAAATGAGTGAATTGTTAAAAGAATTTTAAGTTAGATTTAAGTAGGGACTAAATTGAAAGGAGCTCAAAAGTTATGTTTTATGATAAATTTTATGAGCTAGGATTTATTAATGAGATGATTAAATGAAAATATGAAGATTAAGTTAAAGAAAAAGATTGGTTATAGAAAAAGGACGAAATTGGAATTTTTGTAAAAGTTTGATAGAAAGTGAAAATGTGATTTATGAATTAGTGTATTGATAAATTTTAATTGTATAACTGTTCGTAGCTAACGTAGCACCGGAACCGTTGTTGAATGAGAAGGGAAAGGAAAAAGTGATCGAGGAATAGCTCGTGAAAAATATCGGTTTGTATTATCATAATCCAAGTTATTTCTTATTAAATATTTAATTTTAATATATGTGTATGGAATTTGAATGAGAGGTAAGTAGTGATATTTGAATTGGATTTGATTGATGAATGTATATATGTGTAAAATTGAATTGTATAATGATTTGTGGTGAATTTGAGATTGTGATTGAATTGTTATTGCGATGGATATGAATTCGAGTGATTACGATCAACTGAAAGTGAAAGTAATACGAATACGTGATTTTGATACCTTATTAACTAGTCGGGCTAGGATGGATATAGTTGGCATGCCATAGGAAAGGAAGAGTTTAGGGATTCTTCAACCTCGAGTCGATGAGACACTTAGTGTGTCATATTTACTTCGGATAGATTTGATGAGGCGTTGGTCGCCACTTTGCTTCGGCTTAGTCGATGAGACCTTGGTCGTCACTTATTTGCTTCCAACTATCCGATGAGGTGTTGGCCGCCATTCTGGTGTGTGTTGGGTGGATTCGTGTATCCGCCAAAGTCCGAGTCATGTTAATAGGGGAAAATAAATGAAATAATAAAATCAAATGAATTTGATTAATTGAGCTATCGAATAAAATGAGAAAGTGATATTGTAAGATGGAATGTGAGATGAAATTTGTAAAGAGATTGAAGGCATGAACCAAAGGTTTATGAAGTGTTTATATTTGAAATGTGAAGTGAATAATTATATGTGGTTGAGAGATGAATCAAAGGTTCATATTTGAAATATGAATTGAATAATTATATGTGGTTTATGAAGTGTTTATATTTGAAATGTGAATTGAATAATTATACGTGGTTGAGAGATGAATCAAAGGTTCATGAGTTAATTGAAATCTCATTGATGATTTATTGGATCTAACATTGAAAATGATATAATAGAAATATGACAGTTTGGTATGAATTTATATGTATGATTTGTATGTATGATTTGCTAATTATCTATGTATGTTATGATATTTTATTGTTGTTATAATTTGAATTATGATAATACCACTGAGTATTTCCAATACTCAACGTCTGATTTTTTCCGTCTTGAGTTAGGTAAAGTTGAAGTTCGATCAAGCATCCGAGTCAATCCCGACCTCAGCTCAATTTTGGTGATACATCTATCTTTTAGAAATGTGGCATGTACTAGGTTTGGTGTTTGTCACTTGTAAATGTTTTATATTTTGAATGTAAATGTGGTGCATAATCCTTAAGAGGTAATGAAATGAATGAATAAGAATTTGCTAAGTTTGAAAGGTTTGATGAATGTTATTTGATCAAGATATATAAGTAAATGTTTTGGGCATGAATAGGGTGTGTTTAGTATGTGAAAATAGCTTTAAAATGGTCAAAAATTATGTTTTCACACGGCCAAGTCACATGGGCATGTGCACAGACCGTGTGGAAAAGTCAGAATCTGCCCATGGGCATGTTCCAGGCCACACGGGCGTGTCCCAGGCCACACGGGCATGTGCCCCTATCTTCAAGGAAAAATTTCTAAAGTTGTTAGTTTAGTTCCGAATCACTTCTAAAACATATATTGGGCCCCGGAGGCCCATATTAAGGATTTTAAGATGAAATTTGATAAGAATTGATCTGGAATGTAAAGTTATGACTCGATTTTGTATAAATGTTAGTGTATAAGTCTGGTAATGCCTCGTAGCCCTATTCTGGTGATAGTTTGGGGTTAGGGGGTGTTACATTTTATTGGTATCAGAGCTATAAGGTTTAGCCGATTCTCGGACTAAATCGAGCTCGTAAGTGAGTCTAGAAGTACATGCCATAGTCAAGTCAAAATTGAGTCGGAATTTTTGGATTTTCGGAAATCGACTTTTATTTAAAAACGAAAATGGAGTCGCCACCAGCTATTTTTATAAGGTGTGATTGGATCACCTCATAATTTGATCATTTTAATAAAAGGTTTGATTTACTAAAACAATGATTTTCGGTGTACAAAATCCAGGAAATGAGTTCAGGAGTCAATTAAGCACGAGGAAGGATTAGCACCCTCATGATGCCCAAAATTGGTACCTAGTTGATTACTTAATGTCTTAGTGTTGAGAATTGAAAATTTGAAGAGAATTTAAACATGACTTAACTAAATTAAATTTAATAGAAAATGACCTTATTCCAAGTTAATAGAGAAGAAGGATCATGCCACGTGAGTTAGGACACGATGCATCTAATTCTCGAAAATCAGAATAATCATCGTTTGATCGTTACCTAAATCTTGTTTTTTATTAATTTAAATAGGATATTCGATTACTTCGATTTTAGGAAGATTCCATACTCCGTAAGTTAAGAGCACAACTCCTCGAATTCCAAAAATAATGAACATTGCCTTGGTTTTAAGTATTTTCTATTCGTTAGATAAAACGAAGGTAAATTTTTAAATGATGTATATTTTATTTATTTAGGCATGGTGTAAAAACGGATAAATAGATTTTAACATGATAGCATAGTGATTAGCAAAATATGGTGAAATGGTAGATGGTAGAAAGAATGAAATAATAATTTTAGAATGATAAATAAATAAATAAATGGAATAAGAAAATAAAAAAAGTTGTACTCATGAATTATAATAAGAAACTATAACAATAATAAAAATGCACCTATTTATAATAATAGCGATAATCATGTCATGGTTATCATCATAATATTAACATGAACGAAAATAATAATATTACTGATAATAACAATCTTGGCAAAAATGCATAAATAAAAGGAAATATAAACAATATAAATTTTAAATATAAAAAGGGTAAATAAATAATAAATAAATAAAAGAGTTAAGTAAAAGGTTGAAATTAAATAAATAAAGGACTGAATCAAAATTTAAATGAAATTAAGAGCATAAATTGTGATAAAAATAAATAAATAAGTAACTAGAGGACTAAAATATAACACGTAAAAAAGAACAGGAGCCGAATAGGAAAATATTCCCAAATAAAGGAAATAAATATAACACACGAAAAAAGAACAAGGGCCAATGGGAAAATATTCCCAACGTCATTATGCGCACTGTTTCCTAGAGGGACCAAAATAAAAAAAATCTAAAATTAAACGGGGTAAATTTAAAAAAGGAAAAAAACCAGAAATAGGACTTCATTGAAAAATGTTTGAAAAGCAAAAGGACTAGGGCTGAAATTTACCATTATCGCGAAAACACGCGGATTCTGCTAGTGTTCAGGTCGTTTTATAGGGCTATATAAGTAAAAAAAAATGTTTAAAAAAAATAATTTGTTTCAGTTTCTAAAAGAAACAATTTGAGCCCTTTTTTTTCTCTATCGGCTCTCCCTTGATCTGGCCATCGAGCTGCCTGTGCTATGCCATGGCCACCAGTCATCGGCGACGGTGACCGTCGCCTCCGGTGGCCGGAGTCTAAAAAAATAGCCTTTTTGTTCTTGTCTCCTAGGGAATTGACCCAAGATTCGGTCAAAGTTCGACAAAAAAAGGTTTTCGACTTATAATCATCCTCCAATGCAGCTTTAAGTGAACCCCAAAGGGTTCGGCAGCCTTCTAGGCCAAAGGAGACTCCGACGACGGCAGTAAAGGTAAGAACCTTTCGCAGTATATATATATAATATTCAAAAAATGAAAAAAAGAGAAAGATACCTTCGTTTCTTTAAAAAACATGTAGTTTCTTTTTGTATTTTTTCTTTTTTTGATTCTCTATTTCAAAAAAAAAAAACCCTTTTTGTTACAAATTGTTTTCGGTCTTTATAGCCAAAATAAAATACATGATATTATTATTTAGTTTTATCTTTTTTCAGTTCCTTTTGCTTTTGTCTCTCTATTTTCTTGCAGGTGATGGTGGTAGAGGTAACAGAGATGACAAGAGTCCCCCTTGCTATTTCGGTGAAAGGAAGATGAGAGACTTCGGGTGGTGTGTCTGTTGACGTGGTGAAAGAGCGACGCCAAAACAACTTAGGGTGGATTTAGGCCTTCTGTTAGTTTAAGATAGTTGGGCTATTGAGCTTTGGGTTATTGGGTATTAGGTGCAGTAGATAGGTTGGGCTGTTGGGCTTTTTTATTTGGGCCAATCTAGTTTGTAAATGGACTTTGACTTTTTAGTTTTGGTTTTATTTTTTGTTTGTTTGTTTGGGCCGGACAAAATTGGGCCATTACAGCGGCCCCTATTTTCTCGTTGTCGTGTAACAGGAATGGAGCAAAGACTTTAAGAATGACCAATTTTTTCTAGTTCTGCCGAATCTCGACTTTTTTGGTTCTCCTCTTTTTCAAGTTGCTCATCCTTTCCATCCACTAGTTACTCTACTTTACCGCATTTGCTTCGCTATAACTTTAGGAAGGCAATACTTGGTATCATGGCTTTATTTTTCTCTATTGCAACTTTAAGGAGATAAGATTTGTTGTTGTAGCTTCATTCTAACCCACTGCTACTTTAAGGGTATAGAAATTGTAGCTTCAATCTACTCCACTGCAACTTCAGGGAGATGAGGTTCATAGCTTCAATATGCTCCATTGCAGCTTCAAGGAGATGAGATTTGTAGCTTTAATCTGCTCCATTGCAACTTTAGGGAGATAAGATTTGTAGCTTTAATTTGCTCATCTACAACTTCAGGGAGTAAGATTTGTAGCTTCAATCTGCTCCACTGCAATTTTAGGGAGATAAGATTTGTAACAACCCGTTTTTAGCCAAATCAGAACAATGGTTTTGGGACCACAAATCTGAAGTCAAAATTATTATTTTATTATTATTTTAATGTCTACAGCATGATAATATGTTTGTGAGAAAATTTTGTTAAGAAATTTTATCGTTTGATTAGTTAATTTGATAAAAAGGACTAAATTCTCGTAAAGTGAAAAATTAGAGTTCTATAAGCTAAAAGGGTTTATTAGCTATGAAATTAAATAGTGAAGGTCTTTATGTTGTAATTAGACCATTTGAAATATAAGTGGACAAGTATGGACAAGTATTAAGTTATTTTTATGATTTATAACCAAGGTTAATTTTGGTATTTAGAAATTAAGTTAATATAAATAAGACAAAATAAAATCTTCACCTAATGTCATCATCTTCAACCGATTTTAAAGAGAAGAAAGCCATTCTTTTAGGCTTTCCATTCGGCCATGGTTTAATAGCTCATTAAAGTATGATTTTTGTTCTGTTTTTAATGATTTCTACGTTTTTGATATCGTTGCAACTAGGTCTAACTAGCCCAGGTACTATTTTGCAAAACTGTTAAAGATTTAGGATGTTACCATTGATGAATACATGAGTATTTTGATGTTTAATGATAGATTATGAATATTTGATGATAGTTATACAAGTTTTGTTAAGTGATTTTTAGTGAAAATGAAAAAAATAGGGATTAAATTGTGAAATGTGGAAACTTTATGGTTAAAATGTGAAATAAATAGAAAATATGGGCTGTTAGGGACTTATATGTAATTCGGCTAGCATGGGTTAGTATTGAATTTCATTAATTTGTGTTTTTATGAAATAAGGACTAAATTGTAAAAGTTGTGAAACATTAGGGGCAAATGTGTAAAAGTGCCTTAATGTGAATTTTGGACTAAATTGAATAGGGATATAATTAAATAAGTTAATTTTGATTACATATAGATCAAGAAAAGCGAAACTCGGATCTAGATCAAGGGAAAAACAAAGTTCTTGACTAATCGACCAGTTTAGTTATTTTTACATCCGAGTTAAGTTTACATGTAATAAATTTCATTATAAATGTATTTTAAATGCTTTGATATTGCATAAACTATGGATACGAGACTACGAACATGTTCGACAATGATTCGACAACGATTCGACATTAGAAATCCCGGTTGAAACTTAGGAATAGATTTGGATACTAGTGACATGTCATTAGGGATTTTTGTGATTATGTGATCCGGGTGCTAGTCCTATATGTCTTACTGGTGGCTGAGTATACCTATATGTGTTATAGTTACTTGATAGCTTGTGTAAGTATCACCGTGTAGCTACGTCTTGACCCACAGCTTGTGTGAGTAGGCCCGTTGATAGCTCTAGTGTGAGCAGTATATGTGTTATGAGATTGAGTTGGTTTCGGGCCATGATATTGACACTTCGGTGATAGTTTTCCTGAGTATCTGATGGTATTCTGAATGGTTCAATGGGTAAATAAAAGACATGGTTATGTATGAGATTGATACGAGATAGTACAAGTATGCACATGAACCATATAAGCTTAAATCGAAGAAGTTGTGAAGTTCATGTATAAGATTATGTTTGAAAATGTGAAAGGTTTGTTAGTTAAATGAATTACATGTTGATATGTTCAAATTGATGATTTGTATATTCATGTTAAGATTGAGTTTATTTCATACGAGCTTACTAAGCTATAAAGCTTACTTTGTTTATTTTCCCATGTTTTTAGTGACTTCAAAGTTAGCTTGGATTCGGGGATCGTCGAAGATTTTGTAACACTATCCTACTATCACTTTGGTACTTTTTGAGCTTATGTTTTGAGTATATGGCATGTATAGGGAATTTGGTCATTTTGGTTTATAAGTTGATGATAAATGTAGCCGTTTGAATTGGCTTGTAAATGTTATAAGTTGATTTTGTATATTTCCATATAAGTTGGCTTATTTTGGGAGATTGAATCATGTGTATATATATATATATATATATATATATGTTTATATGGCTTGTGTGATGTTTTGAATGTTGGATATGTGATGCTTGTGGATAAATTGCATTATGGATAGCAAACGGTTAAATTATGAATATTGGTATGCTAGTGAATCTAGGCATTAATGCACATTTGAGTTTGGTAATGAATTTAGATGGCATGTTGTGGTATCGATATGTTTTGTATTGGTTAGTGTTGGAAATGGTATGAAATATGCTTAAGATAGGTTGATTGAATGCCTATTATATGCTATCTTTTGTGCAATTTGAATTTGGTGTAGATGTGTATAAGTTTGGGTGGCAAATTGGCTCGGTAAATAGCCTATTTTTGTCTACATGGGCAGACACACAGTGTGTGTCTCAGTCGTTATGACACATGGTTATATTACACTGTTGTGTGTCCCCTGGTGCTGAAATTAAAATCAAGTCAGTATGCTCCATACGGTCTTACACACGTGTGTGTGACATGGCCGTGCAGCATAAGTCAGTATACCCTACAGGTTTATCATGGCCTAGCACACGGCCTGACACGGGCGTGCATGACTATTTTTAGGGTACACGGGCTAGCCACACAGACGTATATGTTGGTCGTGTGACCCAAGTCAGAAAGTTACACGAGGTTGGACACGGGTTGGGACACGACCATGTGCTCACATTTCGAATGTCCATACGGCCTGTAACACGGGTGTGTCTGTTGGCCGTGTGAGAGACACGGCTGGGCCACATGGGCGTGTGTCACCTATTTTTGAGAAAATTTTCTAAGTGTTCTTAAAGTTTCCAAAGTTATTAGTTTAGTCCCGAACCACTCCCAATGCATGTTTAGAGCCTCGTAGGCTCGTATTAGGGACAAAATGATTGGTTGTAAATGAAATGCATATGAATTGACAATTTGTATATGAAGTGTATGTTTAAATGTGTTATAAGTTCGGTAATGCTCCATAATCCTATTCCGGCATTGAATATGGGTGAGGGGTGTTGCATTTATTGGTATCAAAACTACGGTTTAGTCGATTCTCGAACTAACGTAGCGTGAGTCTAGCTAGAATACGAGTCTAGCTATACATGCCATAAATATATATTGATAGTGTGACGATTCTTGACAATTATAAATTGTGTTTTTATATAGTAATGGATCCTAATAGAACCACGGCGGATGACATGGAAAGTAATGTGCCGGCTTCTGCAGAAGGGACCGCGCCAGTAGAGAGTGAGCTCGTGAGTATGGGCCAAGGCGGAGGGCCTAGGGAAGCCTACCTCCGAATGATGGATGCTTGGTATACGGAGTTTGCTCGTGCAAACCCGAACACTCCACCTCCCCCACCTCCCCCGATTCCTCAGTATGCCCCGATGGCTCCGCAAGGTACAGAAATGTTTAGAAGAGAGAAGCCTCCGGTAGACAAGATCCAGAAATAAGGGGTCGAGGAACTTCGGGCTAGTTAGAAAATAACATGAGGGTATTCGATGAACTGTCATGCACGCCTGAAGAGTGTATAAAGTGTGCCGTGTCACTTCTACGAGACTTGACTTATCTGTGGTAGAATACTCTCGTGTCTGTGGTACCGAGAGAAAGAGTAACTTGAGAATTTTTCCAAGAAGAGTTGAGAAAGAAGTATATTAGCCAGAGTTTCATGGACCAGAAAAGGAAGGAATTTTTAGAGTTGAAACAGGGTAATAAGATTGTGACGGAATACGAGCGTGAGTTTGTGAAACTCAACAAGTATGCGTGAGAATGTGTATCCACTGAAGCTACCATGTGTAAGAGGTTTGAGGATGGCCTCAATGAAGATATCCGAGTATTTGTGGGCATTTTAAAAATAATATAATTTATGGCACTCGTCGAGAGAGCGTGCAAGGCGGAGGAGCTGGTGAAAGAGAGGAGGAAAGCGGCCATTAAGTCACGGGACTTAAGGAAAAGACAGATGGGAAAGCACATCAGTCCTCATCTAAGAGATCCAAAGAATTTACTACCCGGTCGAATGCTTCAGTGGGAATTCCAAGTAGAAACAAGAACAAGCAGAACATGGCATCGAGAGCTCAGACCACTTCTGTCGCGAGTGTCAGCAGCACTCGACCAAATAGATCGGAGTGTCCATAGTGCGGTAGATGCCATTTCAGCGAGTGTCGAGTGAATGAAAGAGGTTGTTTCAAGTGTGGATCATTAGACCACTTTATTTGAGATTGCCCCGAAATTGATGACAAGGAGAAAAAGTAAAATGTGAGGGCGAGTAGTGCTCCTTTGAGAGGCAAACCACAAAAGAACCCAGGCAGTGGAGCTAGCAACAGAGGTCCCACTAGAGATGCTGTGGCGAGGTTCGAGGGCAGAGCACCTGCGAGGGCTTATGCTATTCGTGCCCGTGAGGAGGCAGAGTCTCCCGACGTGATTACAGGTACCTTTTCTATTCATGATATATCTGTTTTTGCTTTGATTGATCCGGGGTCTACCCACTCTTATATTTGTATGGATTTGATACCCCATATAAACACGATAGTAGAGTCCACTGAGTTTATGTTAAAAGTATCCAACCCTTTAGGCAGACATGTGCTAGTTGACCAAGTTTGTAGGAATTGTCTTTTGACAATTAGAGGTCATTGTTTTTCAGTTAATTTAATTTATTGTCGTTCAATGAGTTTTATATAATTCTCGAGATGGATTGGTTGACTTCTCATAGTGTTGTAGTGGACTGTGGGAAGAAAATTATTGAGTTAAAGTGTAAAGATGAGAATATTCTCCGGGTTGGACCAGGTGACTTGGATAAATCGCTTGTGGTAATATTGTCTTTGACCGCTGAAAAATATTTGAGAAAATGGTATGAGGCTTATCTAGCTTTTGTGCTGAATACTCAAGTGTCCGAGCTGAAGATTGAATCAGTACCAGTGGTTTGTGAGTTTATAGATGTTTTTTCGGAAAAGTTGCCCGGATTACCTCCAGAGAGAGAAGTTAATTTTGGTATCGAGTTAGTTCCTGGTAAGACGCCAATCTTGATTGCACCGTATAGAATGACCCCTACTGAGTTGAAAGTACATTTACAAGAATTAACAGATAAGGGTTTTGCTAGACCGAGTTATTCGCCATGGGGTGCTCCAGTACTTTTTGGGAAAAAGAAAGACGGGTCGTTAAGGTTATGTATCGACTATAGATAGCTTAACAAAGTAATAGTGAAGAACAAGTATCCCTTGCCGAGGATCGATGATCTTTTCGATCAATTGAGAGGAGCCACTATATTTTCTAAAATAGATTTGAGGTCCAGTTACTACCAGTTAAGAGTCAAGGAACAAGATGTATAGAAGACTGCTTTTCAGACGAGCTATGGGCATTACGAGTTTCTTGTTATGCCTTTTGGATTGACAAATGCCCCGGCGGTATTTATTGATTTGATGAATCGCATCTTCCGACCGTACTTGGATAGGTTCATCATCGTTTTTATCGATGACATATTGATTTATTCGCGTAATGAGAGTGAGCACGCAGAACATTTGAGGACTGTGTTGCAGACCTTGAGGGATAAGCAACTTTATGCCAAGTTTAGTAAGAGCGAGTTTTGGCTCAACGAGGTCGGATTTCTAGGACAAATTGTGTCGGGTGATGGAATCAGAGTTGACCCAAGTAAGGTCTCAGCTATTGTGGAATGGAAACCGCCGAGGAATGTAATAGAGGTTCGTAGTTTTCTGGGGCTAGCAGGATACTATAGACGATTTTTATACAGATTCTCTATGATAGCTACACTGATAACAAGGTAACTAAGTTTGAATGGACCGAAGAGTGCCAACAGAGTTTCAAGAAATTAAAGTCTTTGTTGATCGAAGCCCCAATTTTAGTGCAACCGGAGTCGGGCAAAGAATTTGTAATTTATAGTGACACCTCCTTAAATGGTTTGGGGTGTGTGCTCATGTAAGAAGGCAAGGTTATAGCCTATGCCTTGAGATAGTTAAAACCACACGAAAGAAATTATCCGACCCATGATTTGGAGCTAGCGGTTGTAGTGTACGCACTGAAGATTTGGAGACACCATTTGTATGGATAGAAATGTTGGGTATTCACCGACCATAAGAGCTTAAAGTACTTGATGACTCAAAAGGAGTTGAATTTGAAGCAACACCGATGGTTAGAGCTGCTAAAGGATTATGAATTGATTATCGACAACCATCCAAGAAAGGAAAATGTAGTCACCGATGCCTTAAGCAGGAAGTTGTTGTTTGCCTTGAGAGCCTTGAACACTCAGTTGACTATATCTAATTATGGTTCGATCCTAGCAGAGTTGAGGGCCATACCGACTTTTCTTCATGAAATCCGTGAAGCTTAGAAATATGACGAGAAATTGCAAGCTAAGAGAACTCAGTGTGAATCAGAAATTGAAGCAAATTTTTGAATCAGTACCGATAGATGTATAATGTTCAAAGATAGAATTTGCGTACCTAAAGACAATGAACTTATTCAGAAGATTTTGAATGAGACACACGGTGGTTGTTTATCTGTTTACCCGGGTAGTGCTAAAATGTACAACGACCTTAAGAAAATGTATTGGTGGTCGGGTATGAAAAGAGAAATCCCAGAGTTTGTTTCCAAGTGTCTACTATGTCAACAAGTAAAGGCTGAACATCAAGTACCTTCAGGTTTACTTCAGCCTATTATGATTCCCGAGTGGAAATGGGATCGTATCACTATAGACTTCGTGACTAGTTTGCCATTAACCCCGAAAAAGAAAGATGCAGTATGGGTTATTGTCGACAGACTAACTAAGTCAGCACACTTTGTACCAGTGCGTACAGATTACTCCGTTGTAAAATTGGCCGACTTGTATGTTTCTGAGATTGTGAGGCTTCACGGTGTGCCGTTATCATTGTTTCAGATCAAGACCTGAAATTCACCTCGAGGTTTTGGAAAAAGTTGCAAGAGGCTTTAGGAACCAAATTGAGTTTCAGCATGACCTTTCATCCACAAACTGACAGACAGTCGAAAAGAGTAATACAGATCTTAGAAGACATGTTGAGATGTTGTGTTCTCGAGTTTCAAGGAAGCTGGGAAAAATATTTGCCATTGGTTGAATTTGCCTACAACAACACCTATCAGTCAAGTTTGAAAATGGTGCCTTATGAGGCCTTGTATGGGCGAAAATGTCGAACGCTCTTATATTGGACTAAGTTGAAAGAGAATCAGATTCATGGGGTTGATTTAGTCAAAGAGGCTGAGGAGAAAGTTAAAGTGATTCGTGATTGTCGGATAGGCAAAAATCCTACGTGGATTTGAGGCGAAAGGAAATTAAGTTTAAAGTCGGTGATAAAGTATTTTTGAAAGTTTCTCCGTGGAGGAAAGTCCTCAGGTTTGGAAAAATGGGCAAGTTGAGTCCTCGATTCATAGGACCTTAGGAGATTACCGAATAAGTAGGGCTTGTTGCCTACTTATTAGATTTGCCACCGGAGTTAGAAAAGATTCACAATGTGTTTCATGTGTCCATGTTACACTGGTACAGATCAAACCCTTCGCATGTAATTACGCCAACTGAATTTGAGATTCTTCCGGATATGACTTATAGTGATGAACCGGTCAAGATTTTGGCTCGAGAAGTCAAACAACTAAGAAATAAAAGTATACCACTTGTGAAGGTTTTGTGGCATAGACATGGGGTCGAGGAAGCCACATGGGAACCCGAGGAGTCTCTGCGAGACCAGTACCCGAATCTATTCTCCGGTAAGATTTTTGAGGACGAAAATCCCTAAGGGGGAGAAATATAACAACCCAATTTAGGGCCTAGTCGGAACAGTGGTCTCGGGACCACAAATCTGAAGTTGGGAAAACTATTATTATTATAATTATGAGGTTATAGTACGATAATATTAGTGCATGAAAAATTTGGGGAGCTAATTTTAATATTTTTGAGCCCAATTGCGAAAAAGGACTAAATCGCATAAAAGGAAAAAGTTGCATTTTAGTACCCAAATGTGTCAATTAGCTAGAGAACTTAAATTTGGGACTTTTAAAGAGCAATTAGACCCTTTTTAAAGGAGCATAGCCGGCCGTAGGGTCAAGAGGAGACAAAAATTTTAAAATTAGGTGGCTTAGGTGACTTATTTTGACTAAAATAGAGATAGATGAAAGGAGGATGATATCATCCCTTTCCATCTTCTTCCTCCACCGAAATTTTCAGAAAATAATGGGGTTTTGAAAGCTTCAAAAATTTCAGCAACATTAAGCCTCTCAAGTAAGTGATTTTGAAAGTTTCTTTTAATAATTTTTACATTTTTTGACTCCTTGAAGCATAGGCTTTCTAATGAGAGGTCTATCTTGCAACATGGTTGAAAGTTTAGGGTCTTGCCATGAAAATATTTCTGATGTTTGCTGAGTTTTTATGGAAGAAAATGAGTCTTAGTTGTGTAATAGACAACTTTTGTGAAAGAACTTATCATGAAAACCCTTATAGGACCATTTTACAAAGTTTGTGAAATTAGGTGATAAGGGTGTGAAATAGTGGAATTTTAGGGTTGCTATAAGAGTAAAAAGAGTTCGGATAGGCTTGAAATACGAATAAATTCGATAAAAATTAATTTTTGAGTTTAGGGGCAAAATGGTCATTTTACCGAAGATGTGAATTTATGATTGCCTAATGGTAATTAGTGACTAAATGAGTGCATTTTGTTATTATAGATCAAGATTTGCCAAAATCGAACCTAGACCAGGTAAAACCCAAGCAATCCGACTAAACCGACTAGTCGAGTACATTTTATAAACCGAGGTAAGTTGTATGTAAATAATACAATTACATTGTTAATGCATGTATTTGAATCGTCATTGATTTGACATAGTATGAATTGCTAGATCGTGAAATGAGAATGCATATTAATGATTGAGATAGTAGAAAGATCTAGTTGGAACCCCAGGAAACAGACCGGATATTCATGCCATAAAATTTGGATTACCTGTGTGCCAGTGTAAGACATGTCTGGGACATGCATCGGCTACAATATGATAGCCAGTGTAAGACCATGTCTGGGACATGGCATCGACGTAGAGAATGAGCACCAGTGTAAGACATGTCTGGCACATGCATCGGCCTCAACGATGAGAGCCAGTGTAAGACGTGTCTGGGACATGCATCGGCTAAGAGTTGTGCTAGTGTAAGACATGTCTGGGACATGCATTAGCACGTATAGACGAGAGCTAGTATAAGACCATGTCTGGGACATGGCATCAGCCTCGATGATGATAGCCAGTGTAAGACCATGTCCGGGACATGGCATCAGCAACATATCCCATGTTTGAGGCTTATAGAATATCCAGTAGTATTCTGAAAGGTTAAATTTTAAAGGTTAAGAAAGTGATTTAAGAAGGAACGTATAATAACGTTGTGAATGATATAGGTACTTATTTGGTAATCAATGAGTAATGAGCTCAAATTAGAAAATGTGACTTGAGTAGACGGTAATGAGTAAGTTAAGTTTATACTTACCTTCGAGTTATGAGCATGATGACTAATGGTGAAATTGTTGTTGTATATTTATCTATATGCAACTTACTAAGCTCTATGCTTACTCTCTTTCTTTTCCCTTTTCTTTCAGTGACGTTTATTTAGCTCAAGGATCCTTTGAAGTCGGAGATATCGATCGCACTATCAATCGAAGCACTTCGTATAGTACAAATCTTCTTTTGAGTATGACATGTATAGGGCTAGACTAGGATGTTTGATTTATTGAGAAATTGGTTATGTATTTTGGCTTAAGCCAAAAGCCCTTCATTTTGTATCAAGCTAGAATAATGGCTATTATTCATTTTGGTAAATGCATAAAAGTTCTTTCTATGGATGGATTGGTGTCTATTGTGGTGAAATTAGTATATTGAGATGATTCTGTGTAGGTTGTGTAAAATGGGAGACAAAATGGCTTGGAAAAATGGCCTCATTTTGTCCACACAGGCAAGGCACACGGGCGTGTGCCTCACACACGGCTCACTCCTATTGGTGTGTGTTTTGGCCGTGCGTCCCCTACACTTAAAATTTAAAGTTAGTGTTGTACACAATTAGGCCACACGGGCATGTGTGACCACACGGTCTATACCCACACGGGCATGTGGAGCCGTAAAGCATGAATTTTCCAAGTTTTCTTAAGTTCTTGGTTTAGTCCCAAACCGTCTCTAATGTATGTTTTGGGTCTTGTGAGCCTGTTTAAAGGACATAATGCATGTGAACGAGAAGTTCTAAGTTAACAGAAATTTTATGGCCCAGTTTTATATGCATATGCTTGAGTTAAGTCCCGTAACACCTCAAACCCTGTCTCGGCGTCGGATACGGGTGAGGGGTTTTATAGACTTGCATCACACGGCCAAGGACATGCTTGTGTGCCAGTCCATGTGAAAACTAGAGAGTATACTGACTTGAGTCACACGGCTGATCACACGCCCGTGTGTCTAGCCTGTGTGCCCTTTGAAATGGCCACACACGTCTGTATGCTAAGCCGTGTGCCATTTAGGGAGTATACTGACTTATACCACACGGCCAGTAACACACCCGTGTGTGAGACCGTGTGGAGCATACTGACTTCAATTCAATTTCAACACCAAGGGACATACAACCGTGTAACCTAACCGTGCGTCACACACGGCTGAGACACACACTTATGTGGACAAAAATAGGCAATTTGCCACCCTTTGTGCTCGACCTAAGTAAACTCAATTGGTACCATTTTAAGTCACAAATAAGCAGCCAAAGTTCATCAACCAATACATAATAATACCATATCCATTTCAACTAAATTTCATTACTCAAATCCATACCATTTACCTACTCAAATACCAATCAATTTATCTTACTTTACTAAGCATAATTCACATATATAATTTATCTAACTAAACTAATTCAAATATACATAATCACTTTAACCATATTCATTCAATATAGGACTATTACCAAACATTAAAAATAGAACCATTGCACATTCATAAAACATCATCAAGTTTATCATCTTATGCCAACACAAATGGCCAAAATACACATCCATCAAACAAACCAAATTGACATAAGCCTATACATGCCATATACCATATATAGATAACTTCAAAACAACCAAAATAGATGATAAATAGTGTGATGAAGTCTCTGACGATTCCTGGATCCGAGCTAGCTTTGTAGAACTATAAAACATCGAAAATTAAACAGAGTAAGATATAAAGCTTAGTAAGTTCGTAAGTGAACATGAAATAATCACAACATTCATTAGCAATCCAAAATGAATAATATCATAAAAATTTAAAGCATCAAATCATGAGCTATCGTAGAATTTATCCCTATTTTGATTCATGAGTTCTCAACTTCATCTAACTCGATACTTGAATAGTTTTCCGTACATACCTGTACTGATGCATTTCTATTTCTCATCAATACTCTTATCAAACCGCTCTGGTTTACCAATACTTACGGTACAAATTCATCGATTTTCTGATGCCATAGTCCAACTATGGTCTTATACATACATTGCCAAGGCCCTGCCGTGGTCTTTCATTCACATGCCGTAACCCGGTTATGGCCTTATTATTCGATTGCCACAACCCGACTTTGGTCTTATTCGACAACTATTCGATTGCCACAGCCCGGCTATGGTCTTATTCGACAACTTGCCTTACTCAATTCATACATTTCATTTAATATCCATCAAATAGATAGGTACACATTTAAGTTCAATTATACGAACTTACCTCGTATTTCGAAATTGTCGTATCGGTTCGACTACTTGATAACCTTACTTTTCCTCTTATCTAAATCTGAATTCCTTCTTTCTTGATCTATATAAATTCAAAATTGACTTATTCAATCACATATTCTTTCAATTTAGTCCAAAAATACACACTTGGGCATTTTTACACATTAGCCCTGAAATTACACATTTAATCAATTTAGTCCCTATTTAACAAATACACAAAATTCACATAATTTCTTTAAACCCAAGCTTGGTCAACTTACATATAGGTCCCTAGCAGCCTAAAACTTTCATTTATTTCACATTTCAAGCCTTCAACTTACATATTTCACAATTTAATCCTTATTTGACACTTTTGTCAAAAATCACTTTACAAAACATGTAAAACTATCATCAAGCTTTCATATTTCAACATTAAACATCCAATAACTCATAGATTCAAGAATGGAAACTCTCAAAATTTTTAACAGTTTCAAAATCTAAGTTACGGGCTAGTTAGATTGAGTGCAACGATTATAAAAACATAAAAATCATAAAAAATCGAGCTCAAACCGCACCTTAATCAAGCTTTGTGTGTGCCGAACCCTAAATTCTCTCCCTTAGCTTCTTCCTCTTTAAATTTTGACAATAAGAATGATGAATGCAACAATTTTTACGTTTTTTTTAGTATAATTAACTTTAATTATAAAATTACCTATTTAACCTTAATGACAAAACATTAACATCATCATATTAATGTCCATTAATGTCCACTTACACATTTAATGGCCTAATTACCATTTAAGGACATCATATTTAAAAGCCAAAGTCATTTGACACCTTTAACTAATAGAAAGCAACTTTTGCATTTTACGCGATTTAGTTCTTTTTCTCAAATTGAACAATTAAACGATAAAATTAGCTCACGGAATTTTCACACATACATACAATCAGGCTATAAACATATAAAATAATATTAAAATAATTTTCTGACATTGGTTTATGGTTTCGGAACCACTGTTCTTATAATGGCCTAAATTCAAGGTTATCGGAACAATGGTTTCGTAATCATAGATCCGATTTAAAGAGAAATTTATTTCAATATTTTTTCTTGAAAATTTATATGATAGGAAAATCGTATGAAAATATTGATAGGAAAATTTTATCGATTTAGTGATTAGTTAGAAAAAGAAATTATTGAAGAAATTGGGTAAAATAAGGTATCGGGACCTCTATCTCATAAAACTGAGTCGAAAATAATTTTATAAATATTTATGAAATGTTATTAATGTGGTATTAAAATTTCGTTAGGAAATTTTAATGTTTGGGTAGTCAATTAAATGAAAAGGACTAAATTGTAATAGGTGTAAAAGTTGCTAGAGTGATTAAATAGCTTAAGAGTCTAATGAGAAAGGATTTAAAAGGCAATTAGACCCAAAAGTTATTTGGGCTGGACGGAAAGGGTATGAAATCAGCAGAAAAATTGATAAATTAAGGGTAAAATTGGAATATTGCAAAATTAACTAAATAAAACTAGGACTAAACAGGAAATATCTAGATTTCTCTTCATTTCTCTTCAATTCCAGCAGCTAAAAATTCCATAGGAGGGTTCTCTAAGCTGGTATTTCATAATTTTTGCACCAAGTGAGTTAAGCCTTGCCTTTTTCTTGTAATTTTTGTGTTTCTAAGACTTTTACAACTAGGTCCTACTATTAAATTCATTAGTTTTTTTATTTCATGGATGAAATTGAAAGTCACCATGGTTGAGTGCTGTAAGTTTATGATGAAATAGAATGAAATTAAAGCTTTAATTTATTTATGAGATGATTTTATTAGGCAATTTCAATGGAAATTGATTTTTAGGACCTAATTGTGAAAATGTTTGGAATTAAAGTCTATTGCTGAAATTATGATTCCTAAAGGTTGTAAACTAGTTTAAGGTGATAGAATAAAATGTTAATTGAGAAAAATCAGCTCAATTGAGAGGCTAATTGAGTAGGGACGAAATTATCATTTATTAAAAGCTTAGGGGAAAAATAGTAATAAACAGCTTGCACTAAAACAGTTTGGACAGCAGCAGTAGACTAACTTTTAAAAATCACCAAAAATTGTAGGAATCGAATTAGAAGATGAACAAAATATTGAATTAAAGCTTATTGAGTCTAGTTTCTCATAGAAAAAATATTGTAAGCAATGGATTTGTAAATTTTTAGATATAATGAATTTTGTGAGATAAGGTCAGAATGAATTCGGGTTCCCCTGTTCTGACTTTGAAAAATTATAAAAAATTGAATAAAAATAATTAGGGACTTAAATTTATATGTATAAAATTCTTAATGAGTCTATTTTTAATAAAAACAAACGATAACATCATTTTAATTCTGTATAAAGAGATAATTTATTTTTAGTGAAGAAGGGTCAGAACTGTTAGACAACAGAACATGGGTGACTTTGAAGAATAAACTGTACTGATTGGCTCAACCAAAAATTATGAAAATGTTATGGTAAAAATATATATGAGTCTAGTTTCAGGTAAAATTAACGGATCTTAATTTAGAGTTCCGTAGCTCAAGTTATAAATAATTTAGTGACTATGACTCAAGTAGACAGCTTTGAATGAACTATAAATAATAGTTGAATTATAGAGAATGTTGCATATGAACATGAAATGTATTAAATTGATAATTAAATTTATTTATTTAGATCTAGAAGATTCAAATACGAAGCTAGATCGAGGAAAGGAAAAAGTTCGGGATTAGTAGATTTTCTTGTTTACAAACAAGTATCAAGGTAAGTTCGTGTAACTTGAATTATATTCTTAAATGCTTGAGATTGTATGTTATTGATGTGAATATGATTTGAGTGTTCATTGTATGAAAATTAATGAAACATTGATATATTTGATAAAATGGGAAGAAATCCGGTTGAATGAAAGGAAAATTCTATGGATCTCGAAAAGGAATTAACGGTAAAAGGATCTAGCCTTGACGGGTGATCCTATCTGATATAGCCCTCCGAAGAATATGTGTAAAATGGATTTAGCCGGACGGGTAATCCGAATTAGGGTCTCAATTTAGCTTTGACTGTAATTCAGATCCAAGCTCATTAGAGTAATTGTCGTTGTAGGGATTTAGCCTGGACTGGTAATCCCGACAATACTCTATGAGTTTATATTGCAGGGGATTTAGCCTGGACTGGTAATCCCGCTGCAAGGTTGAGGTTCGTGGGAGTGTGCTCTCTGAAATGGATATGTGCCCACATGAATATGAATTGACAGACCCGGAATTGTACATTAAAAGTGTACCTTTGAAAATCCATCGAAAATTCCAAGAAATTCAACGAGATAAATATGGAAAAATAACAAGGAAATGGAAATCATGGTATTGACGAGCTCATCAATCATAATATATATTATTGGTACATGGAAATTATTGTACTAACTTGAATGTTGAGTTTGTGCATATTAGGGTAATAATGCATTGAATGGATATATGGATGTTTATTGTATTGTATTGAAAATATTAGGTAAGTATAATTCTTGTTACATGAGCTTACTAAGCACAAAGTGCTTACCCCGTTTCCTTTTTCCCTGCTCAGTAGTGTTAAGAGCTCGGAGGTCGGATTTGGTCGAGACACATCACACCGTCAACCTCGTGATTTCGGTATATAAAGAAACTTTATTTTGGAAATCAATGGCATGTATAAGCTAACAAAGTAAATGTTAACGTGAAATGAATGTAAAGTTAGCCATTAGTATGGTTAACAAACCTGGTTATAGATATGTGATGACGTTATCTTATATAAATGCATGAATCTATCATGAAAATATGTTGAATTGATTTGGTTGATGTGGATTGGTCTCGATTTAATATTACAGGGAAGGTTAGATATTTATACAAGGGCTATATTGAATATAAAAAAAATTTAATTCGTAAACTCCGGTAATGCCTCGTACCATATTTCGGCAATGAATACGGGTAGGGATATTACATTTATTGGTATCAGAGCTATGGTTTAGCCGGTTCTAGGACCGATGTAGCAAATACGGGATTAGCTATACATGCCATTTAAATTATTATTGATAGTGTGATATCTCCTAACCATTTAAAATGTGTTTTTCTTATAGTAATGTCATCCGACCGAGCTCAATCTGAGGAAGCTGGGAGTCATGCTCCGGGTTCAGTACAAAGAGAAGAAACTAGCAGTAGAAAGCCCGAGACAGAGGGTCGAGGTCGAGGGGAGGAGGCAAAAACAGCCTTCTTTCAAATGATGAATGAATGGTTTAATCAATACTTAAGAACTAACCCTGTAGTACAGCAAGTTCAAGTTCCCCCTCCTACTCCTCCACCGGTTCCCAAGATCCCACAAGGTACAGGTACTGAATCTATCGAAAAAGGGAAAGCTCTAGTAGATAAAATTTGAAAATATGGGGCCGAAGAATTTCGAGCAGCAGTTGATGATGATTCCGAACGGACTGAATTCTAGTTAGAAAACACTACTCGGGTTCTGGAAGAATTATCTTGTACACCGAAGAATGTCCGAAATGTGCCGTCTCCTTTGCTAAAAGATACAACTTACCATTGGTGGAATACTAAAGCTTCAGTTGTTCAAAAGAAGAAATTACATGGGAATTCTTTCGAATCGAGTTCGAAAAAAAATATCAGCCAGAGGTTCCTTGACCGAAAAGAAAAGAATTTCTTGAAATGAAACAGGCAATAGATCAAGATGTCGAATATGAAAGAGAATTTGTTCGATTGAGTAAATATACTCAAGAATGGGTACAATCGGAAGTGAAATGTGCAAACGATTCAAGAAGGGTTGAATGAAGACATTAAGTTCTTGATCGAATTCTTGAAATTCGAGAGTTTGCTACATTGGCAGAGAGAGCTTATAAAGCAGAAGAATTGAGCAAAGAAAAGAAACAGGCTGAGAGGGAAGCTCGAATTTTTAGTAAAAGACCGATGGGAAAATCCCAGTTTTCTGCTTCAAAAAAAATTGAAGAAATATCAGGATCGTTCTACTTCAGCCATTGGGTATTCGGGCAAAGAGCGAGGTTCTCAACGCAATAATCCAAGGCCTTTTACTCCATCAATGACCAGTGTTGGCAGTGTTGGCACTCCTAAACCGAGATGCCAGTACTGTAATAAAGCTCATTTTGGTGAATGCCGATTTAAGAGTGGGGCTTGTTACCGATGTGGTTCTTTTGACCATTTCCTCAGAGATTGTCCAGAAAGGGTTGAAAAGAAGTTGAACATATATCGGCCGAGTAATCTAGTTTCGAGGGTAGACCACCTCGACCATCCCGTAATGTCGTGGTAGTCGAGGAGCTACAAAAGATACTATAGGTAGGCACGAGGTACGAGCACTGCTAGGACATATGCCATTCGTGCGAGAAGATGCTTCACACCGATGTTATTATTGGTACATTTTCTTTACTTGATAATTGATATTCTGCATTGATTGATCCCGGTTCTCGCATTCATATATATGTGTTAAACTTGCAATTGTTAAAATTTATCTGTTGAACCTCTTGAATTTGTGGTTAAAGTCTTGACCCCCAGGCGATCGTGTTAGTGGATAAAATTTGTAAAATTGTCCACCGATGGTAAGAGGTTATTGTTTCCGGTGATTTGATGTTCTTGCCATTTGATGAATTTGATGTGATATTGGGTATGGATTGGTTAACCCAGCATGATGCGGTAGTAAATTGTAAACAAAAATATATTGTGCTAAAATGTCAGAATGGTGAGTTGCTCCGGGTTAAATCTGATCGAACGAGAGGGGTTATCTGATATGATTTCAGTAATGGCGGCACCGAGGTATGTCAAAAAGGGGTATGATGCTTACTTGGCTTATGTACTTGACACCAAAGTATCTGAGTCAAAGATACAGGCAGTTCTAGTGGTATGTGAATTTTTCGATGTGTTTTCGGAAGAATTACCAGGATTGCCACTAGAAAGAGAAGTGGAATTTTCTATAGATTTGATTCCTGAACTACTCCGATCTCCATAGCTCGCATCATCGATGGCTCTATAGAATTAAAAGAGTTAAAGACATAGTTGCAAGAGCTTGTTGATGGGGTTTTGTCCGTGAGTCATTCACCTTGGGGTGCTCCGGTTACATTTGTGAAAAAGAAAGATGGGTCTTTGAGATTGTGTATCGACTACCGCAGACTTAATAAAGTAACCATAAAGAATAAGTACCGTTACCGGATTGATGATTTATTTGATCACCGAAAGGTGCTACTATGTTTTCAAAGACCGATCTTGATCGAGTTATTATCGATTCTTGGGTAAGGGAGTTAGATGTGCCAAAAACAGCCTTTAAAACCAGGTACGGGCATTATGAGTTTCTAGTTATGCCGTTTGGGCTAACTAATGCACCTGTAGTATTCATGGATTTGATGAACCGAATATTCAGACCGTACTTAGACAGATTTGTAGTAGTATTCATTGATGATATTTTGGTTTATTCTCGGGATAAAGAAGAACATGCAGAACATTTGAGAATTGTATTGCAAATTCTACGAGAGAAGCAGTTGTATGCTAAATTCAGTAAATGTCAATTTTGGCTTCGAGAAGTGGGTTTTCTTAGACACATTGTATTTGCCGAAGGCATCAGGGTAGATCCAAGTAAAATCTCAGCTATTGTCAATTGGAGTCCACCGAAGAATGTATCTGAACTTAGAAGTTTCTTGGGTTTAGCTGGTTATTATCGGAGATTTGTACAGGGATTCTCTATGATAGCTTCTCCAATGACTCGATTATTGCAGAAAGATGTAAAGTTCGAGTGGACTGATGAATGTCAACAAAGTTTCAACCGATTGAAAGACCTATTAACGAAAGCACTGTATTAGTGCAACTTGAACCGTAAGGAATTTGTTATATCTGATGATGCCTCATTAAATGGTTTAGGTTGTGTTTTGATGCAAGAAGGTAAAGTAATAGCCTATGCTTCAAGACAACTTAAACCACATGAAAGAAATTACCCAGTACATGATCTTGAATTAGCTGCTATTGTATTTGCGCTGAAGATATGGTGGCATTACTTGTACGGTGAGAAATGTTATATTTATACTGATCATAAAAGCTTGAAATATTTGATGACACAGAAAGATTTGAATTTGAGACAACGCAGGTGGCTTGAACTGATAAAGGACTATGATTTGATTATTGATTACCATCCGGGTAAGGCTAATGTTGTAGCTGATGCTTTGAGCCGGAAATCTCTATTTGCTTTACAAGCTATGAATACCCGGTTATCATTGACTGATGATGGTTCAATCCTAGCTGAATTGAGAGCTAAACTGACATTTTTACAGCAAATATGTGAAGCTCAGAAGAATGATGAGAAGTTACAGGTTAAACGGGCACAGTGTGAGTCAGGTAATGATTCTGAATTTCAGATTGGTTCTGATGATTGTTTATTATTCAGAGGTAGGGTATGTGTACCTCAGAATTCAGAGCTCATACAGAAGATTCTACGTGAGGCCCACAGTAGTACTATGTCTGTACATCCGGGGAGTAATAAAATGTATAATAATCTGAAAAAGATGTACTGGTGGTCGAGAATGAAACGTGATATCTCTGAGTTTGTATCAAGGTGTTTAATATGTCAACAAGTTAAAGCTGAACATCAGGTACCTTCGGGGTTACTTCAGCCAATTACTATACCAGAATGGAAATGGGAAAGAATCACTATGGATTTTGTATCGGGGCTACCTTTGTCTCTGAGGAAAAAAGATGCTATTTGGGTGATTGTTGATCAATTAACAAAGTCAGCTCACTTTATTCCGGTACGTATGGATTATTCTTTAGATAAACTAGCTGAACTGTACATATCTGAGATTGTCAGGTTACATGGAGTGCCTGTCTCCATTATATCAGATAGAGATCCCCGATTTACGTCTCGTTTCTGGGACAAATTGCAAGAAGTCTTGGGTACTCAGTTGTATTTCAGCACTGCATTTCATCCTCAGACAGATGGTCAATCTGAGCGTGTAATTCAAGTATTGGAAGATATGCTCCGATGTTGTATACTAGAGTTTGAAGGTAATTGGGAGAGGTATCTACCTTTGATTGAATTTGCTTACAATAACAGTTATCAGTCTAGTATTAAAATGGCTCCGTATGAAGCTTTGTATGGTAGAAAATGTAGAACACCGTTATATTAGACAGAGCTCAGTGAAAGGAAGATACGTAGGGTTGATTTGATCCGGAAATGAAGAAAAGTAAAGGTTATTCGAGATAGTCTAAAAGCGACTTAGATCGTCAAAAATCATATGCCGACCTTAAGCGAAAAGAGATTGAATTTCAAGTCGGTGACAAGGTATTTCTAAAAGTGTCTCCTTGGAAAAAAGTTCTTCGATTCGGTCGAAAGGGTAAATTGAGTCCAAGATTTATCGGGCCCTATGAAATCATAGAAAGAATTGGACCGATTAAACTTATCGATTGGCATTACCACCGAACTTGATAGAATCCATAATGTTTTTCATGTATCTATGTTACGACAATATCGATCAGATCTTTTACATGTTATTTCTCCGATAGAAGTAGAGATTCAACCGGATATGACTTACAGTGAAGAACCGGTCAAGATATTGGCACGGGAGACAAAAGAGCTTAGAAATAAAAAGATAAATTTGGTGAAAGTATTGTGGCAAAAGCACGGGATTGAGGAAGCAACATGGGAACCGGAGGAGGCAATGAGGAAACAATACCCAAACCTCTTTATTGGTAAGATTTTCGAGGACGAAAATCCTTAAAAAGGGGAAGAGAGTTGTAATGGCCTAAATTCAAGGTTATCGGAACAATGGTTTCGTAATCATAGATCCGATTTAAAGAGAAATTTATTTCAATATTTTTGCTTGAAAATTTATATGATAGGAAAATTGTATGAAAATATTGATAGGAAAATTTTATCGATTTAGTGATTAGTTAGAAAAAGAAATTATTGAAGAAATTGGGTAAAATAAGGTATCGGGACCTCTGTCTAGTAAAACCGAGTCGAAAATAATTTTATAAATATTTATGAAATGTTATTAATGTGGTATTAAAATTTCGTTAGGAAATTTTAATGTTTGGGTAATCAATTAAATGAAAAGGACTAAATTGTAATAGGTGTAAAAGTTGCTAGAGTGATTAAATAGCTTAAGAGTCTAATGAGAAAGGATTTAAAAGGCAATTAGACCCAAAAGTTATTTGGGCTGGACGGAAAGGGTATGAAATCAGCAGAAAAATTGATAAATTAAGGGTAAAATTGGAATATTGCAAAATTAACTAAATAAAACTAGGACTAAACAGGAAATATCTAGATTTCTCTTCATTTCTCTTCAATTCCAGCAGCTAAAAACGCCATAGGAGGGTTCTATAAGCTGGTATTTCATAATTTTTGCACCAAGTGAATTAATCCTTGCCTTTTTCTTGTAATTTTTGTGTTTCTAAGTCTTTTACAACTAGGTCCTACTATTAAATTCATTAGTTTTTGATTTCATGGATGAAATTGAAAGTCACCATGGTTGAGTGCTATAAGTTTATGATGAAATAGAATGAAATTAAAGCTTTAATTTGTTTATGAGATGATTTTATTAGGCAATTTCAATGGAAATTGATTTTTAGGACCTAATTGTGAAAATGTTTGGAATTAAAGTCTATTGCTGAAATTCTGATTCCTAAAGGTTGTAAACTAGTTTAAGGTAATAGAATAAAATGTTAATTGAGAAAAATCAGTTCAATTGAGAGGCTAATTGAGTAGGGACGAAATTATCATTTATTAAAAGCTTAGGGGAAAAATAGTAATAAACAGCTTGCACTAAAACAGTTTGGACAGCAGCAGTAGACTAACTTTCAAAAATCACCAAAAATTGTAGGAATCGAATTAGAAGATGAAAAAAATATTGAATTAAAGCTTATTGAGTCTAGTTTCTCATACAAGAAATATTGTAAGCAATGAATTTTTAAATTTTTAGATATAATGAATTTTGTGAGACAAGGTCAGAATGAATTCGGGTTCCCCTGTTCTGACTTTGAAAAATTATAAAAAATTTAATAAAAATAATTAGGGACTTAAATTTATATTCATAAAATTCTTAATGAGTCTATTTTTAATAGAAACAAACGAGAACATCATTTGAATTCTGTATAAAGAGATAATTTATTTTTAGTGAAGAAGGGTCAGAACTGTTAGACAACAGAACAGGGGTGACTTTAAAGAATAAACTGTACTGATTGGCTAAACCAAAAATTATGAAAATTTTATGGTAAAAATATATATGAGTCTAGTTTCAGGTAAAATTAACGGATCTTAATTTGGAGTTCTGTAGCTCAAGTTATAAATAATTTAGTGGCTATGACTCAAGTAGACAGCTTTGAATGAACTATAAATAATAGTTGAATTCTAGAGAATGTTGCATATGAACATGAAATGTATTAAATTGATAATTAAATTTATTTATTTAGATCCAGAAGATTCAAATACGAAGTTAGATCGAGGAAAGGAAAAAGTTCGGGATTAGTAGATTTTTACTATTTACAAACAAGTATCAGGGTAAGTTCGTGTAACTTGAATTATATTCTTAAATGCTTGAGATTGTATGTTATTGATGTGAATATGATTTGAGTGCTCATTGTATGAAAATTAATGAAACATTGATATATTTGATAAAATGGGAAGAAATCCTGGTTGAATGAAAGGAAAATTCTATGGATCTCTGAAAAGGAATTGACGGTAAAAGGATCTAGCCCGGACGGGTGATCCTATCTGATATAGCCCTCCAAGAATATGTGTAAAATGGATTTAGCCGGACGGGTAATCCGAATTAGGGTCTGAATTTAGCCTGGACTGGTAATTCAGATCCAAGCTCATTAGAGTAATTGCGTTGTAGGGGATTTAGCCTGGACTGGTAATCCCGACAATACTCTATGAGTTTATATTGCAGGGGATTTAGCCTGGACTGGTAATCCCGCTGCAAGGTTGAGGTTCGCAGGAGTGTGCTCTCTGAAATGGATATGTGCCCAATATGAATATGAATTGACAGACCCGGAATTGTACACTAAAAGTGTACCTTTGAAAATCCATCGAAAATTCCAAGAAATTCAACGGGATAAATATGGAAAAATAACAAGGAAATGGAAATCATGGTATTGACGAGCTCATCAATCATAGTATATATTATTGGTTCATGGAAATTATTGTACTAACTTGAATGTTGAGTTTGTGCATATTAGGGTAATAATGCATTGAATGGATATATGGATGTTTATTGTATTGTATTGAAAATATTAGGTAAGTATAATTCTTGTTACATGAGCTTACTAAGCACAAAGTGCTTACCCGCTTCCTTTTCCTGTTTTATAGTGTTAAGAGCTCAAGGTCGGATTTGGTGGAGACACATCACACTTTATCAACCTCGGATTTCGGTATATAAAGAAACTTTATTTTGGAAATCAATGGCATGTATAAGCTAACAAAGTAAATGTTAATGTGAAATGAATGTAAAGTTAGCCATTAGTATGGTTAACAAACCTGGTTATAGATATGTGATGACGTTATCTTATATAAATGTATGAATCTATCATGAAAATATGTTGAATTGATTTGGTTGATGTGGATTGGTCTCGATTTAATATTACAGGGAAGGTTAGATATTTATAAAAGGGCTATATTGAATATAAAAAAGAAAATTAATTCGTAAACTCCGGTAATGCCTCGTACCCTATTCCGGCAATGAATACGGGTAGGGGTATTACAGTTCTAATTTAGCTAAAACCGAGCTGTTACAAGCTTCTTGTTACATGGCTTACATGAGCTTCCTGTTATACGGCTCGAGAGAGTGCTTTCTGATTATGTGCTCTAATGAATACCCCTAAATATGAATTTATAGATTTTAGATTCGTACACTTCATGTGTACTTCATTTGTATCCATAGATGTTTTAAATGATTCAACGGGTAAAGTTCTGATATGAGATAACATGAGTTCAAAATGAACTATTACCGGTATATACTTGAAATACATGGAAATAATATTTATTTGATATATTGAAACATGACATGGAAAAAATACATGTATGTGAAAAAATACATGTATGTGAAACTTGCTCGATAATTATGTATATTCATGATTATGAATTTTGGTTGGAATAAATATACACGAAATTCATGAAAATGATGATACATGTAATATTGATATAATAAAATGAATGATTTATGTTTATAAAGAAATGACAAGAGGATGATATGTATCATGACATGTAAATTTGTGACTATCTTTGATATGTTGAGACAAGGAAATTATGTATGTTGAGATGAGTAATAAACTCAAGTTTGACATGTTGAGAAAATAAGTTTATCAATGTTGAATTTATATGTAATATATGCAAGTACGCTAACCAGTGTTGTTGCTTGATACTTAGGCAAGTGACAAGCTATTGGTTGAATGATAATATGATTAATTATAAGATGCATTGAATTAGTAAGTATTTAAGTGAAAATATGCTAGTGCTCATGAAAAAGTGGTAAGGTTTAAAGTTTGCAATTTCTTATGAAATGACTTATCATGTGATCAATTCGAAAAAGGCTTTGGTTAAATGCACTAACTTGTGACCATGGTTGAATGATATGTTTATGACTTGTGTGTCATGCATATGGAATAAGTGTGGAAAGTAAAGAAATGCAAATGAAAATAAAAAAATTTGGAAGAGTTAAAGTTATATAAAATCCTACTAAGCTTGAGATAATAAGTATAAGTGATACTGTAGATTTATTCACCTTGTGAATTGATGACTATAGCTTCATGAGTATTGCGGTATCAATATTGGGTTATCCTTGATACGTATAGATTTCATATTTGAAATGAATTAAAATGATTAAAGTTTATACGAGCTTACTAAGCATTCGTTGCTTATGTAGTTGTTTTCTTTTACTTTTTAGATTATCGGAAGCTTGATCGGGTTGGAATTTTTTCGGAGTTATATCACACTACCTATCGGCTCTATCAGTACTGTAACAACCCTAACCCGTATCTGTTCCCAGAATAAGGTTACGAGGCATTACTGGATAACACGTCTCATTAACATACATTTAAGCAATCATAATTAAAATCCATTCATCTCGATCATATTGTCCCTTCTAAGGTCCTACGAGACCATAAAACATGCTTAGAAGTGGTTCGGGACTAAACTGATAACGTTTAAAATTTTAGGAAACATAGAAAATTTTCTTTGATTTCAGGGTCACACGCGCGTTTGAACAGGCCGTGTGCCTCACACAGCTACCAAACACGCCCGTGTCACAAGCCGTGTGAAAATAGGGCATACATACTGACTTGTACTACACGGCTGAGGACACGCCCATGCGCCAGGCCGTGTTAAATCTAAGGGAGGTTACTGACTTGGGTCACACGACCGACCACAGGCCCAGGCGCCAGCCCGTGTGCCACACACGGCCACTAGACATGCCCGTGTGTCTAGGCCGTGTCAAAACTATAGGGTATACTGCCTTAATTCGAAAGGGTACCTTAGGGGCCACATGGCAGTGTAACATGATCGTGTGTCACACACGGCTGAGACACACACCCGTGTCTCTGTCTGTGTGGACAAAAATAGGCCATTTGAAAAGCCAATTTGCCACCCTACACTCATGTACACATAGCAACCAATTTGGAACCATTTCCATACATTTATAGGTAGCCCAAAACAGACCAAATTCACACACATAACACACCATCTATCATCAACAATTTTAAATACTCAATTCCACATTCAAATATACTAAATTATTATGCCAAAATCATCACAACTTGCATATATTCCATATTCACTAATTCATCATAATATCACCTATTTCATATCACAAATACACCATATCATCATCTCAAACCAAACCATCTCATAAAGCATTATATACATCATATATAACACTTACCAAACACATAATTCAAGCCAACATAAATGGCTATACATACCACATTTACAAGCCAAAAATCATGGCTAATATCATGACTCAAAACATACCAAAATAACACTAGCCTATACATGCCATATACCATATATAAAAAGCTTCAAAAATACCAACGAGTTGATTTGATAGTGTGATGATGGTTCTCGATGATCCTTGATGTCTGAGCTAGCTTCGGTACTCTATAAAAAAAAGACAAGTAACATAAAATAAGCTTCATAGCTTAGTAAGTTCGTACCAAATATACTCAACAATTCATAATATAAAAATCATCATTTAATAAACATTTAGTAGTTCTCACATCATCACTCAATTCTAATCCATGACCATTTATCATGTTTATACAAATTTATCAAGCTTCATACATATAGTATCAACTACCACATAGGTATCGTACGTACTTGTACTTTCCCGTATTTATTTATTTCATTCTCACCTCTTTGTTCAACATGTTAAATTGTTTAGAAATCTTTCAATGCTCTAAGAACTCACACACTTAGTGCATAAATAATTAGCCGAAGCTATAACAATCTCGCACACTTAGTGCCATAACATTAAACTGAAGCTATCTTAGTATCACACACTTAGTGCCTCGAAGCTATTCCAATTCGGACACTAAGTGCTATGTATAACCGAAGCTATTTTGAAAAGCACAATAAGTGCCAAACATATTTGATTTGTCGTTGTACGCAATCATAGTCACATATATACAATAAAGAATCAAAAACATAATTGTAACAATGTTTATATGTGACTATGATTGCGTACAACGACAAATCAAATATGTATTAAAAATTAACCCATTTAATCATCAATTCATTCAATTTAATCCAAAAACACCTATTTAGGCATTTTTACACTTTAGCCTCTAAAGTTCCACATTTATTCAATTTAGTCCCTATTTCACAAAAACACAAAATTCACAAAATTTCATTACACCCAAGCCTAGCCAAATTTCATGTAAGTCCCTAGCATCCGAAAACTTTCATTTATTTCACATTTCAACCATTCAATATGCAAATTTCACAATTTAATCCTTATTCGACATTTTTGTCAAAAATCACTTTACAAAACATTAAAATCTATCAACAATTATTCATTTTCCATCATCAACATTCAAAAACCTCAAGCTACCATCAATGGAATATTTCAAAATCACCAGAAAATTCAAAAATTAGGGTACGGGCTAGCTAGAACTCAAAGCAACGATCAGAAAAACATAGAAATCATTAAAAACCAAGCTAAAATGGACTTACAAGCTTGAACAACAATGGTCGAACCTTAAAAAATTACAAAAACCTTATTTTATTTCTTAAAATTGGCTATGGAGAAAGGCGATAGCATAAAATGGCTTTGATTTATTTTAATTAAACTTAAATAAGAAATTACTTATTTAACCTTTGTTTATAAACATTTAAAACATCAATTACATAACCAATTATGACCATTCCCACTAAAAATGGTCTATTTCAAACATAAGGACCTCCCATTTAATAGGCCATGAAAATTAGACACCTTTATCATATAGAATGCAACTTTTGAATTTTACGCGATTTAATCCTTTTCTCAAATTAAGCATCCAAACGATAAAATTATTTGACGAAACTTTCACACACATATATTCACATGCTATAAACACAAAAAATAATATTAAAAAATTTTTTAACCTCAGATTTGTGGTCCCAAAATCACTGTTCTGATTTAACTAAAACCGGACTGTTACATGGCATGTGCTGATAAATCGTAATTTATACATATTTTATCCCATGCTTAACATGTTTATGAATGATTTCTCCTTAGATTTGGTGAATTTGGTGCTCCTAATCCTTTAATTTCATGTTTTACACTTAAGTGAGCATAGAAGAGCGAAAAGAACGAGAAACGGGCCAAAAACGGAGAAAATGGGCCAATGTACGAAATCAACAAGGCCTGGACTTCCTCACACTTGCATACCACACGAACGTGTCAATTTGGCAGAATCAAAGCATGACTCACACGAGCAGACCACACACCCGTGCCATTCTAACAGGCTCAACCACGGCCTAAAACAACCTTAGCACGGACGTGTTGATCTCTCAGCCTCGAGCATGGCCTGAAGTAATTGCACACAAGCGTGTCACACGGGCAGGTCCCTGTTGAGCCCAAGTTGAGTCCAATTTGGAAAAGGCCAATTTTGAGGGCTTTTATGAATTCTAAAGCCTATAAATAAACCCTAAAGGAGGAGGAAAAGGGGGGCACAGAGTAGGAAGGAAGGAATTACTCAAAGAAAGCCGATTGATCCATTTCAGAAGCCAGATTCATCGTCAAGACTGAAGATCTCCCCTCAATTTCCCTTCAGGAGTTTTGGGTTTTTCTTTATGTTTTGTATTTATTATTCTTCTAAGATGTTTTCCTTTTTAGTTATGAACTAAATCCCCTAAATACCTAAGGGGAATGAAACTGAAGAGGAATCTTGTTATTATTATCTGAATTGTATGATAAATATTTGACTTGTTCTTAATTATGTGTTCTTAATTCTTGCTTTGATATTCCAGGATATTAATTCAAGTTAAGCTCTTATTCAGAGGAGGAATAGACCCTATCTAAGAGTACATTTGTCATAATTAAGCGGAGTTGGTTACGCGCCTAGAGATAGGGTGACAAGATTTTGCCGGATTAGGGTGAAACCTAATAGGGGGATCCATAGATCGAGTTAATGCAACCCTAGGGAGTTAATTAGAAAGAGATTTCAATTATTCAACCTAGGGTTAGACGTTGTTACTATCGAGAGAGATAATAATATAATTATGGATTTTTACGGATCAAGTCAAATGAATAAATCGTCCGATTCAGAGTCAAATAACAAGTGAAGTCTAGGTGGATTTTTCCTTAGATATTGTTTTAATCAATCGAGTTTTCCAAAAAGTATTCTCCCAAATTTCTTTTCTGTGATTTCCTATTTTAATTATTTAGTTAGATAAACAAAACCCTTTTATTTTGTTAGGCTAGATAATAAAAAGAAAGTTGGTACTAGTACTTTTAGTTCCTTTGGGTTCGACATTCTGGTCTTGCTAAAGCTATACTACTGTTCGATAGGTACACTTGTCTTCATCGTGATAATAGTTAGTTTCGAGAACGATTCATTATAAATATTTAAAACCTGTAACGAATATCATGCGTATCAATAGGTATTTAGGTTAATGTTGGCCTATACGTGTTTTGTTAATATTAGCCACTTATTTGGTTTGTGTTTGCCACATATTGGTTTGGTGCATATTTTTCTTAAATGTTTGATGTGTGGTTTGGTTTATGATTGTACGGTGAAAGGTAAAATGTTAGATAAAAGTGCATTTATATATATGTATTTTGGGATGCAATGAATTGATCATGAATCAGTACCATGATATGTAAGGTGTATATATATAATTAAATATGTTAGTATTTGAAATACAATTTGGCATCAAATGGTAAGTTTTGTTAGGTAAGTGACTTGGTTAGAAATAATGCAAATTAGCTTGATAAACTTTAGGTATAAATATGCATATAAGTTTGGTATACATATGAATATATTGAAAATATGAATATACCCATAATTTTGGACACAGTCTGAAACACGGGTGTGTCCCTTGGCCGTGTGGCTACCACATGGCGTGTGACACTTGCAGTGTTGAAAATATTAAATGTTTTTGAAAAAAAAATTGAGTATTCCATTTAGTCCCTATTTGTTTCTAATACGTAATTTAGGCCTCGAGGGCTCGTTTAAGGGACAATATGTATGATTTTGATTGGTTTCTAATATGAATGCTAGATGAAATGAAATGTTTGATAATTAATTTGTAAACTCTACTAACACTCTGTAACCCTGTTTCGGCGACAAATTCGGGTTAAGGGTGTTACAGTCAGTCATCTAGTTTTCATCTCACGAGAAGTAACAAAAGGTGATGTTATCAAACTCTTTAATTAACTCTAGGACCAAGCTTCTATATTCGATCAACTTGGGATCTCTTGTCTCCCATTCACCTTTGAGTTGATAGATCACTAGTGCAGAATCCCCATATACCTCCAGTACCTTGATCTTGCATACTATGGCTGCACCAATACCCACAATGCATAATTCGTATTCTGCCATGTTATTTATGCAATAAAAGTCAAGTTTACTTGTGAAAGGGTAATGACCTCGGTCTGGGGATACTAGGGCTGTCTAATTCCATTACCCATAGCATTTGAGGCTCCGCCAAAATTTAGTTTCCAAGGTATCCTTCTTGAGCATCTTCTTTAGTGGTTGCAACATGCATCAGATCATCTTTTGGAAAATTGAAATTCAAAGGCTCGTAATCTTCTAGTGCTCTACTGGCTTGAAAGGCTGCTATTGCACTCTTTTTTATTGCCTTTTGGTTCACATAGATTATATCAAATTCAGAATGCAGAATCTGCCATCAGACCATTCTTCCAGTCAAAGCAGTTGACTCCATCATGTACTTTAGAGGGTCTATTTTTTAGATTAGCCAAGTTGTATGGTACATCATGTACTATCTCAATCTCTAGGTTGTCTAGATTAAGGTGCAACACAACCTCTCAATTAGTGAGTATATTGTCTCACATTCAGTAAACTTTTTACTGAGGTAATATATCGCTCTTTCTTTTCTCCTCGACTCATCATGTTGGCTATTCTATAGAATAAGCTACCCAACAAATTAAAAGATCCAAGGAGTTTTATAATTCCTTGCTTAATTGGTAGTTTAGATGTTAATAATGCATTAGCTGATTTAGGGGCTAGTATTAACGTCATGCCTTACAAAATGTTCAAAAAATTAGGTCTTGGGAAACCCAAACAGACTAGGATGAGCATTCAATTAGCAGATAAAACTATAAGATTTTCTAGGGGTATTATTGAAAATGTGCTAGTTAAAATCAATAAATTTATATTTCCCGTTGACTTCATTGTTCTAGACATAGAGGAGGATAGCAACACTCCTTTGATTTTAGGAAGGCCTGTTTTAGCAACTGCTAGAACGATTATTGATGTTGGCACAGGTGAGCTCACACTTCATGTGGGAGACGAAACAATCACCCTTCAAGCTCGCAATTCTAGCAACACATCAAAATTTGAAGGTGATTGTCTAAACCATTCTACTAAAATTGAAAATATGGTGCAACCTACTTTGTAGGAAATAGGTTTGAAGGAAGTACATGAGCCATTTTCAAGCAATAATAGAGGACCTATTCATGAAGAATGAAGGCTACAAATTGAGGAGCTAGATGAATGGCGGACACATAAACTGAGAACACACGATAAACCAAAATTACACCAGAACGAGCTCAATACCTTTCCAAATCAACATAAGGTTGGAGATAAAGTTTTATTAGATGCCGCAGATCCTTACATTGTCACTACCAAACTGAATGACGAAATCCCTCTTACAGTACTTAGCATTTTCCTATTCGGTACAATCGAGGTAAGTCATCCCAAGTTCGACAGTTTTAAGGTAAAAAACACTCGTCTAAAACCTTATCTTGATGAGATTGATAGCAGGAATGAGAAGTATAAACTTCTCGAACCACCATGACCATACAATAGAGAGGTAAGTCGAGCTTAGACTATAAATAAGCACTTCTCAGGAGGCAACCCAAGCACTAACTGTGTTAACTTCTTTAAATTTTAGTGTTTAAACACCTAACTTACTAACGGAGCTATTGAATACAGGTTTACCACACACACACAGCCAAGCACACGGGCGTGCTTAGGACCGTGTGGAAACAGTGCAAAGATTTTCCCCAAATACGGGTAACGATAAATCAACACGGCCGTGTGACATGGCTGTGGGCGAACCTGCCAAAACAACAGGGGTGTACGACACGCTCATACCTTAGAATCGTTGTTGAACATGAGAAAATAGCACGGGTGTTCGACACGCCTGTGTCTTAGACCCGTGGTCGAACCTGTCAAATTAAGACGAGCGTGGACCTTTATACACAGGCGTGGGAGAAGCGAACAAAGACAGACATGGCTGTGTGCACCTACACACCCAAAGAACACGGGCGTGGGCCAATTGTCAGACGCGCCTAAATTCAAAAAAATGCGAAACACACGGGCTGAAATTGGGGAACACGGGCATGTTCCCTGGCTGTGTGTCTAAAAATCTGTAAATACCCTGCACTATTCATTGTCTTCTTCACTTAGAATTCCTAACCCTAGCCACTGCAAGTTCACACGGCCTCCCTACCACGCCCGTACGCCGCTTCCAACCCCATTTTTTTACGCTCATTCTCATCTTTCTAGCATTTATTTACTCTTTTCTCTTTTATTTCACTGATTTCTAATGCTTTTTTATCATAGTAATCTGTATTTTTCATGTTATTTTCATCTTTCTATCACTCAAAATTCATATCTAGAGTAGTTATCATCTTTTTCATGTTGAAGTTCTTACTCAATGCATAATTTATCTGCTCCATTTGACTAGTTTTAAGTGAATATTTATACTCATGCCTTTTGGGTTGATATTTTCCATCAATAAAATATGCTACAAAGAATTATTTGCCATTCTTCATGAAACTCATACTATTATCATGCTAATGATACACCATAAAATTAATTGTTTTTTATGCTAGTAGTTGTGACTGAGATTATTAGTTTTAATTTATGACTTTTGCCTTTTTGAATTTGTTTTCGTCTTACCTTGAACATTCATCACGACGAAATAATGGTTTTGCTTGCAGGTATACCATGTCCTCTTCACTAGGAAAGAAAGCCGCCGTCCTTGCTTCGGAGAAAAGGAAGGGAATGTCATCTTCCTCGGGTCCTACCGTGAAAATTCGTCACCCTTTTCTGCAGTTCCCTATTGGGCCCTAATAAGAACTTTTCCAAATACTCTGGGCCTGACCTTTAATTGTGGGCCACTGCATCAATTGGACTATAGCAGAACAAGTTCAGTTGGCTAATGCGATTCAGGCCCTCCTAACCACCGACCCTTGAGAGCTTTTTTTTGGGATCATCGAGCCGACGTATCTCGAGCTCATGATGAAACTATGGTCAACATTCCATCTTCAGACTGTAATGACGAACTATGATGATCCCTATACGGTCCAATTTTGCCTAAGCGGATTAATTCGCCAGCTAAGCATCCCAGAATTTGGTACTGCATTGGGCTTATATACGGGGGAATTCAAGGAGGAGAATGACTTACATGCTCTCAACTGCCACATCCATCGTTCTCCTTCACGGTGCTGGGACGCACTAGTACCACGTTCGGCCACCTACGACCCTAGTCGCTCCAAGGAATCAGCTCTCCCTCCATCCTTGAGGTACTTACATTCTATTTTATCTCACACCTTGACAGGGTGGAGAGAAAGCACCGATGTCGTCACCACTCATGACGTCTACTACTTATGGTGTATGTCACATGGGCACGTCTTCGACCTCGCCTACTTTATTGCTCTTGCCATTCACCACCAGACGGAGCGATATCGGAAGGGGGTCATTTTCATTGGCCCCTATGTGACTTGACTGGCACGACACTTTAGGATCCTCGACACCGCGGCACAAGAATCATCCTTGACCCTCATTGGCCGGATGTCTCCACAAGGCATCTTGAGCATGCTAAGCATGAGGATGATCGAAAAGTGCTTAGGAACCTACCCTCCTTAATATCGTCTCGCCCAATCTACCGAGGAGGAGGCCCCCGAGGACATTACTGATGATATCCCTCCACAGCACGAGGACCCACCGTCTCAGCCACCATGCTCCCATCGTCCAGTTCATGCGGCGGCTTCGTATGCTGACATCTCTGAGCGCTTCACTCGATTCGAGCAGCAGTGTTTTCAACGATTTGATAACATTGATGCTACTCTATAGCAGATTTGTCAGCACTTCCACATCTCATCGCCACCACCACCTGGCGAACCATCCGGCGATGATGATGTTTAATTTCATTTTATCTTTATTTTTATTTTTATTTTTATTTTTATTTTATGTTTTTATAAACAAATTTTAATATCGGTTACTTCTTTATCAGTAATTATTCTTCCTAATATCCCCTCAAAAGTTCCTAATTTTATCATAGTTATAAAGTGCTACAAAGCTGACCATCATGTAGGAACTTCAAACTCCATTGGAAATGGTTCTCCACAACTATCATGCCCTGCTCAATCACGAGATATAAAATTATTTTGGTGCAACACTTGTGGAACCCAACCTCTACCACCACCAGAGTATCCTCCTCCCCTCTACATAACTCTAAACTAGGGAATTCATTCATTTAACACTCAGGAAGTTTCACTTCTCTCCTTATCTTATATTTATATTCTTTTCTATATATCTATCTTTGTACATTGAGGGCAATGTATATCTTAAGTGTAGGGGGTATTCATTTCACTATCGAAAAAATCCTTGAATGATTGCCTTGTTCTTTAGAAAAGCTCTCATATCATGTTTAGGATAAATTTTGATTTATTTACGATTTTTATTGATATATCTTAAATTAAAACATAGGCATTCATGCATTGATTATTTAAACTTTAAGACATTAGGGAATCAAGCATGATAAGTTGATTTTTGAAGAATTAAAAACTTTTAGGTTGTTTCCCTAAGTTTAGGTATTATCTTGAGTTGGAATTCACAAGTTTAAACATCAAAAAGCCATAATTTTTGTGAGATCTTGAGCCTTTAGAGCATCTATTTTTTTCTTTCATGCTCACTTTCATTATGAGTGCGTCAGTATTGAATTATTATTCTAGAACTTGCTTGATTATGCATGTCAAGACCACACCATTTGATTTGATATGTCAAAATGATGAAGACACTTAGGTTTAACCCAATCACTCCATAAAAGTCTACCTTCACAATTAACCCTTAGTGAACCCCCTTGAACCTAACAACCCATTCATTGATTTACCCTCAATATTAACCCATAACTCATTATTTTTGAAATCTCCTAAATTAAATTGATCCCTATTTTTGTCGAGATTTGAGTTGGAATAGTTGCTTAGTTATGTTTTATTCTATTTTGTAATTTTACTTATTTTAAAAAAAAAATACATGTTTACATATTAGTAGTAATCTGTTGTTTTTAAGCTTAAGTGTTTAAGTTCCATATTCTGAGAAGAAGCTCTGTTGTACGCAAGTGATGATTAAATATTTTTCTAGTTAAGTAATTTTTCAATTCAATCTCGATTCTAACATTTTCTTTCAGCTTGTGACCACACCCCTAACCAAGCCTTGTTAAAACCCTCTAAAGACCTTTTGATGGATCTATCATCTCAATTTATAGTGGTGGAGATTTGATTTTCATGCAAGCCTATGGTAATAACTTTTCATATTGACTGATGAGTGCTAATTTCATTGTCCTTAAACACTTCGAGTGATTTGAATGAATCTTTAGTGTGGATGTTAAACTCTGTGAGATTTCGAATCGAGGGTAACCAATTAGATGAGGGGAGATGACTAAGTTTTTTTTTATGATTAAATAATCAACTTGGAATGTTTGAAGCTTTAATGTTCTTTCAGTTGAATTTTCAATGTATGATTACCTATGGATTATTTTGAGATGTTACCGATAGAAATTATAAGTTGAGAAGAATTTATTTTGATTATGAGTTGAGGATTTTGCTTGAGGATAAGAAAACGCTTAAGTGTGGAGGTATTTGATAAACCTTAATTTATACATATTTTTATCCCATTCTTAACACGTTTATGAATGATTTCCCCTTAGATTTGGTGAATTTAGTGCTCCTAATCCTTTAATTTCATATTTTATACTTAGGTGAGCATAGGAGAGCGAAAAGAACGAGAAACAGGCCAAAAACAGAGAAAATGGGCCAACGTACGAAATCAACACGGCCTGGAATTCCTCACACGGGCATACCACACGGTCATTTCAATTTGGCAGAATTGAAGCACGACTCACACGGGCAGACCACACGCCAGTGCCATGCTAACAGGCTCAACCACGGCCTAAAACAACCTTAGCACGGGCGTGTTGATCTCTCAGCCTCGAGCATGGCCTGAAGTAATCGGACACGGACGTGTCACATAGGCGTGTCCCTGTCGAGCCCAGGTTGAGTCCAATTCGAAAAAGGCCAATTTTGAGGGCTTTTAGGCATTCTAAAGCCTATAAATACACCCTAAAGGAGGAGGAAAAGGGGGGCACAGAGTAGGAAGGAAGGAATTACTCGAAGAAAGCCAATTGATCCATCTCAGAAGTCGAATTCATCATCAAAACTGAAGATCTCCCCTCAATTTCCCTTCAGGAGTTTTGGGTTTTTCTTTATGTTTTGTATTCATTATTCTTCTGAGATGTTTTCCTTTTTAGTTATGAACTAAATCTCCTAAATACCTAAGGGGAATGAAACCTAAGAGGAATCTTGTTATTATTATTTGAATTGTATGATAAATATTTGACTTGTTCTTAATTATGTGTTCTTAGTTCTTTCTTTGATATTCCAGGATATTAATTCAATTTAAGCTCTTATTCAGAGGAGGAATAGACCTTGTCTAAGAGTACATTTGTCATAATTAAGCGGAGTTGGTTACGCGCCTAGAGATAGGGTGACAAGATTTTGTTGGATTAGGGTGAAACCTAATAATGGGATCTATAGATCGAGTTAATGCAGCCCTAGAGAGTTCATTAGAAAGAGATTTCAATTATTCAACCTAGGGTTAGACGTTGTTAGTATCGAGAGAGATAATAATTGACTTAGGGATTTCTACGGATCAAGTCAAACGAATAAATCGTCCTATTCAGAGTCAAATATCAAGTGAAGTCTAGGTGAATTTTTCCTTAGGTATTGTCTTAATCAATCGAGTTTTCCAAAAAGTATTCTCCCAAATTTCTTTTCTGCGATTTCCTAGTTTAATTGTTTAGTTAGATAAACAAAACCCTTTTATTTTGTTAAGCTAGATAATAAAAAGAAAGTTGGTACTAGTACTTTTAGTTCCTTTGGGTTTGACATTCTGGTCTTGCTAAAGCTATACTACTGTTCGATAGGTACACTTGCCTTCATCATGATAATAGTTAGTTTCGAGAACAATTCATTATAAATATTTAAAACCTGTCATGAATATCACGCATATCAATAGGTATTCAGGTTAATGTTGGCCTATATGAGTTTTGTTAATATTAGCCACTTATTTGGTTTGTGTTTGCCACATATTGGTTTGGTGCATATTTTTCTTAAATGTTTGATGTGTGGGTTGGTTTATGATTGTATGTTGAAAGGTAAAATGTTAGATAAAAGTGCATTTATATATATTTATTTTGGGAGGCAATGAATTGATCATGAATCGGTACCATGATATGTAAGGTGTATATATATAATTAAATATGTTAGTATTTGAAATACAATTTGGCATCAAATGGTAAGTTTTGTTAGGTAAGTGACTTGGTTAGAAATAATGCAAATTAGCTTGATAAACTTTAGGTATAAGTATGCATATAAGTTCGTTATACATATGAATATGTTGAAAATATGAATATACCTATTATAATATGATATTTGAGGTGCTTAAAAGCATATTGATTGTAAGTGACAATATTATATGTTTAAAGCTTGATTTTGACTTATTTTTTATGTCTAATTATGGCTTGTAGATATAGTCAAAGTTGATTGTAGGTTGACACAAAAATTAGGTGAGAAATATGGCTGTAAAATGGCCTATTTTCATTCACACGAGCGGAGACACAGATGTGTGTATCAACCGTGTATTACAACCAGGTGACATGGTTGTGTATCCCCTGTATCTTTTAATTTGCATATGTCAATATGCTTAAATTTTTCACATGGCCTAGCACACGGGCGTGTGGCTCGGCCGTGTGATCCAAGTCATTAAACCCATAATTTTGGACACAGTTTGAAACTTGGGTGTGTCCCTTGGCCGTGTGGCTACCACATGAGCGTGTGACACCTGCAGTGTTGAAAATATTAAATGTTTTTGAAAAAAATTTTGAGTCTTCCATTTAGTCCCTATTTGTTTCTAATACGTAATTTAGGCCTCGAGGGCTCGTTTAAGGGACAATATGTATGATTTTGATTGGTTTCTAATATGAATGCTAGATGAAATGAAATGTCTGATAATTAATTTGTAAACTCCAGTAATACTTTGTAACCCTGTTTCAGCGACGAATTCGGGTTAAGGGTGTTACAATCGGTCATCTAGTTTTCATCTCACGAGAAGTAACAAAAGGTGATGTTATCAAACTCTTTAATTAACTCCAGGACCAAGCTTCTATATTCGATCAACTTGGGATCTCTTGTCTCCCATTCGCCTTTGAGTTGATAGATCACTAGTGCAGAATCCCCATATACCTCCAGTACCTTGATCTTGCATACTATGGCTGCACCAATACCCATAATGCATGATTCATATTCTGCCATGTTATTTGTGCAATCAAAGTCAAGTTTACTTGAGAAAGGGTAATGATCTCCGTCTGGGGATACTAGGGCACATCATTGACCTTGCCTATTTCCTTGCCTTCGCGATTCAGCACTAGATGGAGCAGCATAGGAAGGAGGTCATCTCCATTGGCCCCTATGTTACTTGGTTGGCTTGACACTTCGGGCTCATTGACACCACAGCCCAAGAATCATCCTTGACCCTCATTGGCCAGATGTCTCCACAAGACATCTCGAGCATGCTAAGCATGAGGATGATCAAAAAGCGCCGAGGAACCTACCCTCCTCAATATCGTCTCACCCAATCTACCTAGGAGGAGGCTTACAAGGACATTCCTGATGTTGTCCCTCCACAGCACGAGGACCGACCGTATCAGCCACCACCACCCTCTCGTCCAGTTCATGCGGCGACTTCATATGCTGACATCTCTGAGCGCCTCACTCAATTAGAGCAGCAGTGTTTTCAACGATTTGATAACATTGATGCTACTTTACAGCAGATTTGTCAGCACCTCCACATCTCATCGCCAGTCCCACCTCGCGAACCATCCAGTGATGAAGATGTTTAAAAACATTTATTTAGTATTTTATGTTTTTTAATTTTTATTAAAACTAATTTTTATTTTTATTAGATTTTAGAATTTATTTTATAATTATACATTTCGGTTAGTTCTTTATGTAACACCTCTAACCCGTATCCGTCGCCGGAATAGGGTCGTAAGATGTTACGGAATAAAGACAATTCCGATAAATTATAATAAACATTACATAATCATATGAATTAGTCTCGAAAATTTACTAATTTTTTTTAAAAACCATAAACTAATATACCTATTATTGTATACATGTGGCATTAGTGATATGATAGCCTATACTGAATCTCATATATATATATACACATATACAACTCACATCTTACAACCAATTTTATAAATTTTAAATACAAATTTGCGAACTTGTAAATAACAAGTAAATATTTATATATAAAATCTCTTGCGTTTATCACCTTAAAATTACTTATACCATAAGTAAAATTTCTTATCTTACTCCACATGTGTCCTAAGACACGTTTGTATGCATGTTATATGAAATCACACTTAAGACATAATATGTAAAATCACATTTATGGATACTCAAACATATATATATTTATATGGATAATATAGTAGAATATATTACCATTTTCATGCATATTATGCTACTACTACAACACTCTCATTTATAAATAAATGCATATGCAAGACTTTAGTTAAATACAAACATATGTCATGTCTATTTGACGTATTACAATACATTCTCATTAAATCACGAATAAACCATTTTCATATTATCATGATCATACCTACCAAAGCACAAGTGGACAAAAATATATCGTAATAAACCTTGCCATATTTTTCGAACCCTAACAAAAGTTCAAAACATCGAATCATGAACATTACTACGTCACAAACATATTCACTAGGTTCACAAATATATTTCACATAAAAATTTACATCGATGAATTAGTCGCGATTCTTTCAAGCCATTGCTCATTTCTTAAACATGCAAGATTTATCACACGTAATAATCATAGATATATAACCTGCAACATTCAACCATAATCATCATAGAACATACCTAGCATGATTTAATTCAAACATTTTGATTAGCCATTTTCGCATGGCTTTATACATAACCAAAATTTATCATTTTAACCACACTTCAGCTTATACATGCCATAATTCGAATTTAACTTAGAAAGGTACCCCAAAATAGCAGATAGTGTGATGAACTTCGTAGATGATCCCTGAGCCTGTAACTTGATTTCTAATATCTATAAAACAAACAAGGATACACAAAATAAGCTAATATAGCTTAGTATGTCATAAACAAATAGTAAACCCAACAAAGTATTTAATTCAATTAAGTTAATTATTATTTATACTAACTAAATACCATTTAATCTCAAGTTATACTTATAAGTACATCCACATATATACATTCGCACTTAAACATCATATTGGCCGAATGATCAAATACACACATTGTCTATTTTTCAATCAACTTACCAACCACTTTATTATACCTCTTTAATGCACATATTTATTTATATACAAGTAATTGCATTTTTTTTACTTGGTTGGATACTCACCTGACCATTTGGGTATATTAATATTCAACTCCCCAAAAACAAAAACCACTAATTATATTATAATCATGCTTGCATATACTTTTACACATAAGCCAAAAAAAGTATCACTATGTATTATTGCATATATATACATAAATAGTCAACAAGACCAATTATACCAAAACATACATTACATTTAATTATGAGTCATTTTCTCATAATAATTTTATATAACTACAAGCCGAATATACATATTCTAACATCATTTAAAGTCATTATCATCAGTTATGTGTGAATAAAACAAATACCGAGTACCAACTTACCTTATCATTAATAGCCAAACAATTAATTCATACCTGGCCGTTTTAATCGTATTACACAATCATGCACAATTTACCTTTGCCCGATGAACCATTCGAAATTGGATAGGACACTCGAATAATAACATAAATGGTACAATGCCAACGTCCTAGACGTGGTCTTACATGTAACCACATATCGATGCCACTGTCCCAGACAGGGTCTTACTCGTAAACACATATCGGAATCACATATCGATGCCATGGTCTTACTCGCACACATATACCGGAATCCTATGTCATGACATATGTATCCTAGCTATTCCTAAGGTTCATACTGGGCTTTCAGACATCGTAACTCAGTCAAATTGAACTCGAAAGTGTAGTAGTCAAATTTAATCATTTTCGGCCATAGCATATTAAAATTCCACATTTCATAACAGCATATAAATATAACATTTAATTACCAAATAAACACATCTATTTGCTTATAAACTTACCTCGAATGTCGTAAAACAGAACGGGGGTGCTAGTTGACAACTTTTGTTTTTCCCCGGTCCAAATCTGATTTCTTTATTTCTTGATCTAAACATATTCAAATTAAGCTCATTCAAAAATATTTCCATTCAATTTAATCCAAAAACACATAAATAGGAAAATTACCATTTTACCCCTAACATTTACAATTTTTACAATTTCATCACAAATACTCCCATTTAGAAAGCCATCAACAAATAAGCCCTTTACAAAACAAACTACCCACTTTTTAATTTACGCGATTAAGTCCTTTTATTTAATCGGACACCTAAACGACAAAATTAAATCACGAAATTTTCACAGACATAAATTCTCATAGAATAAACAAAAAATAATTTTAAAATATTTTCCAACTCGGATTCGTGGTCCCGAAACCACCGTTCCGAGTAGGGTCTAAATCGAGCTGTTACACTTTATGAGTAAATATTCTTACTAATATCCCCTAAAAAGTTCCTGATTCTATCACAATTATATAGAGCTCCTAAGCTTATCATCGCATAGGAACTACAAACTCCACTGGGAAAGGTTCTCCACGACTGCCATGTCCTGCTCGACCATGACAATAGCTACAACTAGATACAATATTCATTTGGCGCAGGACTTATGGACTAATGAACCTCTACCACCGCCGGAGTATCCTCCTCCACTCTCGCACCAATTACTCTCCAAAACTCCAGTTCGAGGAATTCATTATACAGGATGTTTCACTTCTCCCCTATCTTATGATTACAAATTTATCTTTTCTTATCTATCTTTGTACATTGAGGGCAATGTACTCTTAAGTGTGGGGGGGTATTCATTTCATTATCAGAAAAATCCCTGAATGACTGCCTTGTTCTCTTGAAAAGCTCTCATATCATATTTAGGATACATTTTGATTGATTTATGATTTTGATTGATATATCTTGAATTCAAACATAGGCATTTATGCATTGATTGTTTAAACTTTAAGACATTAAGAGAATCAAGCATGACAAGTTGATTTTTAAGAATATAAAATTTTAGGTTGTTTTCCCCAAGTCTAGGTATTATCTTGAATTGGAATTCACAAGTTTAAACATAAAAAAAGCCATAATTTTGTGAGATTTTTAAGCCTTTTGAGCATCTATTAATTCTTTCATGCTCACCTTTATTATTGCTTTGAGTGCGTCAGTATTGAACTGTTATTCTAGAACTTGCCTGATTATGCATGTCAAGACCACACTATTCGATTTTATATGTCAAGATGATAGAGGCACCTAGGATTAACCCACTCATGCCATGAAAATCCTACCTCCACGATTAACCCTTAGTGAATCCCCCTTGAGCCTAACAACCCATTTCTTGTATTACCCTTAATATTAACCCTTAACCCATTATTGTTGAAATCCCCTTAATTATTTTGATCCCTATTTTTGTCGAGATTTGAGTTGAATAAATTGCTTAGCTATGTCTTGTTATTAATAGTTAGTCTATGTTTTTTAACTTGTTCTTTAAAAAAAATAAAAAAAATGTGTATACACATTAGTAATTCCATATTCTAAGAAGAAGCTCTGTTGTACGCAAGTGATGATTAACTCTTTTTCTAGTTAGGAAATTTTTCAATTCGATCTCTATTCTAACCTTTTTTCTTTCAGTTTGTGACCACACCCCCTAACCAAGCCTCGCTATAACCCTATAAAGACCTTTTGATTGATGTGTCAACTCAATTTATAGTGGTGGAGATTTGATTTTCATGCAAGCCTATGGTAATGACTTTTCATTATTGACTATTGAGTGCTTCATTCATTGTCCTTAAACACCTCGAGTGATTTGAGTGAATCTTTAGCGAGGCTGTGAAAATCTTTGATATTCTGAATCAAAAGTAATTACTTAATAAGGGGAGACACCTATGTTTTCAGGATAAAATGCTCAACTTGGAATGTTTGAAACTTTGATGTTCTTTTAATTGGATTCACAATGTATGATTACCTGTGGATTATTTTGAGATATTTTCGATAAGAATTATAAGTTGAGAAGAATTTATTTTGATTATGAGTTGAGGATTTTGCTTGAGGACAAGCAAATGCTTAAGTGTGGGGGTATTTGATAAACCGTAATTTATACAAATTTTTACCCCATGCTTAACGCATTATATGGATGAATTTTCCTTAGAATTAGTGAATTCGATGCTCTTAAAGCCTTAATTTCATGATTTACATTTAGGTGAGTATAGGAGAAAGAAAAGAATGAGAAACGGGCCAAAAATGGAGAAAATGGGCCAAAGTACGAAATCAACATGGCCTGGACTTCCTCACACGGGCAGCCCACACGGCCGTGTCATTCTAACAGGCTCAAACATGGCCTGAAGTAATCGCACACGGGCGTGTCAGACGGGCGTGTCGCTACTGAGCCCAAGTTGAGTCCAATTCGGAAAAGGCCACTTTTGAGGGCTCGTAAGCATTTCAAAGCCTATAAATACACCCTAGAGGAGGAAGAAGGTACATATAGGGAGGAAGGAAGGAAGGAATTACTCGAAGGAAACCGATTGATCCATCTTAGAAGCCGGATTCATCATCAAGACTGAAGATCTCCCCTCAATTTCCCTTCAGGAGTTTTGGGTTTTTTTTATGTTTTGTATTCATTATTCTTCTTAGATGTTTTCCTTTTTAATTATGAACTAAATCCCCTAAATGCCTAAGGGGAATGAAACCTAAGACGAATCTTGTTATTATTTTCTAAATTGTATGATAAATATTTAACTTGTTCTTAATTATGTGTTCTTAATTCTTGTTTTGATATCCCAGGATATTGATTCAAGATAAGCTCTTATTCAGAGGAGGAATAGACCCTATCTAAGAATACATTTGTCATAATTAAGCGGAGTTGATTGCGCTCTTAGAGATAGGGTGACAAGATTTTGTTGGATTAGGGTGAAACCTAATAAGGGGATCCATAGATCGAGTTAATGCAACCCTAGGGTGTTAATTAGAGAAAGGTATCAATTATTCAACCTAGGGATTAGACGTTATTAGTCTTGAATAAGGATAATAACATAACTTAGGGATCTCAACAGAATATATTAAATGAATAAATCGTCCGATTTGGAGCCAGAATAACAAGTAAAGTCTAGGTGGATTTTTCCTTAGGTATTGTCTTAATTCAATCGTTTTCCAAAAGTAATCCCCCAATTCTGCTTTCCGTGAGTTCTTAGTTTAGATAATTAGTTAGTTAAAACAAAACCCCATTTATTCTTAGGCTAGATAATAAAAAGACAGTCATTACTAGTACTTTTAGTTCCTTTGGGTTCGACAATCCGGTCTTGCTAAAACTATACTACTGTTCGATAGGTACACTTGCCTACATCGTGATAATAGTTAGTTCTAAGAACGATTCATTATAAATATTTAAAACCTGTCACACGAAAAATCACGATCAGTACCGCTCCAGCTGAATGAATCCAAGGCGTACCCAATAAGTAGTTATAAGAAGGTTTGGTATCCATTACCAAAAAATCTACCTCATATGTGTTCGGACTAATTAAAAGAGGTATTTCAATCCTCTCCATCACCCTCTTTTCTGTACCATCGAGTGCTCTCACTATATTTTGACACGTCTTCCTGTGAGAGCTATCCATTGTCAATCTATTCAGTGTGGCTAGAGGCAATACGTACAACTCAGATCCATTATTGATTAACTCTCTTGACAATGTATATCCTTTGCAGTGGGTAGTGATGTGTAGAGCCCTCGTGGACCCCATGCCCCTTGGAGGTATTTCATCGTCATTGAAAAAGATGAAATTGTCGGTACTTAGATTGTTAACCAAATGGTTTAGCTTGTTTACAGAGGTATTTCATGGTCTAGCTTGTTTCATTTAACACCCTCATCAACGCGTTACGATGTGTCTCTGAGCTCAAGAGCAAAGATAATACTAAAATGCGAGTTAGTTGTTTGTATAGCTATTCTACAACACTATACTCGCAATGTTTTAAAAAATTCAAGAACTCTTTTGCCTCGTTCTGAGTTACTGGTTCATTAACAGGTGATTCAAGTCTAGCTATTTTTTTTCTTGTGCCCAACTGCTAGGGTTTTTTCCTTAATGGGCTCAGTTCTCGCACTTACAGGGTCATAGCGCCTCTTACTGAGTGTGAAAGAACCAATATCCTGGCTTCTTTCTGAAATTCCAACCGAGTTGTCCTCTCCTGAGATCATCACATTACAATCATAATTCTATGGAACCCATTCACTATCATTGTAGGGAAAAGCCATAGGTTTTAGAATTATGACTCTTGGCATAGCTTGTGCTCCCACTTCATTGTTTCTCGGTCGTGAAATAATCACCACTAGATGGTTGACCTTGTTGACTTTCTCCATTGGTCCTTCCTCTGAGGCACACACATCTCCTCCTTCCAAGCCCTTGACATCTTCAAAGAATTTTAATTCTTTGTTATCCATCAGACTTTGCACTAGAACTTTGAATTCAGTGCAATCTTGGATCTCATGACCTTTTTTAGTGTGGAACTCACAGTAGGTCCTCACTCCTTTAGGCATCTCTTTTGAATCTTGAATGATTAATTCCACGTCTATCATTTTTTGCCAAGCCCAATTTAATAGGGATTTCAGTTCCACAACTTCAGTTTTAGTTCTATTTCCTCCATTCTTGATTATCATATTTACCCCTCCGTCAGAATGACTGAGTAACAGATTTCTTGCAACATTAGGTCTCGAGGGATCATTAAACCTTGCAATCCCCATCTTGATGAACCTTTTAATCAACTTTTTGAATACAGTATAGTTCTCAATTGAGTGTCTCGTTATTCTTGCATGGTACTCGCATTGAGCATTTGCATCATACCATTTTAGGAACGGAGGTAGCATGCGTTTTAAGTAAAACGGGGATACCATATGCGCATCAAACAAATTCTGATATAACTCTCTATATATCATCAAGATAGGTTTGAATTGGAGTTTTTTGGCGTTTGGTCTTGAGTTAGATTCTTGCCTCGAAGGGCCTTGATGGCTAGTTGTCTTGGTTCTTAGTTGGCCTACAGTGACCAATTTTGAATAACTTTTATTATACACACTCGCGATGTTTACTTCATTTTCTTTCTTTCTCGGAGCTGACCTTTTAGCGTTTTCCCCCGCATCTATTTTCCCACTCCTTACTGCATTCTCAATCATTTCTCCAGATATTACTATATTTGAAAAGCTTTTGGTAGTACTTTCCAGCATCTGGCTGATGAATGGGGCTTTCAGAGTGTTTGTGAAAAGCATTGTTTTCTTATTCTCCAGAAGAGGTGGCTGAACCTATGTTACCATCTCTCTCCATCTTTGAGCATATTGTCTAAAGCTTTTCCTTTGCTTCTTCTCCATGTTTTGCAGCGTAATTCTATCAGGTGTCATGTCGGTCACATGATTGTAATGTTAGTTAAAAGTGTCAAATAGTTATAGAATATTAAAGTTAAGGTCTTTATATTGTAATTAGACCATTTGAATTATGAGTGGACATTTATGGGCATAGATGGATGAATTAAATGGTTATTTCATTAAGGTTATATTGGTAATTTGCGTAATTAACATAAAATAAATAAAAAAATAAAGAAATTAAAGTTATCATCTTTGTCATAGCCAAATGAAGTATGGAGAAAAGCCATTTTAGGGCTTGAAAACATTCGGTCACTTTGGAGCTTAATTGTAAGTTCATTTTAGCTTGGTTTTTAATGATTTTTACATTTTTGAGATCGTTGCTTCGTACACTAGCTAGCCCGTACCTTAGATTTCAAAATGATTAAAGATTTATTATTGTTGAATGCTTGAGTAATTTGATGGTTAATGATAGATTATGAAGGTTTATTGATAGTTAAACTAGTTTTGTAAAGTGATTTTTGACAAAAATGTCAAGAAGGGGCTAAATTGAGAAATTGTAATGCCCTAAAATATAGGTACTTATTTTCTGTATTTTGAGTAACACAACTGTGTGTCTGCTTCAGTGGTTAAGTGTCTTGGGAAGTGCCTTAGAAATCTTGGGTTCAAGCCTTGGCATTTGCAAAAAACTTTGTTTTTGGAATAAAACCTTTGCTTCTAGATAGTGGGTTTTTAAATAATTGTGGGGAAATCAAATCATAAAAAGACTGTTGGTTTGAGGGATAGTGGCGTGTAACTGCTACTAGGAGGCTTGAGTTCTAGTCATGTTGCGTGCAATAGACATTTTATTTTGCATGTTACCGTGTGAGAGGTTGTATGTCAGTAGAACTCTGTTGCCTGGACGGTTGAAGTGTTTGAAAGGTGTAGGGGAGTGTGTAGCCAAAATTTAGGAGAAGAAAGGGGGATTTGGATGGTGATCGGTTTGGGGATGTTGTAGAGAGATTTTAGGAGAGTGTTATGGGTGGTTGAAGTGTGTGGAAGTAGTTTACCGATTGTGGGAACTCCACTATGCCAATTCGGTCATAGGCTCTTGGTGCCGAAAATTGTAAGGTTTTCCTATTCATTTTCGATAGTTTTTTCTCCTTTTGCTTCTTGTCCTTCTTTGGTTTTGTGGTTTTGTTTGGTAGCCGAGTACTAAGTGTGACCATTTGGGAACTTGTCATTTGGATTTTGTTCTATGGCCGAATGCCCTTTATCTCTCCCCCTCTCAAACTTTGACCTATTGCTCTTGTTGCCCTTCCTTGTCATCATCTTAGTTGTTGTGGCCGAATACCCTTTTCTCTCCTTATCTCTATTCCTTTGACTTTTTCAAGTGTTCTCTCTCGCATTATTTAAACCGAATACATCTACTCTTCCCCCTCATTTTTGTCTTTCAGTTCTCTTCTCTTTCTATGTTTTTAGGTTAGCCGAATACTTCACCTGCCTTTACTCTTTTATTTTATTTTTCGCTAGTAAGGGTTCTCTGACGAATAGGTAAGTGCTCATGTTTCTCTCTTGTTTCTCTCTACCGTGGTGATCTTTCTTCTAACATCTTCCTGTGTTGCTGATTCCTGATAAAGATACAATCATTCTGTTTTGCCTCTATTATCCTGTGTACTTTAGGTTCTTGGGTGGATATAGGCCGATTTCTTCTATCAACCATTCTTAGTTCTCTGTGGTGGTAAGTTTTCATTCTTTTGGTTCTAGTTATTTTCATTCATGGTGATAGTTTAAGAGATTAGGATACAATGCAGGTTGTGCTAAGGAGTTGGTGATCACTAGTTTAAGGAGGGATTAAACCGTACTTGCTTAACCAAGCTAAGTAACATGTACCATATTGGGGATTAAGTGTTAATAAGAGGGTGTTTAACCCTAACGATTAAAGGATTGACATTGGGTCTTGTTTGAACCTAGGTTTGTGTACATGGAGTTTTGCGCTCTTCTCATAAACAGGTGTGTAATCACACTACTATAATCATAAATCGACAAAAGCCGAAAAAAATGACTAGTGTTGCTACACGAGCGTACGCTCACTCGTGGGGTGAATTGAAAGTACAAAATGTGGGCGTTCGATCGTAGAGGCCACAATGAGTGATTTCATGGGCTTAGGCCGTTTTGGGCCATGTTAGGCTGAAATGGGTCGTGTGGGCCCACATGGGTAAACCACACGGGCGTATAGTGATTATTTGGCCAGGCTGTGTGGTTTACACGACCATGGTCATTTTGGGGCTTTGTAGGCCACATGGGCGTGTGGGCCTACATGGGCCGTGTTATGAACTTTGGGCCCATTTTCATTGATTGACTGTTAAGGTTGCACTGGTCACCCGAGACGACTATAGACCTACTGTTGGGTCGGTAAGTATAATTAGATCCCATACTGATGAAATGACTGTTATACCCCTATGAGGTAAAATGACTGACATGCCCCTATGATTTGTATGGCTGTGTTCGAGCATGAAATTTTTGCATACACGTATAATATTATGATATGACATGTTGCATGGGGGTGAGTTTGATATTTTTAGAGAAAGTGTACTGTACTGGTAGCTCTGCTACATATACTGTTTAGTGCAGCAACCGATACTATATTTTGGAGTTTAGGGATAGGTGGGTCGATTTTATCCCTACATGGAGTGTAGGGCTGGACGGAGTGGAGTGTAGAGGATGGAAGGGTAGGACTTCTGATTGCATTTCTGTTACTGTTACTGTAATGGGCTAAAGCCTACACTGCTACTGATACTGTATTGGGCTAAGGCCCTAACTGTTACTAGACTGTTATTGAAACGGGCTTAGGCCCAGATTGTATTTGCCTATTGTATGATTGATTTTTTGTTTAGTAGGGGATTACACACTGAGTTTGCGTAAACTCACCCTTCTGCTTCTCTGCGCAGATAATCCTTAGGAGGCACGGTGCTGCGAGAGACTCGACAATGGCCACACAACCCGCACTTGTTTTCACTTTTTAACTTCTATTTTATAAGTAATTTAGTTTGGGGTATTTGTTATGTAATAAGGCCTTTTAGAAGTTTTACTTTTGATTTGGGTTTTAATTATCTTGGATCATGTTTGTTAAAAGTAGGTCCCTATTTTTCATAAGATTAAATTGTTTCAAAACACCACGCCTTTGCAACATACTTTAAAAGCTTCCGCAAGTAAACATTGCTTTTAAAGTTCAATAACAATCTATAATGATTAAACTTTTTGCCAAACCCACTTGAGTTTTTAACAACGAACAAGATACCCCAAAGTTTTATAAAAGATCACTACGATGGTTTTTATATAGTACGGATTTTTCAACAGAACGATGCTTTTCAAATCACACTTCAATGTGGCATCATAAATTCAGCCATAATGTCTAGGCCGGGTTTGGGGTGTTACAAAAATAGTTAAATTATGTAAGTAAAAGTGTGAATAATTTAAAAATATGGGCTGCTAGTGACATGTAGTAAATTTGGCTAAGCCTAGGTGGTACTAAATTGCATGACATTTGCAATTTTATGTGATAAGGACTAATTTATAAATATGTAAAAGTTTAAGGGAAAATGTGTAAATTTTCCAAAATATGAATTATGGGCTAAATTGAATAGATTGAATACTGAATATACTGAATTTGATGATATACAGATCAAGATAAGTCCAGATCAAAATTTGATCAGGGAAAAAGAAAAATGGACGAATAGTCGATAGTTGTTATCCGAGCGATACGAGGTAAGTTCGTATAATTAGAATCAAACTTTTAAATACTTGTAATTAATTGAAATATATGTATATAATTGATTAATTGATATACTTGGAATATGAATGCCTTATTGATATAGTTAGATGGTTATCGATAAACCGTAATTTATACATATTTTTACCCTATGCTTAACATATTTTATGGATGAATTATACTTAAATATGGTGAATTTGGTGCTCCTAATCCTTTAATTTCATGTTTTATACTTAGGGGAGCATAGGAGAGTAAAATGACTGAGAAACGGGCTAAAAACGGAGAAAAATGGCCAACGTGGGAAATCAGAATGGCTTAGACTTCCTCACATGGGCAGACCACATGCCCATGCTATTTTAACAGGCCCAACCATAGCCTAAGACAACCTCAGCACGGGCGTGTTGATCTCTCAGCCTCGAGCACGGCCTGAACTAATCGTACACGGGCATGTCTCACGGGCGTGTCCCTATCGAGCCCAAGTTGAGTCCAATTTGGAAAAGGCCAATTTTGTGGGCTTTTAGGCATTCTAAATCCTATAAATACACCCCAAAGGAGGAGGAAAAGGGGGGACACAGAGTAGGAAGGAAGGAATTACTTGAAGAAAGCTGATTGATCCATCTCAGAAGCCGGACTCATCATCAAGACTGAAGATCTCCCTTCAATTTCCCTTAAGGAGTTTTGGGTTTTTTCTTTATATTTTGTATTCATTATTCTTCTGAGATGTTTTCCTTTTTAGTTATGAACTAAATCCCCTAAATACCTAAGGGAAATGAAACCTAAGATGAATCTTGTTATAATTATCTGAATTGTATGATAAATATTTGACTTGTTCTTAATTATGTGTTCTTAATTCTTGTTTTGATATTCTAGGATATTGATTCAAGTTAAGCTCTTATTCAGAAGAGGAATAGACCATGTCTAAGAGTAACTTTGTCATAATTAAACGGAGTTGGTTGCGCGGCTAGAGATTGGGTGACAAGATTTTGCCGGATTTGGGTGAACCCTAATAAGGGGATCCATAGATCGAGTTAATGCAACCTTAGGGCGTTAATTAGAAAGAGATTTCAATTATTCAATCTAGGATTAGACATTGTTAGTCTCGAGAGAGATAATAATATAACTTAGGGATCTCTATGGAACAAGTTGAATGAATAAATCGTCCGATTCAGAGTCAAATAACAAGTGAAGTCTAGGTGGATTTTTCCTTAGGTATTGTCTTAATCAATCAAGTTTCCCAAAAAGTATTTTCCCTAAAATTTCTTTTCTGTGATTTCTTAGTTTAATTAATTAGTTAGATAAACAAAACCCTTTTATTTTTTTAGGCTAGATAATAAAAAGAAAGTTGATACTAGTACTCTTGGTTCATTTGGGTTCGATAATCCGGACTTGCTAAAGTTATACTACTGTTCGATAGGTAAACTTGCCTTCATCGTGATAATAGTTAGTTTCAAG